>NC_036446.1:32711743-33311743 GCF_002775205.1 Xiphophorus maculatus | reverse complement strand
AGCTCTATTGTCAATAAACGCTGAAGGAAAATGATTGATCCTAATCTCTGAAAGAATATGTGAGAAATATAGAACCATGGAAAGCCCCCGCACCCCCCTTCTTCAAACCAGGTAAATCGATGTCAAACGTTGCAGCAAAGATTTTCGCTTGTGCCTCTATCATTTTAAAGATATCAAGAAATGTTTCCAGAGGTCATGAAAGGTCAACCAGGCCCCCACTTTTACAAAATCAAGATGACCGTTAAACTTTCATTAATATCTTCAAAGCCAAAGCAACATAAACGAAAAATTTTGCTGCACAAACGTTTGACACCAATTTTGTCTGATTTGAAGGAGCTGAGGGGGCAACTTCACTCAGGTCCATGGTATTTGTGGGGGGGTTTCTGAGTGTGTTCTAGTTTAAATTATTCATTTATGAGTAAATACATATACACACACCCCCACACACTTTGGTCAACACCATCTGCAAAAACTATTAACAGCACATCTCAACAGGTTGCAGGATTTTGTTTGTATAAGAAAGTTTTTTTCTTTTAGGCTGAAAGTCGGCGGGAGTCGTGACGCCTCACCTTGATCAGGACTCCGTCCTTACAGTGATGGATGCTATTACTGACCAGACTGGAAATGCTGCCAGGATATATCTCCACACCTGCCCCCTGAACAGACACATGACTGACATCATCAAGATCAGCCAATCATCAAACAGCAAAAGACAGAGTCTGTGACATGGAAGCCGTCTGTTTAACAAAAACAAGCAGGACCAGAGGGGCTTCCTGTGTGATCGGTGTGTGCTGTCCAAACCTTGGAGCCATACAGGTCACACATGTTCATGGTGAAGCGGGCAGATGTCTGCACAATCACGCCGGTAGTGTCACACTGCAGCACGCAGTTCTCCATGTTCAGAGTGCCCTGACGTACACCTGGTCATCAATCGACAAGAAGGTTCAGGACTTTAAACAACACAGGGGTCCAGGTAAATGACACGACAGATTACTGCTGATGGAAAATCCACTTTTTTAGTTTTGATGTTTGTTCTGCAGAAAATGATCAATCAGGCTAATTGAAGTACAATACTGATATGCAGGATATTACATATTTTAAATTTTCAGTGCTACCATTTACACTGGAACAGTAACCAGCTAATGTTAGGTGGATTAGCTAATATCTATTAGCTGGTAAATTAATCAGGCCATCTGCTGGAGTAGCAACTCATCTGTTTGAACTTATGTAGCTCACTGTTCATCCACTATAGCTATAAAACAGCATCAACTTTATAAGAGTTACTGAAACATGCTCTGTCATATTTCACTTGTAAGCAAAGGAAAAGTGTGGTATTTGCCTTTCAGTAGACTGGTTAGACTGGTACTGTGAGGTAATGGCTGAGGAAAATAGTTTCCTCAGAAATGACTTCAAACTGGTGAGGAGTTTATTCCTGTTCTGAATGCTAAGTGGATTTCTGGATTCGAATGTTTTCAAACAACAATTTGTACTGCTGTACAATAAATTAAGAGATTTACAGAAAACATTGACACCAATTTAGTTGTACTTCTAAAGCAAAGATTCTGTTCCAATCACATTGTGGTCATTGTTGGCATTGTAGCAATTTTCATGAAAACTGTATTGACAAATTTTGCACTGAAGTTCCAAGATTGTCTATAATCTTAAACAAACTGGAGTAGTAGCTTGAAAATGACCAACTCACACAGAATGCCTTCGACAGCATCATGCTGGATGAACTTGATGTTGGACACTCTGACATCGGCTCCTGTGGACTCCACAAATGAGTCGCCTTTGTGTTGGTTTTCAATCACAACTTCATCAGGGTATCCAAAGCCTGGTACACAAACCAAGAGATCTGTTAACACCCAACAGCCCTCTGAATGTTTAACATGTCTCAGGAGACACTGGCAGCGGTCTTCCTGCTGCAAGTTGACCAACACATCTACTGTCAACCACTGGAACCTCTTCACATTTGGCCACATTCCAACAACACAGTGGAAGGAAACTTAAAGATACAGTTCATTTACATCCTCCAACCCCTTTACACTGATGCCAATAAATAATATCCTGTGAAACCAACTGTCTTCAGAAATCACCTCTAATTTTTAAACGCCCAGGTGTGTCTAACAAACACACATGTGTTGCTTTATTATTATTGAACAGAACATTATTGAACAGACAGCAACATGAGGACCAACAAACACAGCAGCAGGTCAGGGAGAACACTGTGGGTTCTAAAACAATATGCCAAGTAGAAATGAACCAATCCAATATCAATATCTGTATCAATCCCAATATTGAAAAGTTCTAAATCAGGTATTGTTGAAAATGTGCCCAATCCATAAGGACAGATTTATTCAGTCTTACTCTATTCTTTTTTTTTTTTTTCTCCGAAGAGTTTTTGCGGCGCTAGTGGCTCGTATTTTTTCGACAGTAGGCAGACAGGAAGGAGGGTGAGGAGAGGGGGGAAGACATGCGGTAAAGGTCGTCGGGACCAGGAGTCGAACCCGCGACGTCCGTGTCGAGGACTAAGGCCTCCAAACATGGGGCGTGCTAACCCCCTGCGCCACCACAGCACGCCCCCAGTCTTACTCTATTCTAAGCGACATCAAGCTTTATTATTTATTTGACATTATACTCAGAATTCCTAACAGCATTTCTCAGAACATCAGTGTTCACACCAACATGGAGCTGCTTCCTCTTAAGGGTACAATCGTCCAAAAAATGTGTTTCCATCCACACAATGTTTTCTTACCTTCAACAGTGATGGAGTCTGGTATGAAGATGGAGCTGCTGACTCTGTAAGTTCCTGGAAGAATGATGACCATGTCACCCTGATGACAGGAATCCACGGCTGACACTGGATCTCTATGGAACTGCAGAGATCATACGGTTCATTCTCCCAAAGCGGACAGACTGCCCTTGTGTGTGTGTGTGTGTGTGTGTGTGTGTGTGTGTGTGTGTGTGTGTGTGTGTGTGTGTGTGTGTGTGTGGGCATGTGTGTGTGTGTGCGTGTGTGTGTGTGTGTGTGTGTGAGGATATCAGCAGAAACTGTTTAGCACAGAGATGGAGGGTTGATGATACGGGCTTTGCTTTGGCCTTTCTGTTGGCCAAAAACTAATCTGTAAACAAAGCATTCTACATTCAAAAGTGGGCTGATCTGCTCAAAAGCTAAACCGTGGGACCAACTTATCAATATAATGACCTCAGAAAGGGCTAAAGTGATTCATCAGACTAGTGATGATGAATTGACTACAGAAATCATCCTCTTAAAAAAAGCCATTTACTAAAGAAATTACTCTGTAATTAAGCCAAATCTTCTTCAAACCTTAAGCCAGAAATCATTAAGTGTCAGTTTTAGCATCTGAAAAAAAAATCTGTTAAACATCTTTTGCAATATAATTATTAATCTGCTAATCCAAAAACTCGCACCAGATTAGCCACACTGTACTGATGTCCAGTCCAGCAGAAAGGACGGAGCTTTTCTCATGGTGACGTTAGAAGGATTTTTAGCTGCAGTTGCTTTCTTTACTGCAAATGATCGAGTGTTCTCGAAAGAAAAGCTGCTATGGCATTTTAGGCAATGAAATGTTTTCCGTCTTATTTAAAATTAATTAAATTAGTTATTTAACTGCAACTTTTAAAATTCCTTACATGTCACAAGGACACTATTATCTTCATGGACCTATTGACTAGCAGGCAAGTGTTTTCGAGTGAATTTAAGGGGTTACTGTATTCCTAATGTATAAAAAAGACTTAAGTGGTTAAATTAAAAAATCTGCAGAATGAATTTTTTTAAAAATCTGATTAATCATTAAAATCCTCAACCACTAGAATAATTGTTAGCTGCAGCCCTAATCCCAACCACAGCTAATCTACAGCAGAATGAGTGAAGAAGTTGATTTAAATGGTCCAATCAGAAGTGAGCTGGGTCAACCTTCCTAAACTTCCTGTGTTTCAGGCAGAGCAGCTGACCCTGCTGCGCTGGCAGCATGTGTGTGCTCTCACCTGGATCTCTGTGTCGTCAGAGGAGCTGAGCGGCAGGAGGCGTGCAGTGAGGAGAGACTGCAGCTGGATGGTGTTGCAGCTGGCCGTTACCACGTGAACCACCTTCACACCGGATGCTCTAAGCCCACGACTCTGCACACACTGCCGTCTGGAGCTGCCTTTGTAGGCCAGCACATACCTGGACAGGTGCAGAGGGAGGTCAGGGGTATGTTGTGTACAACGAGAGAGGGAGAGGGACAGACAGGGACAGCAAAGGACACACCTCAACAGGGGGTTTTCAATGATCTGCAGTTTGCGTTTAAATGTTTCCAGCTGGTCGTAGAGCTTCAGGCCCTCCACCATGGACACATTGTCTATCTCTGAGTCTGAGTCGGCGCTTAGCCCGCCACGCAGCTCTGAAAACTGCTGGAAGCACTGGGAGCAGCTCTGCAGCAGGGAATGGTACTCTGCCACCAGGCCAGCTGGGACTCTGTCTTCCAGGATGTCATAGTAGCTGCAAGAAGACATCAGCATCAACTAGAGCTGGACAATAAATCAATAACAATATATACATGTGATCAATATCAACAGATAATATGTCTGATAGAATTTTTCATAATTTCACTGAACTCCAATCCAAACCCACACAGCACTCTGGGCAGAAGAAAGGCTAGGAATGACCAGCTAAGCAAAGTTGGTGGCATCAACTAACTAACTAACTAACTAACTAACTAACTAACTAACTAACTAACTAACTAACTTAGCAACAACCTGTTGATCAACATACACAGTAGCAGTTTGTTGTTTTGCTATGATGCCTCATAAAACTGAAAACTGAGGCTAAAACAGGAAAGGTCACATCACCAGTTTGGTCATATATTTCAGATATTTAAAACGGAAAACTAATTATCCTTTTTGACTGATATGGAATGCTTATATCACAATATGTTTTTCAGTCATATTGTCCAGTTCGAGCATCAACCTTCACATTCCAGAAGTTCAAGTTCTGCTTACAGTCTGAGACGAGGCTCCACACAACGAACAAAGTAGTCAAAGTCATCGTTCTCATCTTCTTCATCCCACTGCCTCCAGATGTGTTTGTAGAAAAACCTGCAGACACGAGAAGACTCTTAGTATTGTTCTGCAGCACATCAGCCAGGTCCAATTCAGAGCACCCTACCTCAAGTGCTCAAGAGTGAGTGCCGTCTGGTCAAAGTCCCCCGACTCGTTGTAGAGCACCTGCAGCTCCAGCAGGGGGACTTTGTGCTGAGTCGCCTCCAGCAGAGAATTAAAGGATTCCTCTGTGATCTCACAGCTTCTGGTTTCACACTGCAGAGGCAGCAGCAGCTTCACACACGCCTTGAGGTCATTCAGGTCCAGATCTTGCACCTGAACTCGCCAACAGAATCCCACCAACATGACTGTTAGCAACAAATGTGATGGAGGTGAAGCCATCTAAACGAGCTGCTACTACCTCCACCACCACATCAAAGACGGCAGTGCTCCACAAAGCCAACCAGTCACACGGCTCCAGCGCCTTGTCCAGGTAGTCTGCTGTGAAGGCCTTCACCTCTGAGGGCTTACAGTCTCCTGGACACCAACAAACATGTGAATATTCCCAGAAACATGGCAACCAGACTGTGGTGGTGGCAGAGTTACCCAGCATGTAGTCCTGATACGCCTTAAACCTCTCGTAGAACAGCAGACCGCCGGTCTGGAAGGTGTCGGGCAGACCAGAGCTTCCTCCTCCGTGCTGCTCACATCTCTGCAGCTGAGTCCCCGACTTCTCACTGCTGAAATGATCTGTGCCACTGTCGTCATCACTGTCCCCGTTTAGACTCAGGGCTGTGGAGGGCGAATCACATTCATTTCATTTTTTTAAATTAATTTGTTTATTTAATTTATTTACAACTTAAAATGAGCATGTCACATGTACACATGCAAAAGTTTTGAATGAAGTGTAGTTTGAAGAAAAAAAAATATGTAGTCTACCCCTTCTCTCAAAAGTCATACTAAACATCAATCAACCATCCATATTGATACATCTTCAATCTTTATGATCATCACTATGCCACCACAAAATATTGCAATAAGATTCTAAGTCTATATTTCCCACCCATATCAATATGACTTAAAGAAATTAGACTTTGCAATTTGTTGGCTTGAAATCTCTTTAAGAAACTCCTACTCTTTCCAACACTGCCATTCAGCTCATCATTACAACAATGCTCCTCAAATGAGATGTTTACAGCTGATCTTAGGAGTTTTGTAGCTAATATAATGAGCTCAGAAGATGTGCAGTTCCACCATGTGTTTGCTAATTGCTGATGCTGCTAGTCTGGAGGAGCAGAGTGGGGAAATGTGGGAGTGGGCGCTCTGAGAGGCAGAAACTGAGCTTGGAGACTGCAGCTCCATGGAGGAGCTTTGTGGAAACATGCGGTGCCTTGTGAGGGCAAACGATTAGGCACCTCTAAATGGCTACCAGGGGAAATTAGAGGATTTCTCAAACATGCATGAAAGAATAAAAGCGGCAATCCAAGTTCGTTTTTGATGAAGGAATAACATTACAAAAAGCTCAAATATAGTCACTTTTACAATCCCCTACAGTGTTAGAGGAGAGGTCAGCTGAACTGCTTGTCATCACAAACAACCAGAGCAGCCTGGACATTTTGCTCCTCCCCAAATCCAGAACAAACAGACTCAGAAACTCCTTAGTCCTAAATGGCATGGGGGTGGGATCTGGAGGGGGCAGAAGAGGTACAGGAGGACAGAAACAACCTGACAGTCAACATTACTGAATGAGCAATAGATCACATGACATGCAATAACCTGTGCACAAAATCTAGCAGTAGCAATCTAGTTCATATCTTCCCTTTGTTTTATTTAGCTTCCTTTTCTATATTTTTATTGTACTTTTTACTTTTCATGCATTTCTTGTCAAAGCTGTATTTTTATGTCAGTTTCCTGCTGTTGGAAACTGAACTCCCCATAAGAACCTTAATGAGGGATTAAAAAAAGCTCTATCTAATCTACGGTAATCTCTAACCTTTAATGTGGAGGAAAGCATAACCAGGAGCTAATAAATGCTGCCATTTCAAGGTAGACAGAGTTTAAATAAGGATGGGAATATCAGTGAGTTGTTGTCTTCCTACAGAAGTACACGCAAAAAAACACCTAATGAACTCCCTGTAGGACAAGGTACAAAAGCAACACTATGAGTCTCTCTAGTTTTACTATTAATCCAATTTCCTCCAATGGATTTTCAATGTGTGAAAAATAATTCATCTGCTCTCTGCGACAACCCACTAATACTTTTTTTAAACAGGTGGACACAGCCGTTTTCTGATTCTTATTGACGACAGATTCTGAGTACAACATAAAGCACCAGGGCCACAGGGAGCAGCAGTACAGTTTGATCTTGTGACAGAGGCATGTTGAGTTTAATGTCCTTATAGTCAGTCAGTATAATGCCAAGTAAATCAGGTAAAGTCTCAAAGATGCAAACATATAAACACACAACTACTAATTTAACCGTCAAGACACGATAAGTTACGTTGACTCAGTCATGATGCCAGGTAACATGACCGAATCTATTTAGCTGCTATTAGCTTGACACTCCTTTAGTCATCTTTACAGCAGAGGCTTGTACCCAATTGATTTTAACCACTTCAGTGTCTGAAAGAAACAGTGACAGCTTTCCACAGACCTTGGGTTATATCCAACAGGCTGCGCCCCGCTCCAGGAAGACCTTCCTCTGTTTCTTCAGCTTTAACGGCAGAGTGCAAATCAACCACCACCATGTCCGACATGTCACTGACTATACACGCCGTTTCCTGGTTTTCCTGCTCCATGGATGCGCTAAAAACCCGTCTAATACAGTTCCTAAAGGTGTTCAAATCTTTTCTGATTTACAAACACTAGACTACCAGTAGAATCCACCCTGCTGCTTTCAAAATATCCCGGTCAGCGTTCTCTCTGCCAATCCGGAGCCTGAGCCAATCGTAACTCATAACACTGAGCATGCGCACAATGCTCTCTTATGAATAAATATTTCTTCTCCATTTAAAAAAACGGAACACACACCCAAAAAAGAAAAATATATAAGTTTTATTGGTTACACTAAGAAGAACATAACACTATTAAAATGTTTTATAACATTAAAAATACACCCGGAAGTTAATCTCCAATGGTGTCAAAAGTTTGAAATCACGTGTTTCCGGTGGATCAATTTTTCTTCCTGGTTTGATGTAGCGCACTGACTGTGAATGTTAGCTTCTTCTCTGACTACTGATCTTACAGCCAGCAGTCAGGTAAAATGTTGCAAAAATCATTTTTATAGTCTTGTAAGAATCAAGGTTTGAATTCTGTGAGTCCAAACCTGGGACTCACAGTGGGAATAAGACGCTAAATATGTTAGCATTAGTATGCTAGCTGTATTCCCCGCACAATGCATTGAATTGAAGCTGTAGCTGTATACACGGCGGTGGTTTATTTTGGTCCAGCATACGGACTCTGTGATTATTAAACAGTGTAGCAATGATGTGTGTGGGGCCAACTCTGTATTAACTGTAAGGAACAATCTGACATTTCAGAGTTGAGAGAAAAACATAGCCTGTAGGTTCTGCTAATTAATCTCTTTGCCTCTTAGCGTTTCATTTACACAAATATGTTAGAACTAAACTGCTTTTAAGAAAAACTAATTTGTGGATTAATAAGAAAAATCTATATTTAAAAATTAACGTTCTGAAACTACCTATGTTAGAGAGATTAGAAATTAATATTTGTTCTGTGTTTGGCCCGTAATAGTTTGGTGTTGACATAAAATGGACCAATGATGAAGAAGTACAGTACATGTTTTTATTTCTGTTTGTATTTATCAACTCTGGTTTCTTGTTCAGTCAGGTCTCAGTGATGTTATGAAGATGTCTGATCACAGAAACATCAGAGACCACAAGGATGATGATGATGATGATGATGTGTTAGAGCTGTCAGCCAGCGATGAATCTGAGCCTGAAGAAGCACCAAGAGAGGCTCCGTTTGACCCAGAGCTGGATCACAGCGATGAAGATGGGGAGGTGATGACCTCTGTTTCACCTTCTGCTCCCGCAGCGCAGAGTTCTTTCAGCCTGAGCGGAGCGAGTTCAGGCTTCTCATTCCGCAGCCGCAGCATCTTTGACTGCCTGGACAGTGTAGAGAAGCGCTCTGTCACTCCGCGGAACCAAGGGAACTCAGCAGAAAGCAGGAAGACGAGCCACCCTCCTTCCACTTCTCCCATACCACAGAAGAAGAGAGGAGTCCCAGACTATCTGGTGCACCCCGAGCGATGGACACGCTACAGCCTGGAGGATGTAGCGGAGAGCAGCGATCAAGATAACAGGAGAGCAGCTCACCAGTTTCTGTCTGGTCTGCATCAGGAGACAAAAAGTGATCCTCGCTGTGACGTCCAGGAGAGGATGCTCTTCTCCAGACCAAAGCGGCTCTCGAAAGAGCAGGTGGCTGTGCAGCTGCCACCTGATCTGCAGGAAAAGGAGAAGGAGTTACAGCTGAGTCACCTGGCTGATGAGGATGAGGGTAATGAAGGCAGAGAAAGAGCGGAGGTTGGAGATACGACAGAAAAATCAAAACAAGGAAAGAAAAATAAAGAGAAAAGCATGGGTGAACCTGTTGCTCTGGAAGAGGAGAAGAAGTTAGGTGAGTCCAAAGTTAACTTCACCTCCTTCAGGAAGACCACAGCAAAGAACTACAGAAGAAATTCTGGAGAAAAAGAAGACTGACTTCTGAATGGATGCAATACTAAATGATTTCTGACCTGTCAGACAGCAGTACTCCTTCTGCACAGAACTTCCATTTCATCCATTCATTTTTTTGGGTGGGACACGCATGATGGATTCATGAGATGATTTTACATTATTTAGAGGAAAACTAAGAATACTCATTTCTTGTTTTTCCAAATGAAGTAAAGCGTTAAGAAACTTCATTGTTTTAAGCTTCTGTAAGTGGTGTAGAGTAATTATACCAGATTTGACCTGTCCTTGTCCTAGTCCTAGTACTTAGAAAAAAGATTAAAAATGTTCTTTTTGTTTTTCTTTTTTTTTCAAAGTAGAATAAAAGTTTCATACTCCCCAAGCTGTGTTTTAAAAATAAAATCTGTTTAGTGTACAACAACTCAATTCTCAAATGGAATGTTAGGAATCAGGTATCAACACCAGAACTGCTGCCAGACGTAGTTTACAGCCATGTTGTCTCACAGGTTTTACAAATCATTCACATCTTTGAGCTTTTCTCCCGCAGATTGCCCAGAATGCTCCCAGTGAAAATGTTTGAGAGGTTTCTTCAGTGCTCAGTTAACTGAGAGTTATCAGCGTATCATCAGTGTAACTAGGCAACTCAAGAACTACTTCATTTTTACTTCAAAACTAGAGTCTTAATTTTACAAGATGAAGTTACGCTAACAGTCCTTCTCAGACAGGTTACCTCAGTATTACAAAGTCTTAAGTGAGTTCTCTGATTCTTCCTGCAGCAATAGTGGCAAAACAGGTTTGGTTATTACTGGTGTTACAAGGCATTTGTTTAATGAACTCCCTCTCCTGGGGCAGACGGATGCCTCACACTCAGGGTGTGCTGCTCTCATCACCTGCCTTTTAAATGTTCACCTGATACTCCACCAAAAACGCTTGCAGAGATACAGATGGTGAGTGTGAAGACAGACATACCTGGCTGCACAGCATCAGTGAGGATGAATACAAGATGAATTTTAAAATGGATCAGGAGACAAACTTGCAGAAGATGGCGGCATCAGTGTCATAGTTCTTCATCCCCCAGTCATCCACTGAGGCTGATATGATGAAACATGTTATGATTGAGTCAGTTTTGTGTTACTGACTTTTCAATAAGATTGAAAAGTTCATTTAATTCAGTAAATACATCCGTAGGTGAAGCACATTAGATAGATCAAGTATACACAGACTGTTTTCCAGCTTTTATTCCTGTTAATGGTGTTTTATTTTGTTTATGGCTAATGAAAACACATTTAAAAGTTAGACCAAAAACATTTTCTTACAGAAATGTGGGCTTAATTCAAAATATGTTTAATACCTGTTGTTCTTTACTCAAACAAGATTCATGGAAATTCTTTTTTTCTTTTGTTTAATGAATATGACAGGTACTGCTAAAAAAAAAAAAAAAGGAGTGATGTACGTGTCTCTAATTTGGTTGTTGCAGGCCCAACAAACTGAACAAATATAGCCTGACAGCCTGATATTTCTATTTAAAATATCCTTTTTTATTTAAACGTTATGTAATGTTATATTATTTTCAATTAGGGGTTTTTGTTATGTATGAGTTATATTCATCAAAATGACAAGAAATAAAGCCTTTAAACATTTTAATGTATGAATAATGGAACACTTTCTGAAATGAGTGACAAAATGACTGAAACAAACAAAAAAAAAAACAATATATTCTAATTTCTAGAGATACAAGGCTGTTTCAAATTCAGCAATGAGATGGAATGATACCAAAAACGAGGTTCTAGACCAATCACTGCTGATTCTAAAGCAAAGTCTCAGTGCTTCATGTAGTCTAAAAGGTGACTGGACGGCACAAGAGAAGCCATTTTTTCCAGAAACTTTAAGTATTCTATGTCAGATCTTTTAGAATGGGTTTGGTCTTGTAATTATTGATCAGTCTACATTAATTTTATTCAAAAGTGGTTTGATCACTGCAGTTTTCAGGGCAGCTGGAAAAAAATCCACAAAGGAAGGTAAATATTTACTATCTGCAATCTGGGCAACAAAGTTGAGAAAAATAGTGTGTAAGAAACTTATTGTGGTCATTTATTTTTATTCTACTATTACAAAGAATCTCCTATAGAAGGGGAACTTTGTTCAAGTTTTTCTTACTTGTGTGTTTTAATGTCCCTGTTCATTTTTTAATGTCTATGAGAAAAGTTAACATTTTCATGTAAAAATCCAGACAAAGGTTTCAATAATAAAGTAGTTACATCATCTATAGGGTGAAGAGGAGTTAAGTGTCAGAAAAATAGCTGTGGTCCACAATGTATCAGTTTCTGTATAATGTTTGCATATCACTGGGACTCATATCACTTCCCTTTTCCTTATTTGTTGAATTTATTGCAGAAGCTGTAAAAGGGAGGGATATTCTGCTCTTGACAGTCCAGGATCTGCCTCAGTGTAAACATTTGCTGAAAGAGCTTTTAAAGTGACATATTTGCTTTATACTGTAACTATTCATAAAGCTATATTAGTCTACATAAAGGGATGTAACCTGCTGTGTTGTGATAAAGAACCTAAGCTTATTTGCACAGTGTAGTGTTCTGTCTTTCTGGCTTCTTATTTAATTTATAGTTCCTTTTAAATCTTTTCCTTGTAATTTTTCTGATTATAGAAAATTACCAGCTTGGATAGTTATTAATTATACTATGATTTAAAAAAACAACAACTCCAAGTTAAACTTAACCGGTAACTGATGGGCCAGCACTGGTATTTTATGAGGAGACTGCTCACTTGAACATGCTAGTGGCTAGCATGCAGGGGACCCGCCTGATTGCCTACTTTCTCTGCTGTTCATTACCATGGATAAGCTTGCACTAGCATTGAAGAGACTTTCAATGCATGTGTTGCCTTGGTAGAATTTACTGTAATCCAACCTCACATCAGGCATTAATATATGTACACATTACTGAGAAACTGAAGTTCTCTGACTCTGAGAAAACATTTAGTTGGAAGTATAATTAATGTTAAATAAAGATTTAATAAATTACAAACTGGATTTCAAATATTCAACTTTTAGTGTGGAATAATCTAGTTTGTAGAGTCTAAGTGTTGACGTTTTTAGACTAGAACAGATTAAAGATGCTCAATTAGGTGGAATTGCCCTTTAGCAATTTCCTGAACCGTCACAGACTTAATTGGATTGAGTTTGTTTTTGTAGTATCTTGTTTTTATGTAGCAATAAAACTGTAGCAAAACAGCTACCGTTGAAAAACAGTAAAATAGCTTTCAATTTCAGACTTTTAATTTAGTTCAGTGTAAGTACAGTTTTACAATCCACTAAGCAGCAGTGACACTCGGGACTGGTGAGGCACTCCAGCATCTCAATTATTAAATCAAAAATGAAAGAGATTACTGGGTTTCAGAAAAACATACTTTATTTATTTGTTGTCAACTAAGGTGACGACAGACAATGTGTCAATACATCAATACAATGTGTCAAAATCAAATGTTAAGGAAACCAAATCAGAGAACCGGTTCACCCACTTGTTACTATTTTCATTCAGGTATGACTGTTCCTAACTTATTTCTGAAACTCCTAAAATTCCTCTCGGGTCATTTGTTTTGAATCCCGGCCTCTACAGTCCCGCTTTCAGCTGAACGTGACCTTATCTCTCTTGCACGTAAGGAACGACCCACCTCCACACCTCGCACGCGCTCATGGAGCTGCAGTTACCTGGCTATAGGTATGCGGAAGTGAGGGGGAGAAACAGTCTAGAGACTTTCCAGGCTGTTTCTCTTTTCCCCGCTGTCGGGATGTATGTTGGTCATGGAAGGACGTTCATGGAACGGAAACTACGGCTGCTGATGATGCTGGAGAATAGTTTTACCTGCTGAGCTTCAAATGAAATAAGTTACAGGATGTACTTCAAGAATACCGAGGTAAACAGATTCCCATGAGATTCAACCTTTATTTTTGTTCAACGGCACACACACCCCTGCCTCCTGTCCAAAGAGTGAGCTGTAAGTAACTCATGTTAAAGTAACCGAGGTGATTTACAGTCCGGGTTTTCTGCAACTGTTCTTTAAACTAACTAGGACTTAGTTTGCAGTGTTTAGAAACATCAACCTGTTTAAGTTAGGTGGGTTTTATATTGTTGGATTTAAATAAATCATGTTTTTAACCAGCCAGAGATCATAAAGTCAATTTGAACATTTTAACAAATATAGAATTTGGGAAAATGTCCTGTTCTCTATGTGTTCATTTCAAGAGGCCCTTGTAATATTACCTGCTTTTATTG
Source organism: Xiphophorus maculatus (assembly GCF_002775205.1). NCBI lineage: Eukaryota > Metazoa > Chordata > Actinopteri > Cyprinodontiformes > Poeciliidae > Xiphophorus > Xiphophorus maculatus. Next base: position 33,297,723 of record NC_036446.1, on the reverse strand, counting down.
TATCGATACTCTTGTCCCAGTAAAGTTAAAAAAGAAATGTTTTCAGATGTTTTTTTGTTTAAAGAGACAAAATGGTAATGTACTTGTGAGATAATTTTTGCTTTTAAAATTATATCACCATCAGCACTCAGTCCTATAAACACAGCATGTTTGATATCTTTCTGAAATTATCTCTTATATGTGTCTTTGCTGAAGACACATAGCTTGTTTATAGTTTGTAGTTTTCATTTTTCATTTTTTTTAGCTAAAAATAGTTGCACTCAGATTCTCATTACTTGTTATTGTTTCCTTTTTTCCTAAAGCAGACTGATTTAGTTTTGAATTATCAAAAATGATCAAAAAAGAAAGAAAAAATAAGCTTCAATTCTGAGATGTCTGCAGCTGTGACAGAGGCTTCACAATCTGCTCTGGATCAGAGTCACACCCATGTTGAAAGTCCACTCTTACTTATCCAGTATAAAAACGTACATTTTCTGTTGCCATACCGGCTCTACGAACGGTGTGAAGGTGTAGAAACGATGTGACGGTGAACAGGTGGAAAACAAAACCTCTGATGAAAAGCAGGAGTTAGTCAGCACAGAGGGAAGGTTTCAGACAAGCCTGAACCTGCACCCTGCTGCAACTCTGTCACACAACCACACAGTCTTGCTGACCCATGGCGACATCTGATTTGTAAGATTCCAGTTAATAATAATAAGTACTTTGCACAGAATGCCTCTACATAAGAAAATAATAAAACCTATATCATGCTCATCCAAAGCATTTTAATAATGCAGATAAGGAAATGTGTAGAGGAAATCAGCGCCTTTGAATATACTGTTTGTAAAATCTTTCTTTATTTTTTATTTTTTTACATTAAATGTTTTTTTAAGAACAGAGATGCACAGCCATAAGAAAAGTGCTTTATAATCACCACTATTTTGACAGGTTAAACCTTATAAAAATGATGTCAGCATAATGTCATGAGGTCAGAACACTTCTTACTGGGCTCCCCCAGGTCACTTACATGGATCAACCCATTCTTATGTCCTTATAAGAAAATGTGATTCATCCAACCAGAATAACATACAGTAGTTCTCCATGCTGTTGTTTACTTGCATGGTGGAAACCAAGGCAGGGTGTGTTTCCCAACCCCAACCAACTGATGCACATCATCTGCTCTGACATCCGTGTTTAGCTGTTTTAGACCTAGTCCAGACGTAGCCAAATGTCTGAAAAAAACAAACAAACAATATTTTTCTACATTTCAACCACAAGAAAACTCAATTTAATATTCCTAGAAACCAGATTTGACAAAACTTTGTATTTATTGTTTGTGTGTCTTAATGGGAACACTGAGATTTGGGGTCCTGCACATTACAGTTTCTGACAAATAATGCACCAATAAATCCACAGAGTTAAGTGCTTTGGTCTGCTGCACATTGACATATGGCAGGATTGAACTCTATACCTTTTAATTGTAACATGGCTTTTCTACATACTGAGTCACAATTAACCCAATTCCACCATAAACTTTATCTGCCAATATACTGTTATTGTCCATTTGTAAGCTTAGTCTTTTGTAGTTTTTAACATTTGTATGATGTGCATGTTTTTCCATAGTTTCACAAAAGATTTTAAAACCCCCAAACTTGTAATGCGAGTTATGCTCAACTGTAAGAAATGCTGCCATCAATCATGTGGAACTGAAGAGAACTAAATTAATTTAATGGCCTTAATTAAGAAAACTGGGAAAAAGCAGAATTTAAATGTATCTTTTATGTTTTATGATCCATTAATGTAGCACAACAAAGCCAGAATATACTGTAGCTCCATTAGCTGTTTTATTGATGAGGTAAAAATTAAAGGTGTTTGTCTCTCTTAAAGGACAAGATGGAGCTGCAGGAGAGAGAGGATGATGACCAGAGCAATGAGGCTTTTCTTCCTTCTTTGGTAAGACTCAACTTCAGGAGAACTTTGCCTAAGCTAACAGGCTAACTGTAGATTAGCCTCATGTACAACATGCAAACACAGAAGATAAATGCTCACATAAAAGAACTCTGTGGCTGTTCTGAACTGATAAGCCTGTATTACCACACTAATTAACAAAGGTAGCTTAATCTGCTGTCAGCATGCAGGATAACATGGTTATGCTGCTCAGCTCCCATTTGGCTGACAAATTCTGACTGGACCTGATATTGATACTGAGGTGAAACGTTTGTCCTGGCAGCAAACATCATAACACCAGTTTAATGTTCTTCAGCTTGGTTCTAATAAAACCAAAGCAGATTAACTTGGACAGATCCCAAATGACTCAGTGGACGAGTGTGCATGTTTACTAGCAGATAACAATCATCATTTAGATAGGAAGTGTCAAAGTCTTCACCGGCTGCTTTTCTAAACCTTGACTTTGATCTGACTTTACTGTTTGATACATGGAAGGCGTTGAGTGTGCTCTGATCTTTGGGTTCATTCATGGTGTTGGCTGAGCAGGTCAGGCCCCAGCAGACAGAACAGCTTCTTCTGCATCAGCTCAGGACCTGAGTCCTATTTTATGTACATAAATGCACACTATTGGGGAGTAGACTGAAAGTGATGCAGTTTGGAAAGTTTTTCACAAATAAAATTATAAAAAGTATGGAATCTGCATTGTGCCCCCTTTACTTCAGTACCATTCAATAAAATCTAGTCCAACCAACTTCTTTCAGAAGTCTCATAAGTAAATTCAGTTCTCAAGTGTGTCATTCCAAAATTAGCCTTGTTAGAAAACATTAGTGAACTACAAAGATCATGAAGAGCAGCATGTACATGAGGATGACTGACAGCGCTAAGACCCTCCTTCTGGCTCTGATTGGTTGTTTCTGACCTATCGGTGTCTATCTTAGGATGGCAAAAGGACCACAGGGAGAAGTCAGAGTAGCTCATTATTTTCAGATTATCTGTATCATATTATACTGTCATTACAAATTTGGAAACAGTTTTAACAAATATATATATAAGAAAACATTTTTAAGTTGCTTACTCCTGCTTTAATATTCATATGAACTCTGTTCATAATGCATTTTTTCTATGACTATAATTAAGCATTTTCCTATTTGAACTATTATTGAATATTTCTTTCATTTTTCTCTCTGTACATGCTTTTACACTGTGTTTTTGCTGTTCTCTTTGTCATCAGTGTTTCAAAATGAAGATGTCATGTTTCTCTGTGTTGTATGGTGGTTGTAATGGTTTGTGTTTGAACAGTTTGTCCACACTACATTTGACTTCTTACTGGTGGCCATCAAGCAGGAGCCTCACACACAGAAGTTCCACAAGCAAGAAGAGTTTCTGGAAGAGCTAAAAAAGAAAAACATTGCAGTCACAGTGAGTTTATTATGATACGAACATCAAGATGCTGATCTTGATGCCATGAAGGGGAAAAAATCCACCAATATGCATTTTTATGTTGTCTGGCAGAGCATTGACCATGAAGACAAAATATTTCTGGGCCTGCGTGCTCCTGACAAGATATTTGAGGACTATCAGTACCTGATCAAAGTCTCTGACGCCTGCAGCTGGTGTAAAGATGAGAATTCAATTACCCAGGCTAACAGGTGTGTTCAACACACATTCACACACTTCCACTTTTATACAACACACCTATTTATAAAACTTGTGTTGGTAGTTCTAGGAAACGGCTTTGTCAGCTTTGAGCAAACACCTATGATTATAGTTAAGCATGATATAATTGTCACTAAAAAACTACAAGTCAAAGCAGACAATTTTATTTCTTAACTGTTAATTCCCAGTAACAAAGTTACTCAGAATAAATATCTTCAAACTTGATCAAATGCTATGCAAATGTTGGCTATTTAGCTTTTTTTTTTTACCATATTACTGAAAACCTCACATCTCTGTCATGATTTGTTCTTACAAAGACTGTTTCTCATCATCTGCTGTGTTTGTGGAATAGCTGGGAATAACATTAGATTTCTGTTTTGTCTGCTTATGTCTTTTTTGGCAAATGGTCAATTTATCTCCTGAACCCATCCCAAGACGACTGAAACAGAAAACATGATTTACCTGTTTGCCGAATCTAAATTTGAAAGGGTTCTAAGGAAACAGAAAGAATTGACAAATTCCAGGAATGATGTCTCACATCTGAGAAACGTGAGCAATGCTGTGGGTTGAGTGGAACTTTAATTTGTGCTCTGCTGTGGTTGCCACACAACTCAGAAAAAAAGTGTCTCTTTTGAAAGCAGCAGATTTTTGAACATGTGGCAAAAAAGAAATTCTCATATTTCTGTCTAAATCAATTTCTATAAAAAACCTTTGAAGTTGGGACTCTTGCTTTTTAATAATTTTTTTTTCTTTTGACTATTTGATGGTCCAAAATAAGAATCCATTGAAAATGGTCGATAACCAATATTTACAGATTTTATGATAACATGATGGTGGGGTTCATCTTTGGAGGAGAGCAGATGAGATCACATACAGAGTGAAGGTGGAGCGACTGTCTTCCTGGTACATCACCAACAATCTCTGTTTGAAAACCTCCAAGTCAAAGGAACTGATTGTTGACTTTATTCTTTCATGCATAGCGGTCACTTCTGTGGGCAGGAATATACAAGCCATTTTATTGTGTATAGATGGGGTTTTATGCTATAAATGCACACAGACCACTAATGTGGACAGTAGGGGATCATATAATACACTGCCAACTACTGGCCGCCCAACCCATATGCAAGAAAGTTTTTGTTAAATCCAATATGGCAGATAGATGGTAAAGCATGCAGACCAACTCAGGAATATCCACTCCCTCTTCTACTGTAGAAAACTCTTGCAGGTAAAAAATATTGTGACATCAAGTAACCCCTAAGGACCAATACTACTGATGTATTTTTAAAAACACAGCTTTGTAACTGATCACCTGTCCACTAAAGTGGACGTCATTCATCAGTGGCAATATTTTGACAGGTATTGATATCATTACGCTGACTATAGATCTACAATATGTACCACTTTAAGGAAGCATTTTGGCTTGCATTTAAGCAATGTTTAGAGCCTAAACATTTAGGCGCTAAATGTTTTTAGCGCCTAAAAACATTGACTTATATTTTAGTTCTTAACTTTAAGATTTTGTAAGGAAAAAAAGTCAATTATTGCAATTAAGAAGTAAAGTTTTTATACTTTACTGGCCAATAGTAGTAGTAGTGACAGTGGAGTTGAGATGATGAAGAACCTGTGATCACTGTCGTCAATCAAAATGTTGAGAGACATAAAATAACTGAAGATCCAGTTATTGCATTCATGCATTCCAATAAAGAAAAGAAAATGTGGCCTTAACAGAACGGGAATTGAAGACATTTCCCGGAATGAGTATGGAATCATGTCATACCTCAAATACCCAAGGTCAAGAATGTATTGATGATCAGAGCCAGGTCTGATGATCACATGGTACCAAGTATTTTTTCATTACTTGGCGAATATGAATCCTTTACATTTCAAGGCATCTGTAGCTTGTGCAGAACCCTAATAAATGAGGGTTCCATCCAGACATGCTCAAGAGTGCCAGTGTTACACCATCACCAATAAAACACAGACTGGTGTCTAAGGCAGTGTGCCCAAAGTCGATCCTTGAGGGCAGGCATCCTGCATGTCCTAGTTCTTTGCCTGGCGGTTGTAACTTCCTCCTCAGTTCTTAACATGTCAATGTTCCGATCAGGTCTTTTGCTCAGTCATCATTTAATCCATATGTGTTGAACCAGGTAGAGAACTAGACCATACAGGATGTTGGCCCTCCAGGACCAACTTTGGAAACACTGGTGTAAGGTACTTCATGAGATCAGACTGAGGCTTGGAGAACACTGGTCCTACCTCACTAAAACCAAAAATGTCAATATGCACAATATGCCAACCTGCACAAATTAAAAAAAAACTAGATACATCTGCATCCAATGTGTTGTTTGCAATCTCTGTCCTTTGGACAATTTCATACAAGATAGACTTGATTTTATAAGTCTAAAAACAAAAAGACTGAACTTTCATCCTGCAGTTCCAGAGTTTCCAAAAAACAGTGTCACATTAAAGATGTTAGCTGAAACACTGAGCGGAAAGGCATAAACAAGGGTGTGGTCAGGACTAAGGAAAACACCTTTGCCAACGTATCAACTTTGCTACTGTATTTAGCGCCTAGCAATCTTTAATCAAAAAAGCGACTAGAGAGAAATCTAGTGATTTTTTGTTGTTGTTGGAGACTTTTTATGGGGACAACAGGTGAAGCATCAATCTCTCTGTATTAACTGTCCTGATTGAGAGAGAAAAAATGCTACTGTGAGCCACTTCCTACCAAAACCTTACTGTCGGCCTCACACTCCCATCCTGCACCAAACCGCCTGCCGTCAGAGCAGAGGAGACCCAATCCACTCCGTATTGCTAATGATTCACTCATGTGCAAATCTGAAAAACAGTATTGATGCTCACCACGTTTGCAATTCATTTGCAATTCTAACTGCAGTGAGGGAGACTGTTTTGTACCTGAACATGGAGCCGTGATGTAGACATCAACCAAGCTGGACCACAGTAACCAAGAGGAATTCAACTGTAGTAGCCGCCGTTCAACCCAAAGAGAGCAGCACTAAGACTGTTTCAGGCCAAAATATTACAGAATTGAAAAAATTTTCACGAAAATGTCACAATTTGCACAAAATCATAAACATGGCACACTTACGGACTTACAACATTTATCTGCAAGGAATAGTTGATTTAGGGTTTAGTTACTCCCTAAGCATGTATATTTTTTCTTATGCTTTATGTGATGCTTAAATTTTGCTGTATGTTTTACATTTTTTGTTTCTTATTATTATTGCCCGTCTTTCTTATTTGTCTAAAAGACTTTAAATTATCTTGTGTATAAATGGTGTAAAAGTTTCCTTGCTGCTAGTAATTCTCAAAGAACCTGCTTTTGTTAGTACTGAGCCCTTTTCCTTTCTGTGTTGCCCAGAATCCGAATTATACATTTCATTCTCAATAACACATCCATCAGCACAAAAGGTGAGTGGCTTTAAAAATGGCTATATCTTTTTTCCCTCTGTTTTATGTTCATGGATGAATGGATTGAGATGTAGAAGTTTATGCGTATGTGTAATACATTAATAATACAGAGTTTTGTGTACCAACACATTGGAAAGCTTTTCACATTGTTTCACATTGTTAATATTTTCAGAGAACCTGGAGAAGCTGATAATGGAGGGTGTGTTTGAAACTACGTTCTGTCTTCATGAGGTGAGCAAAGTTTTGACTAACTGCTTGTTTTCCAATTTGGTTTAGTAAAACTAATGCAAGTGTGTGATGAAATGGAGTGACTGCAAACCCTTCAGCTTTCATCCACTTACTATTTTACTCATCCTTCTTTCTTTGAAGTAGTGTTTCTGTAGTGAATAGGACTTTCTTGATGTTTTTAATTTATGTATTTTTACATGTCATGTCTCTCAGAAAAAGGAGCAGAAGAATCTGCGAGCGAAGTGGGCTCGATGGTCGGCTCTCTTTACACCACAACCATTCGATGAAATCAAGTCAGTTTCTTCCTCTTGTTCACAACTGCCATGTGACTGAAACTATTCAGAACTTTTCATATGTTTTTGTGGCTCATTATTTTGAAACTTTTAACAATATTCATTCCACAGAAAACTGAAAGTTAAGTCTGTCCTTAGGAGACTCAGTCAGACTCTTTCTATTGGGTGTTGGATGCTTTAAAAGTCTAAGCTGCAGGTATTACTAAAACAACAGATGATAATAGATAAAAATCTCTAAATTGTAAATTAAATTTTTATTTTATCTAAAAATTACAAAAATCTTTAAAGAGATTCTTTGCATTGTTATGAAGAGTTCATTAATTCATGTAACATTACATTTTAAATTTTATTGTCTAGAAACATTGAACAGATTTTGTTTTATTTATTTTTTATTTGTATAGGTACATCTTGCTGAAATTAGGTCTCATGTTCAAGAGCGTCCTGTTGAATGCTCATACATACACATATCAAAGCACACTACAGTCACTAAAACTCATTTGACCAATTAACTGTAAAATACGACTATAATAACATCTTTAGTTCAATCAATCTGCATTTTTGCTTTAGAAATGCCATTTAATAGGATCTGTTTGTATTCAGATGTCTACATCTGGTTTTAGACTAAGTCAAGAATAATATTTGTATACACATGGTGTATAACCCCTAATCAGCTTATTAACTCAAAACACCTCTAGTGGTTTCCTGAGCCTCTAAACGTGATCAGTTCAATGTGCCTTGATCATGTTTGCTCTGTTGATGCAGATGTTACTTTGGGGAGAAGGTGGCGCTGTACTACCTGTGGTTGAACTGGTACACCATACTGCTGATTCCAGCTGCTGCTCTGGGTGTAGTCATCTTCCTTTATGGTCTGGCCTTTTTCAACACCAGCCCTCTAATGTAAGTCAGGTATATGCATAGAATTACACTTCTGCTCTAAACTATATACATTTCACAGAGCAGCTTTTGAACAGTTCCACTTAAAACAAACTTTACCTAAAAAATATTTAAGAAATGTTTATTATATTAATGCTTCAATCTTTGTGTGTGTGCTTGTCCAAAGTAAGGAGGTGTGTGACTCTAATGTCACCATGTGTCCTAGCTGTGACAGGGTGTGTGAGCCACGGCAGCTCTCAGAAACGTGCACTTATGCTAAGGTGAGCATGACAAATTACTGGTCATCAGTTAAGAAATGGCAGCAAAGAAACTAGTACATTTTGGAAGAACTAAATAATAAATTAGTGAATGTGTTCAGACATAACAATGTCTTGTTTTCTTATGGAAAATCAAAAAAAAATATATATATATTTATTTCCTTTATTTAACCAGGTAAACCCCGTTGAGATCTAGATCTCATTTTCAAAAGGGACCTGGACAGAAGTCTGCAATACATAGCAATCTGGTTACAAAATACAACTAATTAATACATACAGTATGCACAAGTGTAAAACAATAGAAAACATTTAAAAGCAGTGACACTGTTTAATAGAATCTCGTTGCCTGTTTTTAAGAACTGCTTGAAATAAATCCAATGAAATCAGTTCTGACATCTTGAGTTCAGACTGGAGCTGATTCCAGTCTGAGCATCACACTGAATGCTTGCTTCCCCTTTTCAGTTCAAACACGTGGAACATGCAAAAGAAAAATGTTATTAGAGCGTAAAGAATGGGAAATAACTGATCTATGTAAGAGAGAGCTTAAGTATGCTGGAGCCAAGCCAAGTACAGATTGATAAATCAGGATCAGGATATAGGCAACATATTGGAAAAAGAGTTGCTTGATTTGTCTTAATTTTCATAAATTTTAGTTTTTTGAGATGACTGGTGCATTTCTGCTGGACAGTATCGAAACGAATATGTAACTTCGACCAAAAGGGAAATGTGGAATGAATTGACCTTATAAAGCAATGTGTTTTTTTCCATTTCTAGAAAAGTCAAATTTTTTGAGAAAATTTCTGTCCAACAGCAGCTATATTCAAATGGACCATGAAAGGCTAAGAACACTATCCAAACTGTGAAGCATGGAGGTGGCAGCATCATGATGTGTGGATGTTGCGCTGCAGTAGAGATTGAAGAAAGAATGTAATATAACATTCTTTCTATGTCAAGACATTTGCTAGGCAGCTAAAGTTTTATCCTAGTGACTCTTAGTATAACTCCATATTGATTACAATGTACTTTAAGGACTGTAAAGTTGATGCTTTGGAGTGACCATCACAGAACCATGACATTTACTACAAAATAAGAAGTAAATAAATCGCTGAATTTGAAGACAGTAAAAAGGCAATATATTGTTATAATTATATTTTGGAAGTTGAAATAATTTTTATAATCCTAACTGGCCTAACTAACCTGGCCCCCCATCTGTCCTTCCCAAAAGAAGTGATGTAGTTCTAGTTAACGAGGCACAAGAAATAGTTTGTCTTCTGACCCAAACAGGAAGTGCAGAGCAGTGTTGATGTACACTGAAGTTGAACTTAATTTTTCTTACTTGTTCTTAGTTTATCATGATGCTATCCAAACAAATCCAGTTTGAACTTAACTGGTTACATCATTTAATAACGTGGACCTAATCAGAACTGCACATGCAAATGTTAAAGCATACTGGTCAGTTTGTGTTAAAAAAATAAAAAAAGTCATGTTTGTGTGTTTTTTTCTTCTTCTTCCCTACACAGGTCAGCCATTTGTTTGACAATGAGGGAACTGTTGCATTTGCTATGTTCATGGCAATCTGGGGTAAGTCTCTGATTTAATCACTCTTGCTGCTTTGCTGGTGTTCTGGGTGATTTTGACACTTTCCTTCTTTGTTTCAGCCACAGCTTTCCTGGAGTTTTGGCAGAGACACAGAGCCAGATATGCCTCAAAATGGAAGGTCTATGACTGGTGTGAAGAAGAGGTACAGCTTTTCTCTTTTCTTCAACATCAGTCCAAACAGTATGATGCCCTTTAGTGTGTTTATTAGTCTTTAGGTAATAATTGACGGGACTTTTTCCTGAGCGATATCTATCAGAATACACCATTCAGATAGAAAAAAACCTAAATCATGAACACAACAGAACCGAGATTTGTTCTACTATATTCTCTTATGTTATTCTGATGATGGTTTTGATAACTATCATAATGGAGATCACTGATTCATTTACTTCAAGCTCTACGTTTCTCCAGTTTAATTCCATCATCTTAGCTGGTGTTTAATACTGGAAACTCATGATGTGTTCTGTTTATGTTTGGAAGTCAGAGTTCCCAAAGTTGAATGTTTCTCGTTAAAAATACTACAAGTTGCTGGTGTAAAATATGTGGTACATTTCTGTTACATAAACCTTTAGATATTGCCCGCATAATTCTGTAGAGTATCTTAATGAACATGTCCCTTTGTAGTGTTTGAAGGTATAATACGGAGAGAACTCAGCACTCAGCTAAATTATGAAATCATTCACAGATCTGAGCTGTGACTTCAGAGGCAAAATAAATAGTCCTTCATCACAGTTGGGTCAAATTTGGGAATAACTAACCTCAAGATTTTACTGGTCAACTGATATTCTGACTGACCTTTAATACTAAGTTTTCTCTGGACTAATTTACTTATAGATTGATGTATTTCAATGTGCATTCTTATTTTATTTATGTATATATTTATTTTATATTTAGCTATATTTAAATCACTTACAATATTACACTTATAAATTTTATATTGCGCATGGTTATATTTGTATTTACCAATATTTAACACTTTGGATGGAGTAGCTGTCAGCATATAAGCAATTTCCCCTGGGAGATCAATAAAGTCTATTCTATTCTATTCTATTCTATTCTATTCTACAAAATCAACTGGCCCCTACGCAGTTCCCCTCGATTCTTATCTCCCTTCAGTGCTCCATCTGGGCTTTCTCCAATTGAGCTTTATTCTTCTGGTAGAATTTCAACTTAGTCAATCAGCACACAGGAGTCAACTGATACTCTGACTGTCCTTAATCTAAGTTGATTTCTAAGAAATTGATTTCCTGCATTGTTTTAGAATTGTAGTCTGCCTGTAGTTTTAGCAATTGCAGTAGCTGAGGTGAACCAAGCCGTTTACTCCGTATTTGCCACACTTCCATATATTGAGCAATTAGTTAGAGCAAGAGGAATGTTGAAAACATGTCACTACTGGCAAAGATGTTGTTTGCCTCGGCACTTTACTCTTAGCAGTGGAGGGTGGTCGTTTACAGCCCACGCAATTTCAGATTAGCGTTGTAGCCCAGCTTCCTTCACGGTCGAGCTGGTGCATATGTTGCGGCCAAACATTAGTGATTGGATAAAATCAGATCCAGTCATTTCAAACTTCAACAGAGTCCACGACTGAAGTCCACCACTTCAGGAAGCAATCATTTCTCAATAGCTGAGAGTCCAGACCCTCTGGACGAAGCATATCGTGGAATAAAGGGGCTAAAAAACCAGGCTAAAAAAACAACTCTGGTTCTTCTCAACCTTGTTCTCAAGTCGTGTGAAAAATGATTAGCATACTACAGAACCTGTTTTTACAGTGGAAGTCTCTTTTTGTGTTGAATCAAACCAAAATGTTCTATAAAATTTCAAGTGTGTGTGTTTTTGTCTGTGTATCAACAGGAAGAACTGATCATGGAAATAGTCAATGACATAAACTGTGAGGTCAAAGAGTTCAAACACTCATACTTTCAAAGCACTCTGGTTCTCATCTTATTTACAGCCATGGTAAGACACTCCCCCACACACACGCCCACACACCCCCGCACACACGCTCACGCACACACACAGACACAGATACACACGCCCACACACACGCATGTTTCTCTATCTATAGATGCATCTTTTCTATAGGCTAACTCTAAAATAAACTCAATCCACACTTTAGTCCTAAACTTAACTCCTACCACAAAAACAGTACTTCTCATCTCCAGGCTGCAGTCCCCACAGAGAGCAGTGGGTTCCCACAACGTAATATGTGTTAGGAAAATGGTCTTTACAATGTGTCAATGTATAACCTGGACTGATGACAGCACTGCATGGCAGTGTTGTCACAGAGCACTGAAACTCAAAGCATCTGTCATGTGATTCTGGTGTAGGAGGCGTTGGCGTCAGAAATGTGTCTAAAGGTTGAAACGTCACTGGGAGGAAATTGACACAGAACAATGACAGCTCAGTTTCACAGCTACTGTTCATGTTTGCTGCTCATTCAAGGCATCACTAACAACTGTTTTACAGCAAGTTAAAAATAATTTAAATATTTTCTCCTTTGGGAATCAAATAAAAAGCAAGTGATTGCTTAGTTTCAAATTAAATTACTGGCTCTCCAAATTCATTAAAAAATATACATTTATATAAAATATTTTGGAAAAGGCTAGATTCTTTGCTTGCTGTTTTTCACCTCCTTTCTGTTGAGCTCTATTTTATAGCTTTATTTGCTTTTTAACCCTAAATAGCTCATTTCTTTTATCTTATGGTTAATGAAGGGTTTTCTTGACAGCCAAGATGTTTCTGGCCAATAAAAACTTTTTCAACTCCTGGAGCAACACATTAGTCAGAATTCAAAGTTTTTCCCAGGAACCAGTCCTGGTTGTTCTGGAATTCTTGGGGTGGAGCTTTGCTACAGTTGCACAAACTTTCACTTCTGTGGCCTCAGAAATGAAAACTGCAGAACCAAACAGAGCAGTGGTTGAGATCAACAATTTGAAATCAAATTTTGTTTATTCCATTTATGTTCCAAAGCATAAATCAAAATAAGCGTACAGCTAGCTGTTTAAACTTGACATGTTAATATTGCAGGTTTCTGTTTTTGTTCTAACTGAAGACGGTAAATTCCTTTAAAGCCAGTCATTACATGTGACTATTGGGTTTGAAGGTTTCATTTCAGTTCTGGTCACCTTCTTTGTGTGGCTCCAGCTAATAACAAACAGCACTTCACAAGACAGTTAGATCTGTAGATATTCAGAAAAGGGAACTTAAGTTAGTACAGTAAAATTAAGCAGTAAAGCTTTCTTTACTATACCAATTGAGATAGTGATACTTATTCTGATAACAGAAATAACTCCTCAATAAAACAAAATAACTCAATATTTAATTTCCTTGTGGGATCAATAAAGTATTTTTGAATTGAATTTCTTTGAATTTTGAATTAGTTGTTACATCATAGTCATTAATACTACAACATTTGCTGAAAGCATATTATGATTGAAGAAAAGGACAGTAATAAATAAACCATGAACAAAGTTTGTCTGAGAAAACAGGATTGTTTGACATGACGGAGTTGATTTGATGATCTACCTGTTGAGAGAGAGAGAGAGAGAGAGAGAGCGAGCTCCTGTAGCAGCAACATGTGGACAATAATCTGACACACACGTTGGTCTAGATTTTGTGTCTGATGATTACATCCTAAACATTCATGTTTGGACAAAGATTGTTTTGGAGACAACCAACCATGTACCACTGAGATTTGGAAGATCCACTGCATGCTGGGTACAGAAGTGAATGAATAAATGAAAAACCACAAAGATTAGAGTTCTTGAAAAAGGATACTGTGAGAAAAGCTTTCATTTAAATCAAATATGCCTGTTTAACTCATTCTTACTCATGTCTAACTTGCAGTTCTTTGTAATAAAAATCTCTTTTTTGGGAGAAGACATTAATGATGTGCATGAATAATGCTAATACTGATGAATCATTTATATTTTTTGATTACCTTATTTTCATTCATTATCAATACTCAAACAGCAGTTTTGAGAGATATAGTGTTATACTTGTTTGAAGGAAAAGGCTACATGTGTTTGTGATTCCATTAATTGTGTGTGTGTGTGTGTGTGTTGCAGCTGATGGTGATCATTGGTATTACCCACGCTCTTGTGGTGTTTCGAGTGATGACTGCCTCCTGGTTTTCGAGAAGCGAGTCAGATTTTCTAGAAGAAAAAGCCAGCATGTTAGCTATGCTGCTGGGAGCAGTGCTGCATTATTTCACCATTCAGATCATGAACCGGGTATGTTTACTCAGATTCTGATTTTAAAAATAACACATCATGTCCTTACTGAAAAACATGCAGGAATAGATAAAAAACAGTTATTGACTTTGATCAGTCTGGATAGGGTTACAAAGTCACTTCAATGCTTTTTGATTCAATAAAAACACAGTAAAAAGCCTTTATTAACAAATAGATGACGAAAGGTCAGAGGTGAACCTTTTGCTTGAGTGGCCAGCCTCTCAAAATTCTATAAAATTAACCAGAACTGGACTCACCAGGAGGTCACAGAAAACCCCCAGAACAACAACTAAAGCGCTGCTGGCCTCACCTGCCTCAACTTCGGTCAGTGTTCATGACTCAGCAATAAGAAATGGAAAGAAAAAATTCGATTCAATTTAGTTTATTTATATAGTACGGCGCCCTCTAGGAGACATGAAGAACATGTTTTCTTTTGTTACCTCGCAATAAGTTTTGCGTTCCTTCGCAATATACATACTGTAATATTTGTTGGTCTAGTTTGAGTACAGTCACAAATGTCATTTTAAAATTTGTAATATATACACATTTAAAGAGTCTTGGTGAAAAGGTGTGTATTATTAACTGTTTGGTGCAAAATATTGATTGAAAATGTATTTATTCACTGCATGTTTATGTCTGTTTGTGTGCAGCTGAGATGGAACTGTACATGAAAATGACCCTTTAAGCCACTCAGAGTATACCAACACAAAAGAGACGCAAAAAATGACTTATTACCCTGCCAACTCAAAAATAACTCATATAGATTGGATGTATTTCTTATTTCTTTCCTTCTTACAGAAAGTTGCCATTTATATCTTAGGTTTGTGGTGCATTTCTATCCTAAAGAAAAAGATGTAAGACTTCAGATATTTTACAACGAGATATTAACATGTGAAAAAACCTTTTGAAGACCTTATATAATAGCAGGAAGTTTTGTGAGGTAACGCAAAAGAAAAAAAATCCTCCATGTCCACCGGGGTTCCGTTATATAGCACAGGTTCACAACATAAGTTGTTTCAAGGTACTTTACCACAAAAGAAAAAAAACAAAAAGCGATTTTAAGATTGGTGATTATTTATGTTTTTCTCCTGTGTCTCACTTGCTTCTGGAGTAACATACAGAGCCTGAGGCAAGTTAATGTCATCAATTCTTGAGAAAAGCTTTTCAGCCTTCTAACACTGCCATCTTGTGACTAAAATATGCAACTTCACACAACAATGAATTGCATAAACAAAAGAGCACAAATAATATAAAACTACTCTAAATTGTAGTGCAGCATACACATGGAAGGCCCCTTTTAATGTCTTTTAGCATTAATTCCCCACTCACTTTTAATAAAATCAGTTTGGAAATAGCCTTCAATATTTCCTACTGAGTTACATACACTCACCGACCACTTTATTATTACACCTTGCTAGTACCGGGTTGGACCCCTTTTACCTTCAGAACTACCTTAATCCTTTGTGGCATAGATTCAACAAGGTACTGGAAACATTCCTCAGAGTCTGGTCCATATGGACATGATAGCATTACGCATTTAGTGCAGACTTGTCGGCTGCACATCCAGGATGGGAATCTACCATTCCACCACAACCCAAAGGTGCTCTGTTGGATTGAGATCTGGTGACTGTGGAGGCCATTCGAGTTCAGTGAACTCATTGTCGTGTTCAAGAAACCAGTCTGAGATGATTCGTGCTGTACGACATGGTGGGTAGTCTGTGGCGCAAGCTGCAGCATTGACACGCTGCTCAGTTGGTACTAATAGACCCAAAATGTGTCAGGAAAATATCTCCCACACCACTGCACCACCACCACCACCAGCCTGAGCCATTGATACAAGGCAGGATGGATCCATGTTTACATGTTGTTGACGCCCAATTCTGATCCTATCATCTGAATGTTGCAGCAAAAATCAAGACTCATCAGACCAGGCAACGTTTTTCCAATGTTCTATTGTCCCATTTTGGTGAGCCTGTGCGAATTGTAGCCTCAGTTTCCTGTCCTTAGCTGACAAGAATGGCACCTGGCTTGGTCTTCTGCTGCTGTAGCCCATTTGCCTCAAGGTTTGATGTGTTGTGCATTCAGAGATGCTGTTCTGCGTACCACTTAGGTTATTTGAGTTACTGTTGCCGTTCTATCAGATCGAATCAGTCTGGCCATTCTCCTCTGACCTCTGGCATCAACAAGGCATTTGCGCCCACGGAACTGCCGCTCACTATTTACTCTTTTTCAGGCCGTTCTTTTTAATCCCTACAGATTGTTGTGCGTGAAAATCTCAGTAGAGCAGCAGTTTCTGAACTACTCAGACCCGTCTGGCATCAACAACCACGCCACGTTCAAAGTCACTTCAATCTCCTTTCTTCTCCATCCTGATGCTCGGTTTGAACTGCAGCAGATCTTGGCCATGTCTACATCCCTAAAAGCATTGATCTACAGCCATCTGATTGGCTGATTCAACATTTATGTTAATGAGCAGTTGGACAGGTGTATTTAAAAAAGTGGCTGGTGAATGTACATGTTTCATGGTTAGCTGAGATGCTTTAAACTTAATATCAATAAAACCAGAAAAAGAAATCCCTGAAACTATAATGCTTCCATTGCTTTTATTTTTCTAAAATTGACAGGAGGCAACAAGCATGAAAGTCTCTTAATAAATGTACAAAACAGGAGTACATTTGTTTTAAAAGCTTAAAAAAATCAGTTATTTGTTCTTGTGCATTGTCCTGATCATACTCAACAACAGTATTATTCTACCATCTCTCATGTTAATCGAACTGTAATTTTGTGTGCAGGTGAACAGATGGGTGTCCCTAAAACTATGCGATCTAGGTGAGAGCATATGAGTCCTGGTCAGGATGGAGCATTTCTTTCATTGAGTTTTAAACCAGATCGTCTGTTTCTGAATGCTTTCTTCTGTCTGCATTACTCAGAGAAGCTGAACTCACTCGCTGCCAAAGAGAGAAGCTTCACAGTTAAAATGTTTACCTTTCAGTTCTTCACCCTCTTCTCCTCTCTCTTCTATGTGGCTTTTTTCCTGGGCAGGTATGTAAAAGCTGGAATACCATGCAAGTTCAAAACACAACACATAGCTTTGTACTCCCTGTGTAGTTTCTCTTTACATGCTTTAGAACACTGCAAATATTGTTATAATTATTTCTTGACTTGATTCTGATTAAAACACAGTGATATGTTTAGAATAAACCAAATTGTTCCAGTTTACCAACAAGTGGGTATAATAAAAGTTTTCTTGCTTTGTATCAGGATAAACGGCCATCCTACAAACTATGTACGTCTAGCTGGGTTTAGACTGGAAGAGGTGAGATCACTTCATGGTTTCTGTAGAGCTGTCATACTGCAACAACATGGTAAATAGTAAACCCTGATGTGTTGTTTGTCTTGCAGTGCCATCCGAGTGGTTGTTTAACAGACCTCTTTATCCAAATGGCAGTGATCATGCTGCTCAAACAGACTCTCAACAATGTCTTGGAGCTCCTTGTGCCGTAAGTGGGACGTTTTGTTTTGACTTTGCACGTTGCATTCAGGTGACCTACAGGAAGCAATAGTGGATCTAATTCTCTTGCAGCTGGGCCATGAGCTTTCTGAGGAAAAAAACTGCAAGGCGGCTGAAGAGACAGTGTGGCAAATGCTACAGGAAGTTTTGTCGTAATAAACAGGGTCTTGTTGACGCATGTGATATTTGCAAAAAACGAGACTGGCTGAGAAACTATCACCTGGGTAACACGGACGCCTTCAGCCTGTTTAATGAGTTCCTGGAAATGGGTAAGTTTATGTCACTGTAACTACAAATAAAAATGAAAATGAGGGGAGAAAGAATCACAAGGGGGTTTTTCACTTATTTCTCTCATGCTGCAGTTTAATGCAGTTAGAAATTAGCATAACATTAACTGCTGCTCAATGTCACACATGGAATAAACTAAATAAACCACAATTGACGTGGCGTGGTTTTTGTTTTCAGCTTTTAGAACTGGAGGTTGCTGCTTTGTTTGCATGTAGCCCACTGCTCTCTGTGCTCCTCAGTGATCCAGTTCAGCTTCACCACCACATTTGTGGCTGCATTCCCTCTGGCGCCCCTTCTGGCCCTTCTGAATAACATCATTGAGATTCGCCTGGATGCCATCAAAATGGTCCGCTATGAGCGGCGCCTTATTCCCAGGAAGACCAGTGACATTGGTAAGTCATGGAAAACAAGCATTTCATGGTCTTTTATGTTGCTTTAAACTCAGACAGCCTACCTTAAGAAAAGAGCCACAAAAAGAGCACTTTCTGCCATTTAGTGCAATAGATACAACACAGAAACAGGAGTTTGTATGTAACTGTTGTGTTTGCGAATTATTTTTCTGTCTGCAGGAATATGGACAAAAGTGTTGGAAGTTGTTGGTGTATTTGCTGTGATCGTTAATGCCTTGGTCATTGGCATCTCATCTGACTTTATTCCTCGTCTGGTTTACCATTACCATTACGGCCCATGTGCCAAAGGCATCGACTCGACACAGTCAGTCATGTCTCCAGCTTAAAGCTCTGACATCATGTTAGTGCTGGGTTATGTTCTGTCCTCATGGTGTTTTTCTTATTTGCAGCTGTATGCAAGGCTACATTAATGACACTCTGTCTGTAGCCTTCATGAAGACCAACATCAAAGATGAATATATGCTGAAAACAAACGATTATGCTAACGTCACTCAGTGCAGGTGAGAGAACTAAATGACTGGTTTGTGTTCACACATAGTGTTCCTTCATAGACGGGTCAACCAGGTCCAACTGTTGTTTACAGTTACAGAGACTACAGGAATCAAGACTACTCTCTGACCTCTCAGTTTTGGCTTGTCCTGGCTATACGCTTTGCGTTCATCATTCTCTTTGAGGTTTGGTATATTGCAAACATTTTTTAAAACTAAAACTAGTAGAAGAACTGAATTTGATTGTCTTGCCTCATTTTATCTTGCGTGTGTTTTCTGCCCGCAGCACGTAGTGGTGGTCTGCAAGTTTATCGCAGCCTGGTTTGTCCCAGAAAAACCTGCCAAGGTTAAGAATAGTCGCTTGAATGATAAAATGGATCGATTCAAGAGTGAATTACGGTGAGTCAAATGGAATAAACATAAGTCATCTTAAAAGGAAAAACTCACTAAAACATGTTTTGAACTCACCCTCTTGTGAAAAGTCCATGTTGTTGTTATTGTAGTTTTTTCCGCTCCAGCATTATAACACACATTGTTTGACTTTGAGTTTGGTGTGGTTGACTAGAGTTCAGTGAAGTCCGATTACATGACACAACTCTAGCCTGTGTTGTACCTTTGCGATCAAAATGTGATGCAATTCACTTCTACCTGCTGGCTGCAGTTCAGTGTATTTCTGTGGTGTCGATTCATAATTAATATGTTCTCAAGACACATTACCAGACAAGTAGTACTGTTATAATACAGACACCAGTGTTTCCCTACTGTTATCAAATTCATTTTATTAGCCAAACTAAATAACGGCAGTTCACGTCATGAGCTGTTTCCATTTCTACATTTCTACTCTTAAGCTAGGTTTATAGATAATGAATTGAGGCATGAGGATGAGCCTGCGCCAATGTGTGTTATGCTGCCTGTTCGTCCACCTCAGAGTTTCTGCAGGGATCTCGGGCGCCACCTTTCACTCAAACTGGACGAATTGGAAGGTGCTCTTGCAGAGCAGGTTTGCCTGTAAAAGCATTTATATGATTCCTTTATGAGAGCGTATTTTCACAAAATACTGCACCAACCTACATATTGAGAATAAAAGCCACACCTCTTCTATCAAAAGCCTCTAGTGCCACAAATCACCATTTTTACCATGTGTCTGGTTAAAAAGTCATGGAAAATACGCTGGTTTATGGCTTAGGATGCTGTAAAATATGACCAAATCCTGTCAACACCATGCTTCTGTAGACTGAATGTCAAAAATAACATTTATTCAGGTCATTGAATTCAAGTTTTTATGAGTGATGGCATTTGATGGCGTTCAATGGCCTGAATAAAAGCCATAATGTTTGCGGCTTACATCATCCGGAGAGATCTACCCCAAATCCAAAGGGAACTTGGAGACAGCTGTCTGTGGGTTGGAGGTCAGTCTCTGCTTCGAGAAAAGACTTTCAGGTATCGAGGTTCTAGTTTATGAGTGATGATGGGATGGGTGGGGTTTCTGTATGCGCTGCTCCAGTTTGTTTGGTTCAGAACGAACACAAACATTAAGCCAAAGCTGAAAAGTTTCACATGCTAGAAACTTTTAAAAATAGGAAAATGTAATTATTTATACCTTGACTATAATATGCTTGTAACACAGTGTCTCCTATCAGCAAAAATCTAAAGCTGCAGACTTGATCAAATTCATTTGCCATGACTATTCCTTCTTATTTGTGGTATCTGTGTTGCTTTTAAGTGAATCGAGTTTTTGTTTTAAATAAAGAAAAAAACTAATTAATACAAAATTTCACATGCATGAAAGCAATTCATCCAGTTTTAAATTTTATTCTGTATGTTTTTTCTGCTTTCTTTTCAGAGACAGAAAACTTGAACGTCCCAAATCAACTGAAGTGTGACCTTACCTGACCTCTGATCTGCTTCCATTGAAAGGTGCTGAAATGGAAAAAAAATGAATTTATGCTCTTTAATAATCTGTGCCTGCTGTTGTAACTCAAAATAATGTGAGATATTTGTTTAAGAATATTGTTGCAACAGGTTTGGTTTTATTTTGAAATGTAACTAAATGTGTTATTGAATGTCAGTCATTTACTGCTGAGTGATGCACTGTGAAACATTTAGCTTCTTCATTCCTAAACTAGTTTCATTGTTGCACTTATTGTAGGAAAAAGCAGATAACAGCTTACTGTTGTTAAGACAGACGTGCAGTGAACCAAACTGCTGCATATTTTCATTTCAAGGTTTCTGTCTAAACAAGCAAGTAAATAAAACAGTCAAGAAGATAAATGAGGAGTCATCTCTTCTTTGGTCTGTGTCCAGCAATTAAACACGTCCTCCACATAACTGAGCCCTGCTCTCAGGCTCTTCTCATGTTAGCTGTGTAGTCTCTCCTTGTTCAGCTGACAAATAAATGACAATATGTGGATATATTCAAATACTGATGAATGAATGAATGAATGGAAGATGTTTATACTAAATCTAGGAATCTCCATGTAGTTAGGCTGGAAGAAGGCTGCAGTGAAATTCAGAAACTGGATCAATATTGCATCACTTCCTTCACTCTAAAATAAATTATCCCCCTTTTGGAGAAAAACACCTGCAATGATCTGAGGGCTTTTTGGAAACAGGTTTTCTAAAAATAGTAACAGTGTTTAGGAAATCTCTGGGGGTTTTTTGTTCCGGAGGGAGAATGGAATCCAATTCTGAATACATCACCATAGTAACAGCCTCTGCACAGATAAGTAGCTCATTGATCAAACTCCAGAGTTTCTGCTGAAACATGCTCTCCAATAATTGTTGCTTTTCAAATTCAATTCAATTTAAAGATACTTTAAAAATATCAAAGGGAAATAAAATGTTGCAAATCAAGCTACTCCAGTTTACTGTAGATGCTGAAGGCTGTGGGCAGCCGGGGTCTCCTCAGAATGCTGCTCATGATTCAGTCCCTCCTTGAGGTCAGTGAGTCTCTGAGCATCATGTGGATCATCCAAAGGTCAGCGGATCCTCCTGGACAACAGGAGTCTGATGCTATGATGAGAGTGGAAAGGAATTCAACTAAGGCTTGCATTAAGATTTAAAAACTTCTCATAAAGCCTCTGTTCTCTTTTTCCATTTGATTTCCTTATATATTATCTTGGAAGAGCACTGATTTGTTTTTGAAAAGAAGAACAGGTATCTGCCGTTTTAAGGAAATTCTTTTTTTTTTTTTTTTTCTAATATTCACAAAAAAACATAATTACTGGGAGTTTCTGGTACTGAAAACAAAAAAAAATGCATGTGCAGAGGTTTAAGAGTAAGCAGGTCAAATGGGTTTCAAACAAAAATAAAACTCAGATAAATTAGTAAGCCACCTCTATTCAAACAACACAGAGAAAAGCAGTAAAAAGCCCATAAACAATTCCTCAGACTTTATTAAAATTATTATTCTAATTATTTCAAATGTAGATAAAATTTTATTTTTTTTACTGTTTCTAAACTTTATTACATTGGAAATTGCTACATGATCAAACCAGTTTAACAGGAACAGCTGACGTCCTGAACAGGTGACAGAAAACAGCTACAATCATATCAGGTGAGTTGATGTCAAACAGGATTAATAATTCAACTATTTAAAGGCACTTTGTGTTATTCTACTTTTCAGCTTGTTTATTCAGCACAGAGAGAGTTGTATGAAAAATGAACCACTCACTCATAGTACAGGTAGCGACACATTCACACGTTTCTTTGCTGTATTACTAGTGATAACACAAAAAGTTTGAATTGTGACAAAGTTACATAGAAGTTGGAAGCGTCAACAGATTTAATGTTAGACAGAACTACCTAAAAACACTGAATACTTAAAGTGAAACTTGTTTTTACTATCAGTTACATGTACAGTAGCGATTCATTTCAATGTTTCCAAATCAGAGCCTGCAGCTGTTTCTTTCTGCTTGTGGATTGACTTTTTCATTCTTACTCTGGAGTAGTAGCTTTTACTGGAATATTGGTGTCTGTAATGTAACTATTGATCAGAACTGATCAGTTGTCCCTGTAATCTAAGCCCACAGGGCAGTACTACATGACTCAGAGGAAGTGTAGTAAATGCAAACACATGCAAACACATGCATTTAGAGCTAACAAGCACCAACCATCACAGAGTCCAAAACCCAAATGGAAAACCAGTTACTGTTACTTTGTAGACTTCCTTACCAGCAACGAGCCCAGGGCTTTCTTGGGAACGAGTTTTCTAAAAATGCTGAGTAACAGTATCATTAGTAGCTAACATTTCTATGTGATTTGTACTTTCAAACTTTAGTAACATATTCACAAAAGGGGGCATCATAACACAAATAAACATTTCTTTTTTCTGCAGATATTAGTAGGTTTTATACAAGGCAGCCATGTTGGATCTTGAGGTCAGAATTAGAAACCTCTTTTCTGTTAATGCACTTTTCAACTGTAAAACTTCAAAACTTCCACTTATGAGGAAAAACAGAATCTATAAATACACTGACTCCATGAACCAATCATGTAGTTTGTTAAGTTTGTAATGACAAAACACAAAAAAACTGAAAATAGTCCAAGTTCCGTTGTGTTTAAGAATTTCTGTCAACTTGGTGGAACATCATCTTGTTATTAAAACCTTTGAGAAGCACTGGTCTAACCATGATTGTTAACTTCAATATGTTTCATTAAAAACGTTATTCATTTATATTATCTAACCGTTATTGACATCAGGAGCTAAAATCCCAAACTAAATTAAACCGCGACCCTCAGAGGTGAGACTGAGAATGACATGACGGTCTGAGGGATGTTACGTCTCCTCAGCATTCTTCTATGAGACGGGAATCCAAAGGGAGGAACCTCATTGGCTCTTACCTCATTTTTCCACACTGCTATGAGGAAACAGTGCAAGTATGAAGTTTTACACAGCTTTGCTTTGGAATCACATAACTACTGTATTTTACACTTTAAGCACATTTTCTCTTACATAAGAACGTTTGTATCTGCAACTCACAACTTAATTCAGATATTAGAATTACTACATGAACTGCTTTGTAGAAAAACAGCATGTGTGTGTGGGTGTGTATTGGTGTGTGTTTTTACCCAAACTGGTAAAAACAGAATGTGCAGGATGGACTGAGAGACACTAAATAAAGTGTTCAACACATACAAGTCATCAGAGTTCTGGAGCAATTCCATGTTAAATATCCAATTTAAACATATCTAACTACATACATGCCAAATCCAGCTGCAGATCTTTGTTATCATACTTCAAAAAAGACAAAAATGTACTCCTCAAAAAGGGGCAAAATATTCATAAATAGTCTCGATAAACCTTTTAAAAACTACTGCATCTAGCAGGTTTCTTCTTCTCTGATGGGAGCTTGAGCAGAACTTCAGCTTCCAAAGAGAAGTGTGACGATGTGTAAAGCTTTCAGTCGCCTCAACAATAAGAAACATTTCAGAAATGAGATTAATCAGAATTAGGATTATAGTGTGTGTGCAACACCAACAGTTAAAAGGGAAACTTGATACACACTAACAGATCGCTGCAGTCTGTATGTTTTTACAACATTAAGTCTGAATCTATTCTGTCAGGGGTAAACCATATGTCATGTCAGAATCAGTCTAAAATTAACCAGCTTCATGTTACTGTGAAAAACACAACACAAGCATAAATCAGTCAAACGGTTCCAAACGGAGGAATAACAGCTCCTGTGTTTGGTTCTGGTCGGTCCGTTCGCCTCCTTCTCTTCACTGCAGAATTCACACTGGGAGGAAACAGAGACTAGAAGCTGGTATCGACGAAGTTCTGTCGGGTAAATCCTCTCTGTCGAACACAAAGAAATAAAGCAAATGCTTAAAATAATAAATCTGATGGAGCCACAGAGTTCCTCCTAAATGTTGCAGAGATTACTGTTACCAAATGTTAGCTGAACACTCAGGCTGTTATATTATCAACAACACCAATGAAAGAAGATAAAACTAAAAAAAAAACATTATTTCACCATCCAGAAAATCCACCAGTTATCCAACAGATTCCACATCATGGTTGGAATAGAGTCATTTTATATCTAGCCTTTAAATCGTTTTGTTTATGTGAGTCAGAAGCCACATGAGGGAGCATTCAGCTCAGCTCATGTAGGTTTTGTTTGCTGTGTAAAGTTCAGTTTGGAGCGATTGTGTGTTAGTTTGTTGGTGGGCTGATTATACAGGAGAAAATCAGAGCTTACTGGCAGTCAGTAAGCTCTGATTACTGGCAGTCAGTAAGCTCTGTCCCTGAGGACAAACAGACAGACCCTGAGATGGATTCTCTACTCCTGCTGAGTCTAAAGCACACAAATACTGCTGGGACATCATAACGGGAATGTTGAAATTAGGGATGATTATGAAGGATATTTGTATTTTGTTCATAAATCTCCTGATTTTAGAAAAAAAAACTGGGGAATGTCCTGTTTTCAGCTGAGATGGCTCAATCCTGATCTCCAACTTGAGCCAATCAGACATTTGCCAGAACAAAAGTAACCATTTAGTAACCAAATAGTCCACAGAAATGTTTGCTAGTGCATTGCAGTGTCCAGAAGCCTTAACAACAAGAGAAGGGAGGAACAAGATGGACCAATGGGAAGCTGAGGTCAAGCAGAAAACAAGAGAAACCGATATGAGCAGAGATGAAGCAGAAAACCATCTGGTGGAAGCAACTGGCCAACGCCCACACACACACACACACACACGCACACACACACACACACACACACACACACACACACACACGCACACACACGCACGCACGCACACACACACACACACACATCAGCTCAGTTTGGCCTGAAGTTCAGCTCCAATAATGCAGCAGCAGAGAAAAACTATGTCAGACAAGAGAAACACAAACTCATCTGCCTGATAACAAAGTGCTTCACTGACTAAATTAAACTAATTCCCACCCAAACCACTCCATCAAAAAAGAATAAAAAACATAGAATTATACACAAACAAACATAATTACACTTTAACCAAACATTAAGATGAAAAGACACAGAAACATTTTTCCCAAAATTTGTTTCACTTCAGACTGAAAAAAGTTAATATACAAATAAAACTGATAAATTGATAAGATTATATCAGTAGTAGATCAGAAAAACACTAGAAAAAATTGTGATAAAACTGAAAAAAAAAAACAACTTATACTGTAGTGAGTCAGGAATATAAAGTGGTGAACTAACTAAACCTGATGGACTGTTACACTGAGTCAGCTTAGAACTGCAACTTTTATTGGTGCTTTCTACCTCCAATGAGTGTCTTAATGACGGGGTGGAAAATCTGTGGCTGCCACTCCACCCAAACCATCAAGACACTAACTTTTTAGTAGACCAGATTAAACTCCTTCTGCTTTTGCTTATAGCTGAAACAGGACAAACTGGAGTAATTTTCACAACTGAGCTGAGAGTCAACACTGTACTCCCCAAACAGGGCTGATGTTGGACTCACCAGTTTGTAATCTTTGTGCAGCTTGTTGTACTGGAACATGTTGCAGAGCACGGTGGAGGCCGCCCTGGCAGCCCGGAGACTCCCAGAGCTAAACAGAGACGGCAGGCGGGTCACAGTGAAGCAGTGAGGAGGGGGACACACAGGTCAGACCGTCAGCAGTAAACATTTAGAAATGACATGATAAATTCTATTAAGATAGCTCTCTGTGGGGTCAGTGGCCGTACGATGAGCAGCAGCTTATAAACAGGAAACAGACGCAGCCGATGAGGAAAGATCCTGTTAGAATTGGAGGAATTAACTACAGCTGACCTTTGACCTTGATCTGCAGCAGCTGTCAGTCCTACCTGTTATCATGTGACGTTTTTATGCCTATCAGCTTAGGAAGACCATTGAAGTAGGCGATATCTCGGGCAGCTAAAGAACTGCAGGTGACCAGGTGGTTCAGGGCCCCGCACATGTTGACCACCACCTCACTGGACGGGGTCTTCTCCAGGCCGTCAGCAGGCAGCCTGGACACCAGAGCGCTCACCATGATCTTAGCTGCCAACAGAAGAGCCAGTCAAGGAGTTTTATGTTTATTTCGAGAAATGATATGCAACATAAAGATGCTTTTTTGATGGAGTGTCATTTCTCATTGCCGGCCCCTCACCCATGTGGCCTTTGTCTGCAGCGTGCCTGGTCAGGTTCCTGAGGAGGCCGGTCAGCGGCCTGAGGAGCATCTCACTGCTGCTGTCCAGCAGATCCAGCAGCATGGGGACCATCCTCTCCTGCTCACTCACCACGCCGCACAGCACCGCTGGCCACTGACAACACACACACACATCCACACACACAACACTTCACTCCTCCAACCTGCTCCATTTATGCTTCATTTCTCCTCCAAAGACATTTTATATGAAAAGAATCAAACCAGTTCAAGAAGTAAATATTTAAGTGAGATTATTTTGGAATATAAATGTTCACATGTCCTTTATTTGGACCCTTGGTATGAGGGACTGCTGTAAAGTCAAGGACTTGTCTGCTGCTGCTGCGTCCAGGAGGAGCGAATGCTGCAAGTCAGTAGTTGTTTCCATTACAAATGTGTAAATCTTTGTCTATATTCAGCTGATGTCAAAAAATCACAATTTCACAACTGCAGAGTTTCCACTAAGCAAGAAATTTAATTAAAACCACATGACTGAACTTTTTCCCACAATAAGATATTATAAATCATGGCAACAGATGTAAACTGTTACATGAGACACATTCATAATTCAGTCATGGTGCTTAAACTTATCAATCAGCCAATCAGAGGAGACATTGGCATCTTTTTCAGGTGTTGGCGTGACAAGCCCCGCCTACTTGGGAGCAGCTACATATGTGGCATTTTGGGAAAATGTAGTCAGTGATTTTATGGATTCAACATGTTGGAATAACAACTATTAATGAATTGTGATGCTGTGAGAGCTCTGGTGGAGCCAGCTGAAGATTGTCTGAAAAAACAATAAGTCGTCCTCCCACTACTTCCTGTCATCTTCTTCGTCATTTTTACCAGTAGCATCCAGCTATTGATCATGTGACTCATGTACTGCGAAGAAAGCATCAATAGATTTTTGTCAAATAATTTTTTTTGGATATGGCTGAAAAACCATTTCATTCTATCGCAATTTCTTTTCTTTTTTTTTTTTCAAATTTGCTGTTTCCATTAAGAGAATTTACTGAATATTTGTGATGTCACTTTGCGCAATTTTATAGCTAATGGAATAGCAGCTAATGACTTGATGCATTCTTAGTTAGAAAACTCATTAAACTAATTTAAATAATTAGCTGAGCCAAATGTGCTGCTTGATAACCAGCATCAGTCGGAATCTGTGTGTGATTGAATTGAAATGGCCTTTTTTTCTAAAGCTCCTACAGACGACATTTGCTGTGAATTGGCGCTATAGACATAAAGTGAACAGAATTGTTGTTTGTCATTGTGAGCCTACCCGTCCTTCTCCAGATGTGATGTTCTGCAGGGCTCCAACAGCAGCTTCCACAGAAGCTGAGCTGCCTTCACTGTTCTGCAGGACCTGCTTGTAGAGGGCCACGCCCTTCGGGTGCCACAGCCACTCAGAGTCCTTGGGGTGTGACAGTCTTGGAATTGGATTCCTGTGTTGAAGCTGTAAAGAACGCTTCATTAAGTCACTTTGGACAATCTTCATCCACAGAGCACACGATTGCCAGTGGGCCCGTTGGAACCACTCTGCCCTGGTCCTCATACCCTGAGTGGGCAAGAAATGCCCCTCTGTAAAAATCTTAGAAGTGTTAGCATCTGGTGACAAGGACCTCACCTCAGTGTTCTTTTTGCTCTGCACAGTGAAGCAGCCAATCATCTCATCAGTTCTGGAGGCTGAAGCTCTGGATGGACCCTCCAGGTGGAGGCAGACTGACGGAGGAAGCTCCGCGTACAGCTGGTACGACAGATTCCTCATCACACACAAGGAGTTTTCCAAACCCTAAACAGGAAGGAAACACAAGATTCAACTTCAGACTAGACCACTGCTTTTTAAATTTTTAGTAATGGTTCATATAATGCTTTGACTTCAAAGCATAATTATTTTATGCGCAACTTCTTTTTATTTGAAGCTGTGGAACACATGGCTTTTTGAGACTAAAGGATCTATATGTAGAGGCTCTAGAGCAATATACATGCACTAAGTGACACAGTAGTTGATATTTAAAGTGACATCAGATATTTCAGCTGATATATGGAACCACTTTTAGAAATGAGGAAAGTAAAACACCACAGATATGAGTTGTGTTGGAATAACAGAGAGCTTTTCCATAAACAGGAACCATTAGTTTCTGAAAGGGATGAGAAAATAGGAAAAACTCCAGAAATTACAGCAGGATCACTGTGAAGTAAAACCACAATGACACATAACTTCTAATTTACCAACAATAAACACGTGTTTATAAACACGTGTTTATTGTGTTATGAGGAGTCACATGAAGCAGTGGCTATAGACAGAGGCTAGAAACCCTGAGACTGTCGTCCTGAGTTCAACTCTCGTTCCCGGTTCCTTTGCTGCAGGTCTTTACTCCCTTTTCTGGCCCCTTCACATCAGATCTGATCCATTAGCAAGTCTTCAGTGAGACGTGCACCAAGAGACCAAGACAAATATTTTATTTATTGTCAAATTCACTGATTTGATGAAAGCAAAGCAATATTTTTTTTATTGACTCTAAGGAAATAAATGCTCAACACAGTTTTAAAACACTAAATCAACTTTAAAAAACAACCACTCAACTCTAATATGTTGCAATAAAAAAAAGCCCCCAAAAATAAGCAAAAATATCAACACATTCTTTGTCAAGATTTTTGTCATTCACCTTCCAGAGCAGAACAACATCAAAGGTGGGTTATTATTATCATGTGTGAGTCTCTATTTTTTTCCCATTTGTTCTGAATCACTTTCAGATGAGGGTGGTGTTGCTCTATATCAGCGTTTCCCAGCCCTGGTCCTTGAGGCACACTGCACTGCATGTTTCAGATGTTTCCTGATTTGAGAGCCTGATTCAGGTGACTGCAGTTCAGCAAAAGCCTGATAATTATAATAAATTGAACTCATGTGTGCTTGAAGCAGGGAAACATCTAAAACATGCAGGGCGGGGTTAGGGTTCAAAAACTCTCTATGCTTATTGTCCTTTTGTGCTTGCCGTAGTTATAACCAAAAGATCAATGAAAAAATAACTTGGAGGTGTGTGTTTATGGTGTGATTTTTGTGTCACTAAGTTGAACCAAGGTTCAACTTAGTGACACAAATTAAGAGTCATGGTCAGCCCACACAGGAGCATACAAGGACCAGTGCATTCCCCATACTCTGACTCAGAGTAGGAGGAACACAATGTAATGAGGTGGGAAAGTCATGAGGGAGCTGAGCCTGAACACACAGCCTGGAGGATGTGTGCCCTGCAAAGGGAAACAAGCATAAGAAAGTGCAATACAATCAAAAGTTTTCTGTTGTGTTATTCTGAAAAACCCATCAAACCAGTCGATCTCAGTGATATGCAGGTGAAAAGATGTTTATAAGATTCTGACTTTTGACACAGAGAGCGCAGCGCCCCCTATCCCTAAAGAGGACACACTCTCCATGAATTAGAAGTCACATGATGAAAACAGATAAATTGTCAGCGGTTCATGAATTTTTCCTTTAAATGTAGGTTAAATCTTAACACGTCTTCCATTTTTTTAATTTTATTTCCTTAATAGGATGCAAAATGTGTGGAGCTAGGAGCCATGCATCCTGGTTCCATGGTAACTGACAGACCTTGTAAGAAATAATTTACCCGGCTATGTTCATTGGTCTGTGGCCCGATTCTAATACATCATAGTATTATTATTATTATTAGCCAGAAATATTTCATTAAGATTAAAAATCTCTTGTGCAAGAAAAACCTGGCCAAGACTGACGGAATTACTACCACTGGGTTAGTGAAAACCAGTAGAATCTCAAATAATGGCCACCGCCTCTGTAATGACACCATCTTTGTTAATAATCAGGCCTATCAGAGGCCATCATTCTATGTCTGTTGGGTTTTTATCTGCTCAGAGCTGCTGGTATTTTAGTCAGTCTGCAGTAACGATGTCCAGTGGTTCTGAAATCAGACCTCTTTGTGTGTACTACTGCATTATTTACAGCGTGTTAGTGAGATCAGGGTTACCTTATCATCTCCGCTTTCCTCCAGCTGAATGTAGCACACCAGAGAGTCCACCAGACCCTGCATGCTTCTCATCTTCCGTCTCGTTCTCTCATTTACTGAGCTCAAGTTCCTAAACATACAGACACGAGGTAAACACACAAACAGACACATTTATACCCGGCAGGAAACATGTCACTGCAGAGGTGACTTTGATCTGGTTATTATAAAATTCAACCTGTTTTATCTCAGTTCTGGACTCAATTTTCTAAGCATAAAGGTATGTCTAATAACTAGAGGTGGGCCAAAAAAATCAATTCACATAAGATTATCTATTGTTGATTTAAAATGCGCAGTGACATCAGAATGTGGTGACTTGCATCAGAGGAAATTACAAAAATCAAAGAGAGATTCAAACGGCAAACATTTGGACTCATTTTGGTTTTTTATTGATACCTGGGAAGAACGAGCCTGACAGGAGCTTCACCGTGTGCAAGCTTTGTAAAATGAACATTGATCACTTTGGGAATACCGCAAATATCAAATTTAATTCCATTCAGTTTATTTATATGATGCCAATTCACAACAAAGGCCCTCTCTTTACAAAAAAACAATCATTATAATTCAATCACATCCATACATTCTAATTGATCTTAGTTATCAAACAGTAAAGTGTACGCAATTAGTTATTCAAAGTAGTTAAAAAAAATTCTGTCTAAGGAAACCCAGCAGATTCCATCAAGTTATTGACTTGCAGCAAATATATGAAGCAGGCTGCAGCCTGGCTGAGGTTCTGATACCTCTGTACAGAGCTCTGAGAGGCGACTGTGATTGGTCAGAAGTTTGTGGGCGGGTTTTATGCAGAACTGCGCTCATACAGTAATATTGACATTTAGCTTCAACTAGTGCTCTTCCATGACCTGCTTTTTGTATCTGCAGGCAACATGAATCTGACATGGTGATGAATTATGTGCATTTGTACGGTTAGTTACTAAATAATTATAAAAACCGCCAAATGACTAAAAACTCCTCCACTGAGGAAGCTGTCTGCAGAAAGGTGGCGCTGTCTCAGTGACTGCTTTGTAAAAGCAAAACAGAGGATGCAGGCAGAGAGCAATTCCATCTATGAATGGATTAATATTTAAAGTTATATAAATCTGACACTTTAAAGCTGCAGTATGTAACTTTTATAAAGAATATGTTTTTTACATATTTGTTAAAATGTTTTGACAGTTTGTTATGAGGAAGATAATCTGTGAAAACGTCGCTCTCCTCCACCTCCTCCCTGAACTACCATTGCCATCTGGAGAGATGCCACACTAAAATGTGATTGATAAACTGAAATTTAGTTTTTAACATGTTTTTTGTTCCAGTAAAAAAAAAAAAACCTTAACAAATCTTTGTGGTTTATCATTTTCAAAGTAACAACATTTCTAGTAAAAATTCCCAGTAGAATTAGCAAACAAGGACTTATTTCATGTTTGAGGCAGTGTGCAGAGGTAAATGAAGAAGTCAAAATAATAGCTTACATAAGAGTAGTTTAGGTATTTCCACTCCTTTTCTTATTTGACACAACAGCTAAAAGAAATCCATCAACGTTAAAAATAGTGAGTGTGACAAAACACACACACACACACGCACACACCCACACACCCACACACACACACAGAACAATTATTTTGGATTTCTACAGTAGTTGGAATTAGACACTCGCCCTGCTGGCTGCTGGGCCCCGGATGATCTCATGGTTTAGATATGCAGCTTAAAGTCGAAAAGACAAAAAAAAAAATCGTAAAAAAGCTCAAAGGTAGCTAACAGAGAGATAATAAAGTAGTGGATTATTTTGTATCATTAATTTGATTAATCTGTTGTACAGTTTCATTTTATCCTGGTTCATATCTTCACTCAACACTTTTTTTATCACTTAGGAGATTAACAGGAGGGGAGGTTTTGCTCTGGAATTAATATGTGCTAATATTAGCAGAGTTGTTGCTGTTAACACTGGGCTGCAGACTCTGTGTTTCAGACTCCTGCTGTCCGGTTGGACCTGCAACATCACCAGCTTCCTGTCAGTCACTTTGTGTTTGTCTGTCATGTCGGTCCAGTTTAACCGGGGGTCTTGGTCCGGTTCTCACCTGAGGCAGCCAGTGGTATTGTTGAAGATCTCTCTCTCAGACGGGTTCAGAGGGATGCTCTTGCAAAGTGGAACCAGAATTTTCTCAGTTAGAAGTGGCAGCGCTTCCACAGCCAGCCTGTCCTTCAGGTTGTCTCTGGAGGACAGGTTCCAAAGGACACCTAACACAGAAAAGACTGGAATGACTAGTGACACACACACACACACATTTCTTTTTTTAACACAGACTTATACTGTGGTGCATATTTGCTCACATAACAAGCTTCCTCCGATGTTGGGATGTTACATTCCTACCTGTAATGGTCTTCCACAGCTCCTCGTCGTGTTGGCTCAGGACGTTGACCAGAGCCATCAGACCTCCTGCCTCTATCAAGGCGGCCTTGTTGTCAGCATTCTCATATATGAGATTACGTGTAGCCGCTGTAGCGTAGCGCTGCACCTCTAAATGGTCACTGGAGAAAAGCTGCACCAGTGCCGGAACACCACCCAGAGCGCGGACCTCGGACACACAGAGAACCTCTTACACACGTTGCGCTTTTATCAAATCTATCAAAACTAAGCTTTGAGTTCGGAAATGACTGACATCCCCTCCTGTACACAAACCTATGAGAAAAAAATATTTTACCTTTTGTTCTAATTCTGATTAAGTCCACAGAGTAACAATAACACTCTCAGAGTAATCTAATGTTTATGCAGCAGTTTTGGGGAAAACTGGACTCTTGGGAATAACAAGAAAACAAAACATACAGTATGTGTGTGAGGGTGTGTCTTTTAAGGAAAAATGCAGAGACGTCTGACCATCTATCAGTTCATGTCCACTTATTATTAGAGCTACCTGCTAGTCTAATATTATTTGCATGAGGAAAAAATCTGTGTGTGCAGGGAACCAAAAGATGCTTTAGCCCAGGGAACCACACTCTGCTAACTGTGTATATATTCAGTGTGAACTAGTTGGAATATAAATCATCTGTAATGTTTTCTAAGAAACCTCCAGAAGAATTGGA
Source organism: Xiphophorus maculatus (assembly GCF_002775205.1). Classification (NCBI taxonomy): domain Eukaryota; kingdom Metazoa; phylum Chordata; class Actinopteri; order Cyprinodontiformes; family Poeciliidae; genus Xiphophorus; species Xiphophorus maculatus. The sequence goes on along the minus strand of NC_036446.1, from coordinate 33,263,254 downwards.
ACACTGAACAATTTTAAAACTAAACTCTCTAACGTACATTATTAGGCTTGACCAACACAAAGTAATAAAATGGAAGAACATTTCTACATGTCTGTCAAATGTTTTTACAAATAAAAATCAAGAATATATAGCCTGCATAGCCAGTTAGCCCCTGTTACATTAACAAACATAAATGGGCAACAAATATAACCACAAACCATCAAACTTAAAGTACCTGGTTCTTGGCATCGTTGCTATGGTAACATTGGTGTTGTATATAAGCAGCTCCCAAAACTTGCAGAGAAGTATTTGATTCGGAAAGATATCTGACAGCTGTGGGCATGTCAATGCTCTGCATCCTACACACACACACACACACACACACACACACACACACACACACACACACACACACACACACACACACACACACACACACAAAAGAGAAAAAAACTAATAATGCAGATTCATTTCATATGAAACTGTTTTAATAAGCCAGCAGCAGTTCAGACAGTTAGAGAGGATCTCTGCAGACCTAATGTAGTTAATCTGGTTAGAAATGTGGGACAGTAAATATTTCACTTGGCTGTGATGTTTTGCACTTTGTACTAAATGTCCTCTACAGTCAATGATTTTCTTCCACATCTATAGGCAAACAGGAGACCTGTCCTCTGTCCCTGTCTGTCCCTCACAGATTCAGTCTTTATTATTATCATCTAAACAACCTTCTTGGGAAAGTGTTGAAAAACTACATGACTGAATGTAAGATTGAACTTAAAGTTGATATAAAATCATGTCAACATTTATGATTTATTTTTATTTATTTGTATTTAAATGCTGTCATGACGACGTGCTTTGAGCAAGTGTTGGACATGTCAAATCATTAAGACTTTTTAGAGCTATTTTGTTTCCTTTTTCAGCCACTTCAGTCTGACAGAGTTATTGTGCAGGAACCAGGCCTGGTTCTGACTGATCAGATCTGATCAGTCAGATACGATCAGTATTCTGACTGATACGTGACAGACTTTTGTGCGGAAAATTTTTATAAACAGACACATTTGTCCGTGAATCAGAAGCAGACAGATAAAAAATGAACTAAGTGTTCTCACTCTGCCAGAGGATCGTTGCTGTGTATGGAGGCGGCATCCATGATATCTGCTCCCTTGCCGACGCTCCTCAGAGAGCGCAGCGAGGCGGCCCGGTGCAGCTGGGCGTACTGGGCCGTGGCGTGGTTGGTCCTGGAGGCATGATGCTGCCACTGCCCTGTCAGGCTGTCCCCTGCACTGGTGAAGCCCCGGCCGTTCCCCAGCCAGGCCTCCGGCCCCAACGCAGAGCTGTGCTGCTGGTAGTACTGCTGTCTGTTGGTGATTCTGTTGATGATGCGATGAGACGGACCTTTATAGGTGTACTGGTAAGGCAGCTCCTCATCCTGCCAGGGCCCTCTCTCCTGGGCCAGGACCCCGCTCAGGGACCGCCTCAAGCTTCCAGGTGGAGGAACGCTGAAGGGCACAGAGGAAGACTCTGGGTGGAGCGGACGGGCCATAGGTAGCGCTCTGTGGTCGTCCTGGCACAGGGACTTGGAGCGATGACTTCGACTTTGCATGTGAGCGGTGTGGAAGCTGGTCTGGATGGAGGCACTTTCCTTATGCCTGACCTGAGAGCTGCTGGACATCCCAGAGGCCTGAGACGACACTGCAGACACCTGAAAGGTGGTTGGTCAGAGAAAAGCAGATCTTAAGAGACTTTTCTCACAGGAACAGGAAATAAGATTTGTTATCAAAACTACACAGATACACTGTTCTATATTATGATGTCATCAGGTGACTGAGCCATCCAATCACTGAGCAGATAAATTTGTGAATGTGTCATAACTTTCTAAAACAGAAAAGAAATAAAACTGAAGTTATTATAATTGGACCTAAAGAGGAACAATCTAGACTCAATGCACAGCTTCAGTTATTACAGTTGGAAACTAGAGATCAGAAACCTGGATGTAGTGATGAACTCTGACCTGAACCTTCAAAGACACATGAATACAGTTACAAAATCAGCCTTCTATCACCTGAAGAACATTTCCAGGATTAATGGACTGATGTCTCAGCAAGATCTAGAGAAACTCATCCATGTGTTTACCGTTATTCACATTGATTCCTGAAAAAGTGTCTTCTCATGTCTGCCTAAAACATCAATCCTCCAGCTGCAGCTGATCCAGAACGCTGCTGCTGGAGTTCTGACTAAAACCAGTAAGATAGAGAACATCACCCAGTTCTACAGTCCTTCCACTGAGAGAATAGACATCACCAAACAGCTTAGAACAGGGGTGGGCAATCCTGGTCCTCGAGGGCCGGTGTCCTGCAACTCTTGACTGTCTCCCTGGTCCAACACACTTGAATCCAATAGTTGAATCGCCTCCTAAGTGCAGTCAAGTTCTCCAGAGTCCTGCTAATGACCTCATTATTTGACTCAGGTGTGTTGAAGTAGAGATACATCTAAAAGTTGCAGGAGACCGGCCCTCGAGGACCAGGATTGCCCACCCCTGGCTTAGAACCAAAATAAATTATAGATCTGCTGTTGTTGCATCAACCTTCCAGACCTCTCAGGACTTCTGGTTCTGGTTTTGCTCTGCATCCAGAACCAAACATGGAGAAGCAGCATTCAGTCTCTACACTCCACAAAACTGTAACAAACTTCCAGAAAACTGCAGAACTGCTGAATCACTGAGTTCCTTTAAATTGGTGATAAAAACCCAGCTGTTTATTTGTTTTTGAACCATAAAAGCGTTTTTCATGTAAAAGAAAATCCTTTGAGGGTTGAACGGCGCTGTATGTCTCATTTTATTTCATAATTAATTAATTAATGGAGCACTGATCAACATACTCCATGTGTATCGATGATTTAAACAATTAACAAGATGCAATGTCTGTTACTAGTTTCACAATTGTTGACTGCATGATGTGTTTATGTTGTGTGTTTTCATGATGTAAAGCACTTTGAACTGCTTCTGCTCCACAAATCAACTTGATTGATTGATATTTTTTGATGAAAACTCAGCAAGTTTTTATAGTAGTGAACTACACACCAGCATAGTTAGCTTTCATTACAGACTGGTTGCTGATCAGCAAGAAGTTGACTGTGGCATCTGTATTGTTAGACGGGTCAGTTAATGGCGTAGTCAGGCATCCTGTTTAGATTTAGTCTTTGTTCCCAGCTGTGCAGATTGCAGCTTCCATGCTTCTCCTGACCCTGTTGGAAACAGCAGGAAACTCCTACGCAATACCTGCTCATTGTTCTTTTTTTTTAAGTGTGTGGGAGGAAAAGCGTGTGCAGAAAATGAAAACAGTTAAGATACAACTCTGTGGGAATCTATGGCTTGAGGGAACGTACTATCTTCTGATGGTTTGCAGGGATTTGTGTTGGTCAGCCTCACTGCACTGGAATGACCGCATGTCTGCGTGTGATTCAGCTCCAGTCTGAACATCAGTCCTAATCCTAATCACTATGCTGACTGCTTCACATCACTCAGTCAGCTGTTAAACCTCAGAGCGTCTGTTAGAAAAACACCCAACAAGTTTGATTTGTCTGAGAGGGCTGAGAGAGAAAAGCCTCTTAAAAATGGCAACAAGTTAGTTTTGCAAAGTTGCATCTGAATAAACCACTAGATGACTGGATTCTTATTCTTAGTAATTGATTATTTGGACAAAGGAACATTCCGCAAATTTTTCATTTAGCCATTTAAACTTTTTAATACAGTAGAAAAACATTAAAAGATGCAAATAAATAATTTATTTCCAGTGAAGTTTCTTCTGCCTAATACTCAATACCAGCATTCCTTTAGTGAACACTTGATCATTTGTAGCCAAGGAAGCATCTGCAGCCGAACAATCAAGTTTTAGTTTTAGTGAACAAACAGACATGAAGAGCATCTTAAAAACTACTTCCAGTTATGCATGACTTTGTGCTGGAGTGTCACATTAAATCCCAGAAGAATTCATTCACGTTTGTATTCATAGTGTGACATAATCTCATACCTTAATTTCTTTCAAGGTATTTTAAAATAGTTGCATGTTAAATGCATAATTTAGAATTGTTATTAATAAATATTCCTGCAGACTTATTGTTTGTGGCATGTTGGTATGTGAAGCTTCGTACTCACAGCCATGGGACGAGTGGGTGTGGCGATCATGGATCTGGAACTGAAGCCATGAGCCTGGGGAAGACTTTTTACTTCAGGAAGAATGTAGTCTACAGAAAGGAAAGAGCAAAACACATGTTATTTATTTGAAATATGTCACATTAAAACATAGCATCATACATCGGTAGGAAAACTGAGGCATTGTCTACAACGATTCCATCAGCCAATCCTGTCAGAAAGCAAGATGCTACTGAACTGCATTTACATGAGTCCATCTGCTCACATCCACAAAACGATGCTGATTATTTACTTCTTTTTTTCTACATTTCTGAATTAAATGACTGATGATCTTGCACTTTTTTCAATGTACTTTGAAAAGGGAAATAATCTGCTGTAACGGAAAATAATGTAATTAAATTGTATAATTTGAGTCATGTAATTACGATTACTCTGCCATTGTATTTTAATATACTTCAGAGGCACTCAATGCAAAGGTAAAACTTTAATTTGGGGTGCTTTAAGGAGCGACCCCAAATAATTATTATTCGAATTCATTTAAGGTTGAAGCAATTCATCGGATTCATTGTAACAAATCGATTATTGAAATAATTTAATAATTGATTAATTGGAGCACAGACTTTAGCAAAGTCCTTTTGCTGAAAGAACAACACACTCAGAACAGTATCTAAGCCAAAAGTGAACAAAAATGTATATACATTTTGCAGTTCAGATAAAAAAACACCTTTGTCTGTAGATAAGTTCTACCCAGAACTCTTCAAGAGGCAGTTTTAGCTTCAGCTGGTTCAAATTCTCTGGAAAAAAAAAATCTCCTACTCAGCACCTCTTGCTGCATTTTTAATCAGTTAATGAAAACTGATGTTCAGTCCAGCAGAAAAACTTGAGTTTTTCATATTGGTGTTAGAAGGATTGTTCAGCTGCAGATGCTTCCTTTTTTACAAATGATCAAGAGTTCAATAAAGGAATGCTGTTAGAGACTTTTAAACACTAAAATGTTTATTTTATTATTTCAAAAATAATTGGAATATTTGTTTCAAAAGAGTGTACGTACCGCTGCAACAACATGAAATAATTCTTAAACGTAGCACTCCTGTAGGATTTGTAGCAGTGGCGTACATGTGCCGCATATGAGATGTGAGACATCAGGAAAAGAAGTAATAATTTATCATTCTTATCACAGAACAATTAATTAAGTTTCATTCAGTGTTAACTGCAACTATCTGGAGCTCTGTCACAGCTTTTAAGGAGGAACACCTAGAAAGTTAGCCACTGTCCAAATCCTCCATCAGGCTTTTCTAAAGCTGAAAGGAAATATAAGCACAAGACGCATGGCACAGCAATATTTTATTTACACTGACTAGACATGTAGATAGGCTGTAGAAGTAAAATCTGAATGCAAATGACAGATATTGTTCCTCAAATGCTCATGGTAGCCAGCAGATGTGCCCCGGGCCAAAACTGCCACTGTTACTGTTACTTATGTTTTTGACAAGCATAGGAATTCGGTGTGGTGAGGGAATGCATATTTAATAAAATGAAAAAGAAAACATACAAAAACTGAGGATGCTACAGGAAAATGGCAAAGACACAAAACACAACAGCAAACATGAGGGAGACTGCAAGAGGAGGATCAGAAAGAACCAGAGAGGAATCATTCAACTAGACCAGGAGTGTCAAACTCCAGTCCTCAAGGGCCACTGCCCTGCAACTTTTATATGCGTCTCTGCTGCACCACACCTGAATAGAATAATTAGGTCATTAGCAAGGCTGGGAGAACTGATCTACACAAGGAGGAGGTAATAAACCATTTCATTCCAGTGTTTTGTACCTGAATAACCCAGCCAGACACCAGCTGAGCAATTCACTCAAGAATAATGACCATAGAGCTCTACTGGGTACAGGAGGGAGAACAAGAGCATGACTTCACAACAAGACACTCAGCAGCACGCCTGAACTTCACTACCCAAGGATAACAGGAATGTCCATGGAAGAATAATCTGAATAAGTCATCTTTACACACAAAACATTTTTGAATTGGCGAAGCATCCAGTATAAGCTCTTAAGATTCAACATGTTGGTGTTACCGACTGTGCCACACAGACAGCATGTTCAGCGTGACCCGGTGTGTGTATGGGTGTGTGTGGAAGATGACATCATGTAAACAGAAGTGCATGGAGCAATTCCAGCTCTCATTTTAATGTCACCCTGGACACAGAAAGCATAATGCTTTTCCATACAGCTCACTGCAACCACATGAAGGACCACACAAAGGAGAGAGTTAACTGTGGAAAGACCACAAGGCACACATACAAATACACACACACCCACACGCCCACCCCCACACACAGAAAATACAAATACTGCAAGCTGGAAGGAAGGAGGGAGGAAATACTGCTGGGTGAGGCCCTGGGCTGCATGCCTGAACATCAGCATCACCACATCACAATTAACTGATACCACCAACACAGAAATACAGTATGAGCAGAAATACGAATAACAACACAAACAAGTTAATGACACAAATCACACACATGTTCTGAGGGACTCAACAAGAGAGTGCAGTCAAATCATTTTACATAAAGAGAAAGAAAACTAGAGATCTATTTTTAAGAAAAGTTCAACAAAATACAATCTAACTTTCTTCTAGCTTGTCATCCTGTTTGTGATGTTTAAATAATGAAGTGTGGCTTTTGGATGTCAGTCATTATTAAGCATTTAAGGACAGCATTCACCTCTTTTCCATCTATCAGGATTTTTTCTGCAACAATGTGACAAAGGGACCCAAAACTGCAGCATGTGCAGTTGCAGCATTTCCAGCTGCTGCAGTTCGATTTCACACCGGATTCTGTCAAACCAAATCAACACGTTGAGCAACCTGTTCCCCTCCTCGCCTGTGGTGGCGCTGCACCGAGAACCACAGAAGGAAACGGCACAAAAACCTCTGAAGAAAACACTCAGGGCAATTTCCTTCTTTATAGTGATGGGATTTTCGGCTCCTTTTCGAGATGCGGCTCTAATGGCTCTTCTTACTGTGGAGAGCCGGCTCTTTCGGCTCCCAAACGGCTCCCCATATATATTTTTGACATTATTAATTAATTTATAGCTTAAACCTAATTTTATAATATTTTGTTTCATTATTGACATTGTTAAGCACTTATGATGAGTAAAAATGCCGCATAACAACGCTATAGCAATACCGAAGCGTGTGATGTCCGCACTTTGCACAGTCTGCACTCTGCCCTGGAGCTTGATGTAGCATTAAAATGAGTCCAAATCTTGCTCCGTTTTCTGTCACTCATTTATTTTCACCTATTCAGTTCTCACACTGACTCCCCTTCTTTCTGTGCTTCTTGACCGCTGAGTGAGTGTCTGTACATAAACACCTGCCGATGAACGCTATACAGCTTGGCCAATTGCCTGCCGTTTCCCCAAAAAAAGTGGAGATAAACTTTTTTTTCAGTGTGTTCCCGCCACATTATTAATTGAAACTATGTGTGATTGGTCAGATGTGTGGAGCACACGCTTGACATGAGGGCAGTGGACCGACCGAGGGAAAAAAACTCTCCGCTCTGGCACTGGCAGAAGAGCAAAACGCGCAAGGAGAGGGAGAAGGAGGGGAGAGACAGCGAGGCACCGCAGGACAAAAAAAAAAACGATGTGGGGAAAAACTATCAGCTCTGGCACTTGCAGAGCACAAGCACAACAACAGGGAGGCGGAGAGACAGCGATATACTGTAGAAAAAAACCCGGCTCCCAAATAGGATCCTAAAACGGCTCCCATTGTGGAGCCGGTTCCAATCGTTCACTTCAAAGAGCCGGCTCTTAGAGCCGGATCGTTCACGACTGACACATCACTACTTCTTTACTAAAAGTAAACATGTGGCGTCAGAGATTAGTGGTTGTAGGTGTTTGAGGTCAGAGGAGGATGGTGACCACACCATGAGTTTCTCCCCTTTTATGCCCATAGCAGCCAATGACACAGTGGTATTCCTTGCAGCATTCATTGTCATGCATGAAGATGATTTTGCTACAGAAGGTGCGGCTCTTCTTGTTGAACCATGAAAGAAAGTGATCAGTCAGAAAGTCCATATACTTTGCTGAGGTCATTTTCACACCTTCAGGGACTCTGAAGGGGTCAACCAGCTCTCTCTCTCTCTCTCTCTCTCTCTCTCTCTCTCTCTCTCTCTTTCTCTCCCCATGATTTCGGCCCAGAAAATGACTCCACCACCTCCTTGCTGACGTCACAGTCGTGTTGGGACGTGGTGGTCATCCACCACTAATCCACTACTGCGTCCATCTGGACCATCCAGGGTTGCACAGCAGTCATCAGTGAACAAGTCTGTTTGAAAATGAATCTTCATGTACGGCTGGGCCCACTGCGACCGTTTCTGCTTGTGAGCTCTGGTTAGGGGCCCAATAGTAGGTTCATGCACCGCAAGCCTCTTGAGGATCCTCCACCTTGAGGTTCCAGCAGCTTCAAATAACTGTTTGCTGCTTTGTAAGGGCATTTTAACAGCTGCTCTCTTAATCTTAATCTCTCTTAACCATAAGGAAAGCTGGCTCTGTACTGGGACTAAGGCTGGAGTCCCTGGAAACTGTGGTGGAGAGGAGGACACTGAAGAAGGTTCTGTCTATTATGGACAATAATCAGCACCCTCTCCACCACATAGTGGACAGACAGCAGAGCACCTTCTCACATAGGCTGCTCCAGCTCCGCTGTCGTAGGGACAGATACAGGAAATCCTTCCTGCCACATGCCACCTCACTGTACAATAAAAGCTAAATCATTGTTCTGCACTAATCAGTCCAATTTTGCACAACTGCACTGTGGCACACTTGCTGTACATATATTTACATATACATACTGTATCTGCATTTTTTGAATCTTTGCAAGGACTGCTCTAAGCTGCTTTTTATATTGACAGCATGTTATATTTTAGTTTTATTTTTATTCTGTCTACATTGCTACTCAGTGGTGGTTGTTGTGTGTCTTGTCTCTATGCTGTAACTGCGAAATAATTTCCCTGCTGGGATTAATAAAGTAATTCTATTCTATTCTGTTCTATCTGATGAATTTGTCTAACAGAAACCTTCCTCATTTTGTCTTTATCTGTACAAACTCATCTTTGTTCTGAATCAGCCATAAATCTCTTCACAGTACGATAACGCTTCGCTTCAGTTTTCGTTAAATATTTAATGTTTTCATATCTTGTCATACGGCACTACACTATCTGATGATTTTCATCAGCAGATAAATCCTTTCTCTTTCCCATATTGCTTGAAACCTGTGGCCTGTTTAATAATGTGGAACATCCTTCTTAAGTAGATTTCCTTTAATTGAGCTCACCAGACAGACTAATCAACCCAGCTCTCAGAAATTAATTACCATCTATAAATTTAATAGCACAACAAAAAATTTAATCTTTATGACACTTAAATCTAATTTGCATAATAATTTGGAACACGATGTAGACTTGCGTATTTGTTTTGGTTGTATTACGCAGAATTCACTGTGTTTTAGTTCGCTTCCTACTTTGGTGCGTTCTCCAGTCCACTTGGCGTTCACATTCATTCAAACCACACCACAGTTCACTTCAACCGAACCCAGATCAGAGTTCACTTCTGTGCTCCCCAAACAAACCGGACATCCTGGACAGAAGAACTGGAATTCCAGCCTGTTTAGTATGAATTCACACCGAATGCACACTAAATTAGTACAACCCATTAAATATCTCACTTATACCAATGTCTAATGTTTTGTACTAATTATATCTAGGAAGTAGAGGGAATTATTTACAGGCAAATACATATGATTCAACATGTTTGATTTATTAAGCCAATGACAGCAAACATAAATGTATTTTCTACTTGAGGAAAAAGTTACCCTGGCCTATTAGCTAGTGCTATCACCTTTGGTTGTAATGACTTCAGAGATTCCAGCCTATGTTGGTCTGAGGAAAGTTTGTCATATTTCTCCATTTCGCCTGAGCGATGTCTGAGGGAACTGACTCCATTCTAGGTCTTTAATTTACTCATTGTCAGCCCCAGTCCTGGTATGTTCAGGGTCCAGTTTTGTACAGATGATCCCTCTGATACCGGGTAGAATCCATGGTGGATTTTATGATGGTGAGTTCACACGTCCACAGCTAGTATGAAGATCTTTTCCTGGAATGCTGTGTTTGGTTTATGCCAAACATCTGCTCCAGCCTAGAAATCATTCCACTTTTCACTCATCTGTCCGAATAACGTTATCTCAAAGTCCAGCTTTTCTCTCTGGCAAACGTTGGTCTGCTTTCACATGTAAACTTGTGCTTGTCTCTGTGATTGTACAGGTATGAACTTCCACATCAGCAGAGGCAGGTACCAGCTGTAGGTTCTGATACGAACCTCAGAGGTTTAAAAAATTTAATTTAGCATCTTGTGTTCTGCACTAGAGCTGAAGCAGCTTGAACGTCCAGACCTGGGCAGGTTGGTTGCTGTTTTGAAATATTTTCACTTGTAGGAAACTTACAGTAGAATGGCTGATTTCAACTTTTGTTGAGTGCTTACCCAACTCGTTACTTTCTGAAGGCCTCAGGCGGCACTTTCAGTTAAACTCACTCTTACTTTAACAGATAGGAGCTCACCAAACTAAAGCTCTGAGAGTTAAGCAGGGCAGACCTTTAAATGACTCAGTAATGATCATCTGATCATTTGTTTCAAATTTTATTTGCCTGTGTTTAATTTTAACTATTTGAGTGTGTGGTTTCTTATTTAAATTTTATTTTTATTTAAAAATCTCTTTTAAAGCAATTTAGATGTCAAGACCACCTCTTATATATATCTATACCTATACAGATGTCTATATAGAGTATCATTTAACTTGTATAGCTTGTGTGTGAAGAAGTAATGTTGTTTTATTCAGTCTAACCCAACCAGCAGGTCATCATGGTGTCAAGAGCAGAACTTTGAAAACCAGTGGCACTCATGATTTTCCTAACATCGCAGTTTCTAAACTGTGTTGGTTTATATTATAATAGATGTTTCATACTGGTGTAGTTCTGTGCAAATAGAAGAAGAAGAATTACTTTATTCATCCCAGCAGGGAAATTATTTCGCAGTTACAGCAAGACTTTTTAATACACAGATTAACACACACACGACGGGAGCTGCGTCTGCAGGCAGCCAGCTGAGCCGGCACCATTTTTGAAGGAGGACATGCGGTAAAGGTCGTCGGGACCGGGAGTCGAATCCGCGACGTCTGCAGGTCTAAGGCCTCCAAATGTGGGGCGTGCTGTGGTGGCGCAGGGGGTTAGCACACTATTTGGAGGCCCAAATAGTTTGGGTTTCTCATACCTAAGAATTAAAGGAACTTGGAGTTTTACATCTAAATCTTTTTAACCACCAATAAAGTAAAACCATCTTCTTTTGCATGAGAAGAAAACTCAAATAACTGCTATAACATTTTACATTCTCCCTGTCTTCCTGTCATGTTTTCTAATGAAGGCATGAATGAAGACTACTGGTGGAACAAGACGAAGGTCTAAAATAGATCCTGACAGCATGTTGTCAAGAGGAGATTAGAAAGGAATGTTCAGCAAACAAAGGTGGTCACTAGAGTTCAGTCAGGGCGGCGTTCTCACTGCAGAATGAGCTTCATCTTTGTCTATTCCTCTGCTTTCCTTTTTTTTCCTATAGTACACATGTAGAAAAATGCTTTACTGATGTTGTCTGCTGAGGTGTTACTGGAGGATTATTTATCTTTAAAAAACAAGTAAAAATGACTTTAGGTCAGCAGTGAATTATGATGAATTCACAGTGAAGGAGCTGCCTGACCTCAGTGACCTGTGGTTTCACAGATTAATGTCAAGATTCTTTATTTGCTCTCCAGCGTTTACGTCCTCCTGGAAAACTGACCATTGCTGCAACATTTCCGAGTCCTGTTCAGTTGTAGGTCTCTATAGACGATACGGTACGGTTAGGGTGGAGCTACTCAGGGTGGAGCTACTGTGTCACACAACACAGTCCACTGATTGGGAGACAGGAAAGCATCACTGCTAGCAACAAGCATGAGCATCATATTTGTCTCACACTTCTGTGATCCCACATTAGGCAGTGGGGTTGGTCCAGTGAGAGTCCAGCTGGTGGTGGAAATGCTCTACTGAATTTACCAAACCATAAAATATTCTGATTACTGATGGAAGCATGCAAGCATGCAAACCTAAAATATGTTGTTTTCTTTCACATTTTTGTTAAAACTGTCACCATGTTGTGACAGTATAGCACGAGATAGAAAATATGTGAAAAATATATTTTTGATTGATTGAAAAAAATCAATTTGTGAACAAATCTTGTCCCAGTGCTTCCAGTGCTGACTACAGAAACACATCTCTTAGTCAGAAACAACCATCAGAGCCAGGAGGAGGGTTTTATTGCTGTCAATCCTCCTTGTGTACATGCTGCTCATCCCTCCACCCGCTGATCTCTGCTCTGCTTTGGCTTCTTCCTGATAGCTGAATGCTGTCACCATGACCACTGTTTTTGGCGGACAAACAGTTTTCATGGAACAGTTAAGTTGTGTCTCCGCCCTCAGCACATTGAACAGCGCGTACACAAGAGTCACTGACAGCACTAAGACCCGCCTCCTGGCTCTGATTGGTTGCTTTTGCATTTCTTCAGATGGCATTAATAGTTCAGGGAGGGGCTGCTGGAAGTTATCTGCCTCATATTATTATACTGTCACAAAATGGGGATAGATTTAACATATATGTAAAAGAAATGTAAATTAAAAAAAGTTTAAAACACAAAACTTCCACCAAAATCCACAGTAAATATATGGATTTTTATTGATCTTTCTGCCTCCCTTTAAAGGTCTCAGCAGCCTTTTGGTCTGTAAACATCACCGTTAGGACAGCATTGTTCTGGGCAGGAAAGAACTGTTTATTCCCATGGCAACCTGGACAGGATGCACTATTACTGGTAAAGACTGCAGCAATATTATCAATCCAAAATAATCGTACTTGCTTTTTTAAGTGCAGTAGAAGCCTGAGCAGTGAGTTCAGCTGCTCTGGGGTTCGAGATCTAGAACATCACACCGTCAATCTACTAGATCTCTGGAGACATCCAAGGAGAAGGAAGCTGCTTCATCAGCCAAATCGTTTTAGCCTACAGGAACATGGATGCTTCACACACAACGAAAGGCCAAAATTTTAATCCTGGCTTATTTCTTTATTTATCAGTCACAGAAATTTGAATCTGAGCATCCTGCAGCCTGTATTTTGTCACCTGAAGTGGTTAGAATATTCCAATGCCTTATGGGATATTCCTTCAGCAGCCTTGCTCAAAACAACTTATTGCCAAATTGTTGCAAGGCAAACAGATGAAGGATCAAAATATGATCAAATACAGTCAGAATGAAGCACACCCCCTTAATATTTTATGGTCTGACATACTTAATGACATTTTTCATCAACTGCACTTTGTTTTCCATTTTGACTTCATTTTTGTTTCATGCAAAATAACAAGATACTCGATAGCAGGGCTGCACAGTGGTGCAGTTGGCAGCACTGGCCCCTTGTGCATCTGAGGTTAGTTAGAACAATTTCAGAACGCGGTACACCAGACCATGCGTCCGATAGAATCAGGGTGTATTTTTTGTTTACAGTTAAAATAAAATTTTTGTACTGACAAATATGACCCAGTTTTTTTGTTGTTGTTTGTACACTTGTTCAGGACTTGATGTGTCCTTTTCGTTCCCAACCTCCCAGTCTGGACTGGGAAAGCAGCCATCAGCAAAGCCAGCATGCAGCCTGGTACAGCTGCATCTGGGGATCAGGGCGCTGAGGCTGAAATAGGATTATGTCTCCAACTACATTATTTATTACACTGTAGCTGTGGGTTACTGCCGTCCAAGCTCTTTACTCTGTTGGCTTTAATGCCATGGCAACCATTTAGCCCAAAGTTATTCATACCCCTGGCAGATTTAGATCTAAATATATTTTTATTCAAACAAGAACTAATTCTGATAGGAAATGACCCGGGTGTCTCCAAAAAATGATTTCAAGACAAAGTTTTAGGATGCCACTTTTGGACCAAAAAAAAATTCCCGTTTTTTAGCAGAAAATGGAAGCTATGAAGTTATTTATAGCCTTTAATATTTAATTAAAGCTAACAAAAAGTAAAACAGTATAATTGAACAAATAAAAATAGAACCAATAATCAATAAAAATGATGTGATGATGTCACAGATCAGGTTTATTCTGTGGAATTTGAGAAATTAGCTTTTAAGATAAGTTTTCAGATGTTCTGAATAACTCAGAACCAAAACATGTAAGAATAAACCTGAAATAACTCTTAGAATGGCACATAGTAATATCACTGTCCTACGGGCTGTGACATTACTGTATCACTACCTTCTTATGCATACATATACATATGAATAGGTATGTTTAAAGACCGATGTTTGAATTGCAGAATTTGGAAATGAGGCCAGATTAGTTTAAAATATTCCAGATTAGTTTAAGATTAAACTAAGAACAACAATCAGTCTGTGTTCATCAAACAGTTCACAAGCCAAAGCCTAATTTAGAATGAAAATATTTTCGATAAAAATAAAAAATAAAAATTCTGAATTATAAATGAATTCACTGATTCTTATTATATATTTTTATATTTACTTTTCTTTTCTGTTTTTTTTTTTATTTAATCTGATGAGGAGCTGTAAGAACATGATAATCAGAATATTATGCTGTTCTGATTTTAACTGAATTATTTGTACAAGACAAGGATTAAATGTACAGGACATTCTTATCTGTAAATAGATTGTCTAGAAAAGACAATTACTTATAATTTACATTTTCCACTAGCTGATTAGTTCCTAACTTTGCCTTGAGAAGAGGCTTGTTCTTTTGAATTCACCATGTCATTCCAACCCACCTCTTTAACAGTTCAATTCTCAATGAAACTTTGCCCCATTTTTTATTGACTAATTGATTTATTTAATTTATTCACTGTCAGTTTTAATAAAACATAATCTTTTGTCTTAGTTAATGTCAAACAGCACAGACAGGTAACATGGGGGCAGGAAGTAACGGGGACAGCACAACATTCGGCTGGGATTCGTTCTTCTCTCCCCTGGCACTGCATTTCATTTTGATATGCGAGTTCATGTCGTATAAATGTCACTGTTGGTGATCAGAGGAAGGAATTTTAGTTAAAAAAAAACATCCACACAGTTCCGTCAACATCTGCTTTATCAGACCCAGGAAAGTGTGGAGACATTTTGTCCTTCCTGATTTCTAGTTTTCTTCAGAAAAGACCCTGGTGAGGTTCAACGGTAAATGGCCTGTAGTTGTGAAGCGCTTTATCAAGTCCGGATGACCCTAAACGCTCTATGCTATATCCAGTCACTCCCACACACACTCACACACTGATGTGCCACAGCCATAGCTGCACTGGGCAGACTGACAGAGGACAGAGAGGCTGTCAGGCACCAACAGGCAAAGTGTCTCTACCAAGGACACAACAACTTTAACATTTATGGAAAAAGGTAGATCTTTGGAAATGTATGCACTCATTATTAGACTTTCCACAACAAGGGACAAACACAGAAAATAAAACCCCTGGTGTTCCAAAGGTCAACAAATATATAACGTCATCTGATGTGATTTTTATAAGTTTGGTCTCATTTACACAAAAGTCACATAGAAAACAGAACTGGAATTTCAAAGCTCAGAACATATTTGGTATTTTCTAAACGTCAGTAAACACTCAACTCTGAACTGAACAGAGGAATCTGCAGGATTCCACATCATCAGTTTCATGTAAATGGCTGATCTTGGCTGAATCAAATCTCCAACCAACACTGTGTAGTCTCTTTGTTGAGATGTTACTGGGACTCTACAAAGACTGTATTGTTACTTGGAACACAGATTGTCCAATAAAAGCCAAGTTTTCAAGTCCAAGTCCATGTAACCCAGGTGACAAGTTCAGCTTTAGGTTTTCTTCTTTGTGTTTAGTGCTCCTTGAGAAACTCTGAGCAGAAACTTTCTCAAGTGAAAACTCAACAACTCCTGAATCCTGTCCTCCTTGGCTGTTTTGTAGAACTGAAGAAATGCTCTAATTCTGTCTTACGTTCACCTGAAACTGTTCCCAAAATAAGAAAACCAGAAGATTTTTATTTTTCCTGCAAGATACAAATAAATGACATGCCGTTTTGCTTTCTCTTTTCTCCTGGGTCTCCATCTTAACATTTTGTGCTGCTGTGCTTAAGAACATTTCAGTGGTTTAAGTGGTGTGGATCAGCAGTCACTGCAGAATACACAATGTGGCAGGAAAAAAAACCGAGCAGAGCGACAAAGCAAAGGGCGGGAGCCTGTAAAGGTTTCAGTCAAGACTTTTCCCTGCAACATTTGGATAGAATCTGTTTTCAATTTAGACCAAATAAAATTCCCTAGCTACCGCTGGCCTGCGTGTGCTGAATGCAGATTAGCAACATTTTGCAATGCAGTGTCAGGAGATAAGATGTAGCCCACCACAACGGGCCGGCGGCCAACACACCACAGCACTGGATCAGTCCCCCAGAAAACAGAGAATAACTCTGATCCAAATCCGATAGTTACATATATTAATATTATATGTGTGTGTCCCTATTCTATTCCTTTTAGTAGTAACTGTGTTACTTAACTTTCTGTATTATAGCTGGATTCTGAATAGGACTGGGCGGTGTTGACTTGGAAGATATTGTGATAACAATAAAAGTGATGATGGAAAAAGTATTTATTATGTTTTTTTCATGTAACTGTCTGACTGTGACTGTATGGCACAGCATTCAAATCCTGCTCTGGACAAACATTCCCATCTGAAACAAGCTTCGCCTCTGACTTACTAATTTATATCATATTTTCAAATGTACTGATACTTATTGTTCTTGTGGAACAGTGGAGAATATATATATATATAAAAGTAACTTTTCAGATAATGCCAGCTGTATATTTTTAACATTAACTGAAATTTATGGAAACAATAATTAATCAAAACTCTTATTATAGATTATACTGAACCAATAAAAAAACAAAGTTTGGTTTTGTATTTTCCATACTTTTCCAGATTTTTCTTATATTTTGCTGAGTTTTATTTCATTTTTATTGTTTGAATAAGTGATTCCTCCATTCCTTTCTAGAAGGACTTCAGAGCGTCTGATGTCCTTCTAGACACCAGACGCTTCTGACAGTTCTACACAAGTAACGGACCGGTTCCCCTCACTGGGACGGGAACTTCTCCAGCAGCCTGCTCTCACCTGTTGCTGGCCCAAACTGTGAGTTGCTCAGCCTGGGCAGCGAGGAGGACTTCCCCTCGGCCAGTCGCATGCGGACCTGCTCCTGGACCCTCCGGACTTTGGCCAGCGGGTCCGCGGACTGCCCGTCCGAGGGCAGCACGTAGGCGGTACACGAGGAGTTCGGTTGCAGCGCGGTCAGAAAACAGCCGTCCGCCATCACAGCGGTCATACCCACTCACAACGTGGACTAAACAACCTCACCCGGGCAGAGTGTTGAGAAAAGCAGCGGGAGTAAATATTCCAACGGTCCCGAGTCCCGTCAGCGTCAGAGGGAGAGTCCGAAATGGAGAGCAGAGCAGCCAGCAGCCCCAACATCTGGAGGCGGGAGCTGCGGGGGAGGAGGTCCGGGACAAATCCACCTGCTGTCAGAGACAACCCGACACAGATGGCTTGTGTTATTGTTTAACAGTAAAATGCAATATTCTCGACAAATAAAACGTTTGAAAGTTGAGTAGAAGGAAAAAGTGTGGCAGAAAAAGGCGCACAAGCTACAGGATTGTGAAGGAAAAGGCCATTGAAGCATTTCAGCACCCTGCGGCCGTCTGCACCATCCAGCGTGAGCTACAGCTGTCAGGCAAAAGGAGCCACGACCGAGGACTGAGGGCACACACAGTGCTTTAGGTTTTCAATAAGGAAGAATATTATTGAAATGTCCATTTATTTCAAGAACCATTTTCACTAAAGGAATCACATTATGTAGGTAATTATACACAGATAGACCTGAAAGCCTTTGTTTCTGTTAATTACTATGATTTTCCACTTAGAGTTAATGAAAATATGACATTTAAAATTAAAATAATACATCGGGGCAATAGAAAGAAATAAAATAAAACCAAAATTTAGCCTTAATGGAAAGTTTGTTAAATGCCTGCTTTGTCAGGTCCTGGGTTGTTTTTAGTTGTTTGAGGGTTTGATTTATTGATTCTAGTTCCACATTATTTCTGTGTTCCTTAGTTTCTGTACTTTGACTAGATCAGCTTTGTCTCAGTTTTACCTTAGCTCAGTCCTTTAGTGACTTTAGTATTATTATTTTCCTTAGTTATTCTCTGTCTCTCCCTCCTCACACCTGCAACTTGTTTCTAATTATCATCTGTTCCTTGTTCCATAATCAAGCTCCCCAGTATACATATTACTCATTCTCAGTCACTCTTTGCTGGTTTTCTGTTTCTGGCTTCTTTTTTTGTTTTTTGTTCTACTCTGGCTCCCTGCATTCCCTATGATTTTCTTTTTTGCTCTTTAGTTTTATTAAACCTCCAAATCCACTTGACACCTCGGCCCAGTGTTCTTGGGTCCACCTTCAACATCCAACACAACATAAAGGTTGTTCATTTTTTCAGGTTACTTTTAGTCTGATAGAAATGACCCTGATCTGAAGTCAGGTGATGGGAACACTCACCTCGTCTCAAGAAGGCTGACCAGCAGCTTGTATCTCATTCCTTTTTATCACGACCCATGTCTCATGACCAGAAGTGAGGCTTGAAGCATCTGAATGTCTGATGTCACTGATAAACAAGCAAGAAATCAAATTGTACATAAATAATGAGGTTTGCACAGATTGCAGCTGTCTGGCCGATCACCTTTAAGAACCCTGACCTGCCAACTCCAAGGTTAGCCAATACTGGCTTTTTTTGTCTGAAATGTTGCTAAATACAGCAAGAAAGTCGCTTAGTCGGCAACGGTGGGTTGACAAGGTACGTGCAGACATGACCTGGTGGTGTCGGCCTCTCAGACAAAACTCTCTCACAGCAGAGCAGAAGAGGGCTGGGATTTTAGACCATTGAAGATAGATAAGATCAGTGGATAAGATCAGTGGATAAGATCAGTGGATAAGATCAGTGGATAAGATCAGTGGATAAGATCAGTGGATAAGATCGGCTTCACATGTAAGTATCAGCCGATCACTAATCTCCCAAAAACTGGACCAGATTTATTGGTGATTGTGATCTTACGAAACATGTGCAGCTTATCCAGAGGAGAGAAAACCCAGACTCTTCATTCTTATCTCCCTCAACATTCACTTCAAATCGTGTTGCATTCCAGGCCCACTGAAGTGGGAAGTCCAGTTTTCATGTTACAGCTCTTTTCTTTCCCTTAACTAGTAAACCATAAATAACGTCCCGTTTGGAGACCAGCATGGCGGTTCCAGCTGGTTTGTTTTGGCCAGGCTGGACTCCTGCATGGAAAACTGTTTTCTGTAGTTTTGTAGACGTCTCACATTTCAACAGTTAATCTCAATGGTGACTGAATGCCATTAATGCTTCACACTTGATTTTCAGCTCTATCTGGTTACACAATGCATCTGTAAGTCATAACGTTATGATCTCTAATGCATGTGATGCAAGTGGTTGGAAAATTAAGAAACAGAGAGATTCTTGGCCAATTTTAAACAACATTTGGAGCCAAGAGAGGAGGCTTGGGTGGAGTGTCAAATCAGGAGTGGTTTAGCAAACCAGCTTAGCTCACAGCTCTACTCATGTTAAAAAAAGTGCTTGACTTCAGGTCAAAACCCTCAGAGTGATGAGAAAAGATGAGTACATGAACATTTCCGAAGCACTTTTTCATATTCCCTTAAATATGAGGAGACATTCGAATGCCGTTCTCCATTGTCTCAACTTCATCCTATTGTTTTTCCTCTTTTTTGTTGCTTACATGTCAGATAATGATGAATGAGAGCGGCAGATGATTGTGAAATCAGCACACTTTTCCTGTTCGCTGACCGATTGTTTCAGGGTCCAGGAATGTGGAAATAACTTCACCCAAAGCTGACAGGAGAGGAGGAGGGGAGGTCTGGGAAGCTGCGCTGGAGGAGAGCTAATATGTCAGGAGCAGAGAGGCCTCTGGGAGGAATTTCTGCAGCCTGTCTCTGAGTCGGGAGTCAAAGCCAAGAGGTTTACACACAAACCCCACACTCAGGGTTTGGGTGTAATGAGGAGAGAGTTTCATTTACAGTCCTGTTCCCTCCCAGAGGTCACAACCTCTTCTTCTTTGTAAACTCAGTGGTGAATATGTATAATTTTCTTCTCTTGCTCACTAATTTATGTGCCCTTTTAATCCTCCTTAGGGCTGCGGGGGAGGGGTGGGAGCTTTGGGAAAGAGATGATAACTCCACCCACCAGAGGTCAGCAACCTATCACAGGCACAATGACACAAAACAGGAATGATCATGTATGTTCACACACTGCACTTACTGACCGTACTCCAGGACCCCCCCACCCCCACCCCACCCCCCCACACACACACCCATATGTCTGTGTGGACAGTTTGTTTTAATTTCTTTGTCACACTTAAATGTTTCAGAATATTTAATACAGTTTTCTATCAGACTAAAACAACCTGAGTGAATACAAACTATTTCATTTATTGGGAAAAGTTGTCAGAACCAATCTGGTCCAATGTGAAAACTGTCTGCACCGATCCACTGCTTCCACTTCCAATACAGATACTAATATTCTGAATTGAATTTATTGTTTGTCTCATGTAAAATGAGATTAAAAGTCAACTCCAACTGTACAAACAATGTATGAAATATGTACAATATAAAGCAAGAGAAGACAAGTGATATTTACTTTATTTACAATATTAATCAGCTAGATGTATATACACACATACTAATATAACCATAATTAGTGCATGTGAGTGTTCAGGGTGTTAACTGTTTTTGAGTCTGCTTTTGTTTTGATGCCCCTTTAGCGCCTCCCTGAGGGCAGCAGGGTGGTGTAAACGTCCACCACAGAGGGGAGAACCATGCAGAACTCTGAATGGTTCTGTCTCCTGTTTGGAGACAGGTTCTCCATGTTTGGTTCCAGAACCAGAACCAAACATGTAGAAGCAGCATTCAGCTTCTATGCACCACAAATTTGAAACAAACTTCCAGAAAACTGCAAAACAGCTGAAACACTGAGTTCCTTTAAATAAAATATAAAATCTCAGCTACTTTGATTCCTATTAAGTGGAACATTGAAAAATATATTTGGTGTATATTTCATAATTTTGATGATGGAATATTACAAAATATATTGTTTTTTGCTTATTTCATAATAGGTTGCTGTGTTATGTTTTTATAGTGTAAAGCTCTGAATCACCCTGTTGCTGAAATGTGCTACAGGTAAACATGACTTGATTTGATGTATATCTTTTTCTGACATACTGTTGGTTTTGTCCCAGATGTTTTGCTTTTTGAGATTTGTAGCCTACTTCATGTAGCCAGACAGGTTCACCTTAAGTCATGTCTTGACTCTAAAGATGATCTCTCCATAATCAGCCCTGGGTGTGGCATGTTGGACTGACTCAATAAATGAGGTCATCACAGTTCAGTGCAGTTTATTTGTGATAATCATCATATTCATTCAGCTCAATATTGCACAAGGCCCGAATGAAAACATGTAAAAGCTGTGTTCTATATTACCTAAGGTTGATTTATCTTTAATTAAAAATAGTTTTCAAAAAAAAGCAAAATCAGTAGAAATATGTAGGGGAAAACACTTCTCACACCTGAGGAAAACCCCAGAAAACCCCCTGAGGTCACCAACTACCTTAAGCATATCTAGTCACAAAAAACAAAACAAAAAAATGATTTTACTCAAAGCAGGTTTGTACACAAGCAAAAAAAAAATAATAGTTAAAAACGGCTTTATTAAAAATGTGTTTTTCATTCATTTTTTGAGCAACAGAGGATCACTGAAAATCTCATGACAGGAGCGTGAAGACATTCTGATTTGTGTTCAATATTTGCACATAAATTTTGATGTGTGGTTTGACTTTTTATTGTGAGGCAAAAGACGAGCAAAGTTTCTGGAAAAACGGCAACATAACAGTGCAGAACAAAATGTTGTAGCAACATGACAGCAGATGCTGCAGATCAGTGAGCAACTGAGCGTTTGTTTCAAATGAAATTCAGACGATGTGCAGCATAGTGGGAAACACTGATGCCACCTGAATGGCCTCAGTGACAGAGTGTGGAGGAATTCCTCCAACAGAGAAAGGCGGGATTTGCACCAATGACTGGTAAACAAATGTTTGGATTTGCAAGAAGATGGCATGTCTCCAACTGGCACTAATGATATTAAAAGAAGTGTCCATGTGACGTGATGCGTTAAAGCACTTGGCAGAACATCTTTTACGGTTAGTTAGATGAAGGGAAGCTCCAGATCCCGTTTCTAAATGTGGACCAAAAAGTTCTGCTTCGCTCTCATGTGACCACATCGGCGCTGCGACAAACTGCAAACAGCAGCTTTCCTCTCGCCTCTCCTCCACTGAGGTCAGACATGTTGTTCATACCGAACGGTTGTCCTGTCGACCTGAGCTCTGGATCTCTGCAGATCTTTCAGCGGCCTCTCTGATTGGCTGTCAGTTTCGGTGCTTGGCCAGGTATTGGCTGGACTGTCAATGGTCTCGTGGTCAGTCTACAGACTCTGCATTCCTCTGTTGTTCCTCTAGAGCGCATCAGTAGAAAACTGTAAAGTGCATGTGTGGAAACAGCTGTGGAATTATTAGCTCCTTCGAGAAGATGAGCACAGACAGTCTTACACCCTAATAATGCATACGAATTGGAGATTATTGATAACAGATTATCTTTTCAACTGCACAGGTTCAACAAACAACAGTCATTTGCATGGGAAAAACTAAATTGACCAGTTAAAATGTAGCACAGCATTGTGTTTGTCCTTTTCACTGCTGAGTGAGCAGGGGCGGTTTTCATTAGGAAGGAGGAGTGGAATTCAAAGCATCTGGGTCCAATACTGTCGACTGTTAATCACACAGACAGACAGCAAGAAACTCTGTGTCAAGATAAAGCTGCAGCACAGAGACGTAGAGAAAGTGAGAGAGAGAGAGAGAGAGAGAGAGAGAGAGAGAGAGAGAGAGAGAGAGAGAGAGAGAGAGAGAGGAGCTCTGAGGCAATCCAAACAAATCAACTTTTGGCTGGTGAATCCAAAGTTGGTGACCTAAAGGATGTTTACTCTGTCTTGGGCTGACTCTATCAGAGTTGGGTCAAATGGTGAAAACAGCAGAATGAACTTTAGTTTCTATCAGTAAAGGCAGACGCTCATCCCCACATGGTGGAACCATTATCTTGCGGTTTTTGGTGATAGGAGTTTCACAATGTGGTATGTACCTCAGAAGCTGTTTCAGTTTTCACTTTGGGATTTAGGGGTTTAGAAATGTTGCATAAAATGATGCAACATTTTATGCAAAATTGTCCATCATCTGGTTCTCAGGTAGAACTTGGTTAAACATGTGACTCAGAAACTCACACAGGAACAGAACAAAATACTTTTAACTCCTTTAATATCACAATATTTATAAAGTTTACATAAACTTGATCAGTGTAATCCGCTCATTGTCTGATATCTTATTGGTAGCATCTCAAACAGAAAAAGCTGAAAAGCTGCTTTTCAGCTTTTTCTGCAGGGACACTGTTTGAAACTGAACCAATATCTGTCACAATGTCCACGGATTATGGTCAATCTCTTCATTTTAATTTGACTCAGTGTATTTCTGATTGTTTCTGAGCATCTTCCAGCATGTAAAACCTTACAATAAAGAAATCTACATAGGAAAAAAATAGTCTTCTGCCCATTTTTATGCTTCTTATGAAATGAATTTAAATAAGAATGGAGTTTCAACATTGAAAGCTTGCTTGTCTTCTGGTTCTTCTCTGATTTGAGTTTATGTGTGCAACATGACTACCTCAAAATGTTTTTAGGGTGTGCAGCTTCAAAGGCATTCATGACACAGGATACAACACTGAAGCTCCACAGAATGTTTTGATCTTCATTTTTAAAAGAAAAAGGAAAAGTTTATGTATGAGACATAGGCAGGAGCTCTGGTGGTGTGATGTGGACTAAAAGCAACAGACAGATCCTCATTGTACATTTCAAACAGTGTTCAAAACAGGAATCCACACTTTCCTTCCAAGCAGGCTGACATTCTGTGACCCTTTAAAAGCAACTTTTAGGATTTTCTAGAGGATTTTTCATTATCTTTACTGCCATTTGAATCATTCTAAGCATTTCAATCTAATCATCTTCAAATCCTGGCCATTTAGGTTCCATAAAATAACTTTCCCCAGCTCTCCTAAACTGTTCCAAAAATGTCTTAAATTTTTTCACCCTGTCCTGAACTGTTCCAAAACTGTCCAAAACTGTCCAAAACGGTCCTAACTGTCCAAAACTGTACCACCCGAAAACTGTACCAATGTCCCAAAACTATCCCAAACTTTCCTAAACTGTCCCAAAATTGATCTAAAAACTGTTCCAAACTGTTCCCCTACTGCAGGGTCTCAAACTTGTTTTCATTCTGGACCAAATGAAGATCATGAAGGTGCTCAAACGGCTTGTTGTGGCAGAATATATGAATAAAACTGTTCATTAACAAATTGTTAATATCACAGCTTTCTCTGCATTCAATCTGTACTCCTTAATAATATTTAACATCTTTTCATTTTGATGTAATTTGGCCCCATAGGCCTAAACAAATTAAAACCGATTTAATTTGACTCATCAAATAATATTTAAGTTCAAGTTATCTTGAAGTTGTATTTCTGTGGCCCTTTGAGGCTTAGAGGGCCACAGAAATACCTGTGGTGGACCAGATTTGGCCCGTGGGCCTTGAGTTTGACATCTGTGCCCTCCTGGATTGAGGTGCAAACTAAAATCACTTAACATTATATCGTCAGTTATCATCAGACTTCAGACCTGGGAAATATATCATCTGGTTAAAGAAACATATTTACTACAACTGCTGTTGCGCTGTAGCAAAACAGCCACGTATTGACTGTGATATTAGTCACATATTATATTAGATGGACAACGTAGAGGAGAGTCAGGAGATAGAAGGTTTGACCTTTTCTTGAAGTCACCTAAACTCTAAATGTGGTCTACATGAATCAGAGAAGACTCTCCTCTATGTCTCGTTGTTCATCACTGATATGGCTGAACACTGAACTCATCATGGGTTCATAGGTCAAAACACTAACGGGAAGAAGTTTTCTATTTGTGATGGAACACTTTTTCCCCTCTTTTGATTTTCTTACTGAACTGTGTTTCACTGAACTGTGACTTGTTCTTCTGCTGCCCTCACTCAGCCTCATCTGTCTTGCAGCTCCTGGTCATCTAAGGAATGCAGGGAGGTTTTCCTGCTGAACGTAGGAGGGCTCCGTTTGTGAAATCTTAGCATTTCCTGTAAACCACATGGTGAAAAACCGGACAAAGCCACTCGTGCTGTCATTTTTTTGTTGCTTATTGTCTACACATAGTCTGCTTATAGACTTTTTCATGACTTTTTATGATCATAGTTTGAGAAACTCCTCTGACTGTTTGTAAAGATAACCAGACTGCTGTCCCAAATAAAAGCACCCAAACACAGAATGAAAAACATGCACACACAAGCTGTGTGTTCACACACGCTGTCTGCCGTCTGTAAAAATAAATTCTTTGTGTATTGCACCCCCTAATGGCAATGTTTGAAACTGTTTGTGTTCACACCTGAATCAAGTGACTGATTTCCTCCTGGGAAGGTCAAGTTCTGCAGAACCCTGCTGACCCAATGAAATGATTCAAGTGTGATGAAGCAGAGAATGTGGAGGCTGCAGCTCTGGAGGACCAGACTTTTTTCTCGAATAAGCAGAAAAAAAATTCCCAAATATCAAAACAAGGAAAAGTGAAAACTTAAAATTGAAATTTATTCAAAAACTGAATAAACCTTGGGCGCGGTGGTGAACCAAAGTTTTTATTATGTCACACAGTAAAAGATTCGTAACGCTTCAGTATGTACATTTTATTCTTTTTTTTTTTTTTTTACATATTTGTTGAAACCGTCACCATGTTATGAGTGTGGTGTAAAACAAATCTGTGAAAAAAAGAAACAAAAAAAACATCAAGAAACTAGAAACCAATCAGAACCAGGAGGGTCTTAGTGCTGTCAATCCCTGTTCTCTCTGCAATGCTGCAGCTGGCATAACCTGTCCTGAATGCTAATGCTTGTTAGCATGACCACAGGTAACTGAATAAACAGTTTTCCTGTAACGGTAAGTTATTAGCACATTGAGCATCGAGTACATGAGGTTGATTGACAGTGTCAAAACCCTCATCTTGGCTCTGGTTGGTTGTTTTTGCTGTATTTCTTCAGACGGCAATAGTAGCTCATGGAGGACATCAATCTTTTCACAGATTATCTGCCTCATCACATACCGTCATGTAATACATCAAAAATACTCATCTTAATATGGACTAACTGGCCCCTCCATGGTTTGAACCGTGGTGGTAATTATAATCCCGGGCCAAGTTGGGTGACACACATGGGTTTTTAAAACAGTTTGTTAAAAAAAATAAGCATTAATTCAGTAAAACTTTTTAAATCTGTGATCATGATAATTAATTTTTATTTTTTTTGTCAAATGAGTTCCATTCTATCTACAGGTTCATGTATCACTCACTTTTAAAGACTGATAAAGACTCTCTATATCACAGAGAAGCATGCTTCAAAACAAAGACCAGACCAGGAAATGACTTACTTGGAAAATACATTTAATCCCTTTAAATCCGGGCAAAACAAAGTCCACAAGGGCAAAAAGAGGGCCAGACTTTTGGCAGTGAGCGTTCTTTGTCAAATAGGAAGTATATCAACTTGGAGAAACGCAGTGTGTCCTCATTAAGAGCCAAATAAATGCTGTACTTTATTCTTTTTAGTTTATTTTAATAATCTGGGGGAAAAGCTGACACTGCCACTGAACACCTCTCTCCCCCTCACCAGACTTTGTTTGACATACCAGACAAAGATATCGCGATACAAAGAGAAAAAAGGCATACATTGTTCTCTACAACCTTCTCTACTAGGATACATTAAAGGTGTATTACACACTTCCACTGTTTCTCAGTTTACAAGGCATGGTTTATATAGGCTAAGACTACATAGAGGGTTACAAAGATGCAGTGAAGTATTTCCAGGCAGTGCTGATTGGCGTGTGTGTGTGTGTGTGTGTGTGTGTGGGCGTGTGTGTGTGAGCAACAGCTGCATCTTGTAGAGTAAATTTGGACCCCAAACAGATCTGCTGCCTCTGCTCCATCTGGGCCTCTACTAAAATGTGTTGGTACATGGATGGCAAACATCAACACCCAGAGGTCAGAGGTCAGAGGAGGACGTCACCATGTAAATGGAGACGGATGGCCAATATGCAAAAACCACAAATGTAGTCAGAATTATGATAAACCTACAAGCATAACTTCTGCTGTTTCTCGGTCTTGTCGTTGTACTCATTTTTAAATTCACTACGGCAGCTGATGAGGGTAAATAAAGATCTAAACGTTTAGTTTAAGTGAAAGAACTTTTTTTCCCCTAAGATTAGTAAATACTTGCAGGCAACACTGGTGACTGGTGTTCCCAACAGCGTTTGAAATGAACTAGTTTCATGCAGACATACCATATTAACATGGATGTGGGGTGAGCTTCGTCTGTCGATAAGGCCGACCGCTGTAGTGTTAGTAACACACAGTCTAAAGCGAGACAATCAAGCAGAGGTTAGTAAAGAGAAACTACTAGATAGACACCTTGTGTAATACCATATCTATGCTCAGGCAGACATAAAGCACTGTTAACATATATTTATATACAGTTTATACAGAAAACAGTCAAATAAACCCATAAAACAGAGAATGTATGAGCATGTTCATAGGCAGGACTGAAGTAAAAACCAATACACACAAAACAAACTTTAACAAAAAAACTCCAAAGAACTACAGCACCTTGACCGGTGATTGGAACCAATGAATGATTGCTTAAAACCACACTACAAATTATAAAACAATAGGGCTACTTGTATATGACAGCATCTGTGAATAAAAAAAACATGGAACAGTATAATGAATTTTTTATTTTATTTTTTTTTAGGGCAGCATTTTAAAGAGCTGACTAAATCCAGCAAGCATTATATGAGATAATTTGATGTAAAAAAGAAAAGAAAAACAGGCTGTGACTGATGTGGTTCTTCTATCCACTCAGCTGCTTTAATACACGGGGCTGTTGCGGATCCCGCAGCACAACACCATGCTGAAGATCATCTCAAAGATCTGCCAGGAGAAACAGAGACATCACACTCAGTGACAACAAACCAACATGTTTACTATCATCTCTCATCTGTTTTCCAGGTGATCATTCTAAACTAAGCAGTAGGAAAATGTCCTGGCACATATCTGATATAAGAACTCAACAGGCAATGTAAAACGTTACAATGTGTTAGTAGGCCTGTCACGATAACAAATTTTGCTGAGCGATTAATTGTCTCAAAAATAATTGCGATAAACAATAATATTGTTTGAAGACCTTTTTACACTGATTTAATGGAAATGATGTAATAATGCATGTGATTTCCTGCCAAAGATAGATACACTTTATTTTCAAAAGAACACTAAACACTGGAAATGATAAACAAAATAAACAAAACAACCAAAAACAAAAATAAAATGAATTCTCAGTCTCCATTAACAAAAAATGTACTTAAATAAAAAATAAACAACATAAAGCCAAAGTGGAAATAAATACTGCATTCAACCAAAAGAGTGCAGATTATGAAGTCTGTATATTATGTTGCCCTTCAGTAATAATTAGATTTAAATAGAGAAAATGGGCACATCGACTACCTGATGCAATAGTTCACACTACATGATTTTTTGCCCTGATTTTCCCCTTAAGACAATCGTAGAACATCGGTCGTTCTAAGATTGTCACCTGCGATTTCATAACCGATCGTCCTGTAGTGTGTGGTGTGTTATGGTAGATCATAGTGGCTGCTAGATCTAAATCAGGGGTTTTCCCCGACTGGGGGAACAAGCAGCTTGTTGAATGTGACAGGAAGCCAATCCCTCCTGTTTTCTGAGGGGAAATTACGTTGGGGAATCCCTAACAGCTGACATGGTGCAACCCGAAGTCCAGCGGATATTGGAGATGATATGTGGAAACAACATTAATGTTTATTCAACATTTTGTGCAAAGAATACAGAAATGACAAGAGGAGGAGTTGGAGCGAAATTGCTACCGCAGTTGATAAACCCGGTAACTTTTCAGCTGTTCTTTGTTAACGTGACATAAATAGGTTATAATGATTTTCATTCAGTCAGGACTTTACGCTGACACTAGCTACATGCATTACAGGTAGATTGTAGTAAAGCACTGATTAATGCCTGGTTTTAAAATTAGTTAACTGAGCTTGTAGCCATTATTTTGTGCCCATTGTTGGACACCACACGATCGAACCGTTATATCTAGGATTTCTGTCGGCTAATGTGTGACCTCAGGTTTTGAAAATGGGCCGCTAGGCTTTACACTAAGGATATAAGGAAGGAAGGGTCAGTGGAGAGCACTGGAGTTGAGCCTTTTTTCATTCAGTGTCATCAACAGAAAGAGAAAAAGGCTGGAAGAGACGATAAAGCCGATAATTAAAATGACGTCTATAGTTTTAATTTATCGTACGATTAATTGATTTATCGTCTATCGCGACAGGCCTATGTGTTAGATAATCAAAGTTAGAATTAATTGACAAATAATGATACCCTTTTCAACATTTTTTCATAAAATCTTATTTAATATTTAAAATAAAAAGAATAATCTTCCTGAATAATAATGGCTCTTGATAATTGAACAATATGAAAAAAAAACATGCAACTATAATATCTCTCTTGAATATTATAAGGTAATATGGGGTAACAATTAACCCATACTTGACTTAGCATCTCTCTTTTTGTTTTTAAACAAAGTATTAATTTACTTTACATCACAGTAGACGTTACAGCAACTGCACATTACATTAGTGAAAAAGAAAAAGTACTGTGTGTTAAAAAATGGATATTAGTGAGTGTGTGCACATGCGTGTAAGCAAGGATAGTCAACTGAATGAATTAACACTGACGTTATCAGAGTGTAAAGAAATTAAAACAACAATCAAGTTGATAATAAATCAGTAAATTATGTGTAAGAGCCTCAAATAATAGAGTTAAAAGTTCATTCTACTAGGATCTAATTCCTGTATGTTAGGTCATATACAGGAATTACAGGAAGAGAATAATTCTCAATCATTCAATTTTTGGGGATATAATAGGCTGTTTATTTGGTCAGCAGAGTGTGTTTCCATCTGAAACATCTTAGCCTACCAGATTGTCAGTCTAACCATCCTTTGCGTTGCTTGGATTTAAAACAAATTAACATGTGTGTTAGTTTTGTAGCGTATGAATAGACATGCTACCATGGAGATATGCTACCATCACAGTGATGTATTTTGGTTCTGTGCTTTATTTCTTTAAGAAAATGCTAGACCTTAATATGATTAGAATCAGACTTCTATTATACACTGAATATCCTGTGCAATTATGTAGATGATGAAAAAATTCTACATCTACGTTTTGTATTTTAGTTGAATGTTAAATTAGTGATCAATGTAAAGACTAATAACATCATAATAACTCAGCTCAGCAGAAACATCTTCAGGATCTCACCATTATGACAGCAACCACCAGCGCAGCGATTCCCACCAGATGAATCTTCTCTGAAAAGAGTGCGTTGATTTTCCCGTGGCAGTCCTGAAAACAAAGACACAGTTAGAATTCCAGTCCTGTGTTTTGGACTCAGACTGAAGCTTTTACTTACAGTACATGATTTTTTTTAACACTCAATTTGGGACAACAGTCAAATCAACTTGATATTAAGAAAAACACTAGATGCTACATTACTTTAAGGCAAAGTTTTCTTTATAGTTAAGGGGAAAAATTAATAATTACAATATTACTAAATTTCATGATAAACTCAGTGGGTAGGGGAGAATTCAGGCTGGAAAATATTTCATGTAAAATGTCATTTCCATGTATAGTAAAGCAGTAGACAAATGTTAATGTTAAATAATGATAATAACTGTACACTATTTAATGTACAGTCTCTTATTTGTATAAAACAATTTTTTTTCATGAGTTAATCTGCATGCTTCCGTTTACCTTTAGCTTACAGCTGGTGCAGCTGAATTTCTCAATAAAGGAGATTTTTATTGTTTTCTAATAGTCTCTATAGAAGTATGTACCTTTGAGTCAGTTGGGCAATTATTTTATTCACTGTTTATCTTTCGTATGCCTCTGTGGCCTTCTACTTGCCTGTGACTTTGCTGTTGTTACAAATAGTTTGTTGAGGGAGAGATAAAGGATCTTTCTATAATAGAACAAATGGTGCTGATCTGAAGCATGCAAAACATGTGCTTTACAGTGTAAGCAACATTCAGAAGTATTCAGCAGCAGCCCTGTACAATGTCTGTCTGTTGTAATTTTATAGAATATTTTTCAGATTACAGCAGATCTTTGGGGAGGGGCAGTGTCTCCTGTGGCTGATCTCAGAGGAAATGCGGCTACTTGGGCCAGAATGGATCCGTTTTAATTTCATTTTGATGCGAATAATGCATTTTACTTGTATCAATTATATCGAGATATTGATTATTTTGACATCCCTTCTCATGTGGCTCCACTCCACCACATTCAGAGCTGTTTTAACCCTCAATGCCTGGCCTCAAATGAACCACAGAGCCACCGCGCTGCTCTGCTGCGTTTTGTGGCAAAGCTCCTCTCTGTCCTCTGCTTCACTCATGATAGTCATTTTGGTTCTGTGACTTCCTGTCTACTTCCTGTTTCACTGTGTCACACATTAACTGATGCATTATAATTATTAAGAAAAGAAGAAGCAGCTTTACAAAAATTTTTAACTCAAAACTGGAGCGAAGAAATGAACTGTGCAGAGCTATGTATACCACAATGAAAGAAGAGGAAATGGTAGTTTTCAATTATCAAACTTCATCTTATAACAGGTTTTGTGGTTGGCACTTTTTATTTCTGTTCTTTTTTTCAGTATGTGGTTTTTCAGAAAGCTTTTTTTTCTCTTCCTACTCTGCATCAGGAGCAGACACAGCTTGCCCAGAACCTTGTTTCTGATTAACTTCATTTTTTTAGATGAAATAGGTTATTTACAGTAAAAAATAACATATAAAGTAACATATTTGCCTTGCCAACAAAACAACGTTTTCACATGTAGTGCTTTTGATTGGGCTGAACATTGTGAAGCATTGAGCACCCTCAGGTATTTTGGAAAGATTTACTCAAACTTTGAGAGACATTTATTTCAGACGGAAAAACAACAGTAAAAATATCATGGGCTGTTTAGTCTTAGAAGTTTGACTACTGTGTTGTTTATGCTGCAATGGATCCTGAGTAGAAAATGTAGACGAGATGTCAGCTCCACCCACCCAGGACTGCAATGTCTGAGTAATGAGTAACTTTGAGCTCTTCTCTTTTAATGCATCGAATAGAAGACAACGCATGGATGTCAAATGGGAAATGAAGATGAGGAGGATGAAACGGAGGAGGAGGAGGATCAGATGATGCTGGTGTTTGTGCTGCCACTGCTTGGCAATCCCAACCCCAAAGAGAGCGCAGCTGCAGGAGCTGCAGCTGTTTACGGTCAGGATCAAATCAGCATCAGGATCAAATCATTAACCCAACTATATGAGAATAGTGGGTTAAAAAACTTAAGCCGTGTTTCCATCAGCCATATGTCGTATATGTGCATTTTGAAGCAATGCATTAGGGAAAGTTAATGGAAACGGCAAAATTCAAAATAACGGTTATAAAAATTATTCAAAATAATAGTTAGTGCCTACATGTGAAGATGGAAACACATTTGCTGACCAAGTTCTAACACAGTGAACATTCCCACCTACTAGTGTGTCTGTGTCTTACAAGGCACAGAATCACTAATTAATTTTTTATTGAAATTTCTTTTTTTCAATAATTATGACTGTTTACCAGAGGTATGGAACTCAGAAATTTTCAAAGCCCAAACCTCCAGCTGAGAGGGGAGGAATGCAGCTTTGTGTGGCTGGTGAGAGGCACTGCAGGCTGGGATGGGAGGAGAGGATCACTGAGATGTGTGTTCCTAGCTAATTAGCAACGCCTATTTCCTGTTTATTATAACTATGTGTAGAATATACGTCTGACAAAATGGTGTCTGGCGTGGCCTGGTTGATTTGCTCGAAACCAGTAGAAGGAAACGACTGATTCACATTTTCCTTCTTTTATGTTTGGGATATTTCAAATGTTTGTCTAAAATTAGCATTTGTCCATTCAGACATTTTATGGGCCTCCATGACAGAGCGCTAGCTTTGACTTCTCATGTTTAGGCTCAGTTCCACTACCACCCAGACCATCAGCCAGGCATGCATTGCAAAGATGAGAAAATGGCAACCTCAATGTGTGAAAATATCATAAGGATACACAATTTTTGAAGCAATTATACGTTTTTACATATAACAAACAACTTTAAGGGTAATAGGAAATTACAACAAATTAGCCCAAGGGATTCAACAGGTCATGGATCATTTTGACAACATGTTAAATAATCCAAAAATATTTATTTTAAACTGAGAATTAGTCACTACCTTTAAAACTGGAATAACACTGAAATGTGTTTTTTCCCCATTTCAATTCTGAATTTAAGGCAGCATTTCACTGAGAAGAGGAATCACTGCAACATGATATTATGAAGATCAGGCTGTGAAATGAGCTAAAGAAAAACCTTTAAAGTTAGGCATCATCTGATGAGTTGGATGGATGTCACGTTTCAGTGATTAAGTTAGTAACAGGTTGCTTTTTTGTTACTAATTACTTTCCAACATTAGCCAAAGCTGTCCTCCACCGCTCCACATTCAGATGAAGAGTCAGCGCCTCCAGTCTGCAACCGCCAGCGGGACGTTTCATACCAATTTGATGACCAGTGATTTAAGATGATGTTCTTAATGTGGTTATAGTCCACTGAAAGGAAATGTGGTTTTATGACTCCAATAAATAACATCTGCCAGCAGGAGGTTGCTCAGAGTTTCTTTGGTTTAACAGTGATACTTTAAAGGAGTAAATTGACCCAAACTAGGATCAGAACCACATTTAATAGAAATGGTGTAATAAGAAAACAGTTTACTAATAAATAACATTATATGTAGGTTGTGAACATTTTAAAGGAGCAGTCTTAGGTATTTTCCAGGCATATAGAGGCATTTTATAACACTACGTTACCTTCAATAGTTACAAAAATATTAAATATCAAATACAACTATAAAGAAATTTCAAGGCAATAGATTTCAATTTAATGCTTTGAAATTGGGTCTCTGTCTCTTTAAAAACTCCTGCTCTTTCTAAAACTCCACCTTCAGGAAGTCGTCACAACATGGCTGTTCTATTAACTCTAGTAAGTGTTGTACTAAGACGTAGCTTTTATGATGAGCACAGTAGATGCACAGTTCCCTCAGGTGTTTGCTAATTGCTGCTGGCTAGTCTGAAGGAGCTGAGTGGGAGAGTCATGGGGAAGGATTGCTCTTTCAGGTGGAAGGTCAGAAGCTTAGAAACTGCAGCTCCATGGAGGAGCTGCCCCTTGAAAGCAGCGCTAGGTTCACCCAGGTGTATGGCACAGCTCAATGGTTGCCATGGAGATTAAAGGATTTCTCAAACATGCATGGTATAATCAAGGCAACTCTCTGGGTGTGTTTCTAATGTGGGGTTGTCATCACAACATAATGTAAAGCTTGATAAAGTCAATTTTATGTAAAGGCTATTTAACTCTAGAATTTTCCACAATACTGCACTAGAATAAGAGATAAACTGACATGAAAAGGTTAAATTCACTGGTGTAGAAAAGTTTATTTCTGGTAAAAAACAAAAAACAAAATCATGGCCACTAAATGTACCTACATATTGGTGAATTAGCATGTAGAGCTGGAATTACATTTAATAATTTGTACTTAACTACAAAATGAGCCTAATATAAACTTCTACACTGGGTGCATGAACATAAAAGGGTCTAGCGAAGCCTTGAAAATGAACACAAAAGCCTGGTTCTGGCTGAGTGTGAAAAGGAAAATGCTAACGTAGGTGACATCACTTACAACTAAGGCATATTGGCTGGAGCAGACGTCCTGAAAGCCGACTTTACTTGTTATCACTGAGAAAACTGAGGTCGCCTTGTCCTTACCGCAGCATTGAAGCTGAAACATAAAAACATCACACAGATGATAAAATTAAAAGGCACCAAAGTTTGACTTGATTTTGTTCCAAGAGGCGGTTTAACGCAGTTCATTTCTGCTGCTTTAGTTTTCAGTCTAAAATGGTCGTACCGTCTCATGGAAGACCTTGAGCACCTGTCCAACAGCCGACTTTTTATTTGGGTCAGTAAGCGTGTCTGACATGGCCATGTCATAGACAGAGTCATAGAAGTTCTTCATTTCCTCTGAAACCTGGAAAAGAAACCAGATTTTATAACAGCAGTTTCACCCACATTAGAACCAAAAGGTGATGACAGGCAGCAGGTGGTTTGGAGCTCTGACTGAATAAGAGAAGTGACAAACAGAAGGCAGCAGCTGGTTATGCAGTGAAAGTTCTGGTATTACCTACAATCAGTGCAAAGGCATCATGTCAGAATCTAAATGTAGGGCTGAGATACTCCATGTTTTCATCCATCATAGTCTTCACCAGCCATACAGCAGCCAGGAATGGCTTCCCTTGTTGGATTATTACTATGTGAAATTTGGATGCTTTTAAAGTTTCAGTGTCATTACTTTAAACCAGCTGTTCTCCCTCAAACTTCCTCATACTGACTGCTTTTCTACTGCAGGTCCAATAATTGCGCAATTTGAGATTTTGAACATAAATTTGCCAATTTCAAAAACTTTTTTTGTCAAGGAAAAAGTTTCCCAACCTCATCCTTGGCGCTGGGATGAGGTAGGTTTTTGGCCGTATCAAAATTTGTTTGTTTCCCAAAGCTGCTATGAAAACAATTTTTTTGTTTCACAAAAGTCACATAATCAACAATCGGATGTTACAACTGGCACAAACCACAAAGAAGAACACAGGAAGTAGTTGGAGGATGACGGCCTGGCATGTTTTTAGTAACTAATGTATGAACAAACTTATTCACATGTGGTTTTAAATAGCTTTATTTGTTAGTGGAAAGATCTAAAACTGTTTCAACATTAGCCAAATATTGACAAAGTTTTGCGCACATTTGTAGTACAAATGCAGGTAAAGGCCTATCTGAGTTCTGCTTCTCACCTTCGTCCTCTTCTGGTGGCTGCTGCACCAGAAGAGGGAACAAGGCAAAGAGCCAAGTCCCAACTAGAGTTACAAACTGTATAAATGTTCAAGTAAGTAAGACTGCTTTTGCTTTCTATCCATAGTTTTTAACCCCGGTCTGGATTACTGAAGTTTCTTATTGATTACCTCATAATTTGGGCAACTAACTCATTATAGTCCAGTTTCTCTTCTGCAGCTCCATTGGATGTTGAGTTAGATCTGCATATTATGAGAATAAACTGGCTAAAATTAAAGCTACTTTGTTTCCATTCTAAAAGTGACTCATGCCAAACCATCCACTTAATAATGAAGCCAAATAATGGGCTATCCTAGAAAAAATCCTATTAGAGGCTGCAGAAGATTGATAATGGCCATGGATGTTTGTCTTCCAGTGGGACAGCTGAATGGTTCAAATCAAACCATTAGAGGCCCAGTCAAATTCTAGAATTTAATTCAATTTTAAAACTTTTCTGATACTGTCTACATATAATTTTTCTGCGTTTGAGTAAAATTGAAGAGAATTAAGGGCGAATTTCAGCATCCATATGTGCAAAGATGGTAGAAACATTTCCCAAACAAGATGCTGTTTTAACTGCTCTATTCAGTTTATTTATGTAGCGCCTCAAAGCACTTTACAAAAAAGTCATTTCAGTCCAATCATACATTAGTTAAAAATTGTTCTAAGGAAACCCAGCAGATTGTATTGTCACTGACTTTATAGAAACACCTTATACTGAGCTTGCATGTAGCAACAGGAGGGAGGAAAAACTTCCTGCTAACAGGAAGAAACTTCCAGCAGAACCAGAACCTGGCTCAGTATTAGCAGCCATCTGCCATGGGTCACATTTTACTTTGTATTCTACAAAGCACAACAAAGAGGGGCTAAAAATATACAGGATACACTTTTCCAATATATTTTGTGAACAATTAAAAAAAAAAAATCATTTTCCTTCTCCCTATGAATGTGAATGTTAAACTTTGTTTTAGTCTGTCATGTGAAATCCTAAGAAAAAAATAAAACATTTTGTGGTTCTCATGTAATGAAATGTGCTAAAGTTCTGGGTGTGAATACTTTTGCATGGCACATGACTTTGGTCTCCACTTCTGTTTCCACTTACAGTGTCTTTGTTCATGTAACCCCAGATCCCAGCAGCAACTTCACAGGCGAACAGGATGACCAGGCAGATGAAAAACTGCAGTAGAGAGGAAAGAAAAAGAAAACAATTAGAAGGCACTTTATGAGGCTGGAACACTTACTGACTGTAGGATAAAACCAACTCACAGTTCCCAATAAACACTGGGACTCCTGAATGGCGCCGTAGCAGCCAAGGAAACCGACCACCATCATCACAGTGCCCACTGCGATCAGAATGTGGACACCTGGACAGACGGATAAAAAAAAAACACAGTGAATTGACGCTGTTCCAACATGGCTCTGAATAAAACAATTTTGCTAAGTTAAATCTAGGTAGTACTACTTGACATACAACAGGGGGCAGCACTCGGATTTTCTGTCAGCAGGAAAAAGTGAGTCATACTCCTTACTTGCACCCATGTTGTTCCCTTTTTTATTCCTTCTCCATAAAGCAACACAAATTGGTTTATAAGGATATTAAACTGGCTCTGGAGTTCAGTTTTTTCCCCCTCGCAATCTAACTACCGGTACTGACTTTTGTGTCTTTGTTCTGATCTGGGCAGAGTTTATTTGACTTGGAAGATTAGATGGACGACTAGCAGAATTGAAAAAATGTGTCTGCTTGGTATTTAAGAGGTAGCTCTCTCCTTTAAATGGTTTTCCTGAGTGATGCGCCACACTGAGCTCACAGTCAGAACTTCCTGATATAAATATATGTATTACATAAATTTTTTATATATGTAATACATATATAAATGTAAAAAATGACATTTGAAAAGCACTCAGATTTTTCTCTCAATATATTAGCAGAATTTCAAGAATGTGTCACATATAGATTGTGAAACCCACCATCTATGAAAGTAAGGGTCTCATAAATAGTGACACCATCTTGCTGGTGTCTCCTACAGCAGCAAAATGAATGATACGGAAAAAAAAGATCAAAACCTTTACTGGGTCAAATGTACAGAATCTTCATCTCATCAGAGGTGTGTTTGTTACTTGTTGGAATGGAACATTTCCTTATCTGCCTGTGAGAAACAGACAAAAACTACGTTGTGTTCTAGAATAATGCTACCCTAGGTCTGAGGGTAAAGGTTTCCTAGCCTTAACCAAACATGGTCCTTTGCTCAATTTGTTTGAGCAATAATAATGATACAAAAAAGGGTGTATTTATGAAGTTCAATACAAATTGATTTGTGCTTCCGAAATATTTTACAGATGTAGCATGAATCTGAATTCAGCATTTTGAAAATCCACGTTTTGCTGCCCAGCCCTATTCAATAATTTAGAATCCATATTCTGATGAGGGTCATTTATTTATGTTCATTGACTTTAGTTTGGCATTTAACACAATCTTACCAAACAAACTCCTATTGGAGCTGGGATAAACAGTCTACTATATAACTGGACATAAGACTTTAACTTTAATTAGACTTTAACCAACCACTCCCAGTGTGTGAAAGTAAGAGAGCATACCTCCACCACCATGCACCAATATAGGGGTTCATCAAGGTTGTGTGTTCAGTCCACTACTCTATACACACAACTGCTCTGCCTCCCACTCATCCAATCACATCATCAGGTTAGCAGAAAACAAGGTGATCGGTTTCACAGAAACTTATTTTTTAACAACAAAAAGACAAATGACATAATTGGACATTTTTGCCTGTCCATCCATTCACCACTCTACAATAACAACTAGGTGGTAGAAAGAATCTCCACCTTTGGGTTTCTGGAGCTGTCAGATGACTTGACCTGGATTGATAAAACTACATCACATTATGGCAGGTCCAGCTGTGACCCTTCTATCTGAGGAAGCTAAAGAGAGCCAAACTTCCTAAAAGATTTATTATTAACTTTAACAACTTTGCTATTCAAAGTGTGGTAACCTACAAACCGTTAGTGTGGTTCTTCAGCTGAACTAATCTTTAACAGTAAGCAATCCACAGGATGGTGAGAATGACTGGTAAAATAACTGAGGCTAACCTCCCAGAGATCTTTGTCTACACATCCCGTTATTTACACAAAACACACAAAATCCTGAGATGCCAGTACCAACCAGCACTTCACCTGTTCCAAACATACAGGCCAGATCCACCAGGATGGTCAACAGGCTGTAAGACTGCTGACCATCATTGACTCCTTCTTCCCCCTCCGTCCATCTAAGCATTTTCAATGGGTGAACTAATACTATCGTCATTATTGCATTTGATCAGATTGCACGTGCACTATCTGCACTTCTTGCAATATGCCTATGTTGGCTGACACCCGAAGGTATTTAGGTTATCACAACATTGACAAATTATTGAAAATGAAATTGAATTGAAGGTTAACAACATAATGCAAGGAACTGTCATAACATGCTAATCCAGGAGGAGTGAATGCTGCTTGTTTAATTTTAAACATCAAGTAGGCAAAAGAAAATGAAAAAAAATATCAGCTGCCACATGGTTTGTGGCAAACTGTAAACAGGAGTTCTTATGGCATTCTTTTCCCAACATCTCATATTTGGACTAATAGTTATCCTGTTGACAGATTCTAACATAATGCCTGTGGATTTTGCAGCTTTTTCACACACACGCACGCACACACATACACACACACACACACACACACACACACACACAAAATAGAAACTGAATTTATATTTGAGAATAAGTTCCACATAAGTGGTCTCTTTACTAGATGGTTTATGAAACTAACTAACTTGGCTGTACAGGATTTTATTTAAAGACAGCACAGAAAAGGGGCAGATTACAAATGTATGCCAACCCACTTCAGATTTCAGTTTGTAAAATATATTGCAAGTAAGGAAATATTTTTCTTCCTATATAATTATGGATTACTTTGTGTTGATCTACCACATACAATTATAGTGCTTAAAAAACATTTGTTTGTCATTTAAAAATAATGTAAAATTCAGGCAGTATGAATACTTATCAATGTAGGAAAAGACAAAAAGGCAAAAATAGAAGAAAGTCACCAAATAAATCAAGAAAGGAAGTAAAATTAAGTTTGAAGTTTGAAATTATGACTAAAAATCAGTACATAATTTTAAGGTATGAACATATTTAGAGTATTCCTGCATATTAGCAGTTAATACTATTTTTTTTATATTTACTTGATTTATGTTTATTTTTCTACTTGATTGGGCAAGGCATATTGCATCACTTCCTGGGATTTTGTACAGTGCAGATTTATTGCCACATAGTCTGCCTGATCAAAACTAAAAGTGATCTGTGTTTTCATAAAGTGTACGTAAATATTTGATTGTTATTGTATTTCCCAAATGCTGTATGGTAAATGTTTCCCCATAAATCTAATCAATGATTGGCTTAATTATTGATAAAGTTACCAATGACTAAATGCTTAGACTGTCAGAGTCCACAGCCTCCTAATGCCCCACAGTAACAACTCTTCAGCCATGTTGGAAACACTCCTCTAACACTTGTTCCAGGCTGAGAGGATGGCATCTATCCTACACTATCACTCTTGCCTGTCAGCTCAGACATAATTTAATTCCAGACCACTAACCGGTGCCATGCTTTGTATATGTCCTATCTTTCTCCCACATCCTCTTCACTCACTGAGCTGGACAAGTACACGTGATTTCTAAATCAATAGGTTTGCAAGTGCTCTGTCCATCTTTTATACTGCGGCCGTTCAGATTGACACAGCACTTACTGTTTGGCAAATACCACCTTCATTTGGCATTCAGCCATCAAAAATTCCATCCATTTGAATGCTTTTTTCCCCAGATTGTCTTCCATTGTATTCTTTAGGTGCAACTATTCATCAGGCATTACGAGTGGAAAAACTGGTGATTTCTCTCTGTTGCTGTACATAAAGTGGATTAAAATTCTCATATATTGAGAAAACTAAATGAAACAATAGATGCTGTCAAATAAATTCCACTTGAGATCTAAATTGACAGTAAATTTAAAGACTGTTACCTGGTCTGAAGGTTCATAAGACTGCAGTCCTCTAACAAACTTTTTTTTATTTTATTCTATTGTCTGTTTCACAAAATTGCTAAATAAAGATAGAATGAAAAATTATAATTGCCCTCAGCAATGTATGTTATTTATAACCACACCAAATCTATTGTTGCTCTACAATAAAATTGATGAACTTTTT
Source organism: Xiphophorus maculatus (assembly GCF_002775205.1). Taxonomy (NCBI): domain Eukaryota; kingdom Metazoa; phylum Chordata; class Actinopteri; order Cyprinodontiformes; family Poeciliidae; genus Xiphophorus; species Xiphophorus maculatus. The sequence goes on along the minus strand of NC_036446.1, from coordinate 33,221,405 downwards.
TGTTGCTGTTGACACCAAAATTTCTCTTGAGTACTAACAAATGCAGTTTCCGATGATGACAATGCTGACATGTTTTATTTCATGCTAATTTTAGGTTTTAGGTCAATTGTCCCAAACGGACAATTCAATGTACAGCTGACAAAGAAATCTAAAAAACGGAACAATAGAAGATTTATTTGGCATTAGTGCTACAGTAGGAGTAGGGTGTATTAGTGGTTACAGCTAAGCCATCCAGCTATTGTGCACAAATACAATGCAAGTTTTCCTCGGAGCAGTTTCCTTTTCCCTGTTTTGCTATAGCTTCTTAACAATAAGACAGCACAACTATGAAAAACTATAATGATGGACACCAAGTACACTGGTTCTATCTGTGTTTTTAGAAAGTTCTTTTCTCCAACAATGCCGCGTCATACATTGTCTGATGGCTCAGAGTCATAACTCCTCCACATCCTGCTCCACCCTTACATATGATCTCCACTTCTTTCAATCAGGATTTCATGTTATGTTTAAAGTCGTCAGGCCTTAATCTCTTTCACTTGTTTTATGCAACACTACGTATCTTCTAATAAAACATAATTACCAAGTGATATTTTGAAATTTCCTATTAATTTTAAAAATTTTCAACTCAAAAACAAGGAAGGCCCCTGGATAACTGCCCTAGCACCCCGGACACAGAACTTAGCAAGTTTTCTGTGCAGTATCACTTTGGTAATGATTCATGGATGGTTCAATTCTTTATAAAGACCTTTTTAGGCATCTGTGTTGGCTGAGACTTTATTAACTTGCTTGTTAAATGTTCTCCTGAAATATCAAACGTGTGGTCTGTAAGCAGACAGTGTCTTTCGATCCACCCCAGAGTATTAGCAAGTTGTTGTATAGTCACAGCTTCCAAACTGTACTGTAGGCTATGCACATTATTCGGTTGCCATTAAAGAAAACAATCCTCATAAATTCTCCAATATGTCCCAGAGATTAGGGACATTAGCAGACAGACATGTCAGAAAGGAAATGCCTATCCAATCCAAGAATCATATCTATTAGTTTGACAGCGAGTTCATTCCTGCAAGTTGCAGTTAATATTTATTTCTTCCAGTCTCAGGTGTCCTTCCAATACTTTCTGTGAGCCTTAGTATCTTTGGTACAGTAGTAGGAAAAAGGTGTGGACATCTACAGCAGAAAGACATTATTCAGTTCAGTTTGCATAATGTTTGCATGCCTAGTGTGAACTCAAAGTTTGAGTAAGTGTAGCTACAACTTGATACTGCACTTACTATAGCAGTCATTTGAGATGTCATTACAGCACAGAGAAGTTGAAGAAGGAAACATGGCACAGCTCTCATCCATGTGTTGAATGAATCAGATCGACTGTTGTTTTGCTAATAGCACAAAGCAGAACTGTAGCAATACAGTAAGGCCAGAAAAGTGGCCTGTGGTCATTTAGTGAAGCAGGGTCAGGTATTACATAAAAAAAAAAAAAACTAAATTAAACCAGAAGCACCTCACAAACGAGAATCGCCTCAGATGTTTGGAAAAAGAAAAAAAAAAAAGAAAAGATGCATGCTTCACATTAGGGCAGAAAGGAAACTCCACTTCTCTGGAGCTAGCTTGTTATTGCTGCCTGGAAAACTTAGATGTAGCTTAGCTATTTTACAAGCAAGCACAAAGGCTTGGCAAGTGAGTTATTACAGCAGTTAGCAACAAAGATGGAACATTTGAGATCTGGCCTCTGTCACACATGCCTCCTGGATTTCAAATAATGCATGTTTAGTATGTTCCATAATTTCAGGGGATTTAAGGTCACAGTGAAGCCGTCAGTGGGAAATAATCACACTGAATCTCACACTTTCAAAGACTGTTTCAAACTTGATCTTACTGTAAATTACAGTATGAGATGATTTTCATTCAACTGACCAATAATTATTGGAAAATTGCTAAATCACAACAGAACAGAAGGGTGGGCAGAAACTGGCCAATCAGTAGACACAGCACATCTTGATAGTGGATAATAGAACAAGGTAGCAGGCTGAAAAATGCATGACAAATACAAGTTTAACACACATCTAATTTATGACCAAGTATGGGAGACCTTGACGTATGTAGCACTTATTAAGGAAAAAAATTGGGATCACTAAGCCACTAAGCTTAAGACTTTTTAAGACCACATATAAAACCTTGTCTACAGACCAGGGAGACACAGCTCATTATGCGCTGCCTGATTGACAATAAATAATTAAAACCACATTATTATATATTAAACAGATATTAAACATTAACAGTTCAGTGACAAATGTCGTATAGCTATTTCTGGTATTCCTATTAGCTGCTACGGTAATGTACATTTTCTCCAGACCGGATGTGTCTGTGGGACTTCCTTGCACATGTTTTGCTGACTCATGTTGGTTTCGTAGGACCTGTATAATTTGGGAGAAGACAGGAAGTTTAATTCAACTTGTGCAATGGTAGTGGTAATAACTTTCTCAGTCACTGCGGAAGTGAGTCAAACGGAGTCATGTTTTGGCAACATCCTGAAGTTCTACTATTGTCACTCAACAGGGCTGACAACAGCAGAATTATCAACATTTTCGATATGAAGCTGATTAGTCAATCCTTGTTTTATTTCATCTTGTCTTTCTCTGGGCACACCCTGAGTTCTCAGGCGTTTTACACATCTAACAAAATCTCTACAGGTTTGCACAAGTGTGGAGGGTTTGACATCATCATCTACAATTTCACAATGGTTTAAAACAATAATTGGTGGACCAGGAATTTCAACATACTTCTCTTTTCTCTTTGATCAACTCTAAATCTAGAAAGCTAAAGACAAACCTGAACTGAATTATTCTTCACCTATCACAAATTTCTTGAATTTCAACTTATGATTTATGGAACCTTTGTTTGGTTTGTGGACATACACATTTCTTGATTTCAGTGATTTGTTTTGTGTGGTGTCCACCTTAAAACATGAATAATGAAAGACAGTTATATCAAAGTAGACCAAAATAACTGTGTAAACCCTTGGACCACTGGGTTGCCCAGCAACACGATGACCTAACTCAACCCACCGAATCAATGGGGGAAAGCTGGATTAAATCAACTCTGATATGAAGGAGGAGAAAAAAAATGTCTAAGAATTATTTTTTGATTGGTAGTTTAAAACCAAAATTAACAAAGACTTTGTAAATCTGCCCAACATCACAGGACTGATCAGATTTCCTTGGTTCAAAAAATAGTGGAGAAAAACAGAAGTTTGCACTCCCCCTTTAAAAAACTGTGTTGTTCCTGCTCAACTTGCTCCATTGTTCAGGCACCTATGATCAGGTCATCTTAGGTACAAAGTCAGATTTAAAAACAAAGAAAAATGTATTTAATCCCAAACATATTTCTGGTGTCAGATACTCTTTGTGACACAAAGCCTAAAGGGATTATGCAACTTGTATGAAAGTGCTTTTATCAGCTGATGAGGAAACGCATGTAATTTAGCAGGAAAATGACTAAATAGGAATGTGGTAATGAATGCTGAGGAATGTCCCAAATCAGATTTAAACCTTAGTTCCAGTTATTAACAAGTTGAGCAAACTTCTGGTTATGTAAGCGCTGCTTGGTGCAGTTCTGCTGTTCATGAAAGCACTCGAAGCGCGAGTTATGAAAGTATGTGTATATTTATTAGTTCAGGGGGAGGGGTCGTCATGTTTGGTTTATGTTGAGGGTTTTTTCAGTGTGTGGGGGTTCTGAGAGACAAAAGGAGAAAAACAGATGGAGGAAAAAGAGAAGGTGGGAGGGATTAAGGAAAAATGAAGAGACATAAAGCGACTTTAACACTAACCACAACCAGACGGGGAGATGTGGGTGGAGCTACAGCGTAGAGAAATAGGGTGGTGAAAAGAAAAGGGAACTCTGTGAAAAGAGGGGGGCTGGTGGGGAAAGGGGCAAGGGGAGGAGTGGAAGAGAAAGAGAGTGGGAATTTTTTTTCCTATGCTGATGACTTTTTTTCTCCTTGTCTTAGGAAAGAGTTCCAGGCTTTATGTAATGGGCAGGATGTAATCACTGAGGGAAAATCACAAAGTGGCATAGCTGTGGCTCTTACAAACAGCCACAGCTATGCCACCTTAAAGAACAGCCAAACATGCAGACTGAACAGCAACACTTCTTTTCACAAACCCATCATCCTAAATGTTCCTTTCTAACTTTCATCTCTTTTCTCTTCCTCATCTCTAGGCACTGACTCACAGATGCTGATGGAGATGGGAGGAAATGGCAGGCAGGCTAACTTAATTTGGGCGAGTTGAACTCCAAACAGATTCATGTGACTTGCAGCAGGTCCATTGTTAGTCCTGGTCACAAGTAGCTGATGATGTGGGCGAGGCCGTGGAAGATACACTCACCCAGATCAGATCTCTGAAGCCTTAGCTCCACATGATGCTGGAAACATTCCTTTAAAAATCAGCTTCATGTTTGTGTCATTGCATCTCGCAATGTCTCATTTGTCCACGGCGCATTAAAGTTCCACTTCCTGGCCACACCTTAAGCTAAGAAGGCAAATCAAGTGAGAGAGAGAGGCCACTAAACTCTGAGCCTCATGGTCGAGAAATTAGCTTAAGATGCATTTTACTTTAATACAGTGCTGGAAGTAAGATTGGAATCTGAAGCCACTAAGTGGTGGGATGCAAAAGGCAAGGACATGGAAACCAGAACAAACTGGTACTGAGTGGTAAGAGAGGGCCAGGAAAACATTCTCCTCAACACTGTCAAACTACGCCCCAGTCCTACATCCAGGGTTTTAACCGGAGTGACTCAGGAGAAACCATCATTCTTTCCAGGCTTTCGGCCTCAACACATTTTCTGTTTGGGGTTTGGATGCTTATTGCTCAGTGGGCAGAATAGTCATCTTGAAGTCAGGAGGTTGTAGGTTCTATTCTTCTCTCATATGTTGATGTAGCCCTTGGTAAGGCACTAAGTTTCCTACAGATCTTATCAGTGTAGAAATGTGAGCACACATGGGTGAATGTGGTTCACCCAAGCTCTATAAATGGTTCGTATGACTGCAAAGGTGTTATATAAATTCAGTCCTTTTATTCCATACATGAGCATGATGGAGAGTGTTAAGACCGTTCTCCTGGCTCTGATTGGTTGTTTCTGACAGAGCAGTGTATTTGCAATATCAGTTACTGATTTTAGCAGCGCCACAAGGAGGAGGCTGGATTTTTTCACTGATTATCTGGTTCTTGTTATACTGTCAGAACACAACTACAACTTTAACAAATATGTGAAGAACATATTTTTTTGTAAAAGTTCATCAACTGCAGCTCTAATTCATGTAGCAAATTCTGTGGGTGCTGCCCAGGAACCTATGAGAAGTTAGGGCAGCACCAATCCACTTTTTCACTTCCGATACCAATACTGATATCTGAGGGTTAGTATTGGTTGATACCAATCCGATACAGAAATACAGGCAATTCAACATTTGAACTGACTTAAAATGTTTCTTTTTTTAAAACACAGATATAAATGTACTGAATCACAAATTTATTTGATAACTCTGCACTAGTATGACACACTTAAATACATGTGTGACTTAAAATAAATTTAGTCACACATGTAAAAAAACACAACTTTAAGTTCAGTCAGTGCATTAAGCAGTATTACAACCAATGTAATAATTAATAATAAAGAAACATTCAGCTGATTTGGTTACTAATAATAAAAATAAAATGCAACAAACTGTCTTTCAAATGGTTCAGAAAGTGCAATTAGGAATTCTAAATATAATGTAACAAAAATAAAGCATGATGTCACTGAGAGCACAGAACATGGAATTAGACTGAACAGATCTGCCCATATGGATCAGGCATATTGTCACCAATACCTGATCTAGAATTGTTTATAATATTGGGACTGATACAGATATCAATATTGCATCAGTACATCTCTAGAATAAATAGAGGCATGGTCTGTAAGCCACTATACTCTTCAACACCTGGATTTCTGGACACTGGGACTGGTCAGTACGGTTTAATGAATCAAAAGCTCTCCTATAATCTCTACTGCAATGCACTGAAACCTACAGCAGTGTTTAGTGAGCGCGGCCTGTTGTGAGGACAGGAACAGGAACAGAACAGGTCAAACATGAAGATGGGATACGTACAGGTGTAGAAGGAGGTGGGGGCATGGGCTCCGTCCACTTCAAGCGACATCAGGTTGCTGATCGTTTGGTCATGTCTCAACCAAAGGGCCACGCCCAGGATCACACCTCCAGCAAGCTACAACATACAACACAAACATCTTAGTAAGATTCAGTCAGGGGACTTCAGGTTAGGAACATTTCTGGACAACCTTGACATTACTGAAATGTACAGAATTTAACAAAACGAAGACAAAGATCTTGATGTTGAGTCAACCCCTCCCCCCGCAAAAAAAAATGTAAAAAAATCCAATCAGACAAAACCTAAGCATCTTAAAGGTTCTTCACGGTCAAATAAAAATATTATGTCCAATGTGTCCTAATTAAAAGGAAATGACAAGGAAATATGTGAATAGTTATACACTGTATTTTGCAACAAACCATCAAAGTGTCATGGGAATCTCCACTTTAATGTAAAGTAACAACGACTGTGCTGAGTGGGTGAATGCTAAGACTGAAACTACATTAACCTAACAGCTAGGATTTGACCAAAACTGAACCAGAACTCTCAAATTTTGTCTTTCAGACAGCAACACATAAACTTTTCTTTGAAAGAAAACAGCAAGAAGAAAGTTTTTAAATCCAGATGTCTAATTTTATCAAATATTCTGCAACAAGGTAGTGGCTTCCTGTCTTTAAAATGCTGCTGGCAGAATGTTGTTCGTTTTAGCGCCATGCTGTCAGTGGTCACTACAGAGCAACAGGCCTCTGTTTATCTCTGAGCATCAGTGAAGCATCCAGCCTCATGTACCTGTTCCCCTTAGGAAACTCTTTCTGAACTACATTTGTTAAGGCATTAGATTCCTGTGCTGCTTCACATATTATGGCACAGCAAAGTGTGTTCTCCTGTCACTATGGAAATGCTGATTTGTTAATTATATAATGGGGAAAAAAATCTGTGCATTGGAATCCTATTCATGACTTTCTTTTGCAGAAAATTAAAATGATAAAGAAATAATTGTTCTGAAGGCTCTCTGCCCACACTAGACAGGTTTCCCCCACTCACTGTTTAGAGTTCATTCCATTAATAAGATAAGTGACTGATACTAAATCAAAAACAAATTATCTTTCCAGATAAAGAATTAATCACGTGAAACATTAGCAGCCCCTGGCCAACAGCTGCCACCCTGGCTTCCACATTAAAGCACAATGCATTAGACGCATGGTTCTCTGTTTAGCTACACGGCTCTTCAGCTCCTGGCCATACGACACCACCTACATAACAAGATGTCTATCATTTTTGCCATAAACCATTGATGAGTTTCTTTAGTATCCAATGCAAACCAGGACTGAGATGATTGAAATAACTGTCCACTGATTCAATAATCAATTAGTAGTTACCTGGAGTAAACACTCAGTGAAAGGCCTGTTAATCTGTTCTACCCAGATCTGCCCAAGTTTCACCTGGTTCACATTCTGAAAATAACTAAACCTCGTACTGAGCACCTTTTGCTAACCAATTATTGTTTGGTTATTGCAAAAATGTATCAATTAATCTACTAATGACAACCAAAGAAATGCTATGTTAGCATAGCATTTCTTTGGTTGTCAGTAGATGTCAATGTTTAAAATCCCCAGATCCAGAGAATATGTAGGAGTACAATATTCATGTCTTTCTGCTTCACATAATGTATGTAATGAAATTAGGAATTAATTCCATTTTAACAACACCGTTTTACAGGAAAACATACTCCCTCTGTACAGTAATAAATAACTTATTTTTATATAAACACAACTAATTGCTTTTATGTATGGTTTGTAATTGTTTACTAAACTAATTGTTAGCTGCAAACCCTACTGCAGCTAATTTGTAAATGACATCACCAGAACTTCTTCAAAACAATCACCAGACATAAAGACATAAGCATGAATTTATTTATATAATTACCCAATAATTATTGTTATACAAGTAGGACTCTGCTATGTTAATACTGCTATGACAACAGTGATATGTTTTGCAGCTTTAATTTCAACTATTTGTGTTTAGAAAAAAGAGAACAAGTAAATGAGCTGATGAAAATGTATGTAGAGGAATTTTCTGTAAATATTTTTGATGTCTTGATTTTCAGACTCATTTTTATAAAAAATCTAAATCATTAAATCTATCCTTTCTTTTTCAGGAAAACAACTGAAGAAACATTTAGAACAAACATTATGACACACCAGAGGGTTACTGAGATTGAGACAAACATGAAAGTTATCAATAATGCTTTTACTGTTAACACTTTCTAACTACATGCTGGAGGAAAATAGAAGCTTTGGATTCTTTTTAGGCTAAAGGATTTATTCTGAGACAGCATCAAAACTTGTGGATACCTTGTAATCTGTGAAACAAATAAAAGCTGTGGAACATCTCCTAGCTGTCCCTTTCCAGTGAAGTGAAGACAGATGCAGACAAGAATGAGTTTAGTCTGTTTGGAAGGATGAGAAAAGCGTAGAGCAGAATCGCTCCTTTTTTTTTAGGCAAGCCAACTGCTGCTTCTGAGAATAGAGTTCAACCAAAACAGAAATCCCCTCCCTGTCCTCCATCTCTGTTAGTCAGGTCCATTCCAGGGCTCCTGCAAGTTACTGCCTAGCAACCAAATAAACAGCGTTACTGCGAAAGTTCAACACACACACACACACCCCTCAGAGAAACAGCTACCACAGTTCGACTCAGGGCTGGGCCATGATCTTTTAATGGTGTGTTTGAGCGACCGCTTTGGAAGTCGAGGCATTTGCTTTCATTCCTCCGGTCCTCATAGACGACTTTCAACACAAGAAAGCAGCACAATATCTTACTGCTGTTGTAGATGATTTCTAAAATCACTCTGTTCAAAGATAAAAAGGGATTTCACCACAGTTTATGTATTCTCAGAAGGCCAGCCGCAGCGCTGTGATTCTCTCTACTTTGTTGTAATGTGCTGTAGCAGACGTACTGATGGTTACTAGAAAGAAACATCACAAAAAACTAAACGGATCAGCTGAAGAGGCTGCTGCTCTTCAGCTGAGGACTAGCATGTAAGGGATTACTGTCTTTGTTCCCAACTAACAGTAAATTGTTGCTAGACTCTCCTTTGGTGGACATTTTTGCAGGGTCTGGATTTTTTTTTTTTGGTGGATAAGTACAATTTATTTATTTACATTTATTTTAAAATCTATATATCATAAAATAAAATTTAATTTTAAAACACAGTCCATTTCATCAAAGCTGAAGCAGAGCTCTTAACACTCAGAAGTCCTCCTGCCTTTTGCTCTACACACTATTTGAGAAGTACTGGTTCAGCTTGTAAAAGTCAGACTTAACTTTTGCATAAATTGCATTTGCAGGCATTTCTTCAAATGCCTGCAAATGTGCAGGCATTTGTTTTTTCTTAGATTACTTTGCACATAGTTTTCCTTAACATTTTTTTAAGGAAATGAAAGTGCCTTCACACCAGCCCTGTTTAGTCCGCTTTAATCAAACTCCAGTCCGTCTGCCTAGAAAGTCCAGTTCATTTGGGGGCGTGAATGCGTAATCGTACTCTGATGCCGATCATTAAAGCAAACTCTGAGCCGCCTACAAAATCCGGTCTGGATTCGGTTGAAGTGTACTCTGGTGCAGCATGACCAAAATAAACACATGAATCTAGTGGTAGGGGTAGAAATGGGTCGTGGTCTTTTACCAAAGACAAAAGTGAAATGCTAGAGCTGCCAAAATCTGATGCCAGTCCATTATTATTTACACCTTGTGAAGAAGGAAGTTGAGCTCAGAGTCTTCAGAGGTTTTTGTGTTGTTTCAAAAGGTTTGGTTCATCTGACACAGTGCAGTGTGAAAGCCGACCACAGCAGCTGAAAATGTAACAAATGTTCTAACCTAACCGGTTTTACCAGATTATCAGGTGGGAAAACATCTGCTGGCATGCTAGCATTAACCAGAAGCAACATTTCTGAACCATCTGAACCTAATCAGATCATTTCCAAACTCTAACCATCATGCTGGCTCCCAGTTGAACATTTGAAAGAGCAGGGATCACATCAAGGTCATTCTCATTTGAGGTTACAATGATCATACCTGCTGTTTAAGACATCCCAGAGAAAACGCTTTCTTGTCCTGAATATAAAAGGTGGGCAGCCTGAAATAAAGCTTTACTGGCTTTATGTGAACTTTTAGTGTGAGATTGAAGCTAGAGTAACATGTAGTTAACTGTCTCTGACAATAAAAGAAGTTCTGGCAGTCTTATAGAAACCCAATATGCACACAGAAGAACTTCTTGTGACAAGAATATATTTTACGCCACTTTTTGCTTCCCAAGTTGCAAAATGCAACTTAGGAGCTTGTAGCTCCACATTCTTTTTATTTTTCAGTAAACTGGAGAGAAAGGAATAAATAACTTTCAACCAGGAAAAGAAAGGTGTGTTTGGATAACATGGCGCACTAAAGCTAGGATGTGCCAGATCAAAATAAATGAAACAAACATGCTTTGGCAGCGGTATGAAAGCGTTCCAAAATATCTAAAAAGAAGAGTTTTCAACATGAATGTGCTTCCTGGTCATGGATTCCTTTTCATAAACCACTTTGCGACTTTATGACTCAAATATTTAGAACTTCTTCCTGATACATTTTCCAAACACATCAAACTTATTCAGCCTTCATAATTCAGCACCTTTGACACCAACAGATGCAAGGGTGCCTACCAGATCCTGGGACAAGATTTATGTGATCCTGAAGAGTCCACTGAACCAACGGCCATTTGGTTTCTGAACTTACACTGAGCTGAACAGGTGACAATTCTGTAATTAGATCTGACTGTAGAATACTTTTGCAGTTATTGGCACAGTTAACACTAAGGCCATTTTACCAGTTCAAATTGATTGCACCTAAAAAGGAAGACGTAAATCTACGTTTAATGATCTAAACACATGAACAATGTTTTTTTTCTCCAGTGCTATTCCCCTGCAGTTGTATTTTTAAATATAAAAAGGAAAAGTATTGTTTTTATGCGATGTATAACTCCAAATGTGTGAAAAAAAATCTTTCCTTCTATTTGCATCTAAAGAGCTCCAATAAAGATATTTTCCCACTAAATAATCACTGAATGCTCAGGGATACCAGATCATTTAGATTTCCTTTTGTCCGAGTCTGTTTGTGATTTCAAACATTCTCCTCACATTCCCCAGAGGAGACACAACTCAACTGCAGGCAGGCCAGTCCACTACCCAGAGCCTCTTCTTCCTCAGCCACGCCTTTTATGCTGCAGGGAATTGTTGTTTAACACTGAAAACACCACAGGACAGATGTGGTCTAGATATGGCGGCGTGTGTTTCCATAGAATCCATGAATACTAAGACTGTGTTCGAAAACATTGTAGCAGAAAAAGGAGAAATACTTTTTAGTGTTCTCACATATGAGAATTCAAGAAAGAAAACTTTGTTGAATGAGGAGCAGTGAAAACGGAAACAAAAAGGTCATTTCTTTACATTTCTATAATTGTCGGAAAGCAGAGCCTATGTTTCCCCACCGACTCCCCCACCACGGTCTATTTCTGCCAGCTGCAGAAGTGGGATCCAGAATGTTGAGCATGCTGGGGGTTGGGATCCTGTTTGCTGTTCCCGTAAGTCTCCTACAAGACCACACAAACCCTCAGTCCAACTAAGCACCACCATGCCCTATAAAATCACTTTACTTTACGCTCTTATCAACTCAGTTTTTTGTAAAGAATAACAGATGCACATTAAGTTCCGTCTAAGCATAAAATGATCATTTTTTACATATTACGTCAGAAGAATTTCAAAGAAAAAGACTTTCCAATGACGTCGGAAAGTCTAAGAAGCGTTTGTTGTCAGACTCAGACTTCTTCCTGTAACTTTTCAGAGTTCTTTGTTACTTGGATGTACGTCAGGTGTTGTCGCACTGCCGCACTGAACTGGAGGGTTGCATGTGATTCCTATTCTATATATGTAGCTGAAGGTGTGAGGCATCATTTGGCTATGCAAATCTCAACAAAAGCCGGTTTTCATGTGTGTAGTTATCATATTAAGCATTAATATTTCTGTGTTGGAGCAAGGCGCCAAGCATTTGAACTTCAGATAACGAGCTCTCTTTAGAAACTTGGCTTTTGGAAATATGTCCAGTTGCAGAAAACAAAACTGATAGGTGGAAACATATCAGTCTCAAGTACATAATTCTATTTAAAAATTACAGTTACAGTATTAACTGTTGCTGGTTTTCAAAACCAATTTGATCAAATCAGATGTCTCCTTTCAATAGCTGTGTTAATGTTATGATAGGTGAAAACAGTTGTGTTTTTAGTCTAGGTAAAGGTGACGATCTCATGTTAGTCCGTAGCTAGAATTCACAAGACACCTTCACCCGCATTCATTAGCTCTTTGTGCATTGTAAAAAATATTTACTGTAAAGCAATAGACCGATTTGGATACAATTTATTGCATATGTAGATCAGTTCCGCTTTGTTCACAGAGCAGTTGGTGACGCTCAATTCCAATATTTTGCTAATTTTCAGGGGTTTTTTCGTGATCTAATATGTAAATGCGACCGCAATCAGATTTCTGTGTGAATAGTTTACGACACTAAAGCAACCCGCCTGCACAGAGAAAGAATGTTGATGTCACACAACAGCGCACTTCTTACAGACGTAACAGTGTATGGAGTCGTTGATGGATCAATTTTAAAGTTTATTCAGCGATGGAAGCCGGCAGTATCATCACAGCATCATAACTCAAAGGAAGCTAATAAAAAGAAAGAACAAGAACTGGTGCAGAATTATGACACATGCATCATAACAATGACGTAAGAGTCACATAAAATGACAGTACAGACTGCAGATGCTTTAATAACTATCGGATTCATATGGAAGTGGCACCGATCAGATTTGTTTTTATTTTTGAGAGGTTAAAAGATCGGAATTGGGCCTTTCAGACTGCCGTGAAAACGTTGGATATGAGCGATATGGGTGAGAAAAATCTGATTTGGGTTTCATTTACCTGCTGTGTGAACATAGTGTACTGGTACGTAAATATTCGATTTGGACAGAACTTGTACTTCAAAATTCAGTATGAGAAAGCAACGTTGTGGGGTGTGTTACAGGCAGTTTCTGCTGCTGACTGCTGTTTGAAGAAATGAGCAATGTTCACGAGACACAGATGATGTTCTGTAGTCACCTCAGAAGCTCTCAATGTTGTTTGATCCAAGTTGGAAAGCTCCATAAAGTGATGGTAATGCTCCCAATTCTGTATGTCAGGTGAAAAGTGCTAAACCCCTCATCCGCCTGTCATATATGTTTGATGTGTTTACCATTTACCAGGCTATAACTATAGCACCTAAAATATGTAATAGGTTGGTAATGTAAAAATAATTCATAAAAAATAAACCTCATCCTATTATTTGTGTTTACTGTAAACTGAGTTGCCTTCTACGTATATCAAGACTTTGTCCTGGTTAAATATGAAGGCAGTAATTCTTCCGCACCACTATCTGCACTGTTTACAGAGAGATGCTTGACTGAACTGAAAAACTAACAAGTCTAAACTGCTTGTATTTTTTGTGTTCTTAAAAAGTGTCTTGACCTAATGCCAGAAATTGACTTCATGTGCAATAGGTTATTTTCTTAACAATAGCTATTTTCACAATCAGGTGTCCAAATTTTAGACTGAGAAACTGAATACAATTAAGAGAATAAAAGGGGAAGCAAAGTTCAAAACTAAGCTCAAAATGGCGATGTTTAAGTACAAACTCATAGGGAGTTAGGAGACGGGTGAAAAAAAGATGTTTCCATGATTCATTTACCCAGCACAGAGTTTTGACTCACCAAATGGAAACCACCATGTCATCCCCCTTCGCGCGCACACACGCCTACACACACACACACACACACACACACACACACACACACACACACAAGTTGGGTGGAGGATGGAATCCAAACAAAGCTTTTCTCCAGAACCAACAGGATCTAAACCCCAGAAAACCTGCAAATCTTACATAGTGGGCCGGAAAAGGTTTTAAACTTTCACAAGGGAGCAAATGAAACAAAATATGAGGGTTTGTGCTCGTACTGCGGATCTACAGACGACATTTACTGGAGGCAATTTAGAACTGATAGAAAATCAGGGGTGAAGCCCCCCACGCCCCTTATTCTCCCCCATCCCAGTCCTGCCTGATTAAAGCTGTCCCGCAGTCCTGATGAAAATGCCCCGTTAGGTTCATCAAACCAACCAATGGAATGCGCTTACACTAAATAAACAACGCTGGCCTAGAACTGAAACACAGATAAATCAATAAACGTGCAAAATAAAAACGCGTAGCTTAGAATGAAAAAAAATGGCGAGCAGTAGAGGCTCATTGAAATATGGACCAGCGTCGATTTTGATCTCTAACGGACTCGCAGCCTAAACAAACCTGGCAAAGCAGACGCGGCGGCCCTGCGCAACAACGTGTCTGTTAAGCAGGTTTTACCTACCCAGAAGATGAAATTTAAGAAAAACAGCAGGTATTTCATGAATTTGGTGCAGCCTTCGACTCCCATGGTGGTCCGATAATGCAGGTAACTGGCAGCGGAGTAGCAGAAACGTGGAAGTGCGGGCAAATAACGGGCTAGAGCTCAACTGGGAACCCCAGACTTGACTTCCAGAGCTTGTGGAGGGAGGAGAGGCAACACCCAGCTCCTCCTCCCTCCTCCCTCCTTCACAGGCTCGGCCTCGCCTCCCTGTAATCCGTTTACTGTGGCTGGAAAAGTCCCACCCACCCCAATCATAGCAAAGGACGCTGAGACGCTGCGGAGAGAAGCCCATTTAAAGAGAGCAATATTTGTTTTGTATCAATCCTAATCTCTGATTCCATTATCTATGGCGTTCCAAAGGTGCCAAAAGTGTTTGCACATGGCTAGATGTGTACTGCACTTAGGTTGCCGATATCTACTAAACATGTACGACTTGCGCCTGCTTAACTTTCAAAGGAGCTTCAGGTGGAAAAACTATCTTTTACCAATCTGAGAAATCATTTAACATTTTGAGTTCTAGTTTAAATGTTTTGTTCAATTTATGATATCCTCTCTCTCTGTGCAGAGAGCTCTATGTTCTATGTGCAACAAATTGAGTCAGAAGGAGTCAGACTGAGAGGGATCTCGAAATCTATATGCAAAAACTGACTGGGATGCTAAATAAAGTGGAAGAGACTGGAGTGACAGCAATTCAGGCACAAAGTGGTCTTGTGAAATCACAAAACAGGATCAGCTGATGCTGAAGCATATTTGGTACAGAGGCCATCCACATGTCTGCCGAGTAAAAAGCCCCTGAACTTCAAAATGCATAGCATTAAGATGAACTTGAGGACAGAGTGAAAAGGTCTACATGGAATGAGATTCCATTATGGAGAGATTCCATCCAAGCATTTTATCACCACTCTGGGATGAATTAGAGCAGAGATTGTGAGGCTGGCCTTCCAGTTCAACACCAGTGTCTGACCTCAAAATGCTTCCGGAAGTATGGTCAGATATTCCCATAATAAACACTTCTAAATCTCGTAGGCAGCCTTCCCAGAAAACCTCAAGCATTATTCTTGCAAAGAGAGGGAATGTATGTAAACTTCTGAATTTAAAAAAATGATCTCTCTCATTATTTCTGTCTCTTATTACCTGTCTCATGTTGCATGTAGTAAACAGAAATAATTGCAGCAATCCTAACTGACCTAAACCAGGAAAGGTTTAAACTGATTTAACTTCAGAATGTGAGAAAAAAAATTGTTACGTGTCCTTTTTTTGTATGCAAATAACTGGATACTATATGGCAATAATATATATTTCCATCCATCCATCCATCCATTTTCTGTTCACCCTTTGTCCCTAATGGGGTCGGGAGGGTTGCTGGTGTCTATCTCCAGCTACGTTCCGGGCGAGAGGCGGGGTCAACCTGGACAGGTCGCCAGTCTGTCGCAGGGCAACACAAAGACATACAGGACAAACAACCATTCACACACACACTCACACCTAGGGAGAATTTAGATAGACCAATCAACCTAACAGCCATGTTTTTGGACTGTGGGATATATATATATTTATATATTATATATTTATATTTATATATTTAATATATATATTTTTAAAAAGCATGCAAAAAAGTGGCATGTGTGACAATAAATTGCTAAAAGAGGTAAGTTCACCTTTAGCCGCCCACGCTATATAGAATAGAATATACTTTATTGATCCCCATGGTGAAATTGCATATTTATTGAATATGTATAGTGGTTAGTATAGTTAGTATAGTGGTGAGTATCCCCGCCTGTCACGCGGGAGACCGGGGTTCGATTCCCCGACAGGGAGTGAAGTTTGTTTCAGGTCCCTCTTGAAAATGAGATCTAGATCTCAACGGGGTTTACCTGATTAAATAGAAGAATTAATAAAAAATAATAATAAAAATTAGGTAAT
This sequence comes from Xiphophorus maculatus, assembly GCF_002775205.1. NCBI lineage: Eukaryota > Metazoa > Chordata > Actinopteri > Cyprinodontiformes > Poeciliidae > Xiphophorus > Xiphophorus maculatus. Next base: position 33,204,827 of record NC_036446.1, on the reverse strand, counting down.
ATGCACAAAGTTTGTAATGTATACAGTACAGACCAAAAGTTTGGACACAACTTTTAATTCAATGAATTTCCTTTATTTTCATGACTATTGACATTGTAGATTCACACTGAAGGCATCAAAACTATGAATAACTCATGTGGAAATATGCACTAAACAAAAAAGTGTAAAACAACTGAAAATAGCCCTTATATTCTAGTTTCTTCAAAGTAGCAACCTTTTGCTGTGATTACTGCTTTGCACACACTCTGCATTTTCTTGATGAGCTTCAACAGGTCGTCACCTGAAATGGTTTTCACTTCATAGGTCAACCTGCCCTGTTAGGTTAATAAGTGGGATTTATTGCCTTATAAATAGTCATGAAAATAAAGAAAACCCATTGAATTAGAAGGTGTGTCCAAACTTTTGGTCTGTACTGTATATATATATATATATATAGATAGATCTATCTATCTATCTATCTATCTATCTATCTATCTATCTATCTATCTATCTATCTATCTATCTATCTATCTATCTATCTATCTATCTATCTATCTATCTATCTATCTATCTATCTATCTATCTATCTATCTATCTATCTATCTATCTATCTATCTATCTATCTATATATATATATATATATATATATATATATATATAAGAGTGATAATTATATGTGTCATTGTTTAATATTACCATTCTTATTTAAACGATAGCAGAACCACACAAACCATTAATTTAGACCTTCTGTTCTTCAGTATTAAAAAGAACATAATCCAACAAAACCGACCCACTAGCATCAACTGAGCTAGTGATTAAAGTCAAGATACAAATGTTTAAAAGTTTGCAGACAAACTGTAGTAATAATTATAGTAATAATATAGATTATGGTAATAATTATAGAACAATAAATTACAACAATTCATCACCCTCAATCCCTAAAGTGAACCACAAGTTTTAACATGATCCCTCATGTCAGAAAGGCAGGCAGTAGTGAGTGGGACAGTGGGCAGCCACAACTGGACAAGTGGGATTGGATGAATCTGTTTTGTCTAAGACGCCAGAAAAAGATTGTTCATGCTGACCCAGATAAAAATAAATACTAAATACTAAAAACAAACACTAAAGTTTCAGTAATGTCTGATCTTTGCCAGGTTTTAGTCATACGAAATATAAATAGATAAAGCAACATATATGCATGTTACCTTCAGTAAGGAGATGAGTGAGAGTCTATGACTTTACATGGGAATATAATCGATTAGCTTCTAAGTGACAGAGACTTCTGTCTTCATGGGTTATTATTTAGAAAAACATGCAGCAGAACTGATGCGTATTTAATTGTTTTAAAAGGAAAACCTGTTGTTTTCCATTAGGAACACAGGGAGCCTTTGTTTCCTAAGAGAAAAACCCAATGGCTGTTGAGAAATCGTTGCTGCAGTGAAAGTATGTACACAATACATATCTATATATATGGCACTAACAATACATAATTGTATTTCATATATATAAAATGGTAAATGGATCAAATTTATATAGCACCTCTCCAGTTATACTGACCACTCACATTTATACACCAAAGTGCAGACAGGTAAGCAACTTGAGGTTAAGTGCCCTGCCCAGGGGCTGCAATGCAGCAATAAAGTATGGAGCTAAGCGCAGTGTTTTTTATGAACAATCATCAATAACCTGGGCATGATGGACGGACGGATGGAGAAATCAGCATAATTTGACAATAAACTGCACTATAATCTGTACATTTAATTCCTTTACACAAAATAAATATAATTGCATGACATTCAGATTTCATTTCCTCTTTTTACCCGTTATATACGTCAATATAAATTAATTCAGTCCATGTAGCTGTATTTTCTAATAAAGGTTTTTTGTAGTAATAACGCTGTGTTGTGTTTACTGGCAGAGCGTCAAGAAAATCCGAGCTCATCCCACTTCCCCATGCTGGAGATTTTAGTTTAACAGTAATAATAAATAAAGTTATCTTTAAAATGAATCACTCAAGTGACATCAAGGCCCAACAGTAGACTTAAGTGTCAATAAAGTTAGTTTAACAGTAATAATAAATAAAGTTATCTTTAAAATGAATCACTCAAGTGACATCTAGGCCCAACAGTAGACTTAGGTGTCAATAAAATAAATCTGGTTGTGTGTGTTGTTTTTGTGTCCAGCAAACTTTGCTTTAATTCTACTTTTTTCTATCTAATCATAAGAAATCATAGTCAGACAGAGAGAGTCATTAAACAGGAAAAGCAGGTTTCCTGGAAAAAGAGGAAGTAAGTTCCAGCCTGCAGATTTATAAAAAATAGCTGAGACTATTCCTTATTTTAAAGCATGAAAGTTTAAAGAATTAAATCTAAACATTTTGATAATTTGATAAGATTCAAAGTAAAATACTTATATTAATATTGGTTTACTTGTAATAATACTTACACTTATATTTGTGGGAACACTTACAAGGAAAACAAGTAACTGTAACTTTAGTAGTAAATAATTAGAATCATGTATTATTCTTTTGGTTTCTTTTCAGAAAAACATCTGTAATAACTCACATTAGGATTATAATAAGGATAATTAATAAGTTATGGTTATAAAATCATAAATGAATGATAAATCAGAGAAGCTGAAGAAAATAAATGTGATATAAGTTATGGTTATAAAATTATAAATGAATGCTAAAATCAGAGAAGCTAAAGAAAATAAAAGTGATATAAATGTGATTTTGACATTGAACTTGAAATGGTGTAAAAGGTGTAACTGCAATTAAACATCACTGATATGTTGGAGGTAGAGAGTAGGTGAAAGGTGAAAGGCAAGGAACTAACAGGAGAGCAGAGATGATCAACGCCTTATTTAGGTGAAAGGTTGTGAAGACAACGGAGACAGGAGGTTGAGCAACTCTGAGACATCAGCACAGACATCAGGACATAATGTCTGAAGGACAGTGATGGATGTGAGGTCATCTGTCTAAGCAGACAGCCAATGAAAACGCACCAAAAGGGTGGATAAACCCTATATAAGGTGGGTGCAAAAGAGGAACCTTTCGTTGGATCCTCCGGGCAGCTTCGAGCCAAGATCGAGATGGACAAAGAACTCTGCAGCTGAAGAAGAGCCGGGGCCACGGAGCCGAAGACTGTCCGGCCATGGGGACCAACCCGTCAGCCCTACAACCTGTGGCTTCAAATCGCACTTCTCTCATCGGCTGGGTTCAGACCCCAAAGACAAAGATGAAGACAAAGGCAAAGACAAAGAAGAAGAACTGGTGCCTTCCTTCCTGCCAGCACCAAGTCCTGTGTGACCTCACCATCCATGCGGAGAGGAGGCTCATCAGACCTACAGAGATTCCTGCCTTCATCGATCGGCGTCTTCCTCCTGCTGCAACACCTTCTTCATCATCAGGCCAGGTCTGGGGTTCGAAACACCAAACTCCGTCCGTCTCTCTCAAAGGTTCTCTTTTTTTTTAGTTCTTAGTATCAGCAGTAGGGAAAGATAGACTAGATGATTGATTTTACTTATTTGATTATTTCTGCTACTGAATTAAGCTGTACTGACCCTTGCAAAAATGCCTTACTAATAAAATATTTAGCATAAAGAAAATCTAAAAGATGTTGTGGACATTCAGTTAATGAGTCACCTTAAAGTTCTTTGATGGTTGTAAAATAGCTGTGATGTTTGATTCTGGAGAGGAAAAAGTTTAAAATGTTTTTAAGTTGCTGGTAGCCCAAATTTAAAACGTCATCCTTGGGACTCGCCCGAGTCACTAAAACCTACCTGGTTCAATAACAAATGCAAGTTGTAAAATAAGAGAACGAGCGACCGTTAACAGGTGTGCTCTGTGAAACTAGTTGGCTGTAGGCTGCTCAGTCTGGCTAATTCACAGAGGGAAGAAGGGTGAGACACCTGGATGTAGGCCGTTAAAAATCAGGTGAATCGTTTCTCGAAACCAGCTTAAACAGAGTTTACTTCAGTTCTGGACAGGGTAAATCCCGGCAGATTTAGGAAACTCAATTAACCCGTTAGATGGAGAGCTGGTAGCACATCTCCCCTCTCAGAAGAGGAAGTAGAGAGTGAGAGAGCAGAGACAGAAGGGAGGGGGGGGGTGTTGCGCAACAACAAGTGGCGCCCAACGTGGGGCACGACTAACGAAGTAGGAGGGCCCTATGCCAAGTCAGTGAAAACAGATGTGAGACTCTGAATAGCTCACTTGGGTTACTAACTCTTAGGGAAAAGAGTTAGTGGTGACTGATAAGGCCATCAGTCACAACCCTCGCAGTAACTGTATAGCGTACAGGTGAGGGAAAGCTTCTACTGAGGATAGAATGACCGGATCCAGACAGTGAAGCTAGTAGCCAACATAGTCTAGACCCATCCCTGCTCAAGAGCGCAAAGAGAGGCTTTGGGGGATAGACAACTCGAACCGACAGAGAGACGGAGTGATGGATGATCACTTCGAGGAGGAAAATCTGGGGAAGAAACCGGAGGAAGCCGGCCGTCCAGATCGTTTGGAAAAGGAGGAGACCTCAACAGAACTGCATCAACTTTCTGCACAGCTACCCAGGGCACCCAGGACAGCGGATGGAAGGTTTGTTCATCAAGAGCACAGTCCCATGGGGTTCAGTCTGCATGGATGTAGCAGAGCCAATGGGGACAACAGGAAAGAGAGGTGAGAAGTACCTCTTGTGCTGATGGACACAGTGACAACTGCTAGAAGAGCAGGTCTTCCCCTGCAGAGGAACTCCGTTCACGTCACAGAAAGCAGGGAGGCGAAGACACTTCTCCTTTTTGCTCAGAGAAGAAAAAGGGAAGTTGCAGCTCGAAGTGTCACTGAAAGCAGGGCAGAGAGTTTGGATTAAAGCTCAAGATCGGCCTGCAACTACGGTGATCAAGCTGAGATTCAACGCCCGAGTTTTTGTAAAGCAAGTACTGAACTTCAACAGTACTACTGATGAAGAAAGGGGTCCATGAGGAAGCAGTGCTCAAGCCAGTTCTTAGCTACAGCGAACCAGAACATTACGAGAAGATGGCCAGAGAATCAAGCACCATGCCATCCTACAGTAGACTGGCCACTATTACAGGAAGGTTGCCGTTCAAAGAACAACTTCAAGGCTTTGGACTGGGAGGGCCGTGAAGAAATTGGACTATGCTAAAGAAGAACTCCTGTCACGCCCTGATGGATTAAAATGGAAAAGGATCATGATTACGGATAAAGCGTCATGATGCTTATGCTTTTTGCTTTGCTCTGCTGAACAGCCAGAATTTTTTTTTTTTTTTTTGAGGCCTTCTGTCTCAGCCCATCTTCCCTTCCCTAAAGAATCATCCCACATCCTGAAGAACTGACAGTTCATCCAGCGAAGGTTCTTGTAGAAGAATCAGAGCGATCCAAGTTTTCTTCGACATTCATCACCTCATGGGGGAAATCAAAACTCCAAGGAGGGGGTGTCAAGAGAAGTGGAGTTTTGATGACTACACTGAGCCCTCTGTGACAACTGAGGATGAAGAATCTGCATCTTCACATCCCAGACGAACATCTTCTCTTTCCAGGGGATGAGGACGGCGAACTGCAGGAGGGTGATGGACTCCCAGCATGTGAAAGGTCTGACCTCGTGGAGGGGGTGTCAAGAAAATCCGAGCTCATCCCACTTCCCCATGCTGGAGATTTTAGTTTAACAGTAATAATAAATAAAGTTATCTTTAAAATGAATCACTCAAGTGACATCAAGGCCCAACAGTAGACTTAAGTGTCAATAAAGTTAGTTTAACAGTAATAATAAATAAAGTTATCTTTAAAATGAATCACTCAAGTGACATCTAGGCCCAACAGTAGACTTAGGTGTCAATAAAATAAATCTGGTTGTGTGTGTTGTTTTTGTGTCCAGCAAACTTTGCTTTAATTCTACTTTTTTCTATCTAATCATAAGAAATCATAGTCAGACAGAGAGAGTCATTAAACAGGAAAAGCAGGTTTCCTGGAAAAAGAGGAAGTAAGTTCCAGCCTGCAGATTTATAAAAAATAGCTGAGACTATTCCTTATTTTAAAGCATGAAAGTTTAAAGAATTAAATCTAAACATTTTGATAATTTGATAAGATTCAAAGTAAAATACTTATATTAATATTGGTTTACTTGTAATAATACTTACACTTATATTTGTGGGAACACTTACAAGGAAAACAAGTAACTGTAACTTTAGTAGTAAATAATTAGAATCATGTATTATTCTTTTGGTTTCTTTTCAGAAAAACATCTGTAATAACTCACATTAGGATTATAATAAGGATAATTAATAAGTTATGGTTATAAAATCATAAATGAATGATAAATCAGAGAAGCTGAAGAAAATAAATGTGATATAAGTTATGGTTATAAAATTATAAATGAATGCTAAAATCAGAGAAGCTAAAGAAAATAAAAGTGATATAAATGTGATTTTGACATTGAACTTGAAATGGTGTAAAAGGTGTAACTGCAATTAAACATCACTGATATGTTGGAGGTAGAGAGTAGGTGAAAGGTGAAAGGCAAGGAACTAACAGGAGAGCAGAGATGATCAACGCCTTATTTAGGTGAAAGGTTGTGAAGACAACGGAGACAGGAGGTTGAGCAACTCTGAGACATCAGCACAGACATCAGGACATAATGTCTGAAGGACAGTGATGGATGTGAGGTCATCTGTCTAAGCAGACAGCCAATGAAAACGCACCAAAAGGGTGGATAAACCCTATATAAGGTGGGTGCAAAAGAGGAACCTTTCGTTGGATCCTCCGGGCAGCTTCGAGCCAAGATCGAGATGGACAAAGAACTCTGCAGCTGAAGAAGAGCCGGGGCCACGGAGCCGAAGACTGTCCGGCCATGGGGACCAACCCGTCAGCCCTACAACCTGTGGCTTCAAATCGCACTTCTCTCATCGGCTGGGTTCAGACCCCAAAGACAAAGATGAAGACAAAGGCAAAGACAAAGAAGAAGAACTGGTGCCTTCCTTCCTGCCAGCACCAAGTCCTGTGTGACCTCACCATCCATGCGGAGAGGAGGCTCATCAGACCTACAGAGATTCCTGCCTTCATCGATCGGCGTCTTCCTCCTGCTGCAACACCTTCTTCATCATCAGGCCAGGTCTGGGGTTCGAAACACCAAACTCCGTCCGTCTCTCTCAAAGGTTCTCTTTTTTTTTAGTTCTTAGTATCAGCAGTAGGGAAAGATAGACTAGATGATTGATTTTACTTATTTGATTATTTCTGCTACTGAATTAAGCTGTACTGACCCTTGCAAAAATGCCTTACTAATAAAATATTTAGCATAAAGAAAATCTAAAAGATGTTGTGGACATTCAGTTAATGAGTCACCTTAAAGTTCTTTGATGGTTGTAAAATAGCTGTGATGTTTGATTCTGGAGAGGAAAAAGTTTAAAATGTTTTTAAGTTGCTGGTAGCCCAAATTTAAAACGTCATCCTTGGGACTCGCCCGAGTCACTAAAACCTACCTGGTTCAATAACAAATGCAAGTTGTAAAATAAGAGAACGAGCGACCGTTAACAGGTGTGCTCTGTGAAACTAGTTGGCTGTAGGCTGCTCAGTCTGGCTAATTCACAGAGGGAAGAAGGGTGAGACACCTGGATGTAGGCCGTTAAAAATCAGGTGAATCGTTTCTCGAAACCAGCTTAAACAGAGTTTACTTCAGTTCTGGACAGGGTAAATCCCGGCAGATTTAGGAAACTCAATTAACCCGTTAGATGGAGAGCTGGTAGCACATCTCCCCTCTCAGAAGAGGAAGTAGAGAGTGAGAGAGCAGAGACAGAAGGGAGGGGGGGGGTGTTGCGCAACAACAGCATGCTAAGCTAAAGTAGCAATGTTTTAATTATTGTGACCAACATTGAAGTCCAATTAAGAGCAAAAGGATGCAGAGTGCAACAGCTTTGTGATGCGATTAGTTCCAGTATTAAAGGGATTTCTTGGAATCTGAATTAAACTGTAGCAGTTATTTTGTGTTGCTTGTAAACCAATCACAAACTCCTACTGAAACAAGGAGAAAGCTAAAAGCCCATCTGCTAAAAACCACAGAGCCCAAAAGGAGGTATGGTTGAACTTTTTTGTCATGGCTTTTGCCATGACAAAAAGATATGCATTCATTATTCATTGATTGTTCATTAGTCTTTAGACAAGGACACGAATCTTCGAGATTGGTCTGCCAGCCTCCCTGAATCGACTGGTGGACCGATTAGGCCGAACAGGGCAGATGGCAATATCTGTAGAATCATAATAGAGACACTGATTAGAGTTAATGTTTTTGACATTCCTAAGGTTTTAGTCTGGTCCTGTCGATCTGCATGGGTTCAGGATAGTCAGAAGATCAGAAAGAGAGAGACTGACCAGGAGCTGGAGGGACAGGTGAATAGTTAGTCCTGGAAGTGGGATTTCTTTTAGATTTGTCTCAACTGTGTTCTCTTAACCAGTTGTCTAGATGGATAGCCACAGAGGTGAGTTAAGAATTTTCAGTTCATCCAACCTAGACAGTTTATTTATCTGGAGCTGGTGAGCTGAATTACTGGGGGTTGGAGAGAACCGGAGGAGCACAAGTGGGAGCCGGTTGGAGATTTTTCCAGCAATAGTTGAGCTAAATGATCCAGATGTTAATTGGTGATATCCTGTTGATCACAGAGATATCTTAGAGCGGCATCACGTGATTGGATGAGGGAGTGCCGTTCGGAAAGAGTCCTCCCGACAGAGTGTCTGCTAGGTCCGATTGAGAGCCTGAGTGTTCTGTCATGGTTTCGCTATGCTTTTGGCCCACATGCAGAACACTCCCAGGAGGCAGTTGAAAAAGGTCAAATTTATTGAACAATCAATGAACAATGAATGTGCATATTTGTCTGGGAGCCTGGTGAATGGGAACACTGGGAACAGTAGATGAATGGTGAGTAACAAACACTGATGATAAACGTGTTATTGACTGGAGCTCTTACTGGTGGAGAGGAGTCTGCCAAGAGAGGGGTTAAGTGATTGGGTCCCAGGGTTCGAGTGCTTGTATGGGTGCTGACCTGGCATTGTGCAATAGTGGGAGCCGGGGATCCGTGGAGCGGTCTGGTGGAGATTACTGGATGGTAATACCATTGGAGGGCAGACAGGTCATGCAGCACAGACTTGGAGGAAGAGGAGCGGGACGTTGCCAGTCATGGGATTTGAACCAGAGATGTTCTGAGAGTCTTGAGAACCCAAGGAGAAACCAACACAGCACAGGGAGCAGAATCCAGAACATCGCTGAGAACACCTTTAAATGAGATCATAGGGTTCGTTACAAAAATCCAAAAAGCTCAGGGAACACAGAGAGAACAACCACTGGGCAGTATAGAGTACCATGTAGAGCTAACATTCAGGCACCAGAGAACCTGCAACTGGCTCCTGGTATGCTCTGGCTGATGAAGCAGATGACTTGCAGGTGTGAATAATTAGCTCCTCAGGTCCACCATCCAAGGAGCAGAAACCTTCTGGCTCCCTCTGGTGGGCGCCTGTAGGATCTGAACGAAACATCCACACAGAACCCAAACCCCAGCTTCCCAACACTTTCTAGGAAAGTTATGAACTTTTTTTGTCCCTGTTTAATATTTAATGCTACCAAATAAACTTAGCTAAGCTAACTTAGCTAAGATAACAGCTTCTTAAGCCATAATGGAAGGATGTGATCTCTATTTAATCATATTCCAAACTGCAACAAAAATAAGAGAAGTTAGTGACCGACTACATAAAACTGTAGTCGGAACAATTAGGAACAAGTGCAAGTTATGCGGTCTTCAAGTCAGCGTTTTAATCTGAGAATGACACCAAGTCCAACTTAATTGCAATTCCAATTCCAAGGAATCCTCTACTAATAGCAATGCAGGTGGTGAGCAATGAATTTTCTTCTATTTTGTTATTTTAAACACTGCAGCAACATGTTCACTAAAGTAGGGTTGTTTGTATTTTGTGCGAAACAGATATTTTCAGTGCAGTCATTTTGGATTTCAGGATTAGAAACCTCCTGTTTATAACTTTCCCACTGGATTTTTTATGCCATGGGTCTGTTTTGAAAAGTTTTCCAACTTTTTCCCATTCATTTTTAACTTGAACTTTGAAATTGTTACTTGAACTTCTAATGTAGCACATTTTATAACTACAAACTGATTTTAAGTCCTGCTTCACTGTTTCAAACTGTTTGTCCTTAGGGTGGTACTTGTAAGCCTTCTGCTGAACAGAAGGCATACAAGCTCAACAGTCAAATTTCTTCAATGTGAAACTACAGACATTTTCACCTTTTACATCTCATATCATAACTTAATAAAACATCAATTGATTATTTTAGCATATGCAGCATCATGTCCACAAGCAAAAAAAGAGACAGAGCACAACCAACAATCACATGTAAATAGTTTGGAGACTGCTAATTTGCAATTTTGACTCTTCAGTCTCTCTGGAGTTTGCCGAGACGACGCAAGGCATCTTCAACAATGTCCAGCTCATGCCGGATATCTTTCACCATGTTGTTGATGTTGGAGGTGTCCCTCAGAACGTCCACACTCTGAGTGTAGGGGTTGTAGTTCACTGTGAATGGACGCTTAAGGGTTTTGGCAAACTCCCTGCAAGCAAAGCACAGGGTTTATGATCAGAGATTAAGACGTGATATCATCTGAAACAGAAAGGAAAACATGAAAGATTTGAACCGTATCATTTTTTAAATAAGTTAATCAGACCTGGTTGCCTTTTGACCATTGTAAAACTCATCTCAGAAATATTCCTAGCATCTAATAAAAATGCCACTTCAGAAATGTTATGCCTGGATCAGACAGTTCTTATAATGGGAGTCTGTTTGGCTTTTGCTGGTTAGACAACAGTCAAGGCAGCAGCACAGCCAGAGCTGACTATATGGGTAAACCTGATCAGAAGTGTGCAGGCCAAAGAACTGATCACACAAGTTTTCATCCAAAAGTTTGTATGAGTTTCTTTTAATCAACAGACAAACTTCTGCACTGCTGGTAGCCTAAAGAAACCAGCTCAACAGATCATCCACTGAGGTTTAGTACACAACAAACCTTTCTGTCTATTAAAGAGAGAAAGATAGCCATAAAATATTTATTAATCATTCAAAGCTATAGTTCACAGACTACAATTTGCAAGCACCATTTTATCACAGTCAAGCACCTTTCAATAATGCTGTCAGGTTTTCCAGTTTCAGGTTGTCTGTATTTTCTGGTGTCTGTTTTTAAGTACAGCTCAACAAGCGCTCCCTGGTGAGCACACTTTGAACAGTCCCTGCTCTAGGCCCAGTGTGCATATCCACACCCATGTTCCCACCAGGTACTCCTACGTTGGCCAAGTTTATTCATTGAAGTCTCACATGTGTTTACAGATAAGCATTTATTCTTTTGACGAAAGAGAAAAAACGGGCAGCACATTTCATTGAGCCAAATCCAGAGCTGGTAACTTTCTAGTGAACAACAGTAGAAGGCAATAGAACTCTCTCTGATGTAAAGAGGTCAGTTGAGCTTTATAGCGTCTCTCTTAATTGATCTTGTGGTTTAAGCTGTTTGCAGCTGCAGCAGCTTGGACGTAGTCCCAGGCTGAGCTCCAGGTCTCTCCCTGCCTCATGGCTTCACTCAGCAGCACTGAGTTCAACCATTTCCAATTCTTAGAAAATCAACATTTATCACCCAATGTGTTCTTCAGTGCCGAAATGAAACTTCTGATTATTCATACAGTGTAATCAGTGTGAAGAACAGATATGTTGTTATTAGCGGTGCGCCTATTATCCGGCCAGCTGATAATTCAGCCCTGATTTTCTTAAGTTTGGTAGATCAGTGATCTTTCATGTGAAATCAATCTTATCCACTGAGCTTATCTTCCTCAGCAAAGATCTAAAAATCAGCCACTATCCTCTATTGCTCTGCTGTAAGAGGTTTGACTGACAGATCTACCAACCAGGTCATATCTGCACATCTGCAGTTAACAACAATGACCCCACTGATACTAACTCAGCAACCTCCCTGCTATATTTAACATCATTTCAGATAAAAAGTTATATAATTATAAAATAAGAATTGTAACGGACAGGTCAGGCTTTTTAAAGATTGGTAATTGGCGGTCACTCAGAAACTGCAAGCGGTGCAGCCCTAATTGTAATCAAATAGTGACCCTCTGTATCAGTCTTGGATCAGGACTCATTTCACATGAAACATTGGTGATTTTTCATGTTGATTTGATGAGAAGAAATCCTGCGCCAGCTCTCACACTATGCATGCCGCTTTAGGTCTGTGTGGCCCAGCAGTGAAAAATTAAGATATGTGATTGAATTACTGGTTTATAAGATTCTCTTTATCAGCACAGTACTTCAGATGATATGTTTACTCATGTAATAATTTTATTCAGGCTTTTGCCTCACACCTCACAGGGACTGACTGCATGAAGAATTCATCTTTCTGACACCCAGGAGATTTTGCAAAAAACAACAAATTGCTTAGATAAAGATCAAAAACGTTCACATTACTTCTAATTACAACTTCACAGTTTAAACGTTACATAAAAGCCAAACAGATACACATTGACAAATTACACTTTTTTAAGTGGAGAGCACTATTATTCCAAACATTTAGCAAAATATAACAAACAGGACTGAAATATTTAGGGTTTTTAAGTGAAGAAATATGAATACATGTATATTTTTCTGTAAGGATCAGTTTGGGCGTTAAGGACTGTAAGAATGCATTTTTCTGGGGCGACCCTGGAAGGTAAAGCAGGTGATTCATGTATGTTTGTACACAAATCATCTGGAGGGAACTGAAAATAAAACTTTAGTTTCAAAAAGAGAAAATATTTTCTGACAGCTGTAACCAAATGAACCAGGAATTTCTCAAGACGTTGCAGCTGCAGTTAAAACTACATGAATGTAAACCACTGGTGTCTTTGTGTTTGTTAACTGGTTATTTTTTTTTGTTAAGCTTGGAATATATCATATGACTATGATAACCTTTGTTTATGGAGATATAAGGTGCCTTGAGCCAAACTGCAGAAAGAGTTTATAGATGAGACAGTTTTCTAAGGAGAGTTATGACTGAATGACAGACATATTTTACCTGATTCCTTTTTACACACACACACACAACCCCACACACGGCCGCACTCACACACACGCCTACACACCCCCACGCACGCACACATATACAGATATCTCTGATAAATCAAAGTTAAAGTCAGAGCAACCAACTGCCTTCAGAAATAGTAATCAGTAATATTAAATTAAATTAAATATTATTCGTTTACTCCATGCCTCTGCCTTTCTTGATTTGGGTCCTAAATCAACACCACTAACATCATGTCAGTTCAAAGCAGGTGGATAAAAAAAGCCCAAAAGAACTTCCAGTTGTAATTACTGCTAAATATAAAACACAAGGCACACTCTGATATATTTATCCATCCATCCATTCATTCTCTAACACCCTTGTCCCTAGTGGGGTCTGGAGGGGTGTAGATGCCTATCTCCAGCTAATGTTCCAGGAGAGAGGCGGGGTCACCCTGGACAGGTCCTGATATATTTATTTGTTTTAAAAAAGTGTTTTCCTTCTACCTTACAGGTATGTTTGTTTATCTTTACTTGCCTCATTTTGTTCTTGGCTTCTTCGAAACTTTCAGCCACAAAGTAAACATCTTGGAATGTGGTTATCATGCACTCCTGGTTGCAGGTTACCACGGGATCGAACGGGCGGATGTTGGCCTCCCCAGACAGAGCATGCTGAGACCAGACAGATTCATGTACTACCTCTACAGAAATATTTGCTAGGAACATTTAATCAGGAAAACATTGTTAAAAAAATAGTTGTGTCGATGCAGCTGATTTTAAAAGTCACCTTGAGTTCACTAGCTGAGGAGAGGAGTCCAGCTCCATAGGCTCTCAGGCCTCCATCCTGCTTACACAGGCCGAACTCCACCGTGAAGAAATAACACTACAACACCAGAGAACAGAACATGCAAATGTAACATCGTACTAAAATGGGTAGAACATCTGTACAAGTCCTTAAAGTCACAAGAAATGGGCTGGAAACACAGTTTGTATTCTCACTGTGGCAAGTTTCTGCACGTCTTCATCTGAAGCGCCAAGTGATGCTAAACCAAGCTCTTGGGAGAACTGAGCGAAGCTGGGCTCTGCCAGGAGAGGAACGTGGCCCAACACCTCATGGCATGTGTCCCTGTATGAACCACGGACCAACAAACATTTTGAACCACAACAGATGAGATAGGATCTCATCACACACCCACACACTGAGTGTGTGCGTGTGTGTGTGTGTGTGTGTGTGTGTGTCTACTCACGGTTCAGGTGTGTACAAAGGCTCTGAGCCATGACGGACATACTGAGTGCAGTGGAACACCCTGAAAGCGAGCCCTGCTAGGAAATCTCTTGGAGAGAGGTAGCCTGCTACCGGCCGGATGCTGAAACCTGAGCGCTCTGTTTACACCGTACACACAAATACACACAAATACAGAAATATACAGAAACACAAACAGACTTACTAAATACAGGAGGACATGAAAAACAGAAGAGAACTTGCTTATACAAGTTCATAAAGCATACTGTTAGTTAATGAATATGTTAATGTTAGCATTGGAAGGAAACAAAATCAAACTAAAAAATTTTATTCCATATTGCAAAAAAATAGCAATGATCTCAAAATACAGACAATGAAAAAATTAAGAAAAAAAATTATGCTACTTCCTGGAATGTGAGAATTCACAATGGAATCCTTAATCCTGGAATCAATGACTGCTGACCGTTTAAATCACACGATAAATGGTGATTAATATCACCAATAGTGTGATTAATTTGATTAACATTAATCAATTGGCATTTTTAAATCAGTTGACACCAATAATAAAAATATATATTTTTATATATTTGTTAAAATGTCACTATGACAAGCTAGAGACGCGGTCATGTTCCTCATCCTCTCTAAATGCTCTTCTCACTTCCATCCAACCCCTCTGACTTTACAAATAACCAAGTATTTTGCTTTGTATTAAAAATTTGGTATCAATTTAGGAGGCACTTTAAATTTACCTTAGCATCTACATTGGCTCCTTTATGGAAGAATCATCTGTTTCAAGCTGGGTTCACAGATCCAACCTTTTTGGCATGGGATAATAAAGGGCCGAAGTGTTTTAATGACTTTTACAAGAAATTTGATAACCACATTTGGTAGTTACTTTTAGTGGTATAATGTACTTAAAAAATATTCAGACAAATTCAGTGTGATTTTGTCTGAATCACAGACAAAATCATTTAAACTGAATGAGCTTTCAGTTCCCTTCAGAGTTAATTTCCCCAAAACTCGCCTGTCACAACTCTGTCACTGAATCATGACTAATGTCATCATGCACCCTCCTGTAATTTAACACACATTTTACTCTTGTTCATTACTCGTTTTGGCAGAACTATTTTGATACCATGATCCCCCCCCACCCCCCACCCCATGTCGCCATATTTGACTTCCCATTTACCTTTAAGCGGTTCACTGCTTAATCACTTAGACATTTCAGCATTTACTTCCTTACTGGCAGCAGCTTTTTCACTGGGAATCTACTAAAGCGCCCTCTAGCAGTCAGTGGCTCAGTGAGACCATGTGTCTTCTAAAACTGAAGATTAGATATTCAGTGAAAGGTAACTCAGATCAATTCTGGCACCCTTCGTTGACATTCTTTCACTCTCTTCGGTCTCTGCTCCCTGATTGAGTGATGACTCCCTACCACCACTTTTTTTCTCTATATGTTTTATTTTATTTTATTATTTATCTCTTCACTTTATGTAAATATATTTTCGTTATATACATAACAAAAGATTATCAGGAAAACATTGTTAAAAAAATAGTTGTGTCAATGCAGCTGATTTTAAAAGTCACCTATATATATATATATATATATATATATATATATATATATATATATATATATATATATATATATATATATATATATATATATATATATATATATATATATATATATATATATATATATATATATATATATATATATATATACAACAGATCCCAGGAACAACATCAGACATCTCAGTCCAAAAATATGCAGTCCTTGGCACAGCCAAGATACTGCGCAGAACCCCTCAAGCTCCCAGGCCTCTGGTAGAGGACCCGAGCTCAGAGGATAAGAACCACCCGCGGTGGGTGAGAAGGGAATTTTTATATATTTATATGGGTGCCAGAAAGATGAATTCTTCAATACTATTCAAATTAAGAAACATATATGCAGTCAGGCCCTGTGAGGTGTATATATATCTCTAACTCTTACACTTTGAGAAAAAAAAAAGTAAAAGAAATCACTTTATTTATGTTGGTACCTTGTTTTTGCAGCCCTGGCACAGCTTTAACACTCACCCATGAGGAAGCGTGACACATCCTCCAACTGAGGGATGTTGTTCTCACTGTATTTACAGTATCTGGTCAGCAGAGGAAGATTCTTCAGATACTCCTTGCAGGCATGGCTGGGATACAGCTTGTTAAGCTCCTGAAACACCACGCCCCAGGTCCGCACCTCCTCTGCCGTGTAGTCGATACGAGGAATCTGATCACCACTGTCGCATATAATCAGGCATGACAGATTAAAAACACACATTTTAATATACAGAAATTTTGCAATATGGCTTCTTATTTCTTTTATTCAACTACTCACTATCAATGATGCAGGAAACCAAAAGAAAATGTCACTTACTGTTTGAAGTTCATAGCCAAATCAGCAAAATACTTCCTCCTTTTACGGTAAATTTGGTCTTTAAATCCCTATAATAACAATGTTGTGTCTGAATTTGTTTTTTTGCTTTTTTTTTTGTTTGTTTTTTTAAACAGCCATTTATCTGTTTTCATGGTTGAGACAACAGACAGAAAATGAGGAAAAAACAACACAGAGGGTAAACATACCGGGTGATCTGCATCTAATTCAGAGCCGTACATTAAAACCCTGTTGGCGCACAGATCCAAATCCGAAATCCTTGTAGGAAACCAGGGAACACTTTCCAAACCTGATGGAAAATTGGGAATTTACTGCATGTTACTTACATGCTCATGATTAATTCTGAGCATGTCTTACCATCATGTAGTAAAGAAGAGCTTCCAGACGGAGTCATTTCCACTATGTCGGTGTGTGTCCTCAGCAGCTCGGTCAGCTCCTTCAGTTGTTCATGCTCTGAATCACAGTTTATGAAGATCTCAAAGTCTGAATCTCTCCGTTTGGACTTGCGAGACTCAATATGAACCAGATGGACGTGTTTTTCCTGCAACAACACGGTCAGAGCGCTTGGAAAGTTGTGCTCGATAATCAAGCCATTTTTATTTTAGTTAATTTATTTATTTCGAACATGATAGCAGTATAAAATAACAGACATGAACAAGGAATGCAAAAGACGTTTTTTTGAACCACAATAATCTTAACATGCTCAAAAAGGAGTAGGAAGAAGGAAGAAACTTATGAACTCCTACTCCATAAACTCATACCATGTTTTCATATAGACCCTCATTATTAAATAATAAATAAATAAAACATAGGTTAATTAATTTTCTGTTTTATCTCTTTTTTTTCTTTTTGCCATGTACTCACCAAACACACATATGTCTAAATATATACATCCGTAACCACACACACTCATATGCTTTAGCGTCAATTTACATATACACATTAGTGATAACGATCACCCATATTTCTATATCTTTTGAAAATGACCTCCTTATATTTTCTTTTAAATTGTATTAAATTTTAACTTTGTTTTAACTCCTCATTTAACTTGTTCCATAATTTTACACTGTGAATTAAAATACAAATTTTGTTAGATGACAGAAAAAGTTTTATCTTTTAAAGCATGCATATTAAAAAATACCTGGAAAAGTTTCAGAGCTCTGATCAGCCCCCCCACTTCATTCTTCAGTGTGAATATAATAGTTGCTGCTTTGTTTCTGGAGTTGCTTGGCTGTCCAGTCATGAGGTTGTCCTGGTGTCCATCACTTCCATTCAGTGTTACCTTGGTTTTTGGATGTGGGATTACATTTTAGATTGTCGTCAGCTTTACAGATTTAATTCTAGTTCAACAATGTTTCAATATAAACTAGTCTTGTTTCATTAGATATGTTAATCAAGAGCTTTATGCTAGTTTTATGACCAGAGCTAGCATTGTTGTGTTTTATAACAGGTATGCAATAAATGATAAAAGAAGCTGGCTGAAGGAAAAACTTATAAAATCCATCCCTTCTCCAGCTACATCAATGTTATGATCTCTTAAAATTTATAAGAATTTTAGTAATATAATATGCTTACAATATTCCCAATTGTAACGCTAATAGTATTAACAACAATAATAATGGTACTATTGATGCTAATAATGCTATAGTAACAACAATATAATATATCAAGATAGTTTGTCATATTCAGTGTAGACAATTTTCTTATGCAAAGGTTTGAATTGTTGACAATCAAACTGTCATGACAATAATAACTTTGCTGTCAACAGCTGATCACAAATAAAATACCAAACTTTTATGATTAACAGAAAAGCAACACATTAGGGAAAAGATTTTACAATTGGCACATCTATAATTGAACCTTAATATTATGAAACAAATTGCCAAAAAATAATAAATAATAATTATTATATTATTAGATTAAATTCTTAGGCACATCACCAGTTCTACAGTCCTCCAGGGAATAGACTTTAAAATACTGCTGGTAGTTTATAAAGAACCAAAAAGCATTAAAGATCTGCTGCTGCCAGAGCAACCTTCCAGAACCTGTCAGGTCTTCTGGTTCCGGTTCTGCTCTGCATCCAGAACCAGAACCAAACATGGAGATCAACATTCAGCTTCTATGCACCACAAATCTGGAGCAAACTTCTAGAAAACTGCCAAAACCCTGAGTCCATTTAAATCTAGACTAAAAACCCTTCTGTTCAGAGCTGCTTTTGAACCATAATAAGTGAAACATTGACCAACATCTTGATGTGTAATGACGGCACTTGTAATGTTTCAATTGTTGATTTTTGTGTTTTTATGATGTAAAGCTCTTTGAACTGCCTTGTTGCTGAGATAGGCTATACAAACAAACTTGATTGATTGATTTATTGATTGATTAACAAGCAACAGTATTTTAAACTTTTAGTGATCATTAAAAAATACCCTAATATTCAGACTGCTTCGGAGGCGCAGGGTAAAAGCACAACCCACATAAGGAGGCCTTAGTCCTCATCACAGGTTCGAATCCCAGCCTGATGACC
The DNA here is from genome assembly GCF_002775205.1 of Xiphophorus maculatus. Lineage (NCBI taxonomy): Eukaryota > Metazoa > Chordata > Actinopteri > Cyprinodontiformes > Poeciliidae > Xiphophorus > Xiphophorus maculatus. The sequence continues at coordinate 33,185,556 of NC_036446.1, read as the reverse complement.
TTTGCTGCATGTCTTCAGTCTCTCATTACCTACTTCCCTGTCCTAGTACTTTCAAATAAAGGCCACTAGATCCAAAAAAACTTTAATATTACTAGCTCATTTTCTGGCATCTGGTTTCTGCTTTTGTGGAAAATATGTTAAGTTCTATAAATCACTTAATCAGATGCTAAACTAAGGGAAAATTATCTTTGAATAATCAATTCAAAGATGACTTATTAAGATAAAAATGATACAGGAAATATCGGCAAAACAGATCATTTGAGGTTTCACTCAAGTTAAATTGAAAGCTTTTCTTAAAACATTATAATTTCTGAATTATTTAGAAAACCTGGTCAAAATAAACTCAAAGTGACAATAAACTTCTACTTTCTTATTCAGTGTGAATTTTTTCCAAGAAGCAAAACACATAGACTGTACATTCATATTTTGATATACTCGCCTTATTGTCGACCTTCTTGTCAGAATCATGTGACTTTCCTTTAGTTGGCTCCAGTTTATCTGGCATCTTGGCTTTTGTTGCTTCCGCTGCATCAGTAGACATTTTATAACGTCTTAGAAAAACTGTGTGAAGTTCTTTTAACTAGGCAGAGAGGCAAACCAGAGTCCTTCTGGATCACCTGCAGTCTGGGTGAGTGGATGCTCAGTCAGAACAAACAGAATGTGGGCTGTATTTATGAAGCTGCAGGGTGGGGAGGGTCAGGAAAAAGAGAGAGAGGTTCAGTTTGAACAGGAAGAAAATTAGAACAAGGACACCACACTGTCTGTTGTCAGGAAACACTATTGTTACTTCTCATTGTTAGAACCTTTTCTGAAGTTGGCAGTCCATCCCCCCTTCATTATGTGACACTATCGGATTGGTGTCTGCATTTTGCATACATACAGATAAGTTCATCTCAAACCCTGATGGGTAGTTTGTATTTTATGAGCTTTAATGTAAAATATATGTATATATTGGTTTGGCTGGATTGTGTGGGGCCCATCCATCACAGGAAAACAATGACTGAACAACATACAAAACAAAAGAGGCAAGTAAAAACTCTCAATTCCAGAATGCATAGCATTAAATTCTTTCCTGCAGTTCCCAGGACAGAATTTCACAAATTGACCATCATAAAAAGTCTACTATTTGTGTAACTGGTCATTCCATCGATAAGCCTGGACCTGCTTAGCTCCACTGAGCTCCAGCAGAAAGAGAATCTTGAAGAATTGTACATTCCCCAAGAAGAGACGGTATCTGATGATGCTGACAAAGCGGTTTTCCTGCCACCCTGAACCCATACCGCTTGCTCCAGTCCAAGCAGAAAGCTTTCCCAGGCGCTGGGCTGCTGCTGTTCACTAGAACAGCAACTCAATGGATTTCACTTTTTATTTTCAACCGAACTCTTGCTGCAAGTTTTTAGATCAGTTGAAGGCATTTATTTATACATTTTGAGGATTTCCTGGTAGTAAAGAATGAAAGTAGTGAAGCCCTGAAGTAACAAATACGTGGAAGTTTTTCAGCATCACTCATTGACAGGATATTTCTCATTTTTGCAATATTTCACAAGTGAAAGGACTAAATTTCTAATGTCACTAATGACTTTTATCAGGTCCTTTTTATTAATATATGAGTAATATGAGTAAACAAAGAAGTCCTTTCTCCCTAACATATTCCAATATGAGCACATATCCACCTCAGACATATGGTTCATCTATAATCAGAGATTTTACTCAGATTAGATTCTGAGCAGACAAGAAGTCTGTCTCATTTTTTAAAATTTGCCTGAGACAGCTGGCTGTGTTTAAAAGATTCTCCATGAGACCTTGTACATCTAAATACAATTCCAGCCGGATCTGATCCTCACTAACAACCCAGGATGAAAATGACTGACGCAGGACTGCTGGCTAGTTAACTGCCAGGTTTCTCTGGGTGGGGAATCAGACCGGTGCAACATATTTAAAGAAGCTTAATTAAAAGCTGTGTGCTCCATCTAGTCTCTGCTGATACAATTAGAAAGCTCATGCCTTTGTGTGGTTGTGCTTTCTTTTCCTGTATTGTCTCTGTAATTCTTCAGGTCATTCTGTAACCACATGTTGGTTTTATATGTTTATTGTATTAAGCTTTGCTCTTTCTACCTCACTCAGTCATGTTGAAATCATTCATGTGGATAACAGATGCTGCAGTTAATTAGCCTTATGGAAAAAAGTACCCTATTGTGTTTCATGGCATATCTAATTGACACAATTTAGAAGATCAAAATGGTACGTCCAAATATTTGCTATTGTTGTGTAGTCAAGATTTTACTACACAACAATATTTTACTATAAAATATTTTCCATGTATAAGATTTAGCGACCACAGAGAGAAACTTGCTCAATAGAGATCTACCAACAGTTGATCCTTTCAAGTGTTCTGGAAACTAAATGTATTTCTCTCTTGGTTTTGAAATTCTTCTTCTTCTGAAAGGTTTGAGTTGTGAAGATCAGGGAAACATGATAGATGGATTTTATCATATTTTTGAAATAAAAACAAACAAATTGCATAATGGATGGAGAGCTGAATGAGATCTCTACTCAGTTTACCTCTGTAAATTATGAAGGTTTTCAATGTGAGAATTTTGGAAATTCTCACTTTCTAAATTAGATCAATCTTGCTTGTCTCCAGCACAACCCTGAGTACAACTGTTGCATTAAACAAGTTGGTTGTTTGTTTGCTTACTGCTCTCTGAGTCTGGCCTGCTAGTTTGGAATGATGAACATGTCGGTAGGTTGTCAGTTGTGAATATAGTTTGCATGTTGGATGATGGATTCCACACTGTTCTATGAGATGCCAAGGACTTGGAGAATTGTATTATGATGTAACTCTGATCCAAAGTTCTTCACAACTTCCTGACCTGTCGCCTTTGTCTTTACGATGCTTGATGTTTACTCATGTTCTCTAAACCTCCAAGACCTTCTGAGAACAGATTTAGAATGAGATTGAAACACACATAGATGGGCTCTATTTAGCTGATGATATGACATTTCTTTGACAGTTTATTATTTCTTAAAGAGACATGAAGGGACTCCCTCTGACTCTAACTTCACACCCTTTTTCTAGGTGATACTCTAGCATCTCGTGAGGTGTTGCTTTTTTACTGATGCATTTTTTGTCATTTCAGCAAAGACCCGCTGGTGTTTTAACAAGATTTAGATCTCATCTCGCTAAAGCAAGAAACTCTTGTTACAAGTTTTATGTATTGTTATAACAAGAAAGTTTGTCTAGCTTAAACCTTAATGATAAATTATTAGGAAGATTTTAAAAACAAGTATCCTGTGCTCTTCCGGAAATTCTCACAGTCAAACTTGCCTCTTTGTAGCATAGTAGCAGCTACAGTGTCACATTCTACTTGTATGGAATGAAGCCCTGCGGGGTGTAGCCTGCGCTAAATGGAACGCAGCCAGTCAGTCTGGTTCCTGTTATTCAGGGCTTGTATTGCTAACTGTGTAGCACAACAACTTTAACAAAGTTGCTCCTCATAACTGCGGTATCCTTCTTAGTCGCAGAAATAGTTCGCATTAAAACGGAGTGAACAAAATGCCCGCGGTCTCTAAAGGGGATGGAATGCGTGGTTTGGCTGTGTTCATTTCAGACATCAGGAACTGTAAGTTTGTTTTGAACCTTTGCGGAATGAAGCTAATGTAAAGTAGCCAGTGTAACTGAGGTGGACACTGCCAGCTCGGTGTCTTCTGTTCGAGGTCATTTCAACAAGTGTTTGTACAAGCAAACTACGCGTTGAGATAGAGGGCTGTGTATTTGTACGTTACTCAGCAGTGTTAGCTGTTAGCTCCAAGTGGCTAACAGGGCGTGGACCAAACCGCTGCCTGGAGCTGATTCTTAACAAGCAAATAAAACTGGGCAATTTAAAGACGGAGATTATAAACTCTGACCGGGGTCGGGTCAGAGCTTTTACAAGTAGTGTCTAACACAAACATAGTTGATTTTTTTTTCTTTTTTTGGAAAGATGTTGTCATTCAAAAATTGTAGTTAAAAGTTGCATCCACATCTAGTAACAAAATAAATACAAAATTCTAAATTCTTTCTGGGGGTAGATTGAATAAAAAAGACCTTCAGATCATGAGCTGTTTTCTAAAACATAAACAGTTAATTAAGCCAAGCTGCTCCTGAATTTGGTTTCACATCAGCAAAAACGCATTAGTTACCATGGTGATTTGCTGCAAGTATGGCCTGTCCAATAGAACAATTTTTGAACTGGCCTAACAATAAAGTGTTTATAGCAAAGTACAACTTTATTATTATTATTATTATGAATGATATGGTAAACATATTTAAATGTTGCAGAGATGAGTCACTGCTTTACTAAAAATCCACCAATGATGTTAAATTCTTGAGTTTACACACAGGCTTAAAAAAAACCCAACTGAAAAGAACTAAAAAATTTCTTGCTTATCTTTCAGTATTTAGTTTTTACAAACCTCAAACTATAAAAGTGCCCCAAATCAGATAATTACTTTTTATCAAGTGTATCCATTGAAAAAAATAAATGTTTTGATAAAAAAAAAAAGTAAAATAGATTTGCTGCTCAGAGTTAGGGAAATATGACATGGCAGTATTATCCTTACTAAGTGCAAAAACAATATTAAGAAGCCTTCCTGTCATGATCTGTTGTTAATTATTTAAGAGGCATTGTCACTCTTTGCATGAGAGTGAGAGACACACATTGGTGTCACACACTTCTGCAGTTCAACAAGATTTCACTGTTGTTTCCAAGCAATGACAAAATGATTTCAAACCTGATATTTTAAGTTGTCCTTGCAAGTTAGATTAGCCAGTGTCTACTATGGCTGCCCTTAACCTAGATCACGTTCCATGACAGACAGAGCTGGACCGACTCATCAAAAGCATAAAACTGAGAAATTTAGAGTGACCTAACAGTCCTGTTTTAGAAGAGTGGGAGGAAACATTAGTACCCAGAGAGCACACACATCCAGACTCTACACCGCAGAAAGACCACAGTCTGGGGATCAAAACTAGAAGGCTCTTTCTGTAAGGCATCAGTGCAAACAGCGGCTCTACCCTGCACCTTTTATTACATTCATTATTGTTATTTTCATTACTTTTATTATTAAACAGTTAAAGAATTAAATTAAGGTTGATTTTTAACAGTATTTGTAAGCAATGTGTTTTTAAACCCAATATGAGCAATAATCCACCTCAGACATATGCTTCATCTATAACTAGAGATTTTACTCAGATTAGATTCTGAGCAGACAAGAAGTCTGTCTCATTTTTTAAAAACGTTTATGGTTGACTGAAGCTCTTTGTTTGCAGGTAAAAGTAAGGAGTCAGAAGTGAAAAGGATAAACAAAGAGCTAGCCAACATCCGTTCCAAATTTAAAGGTAAGTGAGCAGTTGGAACACTCTAACCCTGAGGAACAGGAAGTCGTACAACAGTCTGCTCCAAGCTGAAGGGATTCACTCTGTTGTGAAAAGATTGTGTTAGCTTAGGTTTAGGCTGAAGCTTTGATATCCTGAGCCACCAGGGTGTATCGCTGTTTTTGAAATATAATGATGTTCTCATACTTTGTTAATTAATAATTGATCATTCCAAAAATGAAATATTTAACTTTTCAAAGGCACTTTACATCAGTTTATGTTTTCTGTGTTGCTATGGTAGGAGACAAGGCTTTGGATGGCTACAGTAAAAAGAAATATGTGTGCAAACTGCTCTTCATCTTCCTTCTGGGCCATGATATCGACTTTGGACACATGGAGGCTGTCAACCTGCTTAGCTCCAACAAATACACCGAAAAGCAAATTGTAAGTATTTCTTTCTTTTAATTGTTTGTTTTCACCTCACAGCTCAGTCTGACTGGAGCAAACATTCTAACATGTCAAAATCGAAGCACATCCTCTGGCGGTGCTATTGGACCAGGACCGAGTCCATGGTGCTGATTTAAAAAATATCTATTTGATTCTACAGCACATCCTCACATGTATTGAACACTTGATGTGTAATGGTTAGAAAAGAGCTGTGATAGTGAGATCATCCACTAATAATGTTAAAGAACATCATAGAACATCTTCAGAGGTCCAGCAGTTCATAAGTCCTTCAAGATGAACCTAAGATGTTTTCTTCCTACATCAGTAGAATGCTTGTTGCTGTTTCAGCTCTGATTGAACAACTGAGCAGCATCAACCCACCATCTGCTGTGGCAGGTCCGGCTGGTTTAGGAACCACAATCAGGACAAATGAAGACGAAGAGGATTTTCAGAATGTTTTGACTCATTCAGGTATCTGTCATCTGGTGCTACTTCCTGCTTTTTCAGGGTTACTTGTTCATCTCCGTGCTGGTGAACTCCAACAGTGACCTCATCCGTCTGATCAACAACGCCATCAAGAACGACCTCGCCAGCCGCAACTCGACCTTCATGAACCTGGCCCTGCACTGCATCGCTAACGTGGGGAGCAGAGAGATGGCCGAGGCTTTTGCTTCGGAGATTCCCAGAATCTTGGTGGCAGGGTTCGTACAAAATGATTCATTCATACACAAAAACTGATATTAATATTCTAGTCTTTCACACTTGCTTTTTCTGGTTTGATGCTAGAAAGAGTTTTCTGGCTGATTCAACGTTACAACATTCTAAAAGACAAATCTCACAGCAGACAGCTCTGGGATAAAGTTTATGAGATGTCTAAGACCTGTAGTTTGTCAGTTTACTCTGTTCAGTCTGTCTGTCGCTCCAGTGGCGTGATAACCTGGTGAAGGCACCGGTTCTCCTGCTCTCCACAGGCCTGTAGAAATCCTGTTTGCAGTTTGCCTCAAGTCATGTGTTAGATAAGGTACATATTTGGAAGCAGACGCTCTAATCAGACAAAAACCAAAATCCAACATTTTGACCTAGATGCAAAATGCCATGTGTTATAGAACAGTAGCAGTGTGTATCACACAGAGAGATGGGCTGGACACCTGGTGAGCCCGACACAGCGACAAAAGTTGGACATTTTTGAACTTTTGTGTTGCATCTTTAGCCAGAGTTCATGTTTACATGTACAAGGTTGAAATTTCATGTCCATGAATTTCACCAGTCGCTTGGCTGGAGGGGTAAGCGACTTTTACTTCATCACAGTGGGCTGCTGCTAATGATTATTTTAGTAAAAAATTATTCTGACGATTTAGAGAACTTGAGCCAGGTGCAGCTTAAACTGCAACTTGAGGAGTTTTGGATAAAACATTATATTTACAAACAAAGAGGGTTTTTATCAGAGTTGCATCTGTGTCTGTATAAGCCAGTCAGCGATTAATCGATTACTAAGTTAATTGATGATTATTTCAGTGACCAGTTCATCAGGATTAAACTGATTAATTGTTTTAGTTCTACACAAGTTCCATTGGAAATGAATGTAGAGTGAGTGACATTGCTTCCTATGTGTTGAGCGCTTGACCTTAATCCCACCTTAATATGTTTAATGTTAAATTAAGATTACAAATCAGCAGGACACATAGACACATTTCTTCTCCCTGGTTTTCTTCCTGGAAGGTTGTTGGTTGCCACGTTGGTGTTAGTAGTTGTTGGAGGAGATCATGTACCAGACTAAATAAGCTTTTCCAGTGCTTGTCTCCGAGTTAGTATGAAGGCATGTTGAAGAGATGATTTGTGTTTCCAGGGACACCATGGACAGCGTGAAGCAGAGCGCTGCGCTGTGTCTGCTGCGGCTCAACAGGACTTCTCCTGACCTGGTGCCTATGGGGGAGTGGACAGCACGGGTCGTCCACCTGCTCAATGATCAGCACCTGGTAAGACCTGTGCTAGTTTACTGCTTCAGAATCAGAACATCACTACAGCTGTGTTTAGGGCCTGTGCTATTTAAAAGTCTAGAAGGTTTGAAAGTGAAACACACACATTGTCCCAGACACAAGGTTTTATGAAGATGTGTATCTGTCTGCACGACATGCTGGAACAAAACTTCTCCTTACGTCAGCCACTTGCTCTCTGATGACTAAAGTCGATTAACATTCAGCCAAACGTAAGCAGGCTGTGGAATATCCTGATTGCCTGGTTACCTTGGTTACAAGCCGGTCAGAGGTCTTGGACCAGCAGCTGTGTAGTCGAGGGTCTGCATGTAGCGACATTACAAAGCCTTTGGCTAGAGCCAGTCTGAGTGTTTCAGTTTGTCAATGCAGCTGATGAACTGGGACATTACTTCCTTTAGCTCCTTCACAATAAGAGCATTACTTCATATTGCACTTTGAACTTAAATTATATATTTAAAGATAAGCATAAACCTAACTATCCCCTTTGCACCTAAAAACACTTTACAGTATTTACCAATTAAACTTTAAGAAACTTTTGGTTGTTTTGTCGCAAATGTCTGACCACATCTTAGATTTAGTATTGTAAATTTATGCCTTTAATTATGGAAACTTTTCTGTTTGTTTTTAAAAAGTTTTGCCTTTTAACATCAGAAAATATCATTTTTTTTCTCATAAACATTGTCACCTTTCTAATATAATGGCCTAAGTGCCAAAGAGATTTTGGTTAAAAAAAAATCACCATCTCTTTCTTTCCCATAAATGTATCAGGCATAAAAATCCCTTTTGGATGAAATGACTTATACCATTATAGTAAGAATGTGATAATATGTAAAATTCATCTGGAGAGACTTTGTTGGCATAAATGTACTTCTTTGTGGCCACTATATTTTTGTTTCTTTTCTACAGTGGCCCTGCCTCCATCATTCACTGATGTATTCATATTTACTGTGAAATCAGAATGTGTTATTAAAAGACATATACTTTTTGAGGTGTCCAGTTTTTTTCCGTTGTAAGAAAAAGTAAAAGTGTAAAGAAACAGTCTCCTTCTGTATCACAAAGTAGTGTGTTGGTGTGTGTGTGTTCCTGTTCTCAGGGAGTAGTCACAGCAGCCACCAGCCTCATCACCACTCTGGCCCAGAAGAGTCCAGACGACTTTAAGACGTCCGTGTCCCTGGCTGTGGCCAGGCTCAGTAGGGTGGGTACGGCTCTGATGGCCCTCATGGCGCTCTGCTCCATCTTAGGCCTAACTTCACCATCTCCAACTTCCTGTCTCACAGATTGTGACCTCTGCATCCATCGACCTGCAGGACTATACATACTACTTTGTTGCTGCGCCGTGGTTGTCTGTCAAACTGCTGCGCTTGCTGCAGTGCTACCCTCCACCTGGTATGCTACCATAAATCAATGAATTATTGGGATAAAACTTACGTTTTGTTAAAAATAACCTAACAGTTGCTATGCATGCGTGGTAACTTGCCTAAGAACATTACCTTTCTATTGGAGTTCTTGTGGTAATCAGCCCCACATAAAGCAGTCAGACATGTTGGAATTTGAAATCACTTGTGTGTGCTATAAAGTGTATCTTTAAGAGGAAAGCAATGCGACTGGCTGTTGCAGAGGACACATCACTGCGAAGTCGTCTGACCGAGTGTCTGGAGACCATCCTTAATAAAGCCCAGGAGCCGCCCAAGTCCAAGAAGGTGCAGCATTCCAATGCAAAAAACGCTGTTCTGTTTGAAGCCATTGCCCTCATCATCCACCATGACAGGTTGGTCACTTTCTGCTTCTTAACCAGCTCAGTTACCTAGGAAGAACTGAGATGTTTAACAATGCTGTCTCTACATGTTGATTACTGAATCCTGCAAGTCGGTGACGCCACAATATAGTACAAATGTTGCTGGTCTAACTATAGATGAGTGAGAGTATTACACCTGGACAGATAGAACCCCATGCCACTCCGTTATGCTCTATCCTAAGCCCTACAATGTATCAGACTCACCCGGTGCTCGTATTGCACTTTGCTGCAGTAAGAGCAAAGTGTATATTAGTATGTTGTATATTAGTGTCGGATTGTGAACTCAGTGAATGGGGATCTGAGTACTTCCTGTTGTTGTTGTGCGTTTTCCCTCAGTGAACCCAATCTGTTGGTACGAGCCTGCAACCAGCTGGGCCAGTTCCTGCAGCACAGAGAAACTAACCTCCGTTACCTGGCCTTGGAGAGCATGTGCACGCTGGCCAGCTCCGAGTTCTCCCACGAAGCCGTGAAGACGCACATCGAAACTGTCATCAATGCCCTAAAGGTGAGTTTCTGGACCTCTGGTAGGAAATGTGACGACCCCATCACTGTGGACATCTCCATGCCTGTTAGGGATGGAAAGCAGGAATGTTCCACGCTGCATTCATGCAGTAATTCATGCAAGAAAAAGAACGACCGAGTATTGAGTCCATAGAAATGAATATACTTTTCAGAAGCTCAGTTTTTTTAATTTATCTAATATTCAAATTTTCTATACCACTCCATTTTGGTTTTCTATTATTTGAAAGTCATAATCATCAGAATTACAAGAAAGAAAGGCTCCATGTGCAGTGAATCTACATGATGTATGAGATTTACTTTCTGAAATACTGAACATTTTCACAATATTTACATTTTTTCTTATATACCTGTATTTACTCCTTGTTTACTGTACAGTGAGACAGAATCAATAAGAATCCATCAAGCTAACAGAATAAGTAAATCATTTAACAAGCCAAATGAACTCTACTTAGAAGCTCTGCAATAATCTGGATGAAACATGAGACTAAGATTCCGATTACTGAATGATTGGAGATCATGGACTATTGGGCATTATAAATAATTAATATGGACAGTAATAAGAAGTGGTTGAAATGATAAAGTGCCATTATATTGATGTGGATCAATACTGTGTTCTTTAAACCTGTTTGGAATGAAAATGAACTCTAATGTATTTACTCAAGTTTAGAGAGTTATGAACAATGAAGGGGTAGAGCATGTGACCTACATATGGAGGCCTCAGGTTCCAGTCCTGACCTGATGACCTTTGTCTTCGTCTTCCTTTTCTCTCACAACCTGCTTTCCTGTCTGACTACTCTCAAATAAAGACTACTAGAGCTGATAAAACCTTAGAAAAACAATAAAAACACATTTATAGATAAATGAGTTCTTCTCAAAATCAGTAAGAACAACCTTAAAAACATTTAGTGACAACATCACCTTTAAGTTCATGTAGTACTGCAACTGGTTCCAAGAACATGGATGTAAGTTCAGTTCTGACTTTAGGCACCGAAAGTAAAAAAAAGTTCTCACAATGAAGATAGTATTCTCTGGTGGACTTTCTCTGTTTCTCAACACATATGAATGTAGAAGTCCTAGTGTGGTCTTATAATGGAGGAGTCGAGTGGCCAGGTCTGTTCATCCAACCCAGTTATATAATGTGCAATGATGGATAAAACCTTGAAACCATGTCAAAAATCTTAAGGCTCCATGACGAACTGTATCCAATGAAGAAAGACATAAGAGAAGTATGCAGTGATAAAATGTCTCCATAGTCCAACACAGACATAAAAGTAGCATCAACCAGATAGATAAGATCTGATCCTGATTTAAAGTCCCAATTTTAATCTCAGTTTCTTCATCAGAATATGGAATATGGAAAGTAGAAGACAAAGAATCATCAATTCAAAGGCCTAAATATTTATACTGGGAGACTTTTTGAATTCTCAGACCTTCAGCTGCAGTAATGACTGGAAGAACCTTCGATTTGTCTGCAAAGACAGTAAAGAGAGAACACAACAGTTTTCAAAGTTCTGTTTATTGCAGTTGGTTTTGGAGATGGTGGTGTTTCAACTTTTTTGAGCTTTACATTATGTTATATTGTTGTTCCCTCATCAAAAACATACATGGAGTGTTGCCTTTATTCTTTCATCCATGTTTGAAAATCCTTTAATCTCCATGGCAACTATTCTGCTGTGAAATACACCCAGGTGAACCAGCGCCACCTTCAAGGCGCAGCTCCTCTTCAGAGCAGTAGTTTCCAACTTTCTGAGCTTCTGCCTCACAGAGCGACTTTCCCCCGCGACTCCCCCACTCAGCTCCTTCAGACTAGCCAGCAGCAATTAGCAAACAGCTGGTGGATCTGTGGATTTGCTGAGCTCATTGCAGGAACTACATTTCAGTTCAACACTGGTAAAAGTGTTGTTAAAGGGTTAATAGAGGAGCCATGTTGTTATGACATCCTGTGGAGTTTCAGAAAGAGGAGGAGTTTCTTAAAGAGACAGAGGCCCAATTTCAAGGCTTTAAATTATGAAGTAAATTTTTTAAGGCGTATTTGACAACTGAAGATAAAATGGTTACATAATTGTGCTATAAAACAGCACTATGTGCCTGGAAAACACACAATACTGCCCCTTTTAATTTACTGGCCAATCATGTTTCTTTCTTAAAGTCATATGGTTGTCATACCGTCCGGTTGAAGTCTCTGCTTGGTGTGTCTGTGCAGACTGAGAGAGATGTGAGCGTGCGCCAGCGGGCCGTTGACCTTCTCTACGCCATGTGTGACCGCAGCAACTCCAAGCAGATTGTAGCGGAGATGCTGAGCTACTTGGAGACGGCAGACTACTCAATCAGAGAGGAGATTGTAGGTCGTCAACACACACATGCTCAGCTTTGAGTCTCGGCGTAAGATGTTCTCCTCAGCCACTGCGCTGTTACCCACAGGTGCTGAAGGTGGCCATCCTGGCCGAGAAGTATGCGGTGGACTACACCTGGTACGTGGACACCATCCTCAACCTGATCCGCATCGCCGGCGACTACGTGAGCGAGGAGGTGTGGTACCGCGTCATCCAGATCGTCATCAACCGGGACGACGTCCAAGGCTACGCTGCCAAGACCGTGTTTGAGGTGGGAACTGATTCATGTCGTCACTAATAACATTCACTTCACTTGTGTTTTTCTATGCGTCCTCCAGAGGAGGGTGGTCCATAGGGGGCGCTCCCAGATATAAAGGGGGAAAAAATCTACATATAAACATTATTTAAAAATTGTATTATCAAATCCTGTTTTACTAAATAGTAGGTGTCTAATAATATAATCTGAATTATTGATTCAATATTTCCACTAAAAGCTTGAGGAAAGAGATTTATTAAGTATAATTTGGAACAAGACTGTAACATAACTAAACTTGGAAAAAGTGAAGCGCTTTGAATTCTTTCTGGATTCAGCCTGAAGCCAAAAGAAAATGTCAGTAAAGTGTGGATTAATGATAATCAATATCATCATTGTTAGAATAGTCATATGTATTATCATAAGTACAGTTCAAACCAGAAGTTTGCAAACTGAAGTAAGTCTTGGTCTGAAGTTAAATCAGACCAAGACTTCTAATGTTATAATAAAAGAAAGATTATGCCATTAGGTTATTTGATACTGTTTTAATACTTAATAGCGTAGGGGTGTAAAATATTTTTGTCATTATTTTGATGACAATAGTTTTCACTGTGACATTAAAGAAGTTTTTGATTTTTTTTTTTTGACAAAAAAGCAAAATTTTGCTGACCACGATTGATTTGTAAAGCAATAAAATAGTCAAACATCTGAGGGCTGACTAACCAAATTAATTCAAATAAAATCAGATTTTTTATTATTTTACCTGTTCATCACCGATCATATAGCTATGTCAGCAACATCTGGCTGATTTGTGCATTTCTTCTTAAAATGAATTGAATCCACCATTTTAAAGGTAGATTGGCACCAAACACTTAAGAAGTGAACAAACTGCATAAAGGTAAAAATCGCTGTCCAACAGAACATAGTGCTTGCTGAATTCAGGTTTTATTAGATCTGATTAGACCAACGTTGGATCTTCAGTTGAATACGCAGTTTGGGTTAGTGTGTGGTTTTTCTTACCTGACAGAAGCTGTTGTTCCTCTCCATGTGAATGTGTGCAGGCCCTCCAGGCTCCAGCCTGCCATGAGAATCTGGTGAAAGTGGGTGGTTACATTCTGGGAGAGTTCGGAAACCTGATTGCTGGTGACCCTCGCTCCAGGTGCTGAAAACTGACAATGCTTCTGACCAGATGTTTGTAATCTTTGAAGGTTCAGCTCTTCATGACCTGTTCCTCTGCAGCCCTCTGGTCCAGTTCAACCTGCTTCACTCCAAGTTCCACCTGTGCTCGGTGCCGACCCGGGCCCTGCTGCTCTCCGCGTACATCAAGTTCATCAACTTGTTCCCGGAGGTGAAAGGCACAATCCAAGATGTCCTCCGCTCAGACAGCCAGCTTCGCAACGCCGACGTGGAGCTCCAGCAGAGGGCAGTGGAGTACCTGAGGCTCAGCTGCATCGCCAGCACCGACATACTGGTCAGCACACCATTCAGCTACCCGGACTTTGAATGGGCCTGAAGCTTTAAGCAGAGCCTGGGTACAGTGAGGGTGGATGTTTCTCTGTTTTATTAGGGCTTCAGCAGCATAGTGTGAATTTACTTCAGTTTCTCTGCAATGTGAACAAAACCCTGTTAAAATATCACGGATGTCTGAAAAAATTAGACAACAAATCATTTTATAACTTTTCCCACTTTTGACATTTATCTGGTACAATTAGGCTCACATGTTGAATTCAGTAATAAAAAAGAGACAAAATACATATTTTTAAAATATAGCTGAAATAAACTAGTTTAATTCATGTGAACACTCTTATACTGAGACTTTATTGATGCATATTTTTTGATTCAGTTTCAAACTCCAAACTTTGGTAGAAGTTTGTCAGCATGCCACAACCTGAGCACATCGTGAGGTCATCTGTTGCTCACAGTCCTCTTCAGGAAAATGAAGTCAGGTCAGCTTTAAGTGTGTAGAGCATCTCAGCAACAAAGCCGTTCAGAGTGCTTTACATCATAAAAACATCATACAGTCATCAGTTCTGAAACAAGCAACAAAAATTACATGTTGTCAAATGCCATCATCAAAATCATCAAGCAAATACACATAAGATCAATGTTCCATTTACTACTAATCAAAAGTCATTTGTAAAAGGTGGGTTTTAATTCTTGATTTAATGGAACTCAGTTTTGCTGAAAAGCTTTTAAGTTTCCAAATAAACATGAAGTTTCCAAAGTTTCCTCAGGTTGCAGGCAGAGCATTTGTTTTCCAGTTCCTGTGGCTTTAGCATGGTTTTCTCTCTGCCCCCAGGCCACCGTGTTAGAAGAAATGCCTCCGTTCCCAGAGAGAGAGTCGTCCATCCTGGCCAAGCTGAAGAAGAAGAAGGGCTCCAGCAAACTGCCCGACATGGACGATTCCCGAAAGAATGTCAACGGCAGCACCGAACACGCTGAGGATGCCGAAGTGGCCAGCAAGGTAGCATCATGACTAAATCAGAAGAATGTAGATGCTTCATCTGAATCCATGGGGTTTTTGTCCTGTCCTCCTCCTGGGTTTCCACCGTTCTCCTCTGTTTTCTCAGTCTCTACCTTCCCGTTATTCTGCTCCTCTCCTCTTCTTTTCTGTGCCTCAGCCTCCTCAGTTTCTGTTGGAAGAGCTCATTTCCACAGACAGACCCCACCCCTCCTCTAGCGCCACCATGCTCCCCACCAGAACCATGGTACATGACATGTTTACATTTTCAGTGCAGTTTGCATTTTGTCCCAGTGCTGCCATCTGCATGGAGGAGCAGTTGTCCTTTGTTGCCTAGCAACAAGAAGGTCCTGGGTTTGAATTCCAGCCTGGGCTCTTTATGCATGAAGTTGCATGTTCTCTCTGTGCATGTGTGGGTTCCTCAAAATGGAAAAATCTGATAACTGGAAATACAGTAAGGTCACATGTACAAAGAAAAAAAATTATGGTGGAAAACTAGAATAGAACAGAACAATAGAATTCTATTCCCTGAATATTGATTCAGGGAGACGTGTCTTGGAAAGGGGAAAGAGGACCAGACACAGTCAGAGAGACAGAGGGACTTTCTTATCTGGCTGTGAGAGACTGAGCAGCTAAAGTCTTTCCTCTGCCTACATCTCCCAGAATGCTGTGTGGTTCTGAATCGGAGTTCAGTGAAATTATTGAAAATTCTATCAGATGTGTTATCTATTGATATTAATGATGTGTCTGTTGCGATATGCATTGTTTTTGATCTGTTGTCCAGTCCTGCCTGAAAGTTGTTTTTTCCTAAAGGTCTGACTAACGAGCCTCAGTGGAACACCTGTTGTAATTTACTGAATGTGACTGCATGCAGCTAAAACATCTTGGAAAAAAAAACACTTTTAAAGATGCCCCAGAAACTGATTTGGAAACTACGGTGGCCGACAGGTGCAAATGCGCAGCAAAAGAGAAAACATGCAAACAAAAAAGAAGACACCCCCGAATGAAATGCAGCAAATAAAAAGAGAGACGCAAACACCCCCGAATGAAATGCAGCAAATAAAAAGTGTTGAAAACGGAAGTGCTCCAGACCACTAGGGGGAGTCAAAGAAAATAGTATTCATTTCTATGGGACCAGATGCAAGATTCTTCTTCTTCTTCTTCTTGGTATTTATTGGCGGTTGGCAACAAACTTACAGTAGCATTACCGCCACTTACCAGTATGGAGTGTGGTTCGAGATGGTCTATAAACTTTCACTTTCTACCTTTTCCCTCCATTAACTCCTGATTAAACATACCCCCACACATACACACCTGCTTATATTATCCAACTTGCTTATAACTTTATATACCCCTCTTTGATATTCTTTACACATTCACACCCAACTTGCTCTACTCATATCCTATGAAATAGCTTTGTTTTTTTAAGATACCGAATAATTATTTGAATATGTCTACTCCCGAAATCTCTCTTCAAAAATTCTATTAAATTAAACCTTTCTTTAATACCTACACACTCTCTCAGCATGCATCTTCTCTCTTCTTCATACTTACAACACTCTAAAATAACATGCTCTATTGTTTCAGACTTC
Source organism: Xiphophorus maculatus (assembly GCF_002775205.1). Lineage (NCBI taxonomy): Eukaryota > Metazoa > Chordata > Actinopteri > Cyprinodontiformes > Poeciliidae > Xiphophorus > Xiphophorus maculatus. The sequence continues at coordinate 33,168,803 of NC_036446.1, read as the reverse complement.
TCACAATAATCACACTTTCCAGATGCAAGATTCAGAGAGATACCTTTACTTTCTTTCAAATTTCTTTCTCTGAATCTTGCATCTGGTCCCATAGAAATGAATACTATTTTCTTTGACTCCCCCTAGTGGTCTGGAGCACTTCCGTTTTCAACACTTTTTGTTTGCTGCATTTCATTCGGGGGTGTTTGCGTCTCTCTTTTTATTTGCTGCATTTCATTCGGGGGTGTTTGCGTCTCTCTTTTTGTTTGCTGCATTTCATTCGGGGGTGTCTTCTTTTTTGTTCGCATGTTTTCTCTTTTGCTGCGCATTTGCACCTGTCGGCCACCGTAGGAAACGGTTTGAAATAGTTTTACAAAAGCCTCTCTAACGTCTGCTGAAGGACACTATGAGAGGCATTTGCACAGTAAATGTGAGCTCCTAACTACAGCTGTGTCAAACTGATCCAGAGTCATGTTCAAATCACTACAGCCTCTGAACTGATGGGAGCACAAACATTCATAGAATAGAATAGAATAGAATTCAACTTTATTGTCATTGCACTGTCACAAGTACAAGTAACAAGATGAGATGTGCATAAAAAGAAAATCTGAATCTACTGGATGTTTATCAGAGTGTGTGAACAGTGATCAGATGGTGTTTGTCCTGCAGGTTCCCAGCCACACCTTCACTGACGACCTGAGTGTGAACTCAGCCCCGTCCTCAGGAGCCAGCCTGCTGGTGGACGTCTTCTCTGACTTCAGCAGCGCTGCACCCACAGAGGGCTCAGACGAACACTTTCCCAGGTGACGCTAACCACAGCTCATCTAATGAAAACTCAATGTGAACCGTCAGTGTTCTTGTTTTAGTTAATGATCAAAGCAGAAGAAGAGTTATCTTACTGTATCGCTGGGCTAAACATGACAATAAGAACTATTTATTAAGTTTTTTTTTAGGTAACTCATTGACTGTAAATGCATGGCACAACAATCAGAGCCCTACTAATACAATGACTTCTTTTGACAAACATTCCAAATTGTAATACACCTCTTCAGTCACATGAAGAAGTGACTGAAGCGTATCATTACGCTGCACACAGGAGGCTTATTTAAAGGGGCAGTACTGTATTATGTCAACTGGACTTTAGTAACTTCACATCATGATGTAAATTCCCTCAGCATAAACATATCCACAGTGTTGTCTTGATTCTTTCATGCATGTTTGAGAAATCCTTTAATCTCCATGGCAACCATTCAGCTGTGCAAAACGCCTGGGTGGACCTAGCCCCGCCTCCAAGGTGCTGCTTCTCCTCAGAGCTGCAGTTTCCAAGCTTCAGCCTCACAGAGCAGTCCTCCCGCACGTCCCTCACTCAGCTCCTTCAGACTAGCCAGCAGCAATTAGCAAACACCTGGTGTAACTGCACATCTGCTGGGCTCATTATAAGAGCTACTTCTCAGTGCATTGCTAGTGAAAACATCGTCAGTGTGTTAATGGAGCCATGTTGTGATGACTTCCTGTAGTGGAGTTTCAGAAAGAGCAGGAGTTTTTAAAGAGACAGAGGACCAATTTCAAGGCATTAATTGAAAAAGCCAAATTTCTTTTAAGTCATATTTGATATGTACAGCATAACAACTGAAGGTTACATAGTTACCTGATTGTCGGCAGTATTATGTGACTGAAAAACATAATACTGCCTCTTCAATCATATTTTCAAATTTATTAATATTAATTGGTACAGTGAAGAAAATAGTTAAATTAACAATCCTGACAATTAGGACAGTTTGGTTTTCTTTAAATCATTATTTAGTTGGAATTTATTGTGACAACAATAAGTCAAAGTCATCTACCATGATAAATGAGAAGCAATACAATAAATGAACAGCTCTTCCATATGGACCATTAGATTTATCTTTGACAGAAGACAACTTACCATATGAATAACTGAGCACTGTTACAAATATTAACAATTTGCTAATTGTTAATATTTCAGGTTTGTGTGCAAAAACAATGGTATTATCTACGAGAACCAGCTTCTCCAGATTGGGCTGAAGTCTGAGTACCGGCAGAACCTGGGTGAGCCTCTGCACTGTTCATGTCTCTGTTAAACTCTTGTTTAAGATGACAAGTTTATGTGAAAGATTGAAATGTGTTTGGAGGAGAGTGAATGAAATGTTTTACTTTCTGTCTCCCTGCAGGTCGCATGTATGTGTTCTATGGCAACAAGACCTCCACACAGTTCCTGAGCTTCTCCACATCAGTGAGCAGTAACGACGTCCTCGACTCTCATATCCTCTGCTCTGCTCCACAGCTGCCCAGCCAAGGGACCAGTAATCTCCTGAGATGGTTTCAGTGCTGGAACAGGACCTGCTGTTTGTCTTGTTGTTTTTAACAACAATGACTCTATTTCAGTTAGATGCAGTGATTATCTAATGGGAGGAACATAGCGGTTTGCTTTGTTAAATCCTGCTGGGTGAATGTTTTTCTTTGGTTTTAGTGAATCTTTGAGCTGTTCATTCCTGCTGTTCATTCCTGCTGTTCATTCCTGCTGTTCCTTCCTGCTGTTCGTTCTGTGAGTATCTGTGGAATCCTTGACCAGCAGCTTTACAGCTGAATGTCCAGGAAAAGCCAGTAGACCCGCTTATTGAGGCTGGAGCTCAGGTCCAGCAGATCCTCAACATCGAGTGTGTGTCTGATTTCTCAGATGCTCCTATACTCAACATTCAGTTCAGGTTGGTAAGACGGTACAGGTCTGTTGTTTTATGTCTTGACTCTGTTATTGAGCTACTTACATGCAAACTTCATGCTATATGTGCAGATATGGTGGAACACTGCAGAACATCGCAGTCAAACTCCCTGTGATGCTGAATAAGTTCTTCCAGCCCACGGAGATGACGTCCCAAGACTTCTTCCAGCGCTGGAAGCAGCTTGGAGCGTAAGCCTGACTTTACTTTAATTAAAGTAATTTCAACTAGTTAGTTTTAAAGCCAGAAGTATCAGTTGACATCAGATTAATGTGAAAAGTTGTATGTCGGAAAAGGTTCATATAACAGCTCTTGTACTTGATGGTTCTTTCTATCTGTCTCTGTCTTTATTTCAAAGTTGATATTTTTTTGTGTTTGGTGTCATCAGTCCTCAACAAGAGGTACAGAAAATCTTCAAAGCCAAAAACCAGATGGACACAGATGTTTCCAAAGCCAAGGTAATCAGTGAACCCTTGTGTCAGTGTGGACATTTAGGACCATCTGTGACTGAACTCAGTGTTAGCCACGACTCAATAAACATGTAATCTGACTTTAGCTTTATGTTGCTGTTGTTCCCTTGGTGTTTTTATGAATCTTATTAACTTACTTCTCTGTGTTCTGTTGCTTTCACTCCTCCAGCTGTTGGGTTTCGGTGTAGCTCTGTTGGACGGTGTGGATCCTAATCCGGCGAACTTCGTTGGAGCTGGAATCATCCACACTAAGACCACTCAGGTGGGCTGCCTGCTCAGGCTGGAGCCCAACACACAAGCACAGGTAAACACACACATGCGCTGAAATAAAGGCTGTGCTTTGCACAATGTGTTTTATTGTTTTCCAGAAGGTGACAGAATTGAATTGGAAAGAAAATGACACATGGTTTACAAATGAACAAAATTCCATGTTTTATAATTGTGCACTACCTTGTTGGTCAGTCACACACAATCCCTTTAAATTGCTTTGATGTTTGAGGTTGTAACATGTCAAAATGTGAATAGTACAAGGGATGACAAGATGACTCTGAACTCACAGGTGTTGTCAGTACAGTGTGGGACCTGCTGTGACCGGCTTCCACACGTAACAGTGTAACAGGCTGTGTGTGGATATTTGTACCACCTGTCTGAAAAGTTACTGCTTTGAAAAGAAACTGTTCCTATTTGCAGCCACAGCTCACATTTATAGTTCTGGACCCAGCGTGATGCATTAGTCTTTGATTTAAGTATAAAATGTAATGATGACAAAAATCTGTAGATTTACTTGCGGTTACATGTCGTAGTGTTCAGCTGCTGCCATTTCTCCATCTTTTCATTTTTTCCAAACTGTTTGGATTTTTTAAATTAACTTGATCCTGCGCTCTAAATGCTCTGGGTGAAGCTGGGATCAAGAGGCAGATGGATTGACTGGCAGGTGTCATCATGTCCATTGAATTGGATCTGATTATCTCATAAAGTGCCTTGTCATGACATTTGTAGCAAATAGATGCTACAGAAATCAGCAGATTTGAACTGAATGAACATTCCCGTTGGGACCATCATACAGATGCTAACTGGCTGATTCATTTCTGTTTCTTCCAGATGTACCGCCTCACCTTGCGGACCAGTAAGGAGTCTGTATCTCAGCGGCTGGTTGAGCTGCTGTCTGAACAGTTTTAGCCTCCACACAGGGCCTGCATTTTTACACTTTCTTACTCTCACTTCAAATCAAAAAAAGATGTATTGTACAGTGTACATTTTTTCATTTTATTTACATGCTTTATATCCTAGTGAGAGGGAAAAGTCTTTTTTGCACATAACTCTAGTAATGCCTCATTGCTTTAAAGCTGCGTCGTGTTTGTCCTCACACTGTGATGAGGCTCATGGTTTGGACTGGCAGCCTGAGCCGCCGGTACCGAGAGTCCGGGTCGTTGGTCTGGGAGTGTTTCACACAATCATTCTGCACTTGTTGGCTTCAAAAAATTTATTACACAAGTTGCTCACAGAGAACGCCAACACTTCAGCTGTTTGTTACATGTCATCTCAGGAGGAATAATCCCTCTTATTTATAAAAAAACATTTTTTGTATGTGTGGGCTTTGTTTCCTAACACCCACAGCTGTTTTCTAGAATCATCTTACAGGGACTGTGATTGAAATAACATGTTTATGTCTAAATAGAGAACTCCCAGGTCACTTTTGAGAAATACTTCACAGACGATACAATAGTCTGTTTCTAAAGGGATAATTCAGATTTTTTTGAAGATGGGTTCTATTGAGAAGTTTTGAGCAGTCAGTGTTTTACCTGATGTAGATAATTGTTAGTGTTTGTGTTTTGCACATATACTGACGTGTTTTTTTTAACATAGACAAGCAACACTGCAGATAGATTATTTTAATGTCTGCCGTCTGAGCTTTTCACCTCTACACACCGTATGTAGCAACACGCGTACCAGAGATATGGCGTTTAAGCTGCTGCTAACTCAAAGTAGCTTCAGGTTGTTGGTCCGTTCTGACGGGTTTTATCAGAGTTTTCTCCTGACTGCCTTTAAACGTTCAATGGAACCAGCTTTTAAAAAAACCTCAACTCTATTTTTATTCTATAAATGTTTGCTCACACCAAGAACAGGAACTCTGCTGGTCATGAAAGGTCGATTAGAGAGGTGGACCGTCAACAGCACACTGTAACAGTTATGTCACTGCCGTATATTAGACCTTTCTAGCTGTGTTTTAAATCAACCAACATTGTTGGATGTCTTTATGCCTTTTCTGATGTTGAAATAATAGTTTCCAGTGGAATCACTGGAGCTGGTTGTTGGTGTGAACAGCCTTTAAAGCACTGCACATTCTTTTTATTTTGTCCTAAAGCATTTCTTTAATGTCCATCTAGAAATATTTCTCTATTAGTCACTGTTTGCTTGTGTGTTTTTCTATTTGCTTAAAGAATGCCTATTTTTACACCTTTTTTAATAAAAATAACTCTAACTGCAGCTCTGCTGGAAAATTCCCCCCTAATAATTTTATGCCATATCTCATTTTTAGCTCCACTTTTTTTCACCACTCAGCTAAACTGGAATCCCAGAGCTGCACTGTTTACGTGTCGCTGCTGCCTTTTGCTCATGGCTGGATTAGAAAGTGACGTTAACCTTAGAGAAGAGCAGTCAGACTAACTGACGTCTCTTGACATCAGCCTCCAGACGTTGTGTGGTGGTTCTGATCCACGAACCCAAAGCCTGAAGCCAGACCTGATGGGCTCACTGTCACGTTTTGACTTGATGCTGTAAGAAATGTGCTGAAAACAGCTGAACGTTAGAGAACCAGGGAAACCAGTGACCTCTGACCTCTGAGTAATGTGAAGCACTGCTGCTTTTCCACCTGCAGCCTTAAACGTTTTCACATACTCTGATTCTGTTGTTTCCAACGTGAACATTGTTTGCTTTATGCTGTGAATTGGAGTTTTAATGGCGTACTATTCATAAATTGGTGATTTATTAAGCAAATAATGTCTGATCAGTTTTGCTGTTTATTTGCACATGTATTGTGAATTTAATCAGTGTGTCGTCGTTTAAGTGTTGGTGATGCTTAAGGAAGGAAAGTGTTCCCGTTACCCATAAGCCCCTGCTGCACCCTGCTACCACCTCACACCAGCTGCTCCTTTGTAATTTTGCTTGTTTCTGACTTGGGATTCTCATTTTGTAAATGAGGCCATGCATCATATTTATATGACTTTAATAAATAATACCTACCAGGTCAGGGTTATGATCAGAGGTCACAAACTCACAATTATAAGAAATAGAATGTCACAAATTACAGTTTTATAATTATTTCTCATCTTCATTCATTAAAAATATTTCAACTATAAAGACAAATTGTTAAAGTAGATAACTGAGGTACGAAATGGCAACGCATTATTAGATCAGGGTCGAGCAGATCCTCCCTCCAACAATAAACAGTTCAGTTCATAAGGTTCTGAATATTTTAAATGAGAAGAACTAAATATATCGCTAAAGTGTGACAGGTGAGGTGATGACCGATGAATTAGATCCAGACATGTTGCAGCGGGTGTCCAGTTGTCTTGAGATACAAATTAATTCGCAAGTTGTGTGTTTCAGGCTTTGGTTTCAGTGATTCACTCCACTGGTTTGGAGATTAGCTGAAGCTTTGAACTCTGGGTAGGTTTCATGTGCAGAGTTGCATTGTAGTCAGTAAACTGAGAGAAAATACTTTCACAGTGATGTTGGTTTGGTTATGTTAAAGGTTTCCAGAAGCACTGTGATCCAGTTTGACACTGATCCTGTTTTTCAGTTTCTTCTTCGTTCTACAGAACACCAAGTGGAACATTAGGTCCATTTTAATACTGCAGATCAGGCTGACCTGATTCTGATAGAGCCAGATCACATCCTCCACACACACACACACACACACACACACACACACACACACCTACACACACACACACACACACACACACACACACACACACACACATAAACACACAGTGCCAGTCTGTTACTGGAGGGCCTTTTAGTGTATTGCCACTACATTTTGTCATTCCCACACAGACCTTATTTAAAGGGGCAGTATTATGTAAATTTACTTTTCTTAAGCTTCACATCATGTTGTAATGTTATTCCCTCACCATAAACACACCTGGAGTGTTGTCTTGATTCTTTCATGCATGTTTGAGAAATCCTTTCATCTCCATGGCAACCATTCAGCAGGTCAAAACGTGTGGGTGGACCTAGCGGTACAGCTCCTCCTCAGAGCTGCGATTTACAAGCTTCCTCACAGAGCAGCCCTCTGCCACTACTGCTCTACTCAGCTCCTTCAAACTAGCCAGCAAAAATTAGCAAACACCTGGTTCAACTGTGCATCTGCTGAAAAGCTGATATAAGGAGCTCGGCCTGAGCTCATTATATGAGCTTCTTCTTAGTTAAACACTGAGGTAATAATGTTGTTAAAGGGTTAATAGAGCAGCCATGTTGTGATGACTTCCTGAAGGCAGAGGTTTCAAAGAGACAGAGGCCCAATTTCAAAGCATTAAATTATGAAGCCAATTTTCCTTTACGTCATATTTGATATGTATTTTTTTAACAACTGAAGGTAACATAGCTACTTGATTGTTCTACATGTGCCCCCAAAACACAATACTTTAATGTTAGGATTTCATGCAACAATATCTGAAGTGTGATGTACATTTGTATTCAGTTCCCTTGAGTCAATACTTATGTTTTGCTGCAATTCCAGCCTCTACCAGTTTTGCACATCTACAGAACGTTTGTTTTCCAGACTGAATGTATGGATGTTTCCTCTGCTTGATGAGCTATAATACAAATACTACAAATGTGAACTTGTGTCATGGATTCCAGGACATTAGCTTTTTCATTAATATCATCTGACTGAACACCTCTTTTGTTTTTTGGCCATGACTGTGTCTTTCAGAGCTCTGAGGTCAGAATGTCTGATGTTGATTAAATATCAGAGAAATGAGTTTCTCTGATAACGCCTGATGACTGGGTTAAAATCAATCCAATCAAATCAGTGTGGTTGAATAAAACCTACCAGTCTGTCTGACAACTGAATCATTTTCAATTTAAAGCAAAAAATAAGAACTAATCATTTCCATATTGATGTCAGCAGGAGTCCAGCTGAGTCCATGGAGGCAACTTCTTTTTTAACTTTCAGGTTGGCTAACAGTTGCATATGTTCACCTGAGGCCTACAGAACAATGCCAAACTATGTGATTCTTAAATTTCATAAGAGTGCTGTTTTACTTTGAGCTTTATTTTGTGCCTTATCAATAGAATTCTGTCACCAACTTTTGTGCCTGACAAAAAGGGCTGTTTCTAGAAAAAAGTCAGGATTTGCTCTTATGTTTAAATGTCATTGCATTGTGTGAATCTGAAGTTTTTACCAAATAAAGTTTTGAAAACAAATTCAATGCATATCTCGTATTCTACTGCCCTCTAGTGGATGAAGACGGATCTGTCCAAAGGAAAGAAATGATTTATGCCAATAAGTTTATGTCCAAGAAGAAATGAAACGGCATCAAACTTAAAAATGTGCATCAGTTTTGAAAAAAACAAGTTTTATTTATAAAATGGCACATAAAAAATAATTTCCACCCTTCTCAATAATCAATAGAAAAATCAAGCAGGATGTTTTTTCTATTTCATTATTTATTTCTGAATGGCCTCAGAAGGCCTCTTCACCATCACCCTAACCTTTCTGCTCAGGACTGACTGGACTGATCCATAACATTCACATGACTTCCAGCCAGAAGGCTCATGACATTACTGTAAGCTTAGATTCACTTGTGGTTTGAATAATTTGAGCCTAAACTGCATAAACATTTTATTATTTAGATTAAAGAAGCTTGATCATGACAGTCTTTACTTTCCAACTTTGGAGTGAATGCTGTGAATTCTTGTTTAGTTCTTCAGATACCAGCCTGAGATATTGATGATCACTTCGCTGATTTGTTCATTCATTTTAACTTTTTCTTTTTAAAAATGAAGGTGACCTTTAACTGACATACTAAAAACTTATTGACCCTTCAAATAAAAAAAAGGCAGCATAGTTTGAAATAGGGAAAGTGTGGGATTAAATCAACAAGATGTAAAACATTAGGAATGAAGTTTGCACAGAACACATGATTGTTCCCAGTGTCTCCCTGACAACACAAGCATCTGAACCGGAAATCCCTGAGGTCAGTGTTGAGCCACAGCTCAGTCCCCGTACTGCACCTCGGCTCTGAGCTCCTTTGAGACGTAGTTGATCAAGGCAGCAGTGACCTGCTGCTGCAGGGTTACGTTGCCCATCACCAGGGCGATGAGCTGGGCTGCGTCCGTCCAGTCCAAGCTGCCCAGAATGCTGTTGATGTCCTGGCAGAGATGCTCCCTCTGATTGGGCGGCAGCTCCATCAGGATCTGAGGCAGAGGCCTGAACTGACCGCTGGTTAGCCAGCTGCCCAGCAGACCCCCCACCGCCGCACCTCACAGACACACAGAGGGTTGGTTACACTGTTAGTAACACTAATATGCAAACAAACACTAATGTTTTTAGTTCTTCAAAATAGGTATATAAAAAATCAATTTTAGCTTTGGAACCATGTCTAACCCTTTGTCTAGTCATGTGACTTCCTTCTTTGCAGTGTAAAGGAAATAAATAAGTCGTACCTAAGGTGAAATACTGAGTCAATCAAGAACAAATCAGAATGCATTTTGATTATTATTTTATTGAGATATTAAGCAAAGAATATGAGCAATGACTCCCCTGACTAGCCCAGGGAAGAGAAGACTTTTAATGTCCACCAGCCCTAATACACAGAGGGGAGAAAAAGGGAGCATCCCACCAGGTTCAGTTTGCTTCACAACTCTGGTATTTGGACCTGCAGACTGGATGCTTCAAACCCAGGTCAGAAATACCATTTATTATGTTTCCAGGAAGCTGCCTCCAACATGAAGGATGCTTTATAGAGAAAATTCATTGATTGCTTGGTTGATTGAAATAAAACAAAGTTTTGACATAACAGCGCTGAGTCACATTTCCTGTCTGCATCTCTGATTGGGTTTGGATGAACACTGAAATATTTTGTACTGTTTTAAATTATTTTTATTTTCAGTCTTTATGGATGAAGACCATTAAGTTGAGACTTGAAAGCTGTATGTATACTTTTGACTTTTTTCTGCTACAGAATTCTAGCACTTAGTATATTTATCCAAGTACAGAATAAGAGATTAATTGACCCATGTTTACATTTAATATGGCACAATAAAGATGTTTTCCATTACACGTTTAATTTGAGGTATTACTCCTGTTAAACTTAATCATATCTCATGTAGAACAGAAGCCATAAAACGTGTTTTTGTTGCTATTGAGATATGCAGTTTTGGTTCTGAAGATGTTCGCGTTCCTTTGACCTGTTTTTGAGAAGTTGGAGAAACAATTTGTTTACATTTTCAAGTGTGGAAAAAACTAACCTGGAACCAAACTTCAAGGACAGAACAAAACCACAGCTTTAGTTTGAGCACACTGCAGGTGGAGAGAATTCAGACAAAACCCAGACAAGACTCCGACAAAACTCTCTGATTACGTCACACAGAATGTTACTTTTTATACTTTTTCTATAAGAAATGAGTTGAGGAGAAACACACACAAATGCAGAGTTAACACCTCAAGTTGGCTTAGAAGAAATGTGGTTCCAACAGGAAGTTGGCTGACGGGAAAACGGAAGCTGCAGGTGAAGCTCTGAGCAGAAGAACACGTCAACTTTAAGTAAGTAAAACACATATGATCAAATATAATAAATGAATGAATAAACTGATTAATAAAAGTAATAATAATAATTATTTCATTCCACACATGCAAACTGTTTCCTCTCTCATTTTTGACAAAGAAGGATTCTTTGTTTACATGTTTCCAGGTACATTTTCCTCTCATTTTCTTTCCAACTACAAAAGCTTGATTTCTAGAGGTTCTTTGTTTTGAAATGCACATATTTAATCATTTCAATATGTATTTGCAATACACTGTACGGTATTTTAAAGTTTCTCAAGATCCTGTCTTGTAATTTTATTAATACATCACAGTGTACTGTACACACAGTGTGGGTTAACTTCAGTACATTAACATATCTTAGCACGTAAATAATAAGCTACAAGTAATATGCTAAGTCAACTTACAGGTATACTTATAGTATTATAACAATTAAACTATTAAAATTGCAAGAAACACCTCGGCACACTTTTGGCCAGGCCAACCGTTGTTTGGTTATTTAGTGTAAATACTTGAGTTCAATCTCTTTTAACTGAATGAAAATGAAAGTGAAATGTGAACAACAGTCTCTCCAGGATGAAGTCCTTCTTTGTCAAAATTGATAGAGGGAACAGTTTGTATTTGCTTATGAAATATAAACAAATTGTGTCTCCAGCAGAGAACTGAGGTCCTTCCACATCAGGAAAAGGTCAAAGGTAAGTGAACAAGCTCAGAAGCAAATATAGAAATCTCCATACAAACAAAATTGCTTTTATGCTTCTATTTTATTTTTAAGTATGTAAAATATAGTTTAGAAAAATATTAACTTTAAGTACACAGTCACATTTTTAGCATATAATAAGCATACTCTGTACACTTGAATAAATGACTTCTTGCCAAGGGATCACTAGCAGCAGCCAACTCATTTTTATCACACTTCTAAGAAGCCCACGAATTTTGAATTGTTTAAGTTTACATATTCTAAAGATTTCATTTGTTTGTTATCACTGTTGTGTTTTAATGGCAAATTGATACAGTGTGTTGTCCAGGCAGCAATGTTATCATCGCTGTCCCTTTGTGGCCTGTCCAGTTGGCTGTCTGAACCAGATAAGGCCCATCATGCCTTATAGGTAAAATGTTCCATTTTACAATTTTTCTAGAGCAAATCTGCCAGACTCTTCAAGGCAGGAAAATCACTGCTATACTATTTTTATACTATTCAAAAGGGGTGAATTTTATTATTATTATTATTTTTTAAAAAGATGACTCCTGTTTTGTTTCTTCTGTTTTGGTCCTTACCGACAGCAATCCCCGCGGGTCCACCGAGCAGCCCGCCGACGAACGCCGTGCCCCCCGCCACCGCCGCTCCTTTGGCGGAGCTTTTCACCGCCACTTTGATCTGGTCATGAGCCGAGATTTCGCAGCACAGGCGCATGACGTCATCCATACGAGGTGCCATCCCTGCGTTGAAGCACAGCGGTGGTAGAACAGTGGTCTGAAACTAGGCAGAAACAAAGTATGAAAACTGAATATCATTTACTTTACTTCAGTCATAACAACAAACACAGCAAGAGCAGGCGAAGGAGAGGAACATAGAGGTGGGTATCAGTTTTCCGAGCAACAATCTGCAAAAACTTTTGGTTTCATTTTAACATGACACACTGACTTTAAATATAAAAATAATAGCAACACAGACACATTAACGCGTATTTAAAATTAAAAAGCATAAAAAACGCATAGAATGACAATTCATCTTTTAACATTTTTATTTTATGCCGGTATGTATGAACTAATAATAGTTTTTTTTCTGTTTACACCGACATTAGAGTTTCATTGTGTTCGAGACTGAAACTGAGTCCGAGCGGCTCTAAAACAAAGGGACCAACCGGCTGAAGAGGCTCCTCCTCTGCTGCTCCTCTGCTGCTCCTCCTCTGCTCCTCTGCTGCTCCTCCTCTGCTGCTCTGCTGCTCCTCCTCTGCTCCTCTGCTGCTCCTCTGCTCCTCTGCTGCTCCTCCTCTGCTGCTCTGCTGCTCCTCTGCTGCTGGTTTCTTACCTTTAGCTTAGCCCAACAGCGAGCGCTTCTGTCTCCACACAAGGTGCTGCCTGCTGCCCGCTCCGCCTCTCCGATTCAGAACTTGTGGTTGATCTTTCGATGTCCTGATTGGCCTGTCACTTCCTGTACGTCACAGTGGGTCCGCACCATTTGTAACCCGACAAGTGAATTTATGTCCACCGTTTAACTTGAGGCGTACCCTGGAGGCCCTGCTGAAATGTGACTGAAACAAACAGCAACAGGTCAGTTTGTCTGTTAGGAATTTGAAATCTCATTTCATAAATTCCTTTATTTTCTTCGTGTCTGTAAACAAACAACTGAATAAACATAAACAATTTCTGACAGATTATTTTCAGTGGTTGGCTGTCAAAATGAGTTTTTATGAATTATTGGTTTACCAATGGAAACTCTCAAATCAAACTTAGAAATTGTCAATTGGAACAACTGCACGAAAACGATCGGTGCGAAATTGTCAAAAATTCAACTAAGTACTCACAAAGTGTGTTTCACTTTAAGGGAGATTGTTTTTGTTTCTACCTGCGTTCTATATTCAAGACGAAATATTTACTTTACAAATATTTCCACCAAACGTAGATAAGATAGCCATACAGCAGCAACAACAACAACTATTCGTTATAGATGCAGTAATTGTTAAGCTAAATATTTTCTTCGTTCGCCAAAGAAAACATGGGTCGGCCCCATATCAGCACGCCGTCGCCTGAAGTGTCCAACCGCCAACAATGCCCCCGCCATTTTCCTTAGTGTATCGGGGCAAATGATGCGAACCCTGTAATAACCAGCATCTGCCTTATTAAAAGCTTTTATTGCTTTTTTAAGTTTTTAGATAATCTTACATTTTTACGATGAACATTCTTCTGTGTTTCACCATATTTTTTGGAAACCCGTCATGAGTTCATGTTATATGAGGAACAAATTTGAGACAGCACAGTCGCTCCTCATTGGCTCAGACGCGGTGACGAGGCAGCACAATACGACCCCCCGTCCTCCCCCCCTCTCTCTCTCTCTCACACTCCTCACAGATAAACAATTTTTTTTTTTTTTTATCACAAAAGACTCAGAAGAAAACAAGGCAACGACATCTTCACCGTGCTGGAGAAACGTCAACTTTCTAAACAAGTAAGAGGGAGACATGACTCAGAGTTTGTGAGTGAACATTTGAACTTTGATGTAAGTTTATTTGCTTTACCGACGGACTGACTGTAATCGCTCACACTTTGTATTACAGCTCAGAGTCAGAGAGGAGGGTGGGTGAGGGGCTGATTGCTCTGAACTAGAAAGTAGATGTTTTACCTTAACATCTGTTTCCGGCTGATAACTGAGGTTTCTCGTCGTTCTTTCTTCTTTGTGTGGTTCTTTTTTCCCGTCACACTAACTGATGCTGTACAGTATTGATCAGAGTGTTTTGGCAGTAAGAAAGTACAGGAACTGATGTATTGCATTTGTTCATATTTGCACATTTATTCATTTATTTTAATAAACTAAAACTCCAGTTGATCTGAATCTCTTTGTACTGTCCTGTATATGAATGGTGCTTTATAAATAAACTTGCCTTGACTATCATTGCCTGGATGACGTGGAGCGCGTCATATAAACATGTGCGCATTGTGCAATAAGTTCGGGTGTTGGACGTCTTGTACCCGCTTTGCGTCAGTTCTTGACCTCTAAGGGGAACGTTTGATACCAGATGTAATAACAGACAATTTAATGTGTTTTTCCATATTCTAATAAACAATAGAATGTCCTTCAGGTTGGATTTGAGGTTCAGAATTTGAAAATCTGTCAGATTTTATTAGAATCAAATAGTCTGTACTATAATGAGAAAAAAATTAAACAAATAAAATGTAATGTAAATTTTTTGATAATTTTCTTGTAAATTATATTAATTTACGAGAGATTTGAGCTTTAAAGCTGTGATATGTAGCTTTTACAAAGAGCATGATTATTTTACATATTTATTAGAACTGCCAAAAGAAATGTCGGCCTTTCCCCTGTGGTCCTACTGCCATCTGCAGAGCTCAGTCAGAAACAACCAATCAGAGCCAGGAGGAGTGATAGGTTTATTTGTCATAACCTGCAAAGAATCAGCCAGAGACAGAGATTAGGTTTCTTTTAATTTCTTTTCTGCAGAATAGGAGAATTGAGAACAGACGCGACGAATCGCTGTCAAACACTGTCTGGACTCAATTCTGCCAGTTCTTTCTTTGCATTTCTCTTTATTGTATAGAAAAAGGAGGTTGGGCTTCTTCACACAGTCACACAGAGAATTGACCAACCGTCTTTACATTCTGAACCCTCTGTGGACATGCCCTTACAAGGGCATGTGGCTGACCACAACTAATCAGTTACATATGGAACTAATAACACATGAATGTTTAACGTTTTTAGCTTCCAAACAAACATCCTAAACAAAGTTAATAATATACTACAAAAGAAAGAGAAGTTAAGTAAATATAAAAAGAAGAATAATATGAGAGTAATAATATGAAAAGAATAATATGAAAGAATAATATGAAAACATAACTTGTAAAATAAACTCATGAGTAAATGAACAGGAGGATAATTTTTCTAACAAGGGGGGTCTCTGTACTGTTAGTCACCCTCCTGTACGCGCTGCTCACAGGAGCAGCATATACAAGTGCATGATTGACAGCGCTACACTTGTAAACATTTTGTGTACAGGTGAGGACTGGAGGTGGGAAGAGATGAAGTGGTGCATGAATGTGTGAAGGGGAAAATGAACCTGTTCTGTTTAAACCTTCTTGTTATGTTTTGAGGGATAAAGAGAAGTTTTCATGTTCTGACCCGAATGGTTCTGGCCAGACACTGAGTTACCTAAACTTTGAAGTCATACTCTGATTGTGTGAACTTTTGCAGACATCCCATCCTGTCTGCTGCAAAACAACCATACATTAACAAGAACATGTCAAATGAAGGTTGTCCAAATGACTTTGGACAAGGTTACGTTTGGTGTACAAGGCAAGAGTGTTTCTGTTTTGTTCCCTTGGAGCACATGCTGTTATTTTTAGTTAGTTGTTTATTAATCCATGCTGCTGTAGGCCACTATGAATAATGTTAATTTTATGCTATTCCAGTCAGAGTTGTGATTAATGCTTTAACATTTTCTTTAAAGTAGTGTCAAAATCTGGACACACAGTGTTGCATTTTCATCTTATGTTTACATTTAGGTAAACATAAATGTTACCTAAACTTTAACATGATGCCCTCATTTATTCAGCCCATTTTAGTTAATTAGTGTGTAAAAAGTGCATCTGTGCTTGATCCATATTTGGATCAAGTACAGATGCTTACTTAAAAACATATTTTAGGAGTTCATCTGGCCCAGATAACCTAATGATGAACTGATTCTTTCATCCTTAGAAACAGAAGAGCGTGCAGATTATTTTTGCTCTAGTCGCTCTAGTTGGTAATTCCATCTTGGTCGGCACTCAGCTGATGAGCTTCTATAAGGAATCTGTTCCCCAACATTACACTGATGTAACCACCCAGCCAGCTGATAAAGTGTAATAGGAGCAGCTGCTGTAAAGAGTGAGCTGCTGGTGTGTAGGAACAGCCTGTGGAGGGCGCTGTTTCTCACCAACAGAGACCCAGATTCCATAGATGAGGTGATAAGCGGTTTTTATTCCTAACAAACAAACTTCCTGTACGCCGTACAGGTGTCAAACTCCAGTCCTGGAGGGCCACTGCCCTGCAACTTTTAGATGTGCCTCTGCTGCACCACACCTGAATAGAATAATTAGGTCATTAAGGCTCTGGAGAACTGATCTACACAAGGAGGAGGTAATTAAGCCATTTCATTCCAGTGTTTTGTGCCTGTGGCACATCTAAAAACTGCAGGACAGCGGCCCTTGAGGACTGGAGTTTGACACCCCTGCTGTACGGAGACCTGAACCTGTAAGGAGTTTGTTCTCATGACTGCTCTTTCCGTTTTTACGTTCCAGGCTGTAAACGAGACTTAGAGAATGATCGGGAAGATTCTTTCTCATCTGCTTGGGAATGCTGGAGAGGAGTCTGAAGCAGTAGGTGGCGCCAGTGAGGAGCTCCTGGAGTTTGAAGAGGAGGAATGGGTCATTGTTAACATCCCAGGTGAGAGACAAAACTATGATTCATAACAATAACAACAAGTTTACACTTCAGGTTGTCATGGTTCCTAGTGATAATGGGAGGTTGTTTTATCTGGAAACAGGAAGTGGACCCCTGCCGGCCCCTGATGCGGACCCTCTGGAGAACCTGCTGATAGAGCATCCCAGCATGTCTGTCTACCAGATAAGGATGCAGGGAGCAGAGGAGGAGGAGGAGGAGCTAGCCTCAGATGATGATGAAGAGGAAACCTCTAGGTAACTTTATGTCACTTAGATAGGATGCTTTATCTCTCAGCCAATCAGTGTGTGCGAACCAAGTCTTCCTCCAATGGCTGTTGATGGGTATTGGATGAATCAATCAGAGATCTTTAAACCAAACCCGAGGGTTCCTACACATGTTCATGTCGAAGTCTCATACTTTCAAAGTCAGCAGGTTTTAACAAAATGCAGGGAAAACATCATAACAGTCCAACCTTCACTCATGATGCTCTAACATCTTGTGCTTATTCAGGCCGCTGGCTGTGAGGCGGCACATCTCCTGGCATCTGGCCGCCTGGGGGAATCCTTTGCCATGTGGCCTCCAGCTGCAGGCCATGCAGAGAGCCAGGAGCCAGGCCCAGAGAAAGAAGCTGAGTCGCAGCGCCCTCCACAGGCACAACATGACTAAGACACAGTTCTCACCAAAGGACAAAGGATATGGCAACATAAGGCGTCCTTCCCCGCGCCTCTACAACTACTGACATGCAGGGATCAACCTAGACAGGATGCATGAGATGCCCTGACCTCCAATCATCAGCTCAGTATGGCTCTGAATTACTCAGGTTCTCTGTCATGAATCCACTCTGCATTCGCCTCATAACTGCATAGGAAGACATTTAAGGTCCTCTGCCTCAAAGATGAAGCCATGAGAGTTTGCTGTAAGGAGCTGTGAACTGCTGCCATCAGGTCTATTAACTAGTGACCTCAGCCTCAACACATGTAGTTCGAATGGATCTTTAGAAAGTTACTTTTTCATAAAGTTGTAAAAATGTCAACTGTCTTGATTATGGACAAGTGTGTTATGTGTGTGTTTGAGAAGTTATTTGTATAATTAACGATTGGAGCTTGTGACAATGTTCCAAACATGAAAAGGTGAAATCTGTAGAAAGTTTGTTCAGAAATGAAACATTTCAGATTTATTATGCATTGCAGTGGCTTGTTCTTTGATAGTGTGTTCATTTTCTAAGTGTATTGACCTGTACAGTATTCATGTAAAGAAAAACAACATAAAAATTAATAAATGATTTGATATTTTTTATCTGATGGTCTATTAATGACAGTACAATTGTTGTCTTACCAATCTGATTGTCTATGCTTTGAAAAAACATGGAAACCCGTTTGTAGTTTTCCAACAGCCACTTAGGAAGCACATAAACATCTAGAAGAGGGGTCAGCGACCTCCACAGCCCAAACAACCGGTTTTCCCTTTGGTCCAGAATAACAAATTTTGTTTAGAGTCACAAAAGCTACATGAAACAAATTAGTTTATTTAGCTTAGGTTATTAAAATCATTTCATTTTCAAATGAAAGAAAAGCACTTTCACTTTTGTTTTTAGGATTTAAAATAAACGCAGTTATCTTTATTTTATCAGCAGCTTAGTGATGGTGAGAACTAGCTCTG
The DNA here is from genome assembly GCF_002775205.1 of Xiphophorus maculatus. NCBI lineage: Eukaryota > Metazoa > Chordata > Actinopteri > Cyprinodontiformes > Poeciliidae > Xiphophorus > Xiphophorus maculatus. Next base: position 33,150,029 of record NC_036446.1, on the reverse strand, counting down.
TGGCTTTCGCAGGTGATGCATTTTTGCCATGAACCTCTTGACTCTATCTGGATCAATTGCATTGGCCCAGTGGCCACCAAGTTTAAAATGAGATCCAATGATCATTCCACGGGCATCCAGGAAGTTTTCAACGTTGTCGTATGTCACTCCAGAACCGATGAGCACTGGGATTTTCACAGACTGGGAGACCTCTGCAAAGGCAAAACACAGCAGGAGAATTCTGCTTTGATTCATTCATTCATAAATTAACTGTGACCTGTCTAGTTTCACTTTCCAGCCTTTGTCTTATCAACTTCCACAGATCAAAAAACATCCTGTCCTGCAGAGTAGAAAATGTTTGGGAGTGAAAAAGAGTGACAAATATGACACCGGGAACTCTTCCTGGTATATTTAAGGTTCTCACATTTTGAAATGTGGTGACTTAAATACTCATCTAAGAGAATAAAAGGTTACATGAAAGAGTTCTTATTTTGTAAAATATTGTATTTACCATTAAGTTCCAACTTTTTATAGAAAAAAATAGAAAAATACAACAAAAAAGCTAAAAAAAAACTTACTGGATAGCTAAAAATAACCTTATTTGAAGTACAGGGGAAAGAAACTGATGTTGCCTCAGGTTGAAGTTGCTCCTGTTTTCCAAAGTGACGAAGCAGAAGGAGAGTTGCCTTCATGAAACGTGAGATAAGTGAGGGCAGATCAGCCCAAGTGAACTTTGGACAGGGTGAAGGCTGAACTCCACGCCGACACGACCGGCATCTTTCTGTCTGAGCCTGCTCAGTTCACAGACAAATCGTGTGTGTGTGTGTGTGTGTGGGTGTGGGTGTGAGGAAAAGACCAGCAAGTGTGTGTCCTGTTCTGTATTTCAGGACTCATGAGACCCTCAGCTATGTGACTGGTCAGCGTCTGGCTGAGTTCTGACAGTATTAGTTGGACACTGTGATAAAATTAGACCTGGTGGTGTTTCTGGGTGAAGACTCTCACACCACATTACACTCTCATGGGAATCTTTAAAATAGAAAAGTGGGACAAAAAACATTCCTTTCTTTGGGCAAAAAAAAAAACAAAAATGATACACAGGTACTCAGTACTGATGTTTAAATTACTCTAAGCTGAATTTCCTGCTCCCACAGGCACTGGACACATGATGAGGGAAACTTGACTAGATGTTAAGCAGAACTTTTTCCAACATGCCACCATAACACAGATTACTATAACTAGATCAATATTTTTTTAATTTCACCTGACTATGATTAAAAAACATAAACAGAGAGTGTGTTTGAGACAAGACTCAACTATTAGATTAGATAAATACTTACATGGTGTGTGCCATAAATTAAAGCAAAGTAAATGAATATGCATTGTTACTTTCAAAGTCAACTATTGTTCCCCATCTTGGTAAAATATCAACTCTTCACTGCAACAGTGCCCTCTGCTGCTCACATCATCTAACGGCATCTGAAACGAGTTACAATCTGACGCGCCTTCTTTTTGTTCAATCTAAATAATCAGTGAAATGACCAGCCAGTGTAGAAACATACTTATTTGTTTTGTTCTGCGTTTCTTTTCAAGGCAGTGACTGAGTGTGAAACGATGCTGCTCCATACTGACTTCACATTGCAGAAGCTTCCAGCTGACCAAAGTGCACCAGTACCTGTGAGCTCACATGGGTCAGCCTGATCTCCGGTCGCTGCCCCAGTGATGATGACTCCGTCTGAGAGGAAGAACTCGGCAGCTCGGGCCGTCTCCTTTATAGTCACATCAGCTGTCAGAGCATGAGAGCTGCAGACACACAGGCAGCAAGCTGAGCAACAAACAGCAATGACTCACTTCTGACCCACAGAACTAGACAACTCATGAGATATTAAGATTAGTAATTATTGTACTGACACCTACTCAAGCTGTTTTAATGTAGGTAAAGTATACACTGTAAATTGTATTTGATTAAATGATCAGTGTATAACTTGACTGGTCATGCTTATTCTAACACACTCAATTAAAGTAAGTCTGTCTCAAACATTTGAGACACATTTAGTTGTTTATACCCACTGCTTCTACTATCTAAGTCAAAGAAATCTTACAATTTTTACATTTTGAACTTAAATGAGTGAGTTTTTACTTCTGACTAACTGATTAACTTCAGTTGTGTGAAGTGTTTATTCATTTTGTCATGTCTCCAAGAGTTGAGTAAATGCGAGTTTTTGAGTGAACACTTTAAAAAAACTGAAAGAAGAAAAAGGTAGGAGTGGGAACTACTTCCCAGGATGCTTAGTGGCATGTTGTTGTTGTCTTTCACAAAGAGTGAGATGGAAGCGTGTTACATTGACCTGCCTCTTGTGTGTTATTAAAGCAAACATTTATTTTAAAGCAAAAAGTCAACACTATTAACTAATTAGGTGACTTCTTAAGGCAGTAGATTGCATTGGATTTAACTGGAGGGTATCTAATTAAGAGGTGGGGGAATAAATACAATTGTTTCACATTTAGAAGCATTTGCAAGGGGTGTATGTCTTTTATAACCCTACTTACAATTTAACCAGTTTCCTTATGTATTTGTAACTTTTATAAGTAATGAGGTTTTATTTGTTCTTTTTTCAATTTTTTTTTTACATATTTGTTAAAACGGTCACTATGTTTTGATCTTATGTGTTCCCTATGCTCCTACTGTCATCTGTAAAAATGCACCGCTCTGGGTCAAAAACAACCAATCAGAGAAAGTAGGAGGGCGTTGTGCTGTCAATCATCCTTGTGTATGTGTTGCTCGATGTACAAATAATGGAGAAATGACTTATCATTCCAGGAAAACTGTTTATCTACTGTCATCGCTGGCCATGCTAACTAGCCTGAACACCTGTGCTGAAGCAGGTGTAGCATAGCAGAGAAATTGGGGACGGGTGTGAGCAGCATATACAGGAGGTGATTAACAATGTTATGACCCTCCTCCTGGCTCTCATTGGTTGTTTCTGACCCAGAGCGGTGCATTTTAGAAAGCTAGCAATATGAGCACAGGAAGAAAGCAGAGAACCTTGATTTTTTCAAAGATTATCTGTCTCATGTTATACTGTCATGATGTACTGATATTACAACAAATATATAAAAAACATATTGTTTATAAAACTGACATACTGCAGCTTTACCAGTGTCCTCATGGGCCCGCTGACTAACATGTGAGCGTTTTGGGGGCGACAGTTCAGGGATTTAACTGAACAGATGGTCACTTCACCTGTGTTTCTTCTTGATGTCGGTGAAGATCTGAACCCCATCAGCTCCAATCTGCTTGCGATATCTCAAAAGGTCCCCGGCGCAGGCATTCAGAAGACCCTCGTCTGCCACATGAGAAAAGACAAAACCCTCTGCTCTGATGAAATCCAGACCTGAAAAACATACACACATCAAAGCGGTTGAAGAGTTGATTTGAACAAAAAAAAAAAAAAAAAATCATGCCGTTCTGAACTCAAGAGTAAAAACACCCAGCATGAACTGGGAAATTTTCTGATTAGCTGATGAAAAGCTGAACCTGAAGCCAAAGCTACAGCTAACGCTTGCTGGTTGGCAGAAGATAGGATCTGGACTCCAAGGGGCAGAGTGGGGCAGACATGTCTGACAGCAGAGCAGACCGCAGTCATACAGGCGCAAACTTCAGGGCCCACGTTGAACGAGTAGGGGACATCGTGCATGTTTTCAATGATCAAACCGTCCTGGATGAGATATTTATGAGTTCCTCTCTCATTTAGAAGGGAAGATTTCAGCTATGCTAATGTGATGTGTAGAAACTTACAATGCCTGCTTCAAGGTAGACCTCTGCCTCACCGCATGCTTCTTTGACAATCTGCAACATATTTAAACAACCCAGAGGAGTACCTGGGATAAGGAACAAGGACCAGTTTAAAATGAATTAATATTGTTTGCTAATCCCTTCAACACAATATAAAATGTGATAATTACTAAACACTTCAGAATATGCAATGCCAATTTGTTGGGAGTTTAAGAGTAAATATGTAAAATCTTTCCAGAATCATTCAGCAGCAGGAGCTCCTGCTCCATGAACAATAAAAAAGTGAACAGTAAAACATTAGAGAACAAAGATTATAAAAATGTTAAGCTACCTGGCAAGGCTTTAACATGAATCATACCAATGACAACAGATTTTAAGGATCCAAAAAGGCTCTGAAACTTCATTTTGTAGTTTGTGTGGAGCCACAAGGCTGCAGAGACTAAACAAAGTTAGTTTTCCCTTTCACTGGAATGAGGCGCATGTGACTGAGCAAGGTTCAAAGACAAAAATCAATGAAAGGCTGAAAAAAAGTTATGAAATAAATTTGTTCAAAGAGCCTACACCTGGTTATCCGATGGTGTGATATAATGCATTAACACTTCCACAAGCTCTGCAGAATGGAAACCATGAAAAAAGAAAATAAATCTGGAATACTGTACTTTATTATTTAATTATATATTTACTTAAAGTTGTAATCAAAGAATTTTACATTTATGTGTGTGATACTGTATTTAGATGTATCTTTCATACATTTTTGACACACTTTATGGAGTAGATCTATCAATTAATTAATTTATTAATTAATAAATCTATTCCATATTTGTTTCCAATTTATTTCTCATTATGAAATTAATGAATAATTATTGAATGGTTTATATGCAATTTTGATAGTCCAAGCCATAAGGGAGATAAAAGCTTAAACAAATAATTATATTGTCTTCAATATTGTCTACTGATAAAATGTCAGTAGCCCATTGAAAAGACTGAAATGTACTACTAGTAACTATCAATGTAGTCAAAATGATGAAGTAAGTCTAGATTTTACTGTTTGGATTAACATCCAAATGTTTGCTTTATCAGTAAAATATAATAAAATTGGTTTTGCTGCTGCAAAATTCTTCAATGGTGGCATCAATAAGCTGTGGCACTGCTTCACTTCCAGTGGTACCTGCAACACAGATCAACAGCTAAATGATTGAAATTTGAACACAAGTGATCCACCAATAGGACATTGATACCAAGGACATATAAAACTGGCAAAAACACTAAGCTTTTGTAAAGGCCTTAACCTTAAACCTTCTAAAATGTGGTGGACTATGCTCAAAAGCCCAATCTGTTCCAGAAACCAGAACTGTCGCAGTTTATATTCAGGTAAAATTTAGGAAGAGACTTGGTGAGGACTGCATAAAATGTATTGCCAAAGTCCAACTGCTAAGGGTCATGAAATCAAATTTAAATGAGCCTAGTAACTGTTCTGTTTATTACAATTCACCCTCTCTAATATGGCGGCGTCAGAGACGTATGACAAAACAAATAGAGCGGCGAACATCTCTCGGTCGGTATTTCTGGCAGTTTATGGTTAAATTGCCGCTGCCATCTGCATGACCGTGTGTGACAACAATGTAAGACATTCACAGAAAGAAAATACGCTTAAGTATTACAAATATTTTACGATTTTGTCCACATTTATTGGGTTAATCTAAAAGACCGGGGGTTTGTTTACATCTGACAAGCAAGCCACGCGGTATCTGGACACTTCCTGCTGCGAAAACACCGCCCCTGCAGCTGTCACCGCAGCAGTCACGCCTTCTGTTAACTGACTTCGCTGCAAGCTTACATTTTTGCTTCTTTTAACAAAGTTTAAAAATACCATCGGGGTGATGTAAAGGCCAGGCATTTCAAATGCACCACACGGAGGTGAGAAGAGTGAAAATAGTCACGTAAAGAGCGGCTTGGGCTGGAGGTTTAGCGCCAATTTAAATGAACTCCTGACTGACGTCACGGCGTCGACTCATCTGTTCTGTGCAAGGCGCGAGCTCAGCTCAGACTGCCGAACAAAGCGGCCAGAAGTCCAAGCAGCAGCCACGCGCTCATATTTAGTAACTGACACCGAGGAGAGTGAACTTCAAGGCCAGAGACCTGAGGTGAGCTGCTTCCAAAGCAACCATCACTCCAGCGAGTTAAAACAGCTTTAGCTCACACTTCTGAAAACTCAGCTGACTTGTCCAAACTGCAACAAGTTGGAATACACGCTGTTTCTAATAACCATTAGAAAGTCGGGGTGCTGCTGTTGTTAACTTCAGGCTCAATATTGTTTGTTTGTTTGTTTATTCGATTTGTTAAACAAGCTCTCCAGCGTGTCTGTTCATGTACTGGTTGTTCGGCCATTATGTGAAAAGCAGCTGTCCAAAGTTAGCGGGGTGCAAGAAGTGGAGTTTATCTTAAAATAGGCGACGACGTGAAGCTTTACAAACACTGTATCATCTGGAGTTTGTCACAAAATGACTCCATGCTCAGATTTGCTTGTTGGGCCTGTTTTAGCAGAGCCTTAGCTCTGCGTACTGTACCAGTTTACCCGCGCCTGGCTCGGTTTGGCTTTGTCGGAAGGAGGGAGCTCAGCGTGGGGGTTGGGGATTTATGAATGTGTAGTTTTCTTTTTAAAAAATCTCCTAACCTGACTTGTTTTCTGCCTTAGGTTTGCTCTGAACGTTTGAGCGGCCTTTTAAAGGATAATGCGGGGACAACAGTAAGTCTGACATTGAGTTTATGAATGAGTTCGGAACGTGTGTCAGAGTGTGACGACAGAAAGTTACAGAGCCTTAGCCACCCGGCTAATCTGTGGCCTGTTGTCACAGGACTTTATTTGGACCACAACAGCCTGTTAATGCAGGCTGTTGTTACGATGTTACGTTGACACATGAGAGTTAAGGTCCCGTTTCCTTGTGTGTTTATTTTACAGGGAAGAGAAGGAACCGAAGTCTGCCGCAGTCGGAGCTCCCAAAGAGAATACAGTACGAACGAGAAAGAGGAAGGCAGATGTTGCTATTGTAAGGAGCATTCAGAGCCTGTCTGTCTTTAATCCGGAGTCTACCTTTAGTTCCAACTCTTTATTTTAATGAAGTTTTGTTTTCACACTGATCTCACAAATGTCCATTGGTTCTGCTTCCTTTAGGCAGTTAGCAGTAGATGTTACTCTGTTTTATTGCTTTTGATACTGCTTGTTCTTGATCACTATTCAGTTTATTCTTAAGATCTACAGTTCATTCAGAAGTTTTCTTCAACACCATGCATATGAACCTCATTAACTGGGAGATTTGTGTATATTGATCCAGCATAAAAAATATTTAATTTTTTAAAGAAATGGATTCACACATTTGAAAACATTTTTGGATTATTCCTAATCAAAACAAAGACCATATATACAGATTAAAATGTATTGGTTAACATGAAATGCTAAGTTGCTGATTCTAGAAGAATGCCTTTTGAATTTTGGTTTAAGTTATTATAATTGATCAATTAACTTCAGCTCTCCTCTTGGGTGATGGATTCTGTTTACTGCCACTAGCTGGATGGAAAAACAACGAGTCTGTGGGAGTTCTATCAAGATGTAAGAGGGAGGAAATTTAAATTTAGAAGACTCAGCAAGTCTTTGGGTGCCATTCCAGGATCAACTGTAGACTGGTACAACTCTACTAGGATGGATGTGTTCCCATTTCAGATCAGGGATGGCCAGGAAATTTATGAAAATCACAAAAGCTCAAACCTGCCATGAACTCTACAGTAAGACCAGTTTAACATCAGCATGAACTGAGAGAGTGGCAGAAAAGTATTTTTTATGTGAAATTGATACCTTCATGCTCAGCTGAAATGTGCAACTTACCACAACGATAAATCAAATGACTTCAGGAGAAAATGAATATAGAGCTATTGACCGCAATGACAAATATGTTTCAGTCCCTCCAGGATGTAGCTGTTCATTTTTTTTGTTGTGATTGTTGCTGCCTAACATTACTGATGTCACAGCACCATTTTCAAAAAGTAGCAAGTTTTGTGTAAGCTTTATTTTTGCCATAGCATGGTTTTATGACAAAATTTAAATCGCTGCACACAACCTTTACAAGAAAGACAGGATTTGAACAATTATTCAAGTGAAAATAATGTTTTAAAGTACCTTCTTGAAGACATTCAAGAAGGTATTTTCACGAAGTGGAAGGTATTGATTTCCACTTAATTCAAATCAAATCATGTCCTGAGATGTCAAAGTGCAAAAGAAGAAATCCGTATTGGTCAGTCAAGTTGACATAAATGGTTTACACAGCATAAGCAAATTCTACAAAAAGTTTCAAGATGGTTTTTGCAAAAATAAAAAAAAGGTTTAGCATCACACATGCCTCCATCTTGGTGGTTCGGCTTTCAGTGACATTGTGAAACAGGAAGTTAAATTAGGAGGTTCAGGAGATTTGCAGAAATGTAGCTGTGTTGCAGTGATTACTCTGAAAAGGAAATGCAGAAAACATGTAGGTGATCGGTCAGATTTGTGAAAAAGTTCAGATGACTGGTGAAAATTTGCGAATGAGGGAATTTGCATTAATAACTGTGATCACACCTCAACTTCCCGGAGGGAAAACTGATATTTGAAGGAGTTAAATTGAGGTGTAACAGCACTGGAACAGTCATGGTGGTAGAAGAATCATGATGTGTGACTTTTTTGTTTTCCCTGCTTGTGTTGCTGCAAACTGGGACACATTTAAATGCCTTACCAGATCAATGATTTCAAACAGATCTCAGAACTGGTTTTTGATGGGTTGGTAATGGATAAAGTAGGGCAACATTACATTTCTTTATTGGCCTGGACCTTAACCCTGTTTATGAACTTTAGATCTGTTCCAGGCAAGCAGGGAGCTTTAAGACAGGAGTGCTCACATATTTTCAGAATTCAGCAAGAAGCTTCTTGATGACTGAAAAGAACCATGTGATTTCCAGTATGCTAAGAGACATTTAACCAAGTCTTCCTTGGTTTGTATGTCTATATTTGTGGTGGGATATGCAGTTCTCACCTTGTAGGGATCAGAGAAAAGCTTATGTGAGGTGATCCACCTAACTTGGTTTAAGAAATTAAAGACAGAGAAATAATTATTTCTCCCTGGAAAGTTGTTGAAAGTTGTAGTTGAAATAAATGATTAAGCCACTCCTAATTGGTCATTGATTCTCATGAGTGTTTGTACAGTTGTCTGTATTTGCTGTGTAATCTGAGCATCGGTCGAATTCTGTTCATAGATTCTTTTTGTCTTGGGTTTGTAGTTTTTGCCAGACCCGGATGAAGAGGTAGACGTGATGACAAAGAAAAAGCACTGCAAGTCTGAGGTAAGTTTATTTTTCTGGCCGCCTTCAAAATGCTCTGAGAGGAAGTTTAAACTGGCAGCTTTTTTTCCCATCAACTTGCCTGATAGGAAGGACTGTTAGCCCAGAGTTCAGGCTCAGTACTTGGAGATGAAAAGGTTTGTTTATCTTTAAATGAAAAGCTGGGAATAATATGGAAAAAAAATTCCACACAAATGATCATTTTAGGAAGTTAATCAAACGTAATATGTTTTACATTTTGCCACATGATTCTTTGTGTGCGCTTAGGAATTGTGTCAGACCAACATAAGTTATACATAATTGTGAAGTGGAAAGAAAACATGAATTTCAAATTCGTCTCACAAATAAAAATATGAAAAGTGTCGTGTGCATTTCTAATCAGCTTCTGTGAGAACATCTTTTAGAAATGATGCAGCTGGAAGTTTAGAATTTCTTCAGTTTGATGTGGATCTGAACTTTGACTAGGCAATTCAAATTAATAAATAATTGTGCATCTTCTGTACCATATTTCTATCAGAGGTCATCATTTGCTGCAGTAAGCCTCTACTGCAGCAAATGGTATTGCAAGAACAAACAAATATTGCATTTGTGGTTTTAATATTATCTTATTTATATCTTATCACAATATTTTTTTGGTAGTATTGCTATAATGATAAAAATGAAACTATTTATTACTTCATGTTTAGGTAACAGTGTGGCTATAATGGTCCTGAAAAACATTTTCATTTGAAATGAGCTTCTGCAGGAAGCGACTTCAAGATGTTTGATTTCCACACAAAAACAGCGCTCGACCCATTTTTTAAAAATTTACTAATTTTTATTGATGCTTTCATGGAACAAACAGAAAAAATAGAAAATAATTTAAGACTCATAAGAAACAAAATCATAAATTGTTTGCAATAAATCATAAATGATATGATAAACGCCCAGCTACAGTTGATCTGAGCTCCTTTTGTCTGTGATCGTCCCTCAGGAAAGTCAATCCTAACTGTAGAACACATTGTGTTTTGCTTGTATCTTGTCTTCCTAGCAGGTGAGCTGCAGTCTTGAGGTGGATTGCAGAAGTCCTCACAGCTGGACCTCCACTCCCCCTCAGGAGGAGGAGCAGCAGGGCTCCCTGACCAGTGCGGGCCTCTTTCACTACAACTTTCACAACATCTTTGTAACACCGGTTCACTGCACTCCGCTCCCCATGCTGTGGTGAGTTCTGTTAAGTGGTTGATTGTTCTGAGCTTTGGGAGACCCGTCTGGTGCCATCTGGGCACATCCAGGGGAGAGCTTCTAAAAGCCATCCATCTATTTTCTATATCTACCTAATAAAGTCAGGGTGGCTGGGGCATTTTAAAATGGGAACCTAAAACTTGGAGTTTCTAACAGCTGCTGGGTTCAGTACACAAAGCAAAGTCTGTATTTAATGCTTCATTAAAAGGCAGCACATCTGGCTGATTATGGTTGACCTAGAAAAATATGTTAACAGTTTTACTTTGTTTTTAGCGTCTGAAGGAAGCAGGTCTAGGTCATGTTTTCTTTCACAGCATTTATTTTCCAGTTGTTTCCTCCAGTTCTTCCGGTGGGTGGCTTTTGAGTTAATGCTTCTGTATTTCTCAGCTGGGCCAGTAAGGATGTGGTGTGGAGCAACATGCTGAAGAAGGACAGGACCTACTCCAAAGACACCCACATGCTGGAGAAGCATCCGCATCTGGAGCCCATGATGAGGGCCATCCTCTTGGACTGGCTTATGGAGGTCAGTAAGGTAGCAACACCCTGGAGGTCTACCTAGTGCTGGGCAAGATGGCTGAAAATCGCATTGTGACATAAGCATTTCATATCAGTTGATATCAATAACTATTTTTTCCTGTTAAGTATACCTGTATTTTGGTTAAGCAATTCCTCTTGAGTACCCAGAGAGAACTCACGCATGCACAGGGAGAACATGCAGAAAGACCCCGGGCAACAGTGCTACCAACTGTGCAGCCTGCTGATCAGCGTTCTATCAGATGTATTTTCTATTGATATTGATCACATGTCTGTTGCGATAGACATGGTGGTTGTTTTATCACCCAGCCCTAGATGTAGCAGCTGAGAGCATTGTGTGACAGATGTCTAAGGCAGCTGGCTCAGATGTTTACAAAATGCAGATAAAGGTTAAATTAAGATTTATGTAGTGGTCCTTATTAATGCAAACAAATTGTAAAGTTCTTTCAGTTTTAAATGTGTATGTTCACTAAGTGCTTTGCAGAAAACCCTTCAACTTCTATTTCCTCTTTTTGAATGGATTTTAGGTAAGCGAGGTGTACAAACTGCACAGAGAGACGTATCACCTCGCTCAGGATTACTTTGATCGCTTCATGGCCACACAGAGGAACCTCTTCAAATCCACACTGCAACTCATTGGCATTACGTGTCTTTTCATTGCTGCCAAAATGGAGGTTAGATCTGTTACTCTGTTAATCTCTGATGGGTTTTCCATCATTATGGTGGCTTTTGCTGATGCAGTTCTCATCTCATGGCTTTTGTTTTTCCAGGAGATGTATCCACCAAAAGTCCACCAGTTTGCCTACGTTACAGACGAAGCCTGCACAGAAGATGAGATTCTCAATATGGAGATAATTATCATGAAGGTAAGCGACACTTAACTCCAAGATCTCCCGTAAAATGTTTTGCATGTCAACAGGTAAAGTTAGCAACACGTCTTTCCCATAGATAAAAAATTGAATACAATTCAATAGCATTCACAATTTTTCTTAAACTGCGAGAATTTACAGTTGGTATTTATTGACTTAGTTGCTTGTATTCTTTAGCTTTGTATTCTAGGCCTTGGAAAAGGAAAGACCATCTTAGAAATTAGCTTCATAGGTCACACATGAAGGTCCATAAAGTAACTGTAGATAAATAGATGCAGAGATAAATGGATGAAAAAGATCCACCATTGGTTAGTTCTGAAACTTTAGAAAATACACATGTGGATGAATCTATTGGTACCCCTTGTGAATGTGTGTAATTAGCCCTAAAATAAATTTGTCTTGATAAACATTTCCATTCAGGAATCTTTCCCAGGATCCAGGATGCTTCTCTGGGGGCTTTACGTTGTCCTCTTTATGTTAAGAGGACTTAAATCTGTCATTGAAAGTAATATTTTAGTTTGAACTCATTTATGTTTGGAAACAAAAAGAAATGAAAACACACAGCCACAGTTTTGGGGCCAACAGGTTGTTAGCAGACGAGGTACTACTGTGTGTCTGTGTGGTTTCTGCTCCTTTGCAACGCCTCTCTCTGGTTTTGTGAAATATCTGCAAATGTTACAAACTTCCTCTGATTTTGAAGTTATTATAATACAGTTCATTACGATACACTCTGAAATGATCACTGATTTATAACTTACACAGTCATTTAAAAATGTTTTTGCTATCCAAAGTTGTTGCTGTTCTCTTCTCTTCTACTGTTGCTCCAAAAGCAACACTGAGAATTTCTCTCTCTGTGAATTGAAACGTGCTGTATCCTCCTTCGGAGGGAACCAGCTACTAGATGGTTCAATTAGTCTTTCGCCCCTATACCCAGGTCGAATGACCGATTTGCACGTCAGGACCGCTACGGGCCTCCACCAGAGTTTCCTCTGGCAGATCACAGAAGTTTGCATCAGTAAAATCCCTTTCAAGTTTTTGTAGTTAGAACTTTTAAGGTGTAGCTATTAATTTATGCTGGTTTAACATGTGATAAATGTTATGTTGTACGTGTTAAAAGTGTTGTTTGCTTATTGAAAGTAAAGCTTAGTCTTAAAACAATGTTCATAAGTGATAGTGCAACCAGTGGCTAATTGGGCGTCACCATGTTGAAATCCTGACTTGTTCGACTCCGACTATGTTAACTGGAACGCTGTTACCTCGGCTGTGAGATCAAATCAGCTAACTGGAACACAGCATTTATTGAGCAGATTGCTGTTGGTACGAACAATCGTACCAGCTATGTTTAAAAATGCTTAACATGGGGGTGAGGTGATGGCGCAGGGGAAAAGCACAACCCATGTATGGAGTCCTTAGTCCTTGATGCAGCCGTCACAGGTTCAAATCCCGGCCTGATGACCTTTGCCACACATCTTCTCCCTCTCTCATGACCCACCTTCCTGTCTGACCACTCTCAAAGACCACCAGAGCCATAAAAATCCAAAAAATGCTTGACATGGTATTTCTTTTCTCCACTAAATAACAAAGTGGAAAAAGTTGTATTTCTCTTCACCCATTTCAAAAAGTGAAATTTATATATTAGATTGAATACACAGTGAAATTTCAAGGCTCAATGTCTCATAATTTTGCCATTTATGGCTTACAGATAATGCATAAAAATATCAATGTTTCAGAAGATTTGGAAATTGTGAAAAGTTAAATATTGAAACTTCATGGTGTCACTCCTTACTCTGCTAGTTGACTCAAAACACCTGCAAAGTTTTCCTGAGCCTGCAGCAGGTCTCAGTCTGTGCCAGTCAGACACCACCAGGAAGTTTTAAAGCCCTTCATGCTTCCTTATGCTGATCATGCTGATTTAATTTTTCACCAAGATTTGGCACCTGCTCACACCAGCAAAAAGCACCAAACGCTGTTTCACTCACCATGGTGTTGCTGTTCTTGATGAGACCGACAAACTGACCAGACCTGATCTGATCCGATCCCACTTAGACACTATAGAGTCAAGAGGAAGACGAGACACCAGACCCAACAATGCAGATGAACTGAAGGCTGCTGTCAAAGCACCCATGGTTTCCGTTACACCCAGCAGAACCACAGGTTGATGATCTCTTTGCCAGAACTTGTGGTTTTCATAATGTGTAAGCCACAATCATCAAAACAACATTTGGTGTAGCAAATCTGAAGAACAATATTTTCACTTTGTGAAATGGGCGAATCACAACAAGGAGGAAGGAGCGTTGTGAAAGTCGCAGATCATTCAGCTCTATTCACCTGGATCTGATAATTTACTAATTTTGACACTATTGTTCAAATAGCATATGGGTTTACATTCCACAGTATGATTTAAATGATTAATATTTGTAGGATTTTTTCTCCCTGTAATTAATGAAAACTGAAGCATTAAAGTAAAATAACAATCAGATACTTAATAGTGTTATCTTTCTGCAGTGGGAGTTTTTCAGACATGACCAACATTATCCACATGGAAATCATGTGGATAATGGCTTTACTATCTTACTACCTTCTTTAAAAATGTAATGGTGCATAAAAAACAAGAGTCACCAAATATATTTGTAGTACAGATTTTGAATACATGGTACTTTAATAATTGGCTAATGTTAGCTAGCAGTTCTTTGTGATTTTTACATGCATTGATATTTCAGTAACATTACATTTGTGCTATTGTGTATCCCAGATATAAGTAGGACTGGCTAATAAATCAATAACAATATATATTGAGAATAGACATGTAATCAACATCAATAGACAATACATCTGACGAGTTCTAAAAGTTTCATTGAACTCTGATCCAAAACCGCACAGCATTCTGGGGGATGTAGGCAGAGGAAAGGCCTTAGCTGCTTAACCTCCCACAGCTAGCTAAGCTAAGTTGGTGGCATCAACTAACTCACTCACTCTTTGGTTATCTAGCAACAACCTGTTGAGTAACTTGCGCAGCAGCAGTTTCAGGTTTTGCCACCAGGCCTCAGAACTGCTTAAAAATAAACTACAGCCTGGAATAAAAACAGGATAAAACAGGAAATGTCTCACCACCAGTTTGGCAGCATTTCAGATATTTAAAACAAAAAAACTAATCTATAAATTGTCTATAGACTGATATGAAACCTTTATGTCATGATTCATATTGCAGCCACGTCGTCCAGCTCTTGACATAAGGTAGCTTTCTAGCAAGTGATGTTTCAAATGCTTCTCTTCACCCACAGGAGTTGAACTGGAGTCTCAGTCCACAGACGCCCATCTCCTGGCTCAACGTCTACATGCAGGTGGCCTACCTGAAGGACACTGAAGAGCTGCTGATCCCCAGATATCCTCAGGAGACCTTCACACAGATCGCTCAGGTGTGTTTCTATGTGACTTTGATGTCTGTAGGTTGAGGCTTCATCAGTGTCTGGAAACAAAAGAAACCAGATTTTCTCCAAATGCTATCAACTACAAGCTGACACTTGGAGGGTCAAAAATGTAGAAGCCCTTGTAAAATATATTTAATAAGTGTTTACAATAATTGTTTATGTTACTTGGCCTGAAAATGTAATAGTTCTGCTTCGTTATGTCCTCTCATTTCCTTTCAGTTGCTGGATCTGTGTATGCTTGATGTAAAGTGCCTCGAGTTTTCCAATGGCATCCTTGCTGCGTCTGCACTGTTTCACTTTTCCTCACTGGAGCTAGTGGAAAATGTCTCAGGTGAGGAGAACATGACTTTCTAACATGCAGAGAGGTGAAGTTTAATTAAAAACATGTTGAGGTTTGTCATTGATTAGCTGAATATGTGGATCCTCAGTTGGGATTTCAAGGCGTCTTTATCTTGGGCCAAATGTTTTGGCAGTGACACAAATACTGTTCTGTTATATAAAAATCATTTTATTTACATTAAGGGTTCTATTTCAAGGAGGTCCTTGAAAATGTTATTTGCACTTTAAATATTAAATTGTTAAAATCTTTTCATTTTTAGGAAGGTTATATGCACCAATTTAAACTTTTTTGTAAGACCATATTTTGCCCAAAATAAAGCTAAAGAAATTTCAAGGTTTAGAAACAACTTTTTGAAAAAGTTGTCACAACATCAGTAATTTTAGGCCGCAACAATCACAAAAACCGCTTCAGGGCCAGCCGGCCGACAAGAGCGGAGATCAGAAAACCCTGTCATGATGAGCCCAGACAAACAAAACAATCAGCTGTGGAGCTTATTAAAAACTCAGGTTACTAACTGGAAAGCATGCTCCCTACTGGAGCCCCATATCTCTCTATGGAGCTGCTCCCTGGTAGTGCCACATAAATTAAATCTCCCTGTTTGTCTCAATGTGAAGTGTAGCGACTCTAGCTCGTCATGCAGGGCCGGCCCAAGGTTGCATGGGGCCTTGAGCAGAATTTGATTTAGGGGCCCCTCTTCCTGCTAAGCACATCAGCCACGCTAAGGGCGTTTCAATACAGATTTAGTGGAATGTGGGAGAGAGGGGTTAAATTAGCCAAGCTTAAAAGCAACCAGTGATAATTATAATTTACTAAGATGTATTTGCGAACAAACAGAGCTCAAACTCAGAGATGAAACTCATAGCTTTAGATTGTATCTATGGTAACAAAACAATCTAAGTATCAAGATTGTTTTTTGTACTTTCCAGCTCCTTAAAATCTTAAATTTAAATATTGAACAATTTAAAATATTTTAACTTATATCTGAAACCATTAAATCAAATTTAGCAACATTGTCATTCTCGATAAACAAACGTTCTAATTCTGGATCTATGGTTTAAATTCAAATGTTGGCAGTCGAATATAAGGTCTGGGTTTCTTAAGCAGCTGCTAAGTTTATTTATGTTTTGGGTCAACTCTAAATGTCAGCAGCATCAGAGCGTTTTTAGATCCACTGGCTTAAATGGGATTTAACAAAAGTACAAAAATATTGATATTTATTTGTATATTTTGTGTTTAGACTCTAGTTGTACCTTTATGTATAAAGTACATAATTAAGCCAATCTACATGAGCAACTAGACATGTGGTTTTCCAGATATTGTATTTTTGCTTATTTTCATTTTGCTATAATAATGAGTTTCGTTCCTCACCTTTTATGCAGCTCTCAAAAGGGTGGAGTTAGAGGAGTGTGTGAGGTGGATGGTCCCGTTTGCCATGGTGCTGCGAGAGGCTGGTGGCTCACCAATGAAAACCTTCACTGGGATCACTGCAGACGACATGCACAACATCCAGAGCCACTCGTCATTTCTTTCATTGCTGGTAATTATTATTTTCAATTCTGGTACAAACCAGATGTCTATTTGCATTTGCATCCAGGGAGAGAAGATGTAAATCTTTACACAATTTTATGTTTCTGCTAGGTCTGTCAACATAAGCAAATAATCTGAAAATTTTCACACATCAATATTACATAATTCAGATTACAGTTTCTGAAAACATGCAGTGGTGGTGTTTGATATGGGCTGTTTGGGCAGTTGCCCTGGGTGACATCAGAAGGGGCTGAGGCACCCAAGAACTAGAAAATAAAGTATATCACCTTCCTACATTAATGTCCTTAATCATATTTTGTCAAAAAATGATTTTCTCTTTGCCTAAAAAATAATTTGGAAAGAGATTTTTTTTGTCAAAAAATGAATTGGACATTTTTTATCTGTCAGTTGTCCCCTGAACAAGTCTGCTGCTACTTGTATACATGTGTGGTGGAGTAATGCTGATGAAAAATGGGAGAATAAATTGCCTACAAAAAAATAGCTTTAATATTTGCTTTAATTTTAATTGGAGTGCAGCAGGAGGAGGGGCTTGGCCAGGTCACCATTTCTATAAGAATAACAACTTTATACATATTTACATTTCCAAGTTACAAAGTTAGACATAGTGATTAATCGCAGCAATAGTGTGACTTATCAGATTACATTTGTTTAATCAATTGACAGCTGTAGCTTCTCCACACACAAACTGTGCTGGGTACAGATTGAGATCTTATTATTAGTGTTTTATTCCAGTGTGTTGTGGTTGTGTGCAGGCCAAGGCCCAGTCCTACCACAGTGTGGACCTGAAGGATCCCAGCAGCTGTCCTGTTCCCTCTGGCGTCCTGACTCCGCCTCTGAGCAGTGAAAAAACCGACGAGCTGAACGGAGCCGAGGCTTCGGGACCCACAGTCAGACCACGGATGTACACGCCTCCCCTCCAGACACACCTTCCAGAGTAGAAAACACTTCAACCTGAAACTGAACGACAGACAGATTGCCAAGCTATGCTGTTTAGAAGGACACAGGAGGTACTCAGTGCTTCTGTAGAGAGGCTGGCTTCAGTTAAAGATGAGATAGAAGCTCCCTGACCTGCAGCAACGTCACCAACTCAACCCTTCCTTCAGTCTGCAAGCAGAAATGGGAGTAGGACGATGTGAGGCAATCTGTTAGGTTCCTATGCTCGTTTCCTATGCAGGGGCAATATAGAAGTGACATTTTACAGATTCTTTACTTGATTGTGTGCATGTGTTTTAACAGTGATTGGTGTGTGCATAATTGTTTTTTTCTACTATATATATTTTTGCCATTTTTCGTCTCATTTGCCCAATAACTATTTCTAGGGTCATATTTGGTCCTATGTGCTGCTATGAAGTGGGCTTTGCATGATGGGAAATGTTTGTGTGCAAGAAATGGCATGATCTTCTTTAGTATCCTTCTCTGGTGTTGTCGGCTGAAATGTGACCAGCAGCCGTGTCTTTGGGACCAGTAGCTTGGCTACCTCAAAGGACAAGTGAACCAGCCAGGCTTTAAAAGCTACAACATTGATTGTATTTAATTTTTTTTTTCCTCACACTTTGCAGTTTTTTTTTCTCCCTATCAAAATGTCAGATTTCTATTTTTCTTTTGTTTTATATATGCATATATATATATATGGATATATATGTATATGCGTATATATGCATATACATATATATCCATATATATGTATATCTAAAATGCTGCTACATGTTTTACATTACAAGTTCTTAAGATTTTTATGATATCCATGGATTAGCCTTTTCTAAAGGCAATTTTTTCAAAAGGTTATACAGTTTTGAAATTCTGTTTAAATATGAAAGATGTCTGCCTGTTTGTTCTAGAATCACAAGACGGCTTGATTCCACTAGGTGTCAGTGTCATGCTTTTAGAATTCATAGTTCATTCATAGTAACTTAATGTACTCTTAAAGTACATGAATGTACATTAAGTTCATTTTGGCCAACAAAATATGGCCAGATATTTATTTTTTAATAAAAAATTTTAACATTATAGTAGTTTTCCAATATGTCTTAAATTTCTTGCTTAGTAAATCATGAAAGTGGCCTATAGGTTTTTCTGTAAGTAAAAATGTTGGCTTTTTCTCAGAAATGGCAACACAAAAATGAAACACTTGTGTGAATCTCAAATGCCTTTATTATTGGTTTGCCTTGTAAACTGAAACTGACCTCAGTGGCAAAGACAGGACAAGGTTTGAATTTCTGCAAAAAAAATGTTTTTTTTGACTCTGATAATAAAAGTCTAGATAACTCCTTTGATGTGATAAATCTCCTTCAATTATGATAAATATGCAGAAATGTCCAGTCTTGGTTAGTGAAGTGGTTGTGACGGCGCCTTTCATAGTCCTTCATTCCTGTTGAACATCTCTACATTTTGTCTATCAACACAAACTTTAATGTATTTTTATTGGAGTTTAGTGTGAGGATGCATGGGTTATCAAGTGTCTACAGATAGAAATCTGGAAAGTGTGGCATCCATTTGTTTTCAATTCCCCTAATTTTTTTTCAAACTTCTTTTTTAATTTAGAAGTTTAGTTTTAAATTAAGAAAGTCAAATCAAAGCCACTGAAGAAAATTTGCTGTTTGTTCAGCACAACTATTGCACAACTTTAATCAGCTCAAGGTTTTTTGTGAAAAATGTTTTTGTTGACAAAAATGTCAGTTTGTCATAGTTTAGAATCCAGTGGGGTTTTCTCAAAATCTTTCTGTACCTATTTGCCTACAATATTTTAGTTTTTATTTATTTGTATTGAAAATATTTCTGGACGTCACATCAGTTGGATCAGGGTTTCTGAAGCCTGGGCCTCATGGCACAAAGTCCTACATAATTTTGCTGCCTGACTTTAAAGTGTCACTAACCATTTTCAGCAGGACTTGATGCTGAGAAGGTAACAGCATCATTTGGACCAGGTGTGCTGGAGCAGAGGTCCATCTAAAACATGAAGGGCTGAGGATCAGTGTGGAGAACCACCAAAGTACAGGCCATACTCCAACTGTAAGAAACTAATTGCTTTTTTACAATTCTAGCACAAGCGTAAGCTGACATTGTTTTATTTTTAAACGGCAGGCGTAATAAAACGAGTGTAAACTGTTTAGAACCACAGAAATGGAGAGTATCGAACATCTTATTGACAGTCAGGATTCTGGTGGAAAACTTTGGACGTCGACTTCAGTTTGGTTCTTTGACGTTCACCAGTTAGATTCATTCACCTTTTGTCATAATGGGCACTGTGTTGTGTAATGGCCTATACAAAGTTTAGAACTAAATCTGTGAGGTTATTGTGATGAGATCTCACAAATTGACATATTTTGAAAACCGTTGCAAGGCATTGTGAGAAAATATTGTCAGGAGTGATGCTGATAGACTCCTACCAATGACTGCTTCCTGATGTTTCAGCAAAGTATTTGAGGGGAGTGCACACTTATCCAAGCAGTTCATTGCACCTCATTTGTTCTTTACAAATTTTTAGATGTTTTTTTTTTCTAACATAATTATCGAAGTTCATCCATCTATCATCTCTGAGGGTTTGGGTGTTTTCTTTTCGTTTTTACAATCAAGAATGAAGCTTGTTTCTTTAAATGTCCATTTTTATAGAACCAGCTTCGTCAAACATCGTTTTTGTGCCCTGTCAGATGCAGGCCACCTGTTTCGAGTTCTAGATGTTGAGCATAAGCAACACGCAGGCAGTCTTGGTAACCATCCGCACAGATCCAGGCTTCTCAGTGTTTCCTCTCTGCATGTGTGTAAATGGCAGCAGCGCTGTTTGCTCTAGCTAAGCAAAGTTAGAACCAGGACAGACCTCCCTCAGGGCCTTGCCACCATCCCATGTAAACAACTCGCACCAGTGTATATTAGACACTTTGATGTTACCAGATGACTTAGTTTCTGTTCTCTTACTCCTAAATATTTTATTGATGCAGGCTTATTTACAACTGTGGAAGAAGATATTGACAATGTGTGACTTCTGCTTATCAAAAACTCTGAGGAACAAAGTTATCCTCTGATATCATGGCAGCAGCTACTAGTGATTAGCATACAGGGCAGGAGTGAAACTTACGCATCAACTTCTGCAAGAGGGTTTACACCCCCCACCAAGCCCACCAGCCCTCAGATCTCAAGACTCTGGACAGGATCTATCCGGTAAATGAAATTATTTCAAGTATGTTCTTGTCTCCCTCTGGTGGTGAATCCAGCAAACGGTGCCTTTGTTGGCTTTGGTCTGAGACAAGCTGTTAGATTCAACTTCTGAGATAATAATCTGTATTAAAGTCAAGACACCAAGAGAGTTATCAGCTTCTTTGTTTATAACCTAATCACCTAACCCAGTACTAAAAAAATGACACATATGTTTCATTTTATTACAAACAGTCTGATCCAATTTAGTTGACTTGGTTCAATTAAAGCCAAACTGTGTGAGTTATGGAATAAGGTCAATCAGTCATTCATTTATTCAGCCATTTCTGGTAAGGTGCAGTTACAGTCAGAAGTTTACATACAGCCATTATCATTCATTTGGGGCTTTAAAGGTTTTATTTTTTATGTATAATGTACAACTTTTCTTGAAAATGACTTTGCTGGAATTTATTGGATATTTTTCAATATAAAAAAAATCCTTTGTTGACCTGGTCAGCAGATTTGCAGGAGGTGTTTTCTGCTTTGCTGAGTGGATTCCAGTTCCTTTAAGCACCTCAAACCAGTTGAGAAAAACTGCAATAACCGAACCAAACCTATTGCAGTGTAACAAACCTGACAAATAAAAATATTGTTTTGTTGTCTGGTTTTAAAGTTAGCATCATTGCTAAAGTAACCAGACGCTGTGTGCACAATATTCATGAACCGTAGAGCTGTTGTAGATTAAACACAGAATGTGTGAATTGAACCTTTTTTATAACCTAAGTACAAAAGGCTCAGTGTTATTTTAAGTCTTTATGGGATTTCATAATGTGTGTTTGTGTGTGGCATGGTTTCCTGTCAATACTACAGCACACATTTCTGGTTCCCTCTTCCATTGTAATTCGTTTAATTAAAGAGATTTTATTCACAGGCACACAGCTGGCGACGGCTACTTTCTATTAGCCATCTGAGTGGACGCTCGGTTCGGCGGGAGGACGTGCTCTGGGGCTGCTTCCTATGGAGCGCACAATGCTATTTTCATCTCCCAGCTGAGTTTGTTGTGTGTTTTGAATTTATTAATCATTGATTTTAATGTGCTGCCTCTTGACAGTGGCAGCTACCCACGCATTAATTAATTCTTGCTTCCCAGCCTTACAAAATGGCATTTAAGAAACAATGAGAGGTCGGCTGGTGTTTCCTCTGACCTATAAATGGAAGGCATCAAAAAGCAAAATGTCAAAATTTGCTTTTATTTGTTCTTCTCTTGGCAGATTTTATTGCCTCCCTTTATTTGATAGAGCAAGATAAAAAAAATGAGGTTATTTTAAGTCTGATGAAATGATGTGTAAATACAGTTGTGTCATCTTTAATATTCAGCTCGTCTTTTTGGGAGGTTGTGAAATGCAATAATGTCTCTTTTGTTAGGCGTGTTTTTCTCGGCGCACCTGCTTTGCATACGGCATCTAGCAGGAGCACTCAAAGGAACTGTGGGTCTTAAGTTGAGGATGAAGGTTCTTTGCCATCAACAATAGGTAGTCTGTGTTTATCCTTTGGGTTTTTAAACAACTATGTGTACAAAGATTTGCTTTCAGTGAACTGGTGGAAATAGAAAAAAGGAGATTAGATCTTAAATTAAGCATATGGTACTAGAATTTGAATGGAGTTGGGATTTGAATGTATTTATGAAAGAATATTCTTTTTATATTTATTGAGCATACCTGAATTGTTCATCCATTTAAATGAGTGACTGGTCCCTGTGTTTGAAGAGATAAAAGCTTCCTCTCATAATCCTTATTGACTCTCTGGGATGCATAAAGACAGCTATTGGTTAGTCCCCGCAGTGCCCTGCCCCACAGAAAGGGCCTCATCCCGTTCACAGCAGCTTGTTTAAAGCTAAAGATTTTTCTGACAGATTGTTCTCTGCAGATTGATTTGCACATGTGAGAGAGACAACTTCCCAAACTGGCTTTGAGCTGCTTTTGTAGGCCTGTGTGTTGGTGGTTGTATGCTGGTGCTTTTCCGTATTTGCCTACAACCTCAGATTGATAGGCAGCGGCAGACAAAGCGAGACTGGCAGAGAGCTTATTACATGAATCAAAATGCATTTCTTTTAATTTTTAACAGCTGTAACCTGGTGGCATTTTGAGGGAGCACAAACCGAACGCTGCTTTTCAGGTGACTTTTGTAGTTTTCCGGCAGCTGTAACGTGAAAAGCAAAGATGGGTGTGATAGATTGGGTCTATTCTGCACAAACCTGCTTTTAATGGCCACAAATAAAGAGATCCATCCATCCAGATGACACTTCATAGTAATGTGTCCTGGATTAACAAACAGCGCATTAGCACTGCTAATCCAGCTCCTTTGCTTTTCCCACTTCTCTGTAAGAGTGCATTCATACCAGCAATGTTTAGTTTACTTCAATCAAACTCCAGTCCGTCTGTCTAAAAAGTCCAGTTTAATTGGGGAGGTGTGAATGTGTAATCTGAACAGTGAACTCTGGTCCACCTACAAACCTCGGTCTGGTTTCGGCTGAAGTGAACTCTGATGCAGTTCGAATGAATATGTGAACGCCATGCAGACCAGAGACCGCTCCAAAAGCAGGAAGCAAACTACAGCGCAGGGCATTCTGGGTACAAACAACCAAACAAAACCCACAAACACTAGCAGGAGAAATGGCTCATGGTATTTTACCAAAGACAAAAGAGAAATCCTTCAACCACTAAAATCTGGTGCCACTTCATTTTTGCTTGTATTTCAGTTGTTCAGTGTCTTCTTCTGAAGTTTTTATGCCGTTTTCTTCAGTGATTCTTGGTGCGGCGCCACCACAGGTGAGGGAGGACAGGGTTTGCAAAAGGTTGGGTTCATTTGAAACAGTTCAGTGAGAAACAGGACCACAGCAGCTGAAAATGTAACAAATGGACCCCAATCACAGCGAGTCTAACGATCAGGTGTGAAAGCACCATAAATGTCTGCTCATATAGTCAGGAAGACCGGCAGAAAGATGTTGGAGTCGGGGATATGATCCTGCAACCATGTTTCAGTAAAACACACAATACTGCATTCCTGATACTCTGGTTGAGTCCCTCTCAGGGCTTGAAGTTCATCCAACTTGTAAGCCAGTGATCTCACATTGCCCACTGTGATTGATGGAAGAAATAGTTTGAACTTCCTTCTTCTCTTCCTCCTCACTGCTCTTACTCCATGATGCCAACTCTTCACCTCCTCTGGGATTTGTGGCTCCAGGTGGGGTATTATTTCAGCCTTTGCAATGTTACTCTGCTGCTCCCTGATAAACACAATGCTTAGCCTGGTGAGTGCACATGTAAAGCCTGGTGGCCCGCCAGGCTTGTATTACACTGGGGGAAACCTAGACTTTGCTGCCCAAAGTATTCTATTATTTAATCAAACATTTCAATCCAAACTCAAATTCAAAAGTAATTTATTAATCCCAAAGAGAAATTAAACAACAACAAATTAATAATCAATAATATTTGAGTAACATCTCATCACTAATCTACAGAGTTTATTATGACGTCGTCCCGCACAATGCAGTTAAAACTCATGCCACATTTTACAAAGTTTGTTTATGGAGAATAAAAAAACCCCCGAAAAGTTCAATAGCTCAAATGTTCTACTGACTAACGGGCTACTGACACAACAACCAGAAAACTATTAATTACTACATAGTTGTAGATATGCCTCCATTTAAGAAACCCATTTCTAACTGTACTGATGGTGTAAGTCTGGGTTTGTGGTGGGTAACATATCCACTCTCATTGCCCCATGTGAGTATTGAGCTGCTATCTTCAGTACAGATGTGAGACTGCTGGCTCAGCATGACAACAAAGAAAAACAATCATTCCCATGCAAATGCACTGTTTGACATGTTCAATTAGACCCTTGAGTGGGAAACAATCAGAGCTTTAAAGAGATACTGTTACTGCTGTTAGTGCAACCTACGAAGCCCCTAACAGCTTGGCCTTTCTCCTCCAACCTCTCTCTCTCTCTCTTTCTCGCCGTCCCCCTGTTATGGTCTTCCATTCCCGTTCTGGCCCTCTGAGGGGAGAGAGGGAAATCCATTCATCAGTGGCAATCGTTCAGCGCCAACCCTGCCTCCTGCCTTGCATTGTTTCTATCTCATCTCGCAACCCTGTTGCCATGGCACTGAAGATGGCACTTCAACCCTTGTGCTTAATGATCTCTTGGATGATAGCCCACTTGTCAGACATTCATGCCCTATTCTGTTGAAATACAAGACACAGAGGAATGAGCTGCAGCTTGCAAAAAAAAAAAGCAGTGTGGTTATGTGAACATTTTTATCCAAGCATAACTGGTGGTGATCATGATGTTAGAGAGTTATTTACCAAAAGACCTGCCTTAAACACTTGTTTTATTTCCACTTGCTTGTTGTGTCCCTGGATAAGCAGTGAGCCTCCATCTTTCCGTTCACTTTTTTTTTTTAAGCAGTTCCTTCTCTGACAGTTTGATGCCGGCTCAGAGATTATTGCTCATATAAATAGCTATTACTGATTTGACTAACAGAACACTTTTGCATCATTACGAAGGCAGAAAATCCTAATTGGGAAAATGGGAACACAAAAAAGAGCTGAGCATTCAATTCATATCCATAATCCTGCCACGTTGCATGAAATTAAGGGTGTCGCATTACAATGCTCGATTTTAGTCATCTCTACGACTGAGACAAAGGTAGCGCCGGGAGCCATCATGCGGTGCTACTCAGTAAGGGAATGTGTTGTGTTCTAAGCTTTTTACTTGGCAGCCTGTGTGTGGAGGCCAGAGAGGGGAAGGTTATTACCCCGACAGACTGGGGCAAGACACTGACAGTCAACACCAACCTCAGACAAAACAGGGGAATTATTAGAAGGATATATGTTGAAATAAAATGTTACTGTGTCTAATCAAATCTAATCTGAAGAAGATGGTATGTGGAACAAAGTCTGCTCCCCTTTGTTATTTAAATCTGGATTCAGGAGTCTGTTTCAGTCAGAAAGCTGTTTTTCATTTTACTTTATGTGCAGCTGGACCTGTTGGTTTTATGATGTCATGATTCTGTACATCTGATTACAATCGCATTAAAAATGACCAATTTGAGTTTTTCTTTTCTCCTGTTCTTCTCCTTTCAGAGAAAGATTTCATTTTGAACTGCTCAGAAAGCTCCAATGAAAGGATTAAAAGGAACTGGTAACTTCTGGCTATAACTTCAGCATATTGAGAACATGAGGAGATATGAAACATGGCAGCAGGCTGAGTTTAGTTAAATGTGTTAGCCTGTGTTTTGCCTCCTGAGCGCAGACAGGCAGCAATATGAAGCGACTTAATCCTCTCCTCCCTTCCAGAAAGAACACAATAAGAAACATACTCCTTTTTTTATCTGACTTTATCTCCCTTTGTGGTGAAGGGCTTTAAAGAATCCACATCTTAATCTGTCTCCTCTTCCCTTAATGTAATTGGGAGAATGCTTCCTGTGTGTCATAAATAGGTATTGAAAGGTTCAACTGAATTAAACTAAAAGATCTGAGGAGAAAATGGGAAGTAGTCTCACTTTTCCTCTCTTGTTTTTTTTACAGTGTGAATTTCTGTAAGTCGACCCTGAAACGATCTGTCTCATCTTAGACGCTCCTTTTCTTCCCTCCATTCCTGCTCACTCTCAGCTCCTAAAGCCTCTCTGGTTCAGACATGAGCCAGAATGACAAACCCATTGTCTGGACTCATAGTCACATTGACTTATTGAAGAAACCCTATCTAAGTCTTGATTGGTGTACGATACATAAGGAAAAGTTGTCTCAAGAAAATAAAAATTGTCGCTCATTATCTTTGTTTTCAATATTTTATGTTTTTGTCCAAACAACTCCTAGTGCTCCCTGATGATAATTGCCTATTATGTATTTAATGACAATTCAGTTTATTCAATTCAGCTAAGTACAACTTAATTCGGTTGAACTGAGGAGACAACTGTTTTTTATTTTCCAGTTCCCAGGTGCCCCAACCCTTTCTGATGCCGCCCAGGGCATCTGCCCGCATGGCCCATATAATAGACCTTCACTCAGGTCTATTTAGGTTTTCAAAAAATGTTTAAGGAAATGTTTTATTGTCTCAGACCAAACATGTCTAAAGATAGTCAGTTTTCAATATTTTCATATTGAGGAAGGTTTAAAGGAAGTCATTTGAGAAATTTTTAGCTCCTACACATAGACGCGGGTCAGTGACGCAACACAAGAAAGTTGAAAATGTTCAACTTTTGTTGCTGTCTGTGACTTGTTGCAGACAGCAACAAAAGTCGCTGTTGTCTGTCAAGGCATAACACACTGAACCAGCGAACCCTCTGGCGGAGAGAAGCTTTTAGGTCAAAATAGGTTGTTTGATTAATCTGTGATATGTAATATTAACATGTTAAAGTTTTCAGATTAATTGCTTATGTACTAACTGGATGTAATGATCATGTAAAGTCTCTTGAAATGACATTGGCTGTAAACTAGTGTCATACAAATTTACTGAATTGCAATAAAATAAAGTTCGTTGCAAAAACACTTATAAAAATAATTTTCTTTCTGATTCAAAGATGTGTGACTTTTCATAACAAAGTCATGCATTCCAAAAGTAAGTGTATTGCATTATAAATCTCCACTCATGAAATGTGGGTTAGATATTTCACAGACTTTACATCAGTGTTTAGAGATTGTTATTACTGATAGAGAGTGGCATTATGGGATTCTCCTCCTCTGAATGGCAACTGTCAGGACTGTCTTTGGTGCGTCACAAAAAAGAGAAATGTCTTGAATACACATGTTATTAATTATTAACTCTGTTCTTAATTCCCCTTTGAAAGTTATTATGCAAAATTAATATTTCATTTGCGTACAGGCCCTACATGACAAGCGAAAGGAAAGTAATTGTACAAAGTTTGACAACTCTGTCTGGGCCTGCTCCAAAATTATTGCCCTCCATCTTATATTTAGCATTCAAGAGATGCCATGAGATGAATCTCTATTTTTGTTTCACTTTCTTATTCATGAATTATTCTTTCCCACCCCCTTGTGCAAAGCGTTCCTTTTTGAATGAACACACTCAGTGGGAAAGACTCCCCTTTGGAGACTGTTACTCTCATTACTCCGTCAGGATAAGCAAGCTGTTTTTGTTATCAACTTTGGTCCTTTAACTGTTACACCGTGCAGCCGTGTCAGAGAGGAGAGGCAGCTTCCTCGCCACCTCCAGCAGCAGCAGCAGCAGCAGCAGCAGCAGCAGCAGCAGCAGCTCCGCCTCTGTTACTCTTTAGGGACACTCTATCATCAGCATCTGGTTATAACGGTGCTACCTTTTCTTGTGATTGCAGCATTTTGTTATGAGGCAACACACTGAAATAAAGACACAAACCATAAAACAAAAGGTTACTGACTGGGAAGAGCATGCACAGAGGGAGACGGATCTATCCAGCTGTTTGTTGTATGGCTGACTCTGGTTCTTAAGATCTGGTGTCCAACATGTGTCCCTGCTTCAACACAGCTGGATTAATGGATGAATTACCTTCTTAGTTTGTCATTAAGTTCTGCAGAGGCCAAGTAATGAATCATTCATTTTATTAAGAGGTGCTGAACATCTAAAGCATGCCGGACGCTGGCTCTTGAGGACCGGTGTCGGCTGGTCACCTCTGTGTTAAATACATACAGGTTTGAAATATTCCATATGTGAATAAAGAGCTCTATTGATTTGGCTCTGATAAGCTCACAATCCAATGAATAAAGGCATTGTTGGAGAAACTTTATTTATTGGACACAATTACACCAGTCACAATTACACCAGTCACAATTACACCAGTCACAATTACACCAGTCACAATTACACCAGTCTCTAAAGAAAAGGACTGGCTTCCAGAGTGTAAAAACAGAATTTCAATCTTATTGATGGTCTCTAAGCAGACCATCAGCAGCAGAGTCAGCTCTAGCTCTGTTTGGAAGCCTAGGTGAGATTAAAGTTTGGTGCCACTCATGGTTGCACATTTTCACCATTATTTATTTTATTCTGACTCTTTCTTTATATTTTCTTTATCAGTAGCTGTACTGTGTACAAACCCTTGTCTATATTCTGCTAATGTCTAAAAGACATGATTTTGCAACTGCTGAGTTTCCATTAAATAAGTGAAATTCAAATGAATAAGCTTGTTCACACGACAAGTCATTAAAACTCATGGCAGCAACATGTCTAAACAGTTACATGAGATATAATATCATAATTCAGTCATGGCGCTAGAGCTCAGCATTTATCAGCCAATCAGAGAAGAGACGTCAACTTCTTATTCAGGCACTGGCGTGACAAGCCCCGCCTACTTGAGAGCAGCTACATATGACGCTCCCAAGATGTTGGAATGATACATAACTTTTAATGAACTTTTTATGATGCTGTCAGAGTTCTGGTGGAGCTGCACATCCTTCCTATCTACATCTTCATCGTTTTTTGCCAGTAGTAACATCTGTGTGCTGAACATGTGACTTGTGTGATCTGAATTTTTTTTTTTGATACGGCTGAAAAACCACCTTATCCTAGTGCAAAAACCTTTTATCGGAAAAGAGAGTTTTCTCAAAATTAACATTTGCATTAAACAAATTTATTTTTGTAATTTCAATTTGCAGTGTCTCCTTCACTTAGAGCAGTTATAAGTGATGATTTTAGATTATCAAGTAACTTGTCAATTATTCTGACCATTAATGGACTAATTGAATAAAAAGTTTGTCGCGTTATGAAGCTAGCTACCAATAAGAGAAAGAAAAATGAAGGAGAAAATGCTAGTGAAAAACAATGCAGTTCTTTTTCTTAAGAAAACTGACTTAGTGACTTACAGCTGAAAATACTTCAGCATTGCTTTACCATATGAGTACATGTTGATCTTGGGTAGCTTTGACCCTTTAATAAATGAAATATTCATTCAAAAGCAAGATATCATATTAATGTTGGTTGTCTTTTGTCTGAAATTGTTTGATTTTGAGCATGTATGTGTGATAAAAGCGAAAACAGAAAACGTTTACATTACAAAAGGGTAAATACTTCCTTCTGATCTACAGGTCAGCAGTTTTCTGAAATGATTTCAGTATCAGATGATTGTCACATCCATGATGCTGTGAAATAGGCGTGGCTTTAACATGTCTAATGTCATAAGAGCTGAAGGTTGTGTTGTTGCACAAACAGACCACCATGCAGCTCCTGCTTTTTATTTCACACAAGCCTTCGCCTCGCCATTCTTTCTGGCCCTTTCCCACCTTTGGTCCTTCTCTGTTCCATCCTCCCCTCTTGTCTGACTCTCTTGACTCATGATATGCCACAGAGAGACACAATTATCCACTTCATTTGAGTCATGCTGCTAATGGTGGCCTCTTAGGGAGTTGGGTGATAGGTAGCAGTAATTGTAAATGGTGTAATGAGTGTGGAATGGCCACAATGTAATGCTTCACTATTACAGGTGACTGGCTCCTGTACACCCCCTCACCCCCTCACCCCCCACTTCCCTCAACATCATAACAACGACAAAGTGAGCCCCCCACCCACCCTCCTCCTCTCTCCTTCAGGGTTCAGCAGAGACACAAAAAATATTAGCTTCACAGGCCATTAGTCCCAAGTGTTTTGGCTACTGCTCTTTAGTGGCTAGTTTTCCTCATCTGTTGGTTTTCTAATTTTAGTTTCTTGTTTTATCATTATTTTTTTCTGTTCCTCAAGTTTGCAAGTCCAGGCTTTCAGTTGTTTTTTTAAATAATGAAAGATACCATCAAGGTGACATCTAGTATTAATACCTAAGAGATTTATCAGAGTACATAGCAAACAAGAAGCTGTTTTACTGATTAAACGTAAAGAATTATGCTTTTTATGTTATTAAATGTAAAGTTTAATCAGGGATACTTTTATAACAAATTTATGTCTGATCATGATTTCTTGGTTAATGTCAAGTTGTCATAACAAAGACATTTTCAATAATGTCAACTTTGTATTAA
Organism: Xiphophorus maculatus; assembly: GCF_002775205.1. NCBI lineage: Eukaryota > Metazoa > Chordata > Actinopteri > Cyprinodontiformes > Poeciliidae > Xiphophorus > Xiphophorus maculatus. Next base: position 33,118,833 of record NC_036446.1, on the reverse strand, counting down.
AAGTGTCATGATTTACCAAATGACACTTTATGACAACAGTCATAAATATTCATGAAGACTTACTCATGTTCATGAGTAAGTCATAACATAACACACAACATGTAAGCATGACATAACACATAACAGGTGTTATGTCATGTTTATGATGGTGTCATGACTGTCTTATTCACAACCCATCAAATAAAGTGTTACCAAAAAGAACATTTAGTAGCTCAAACATAAAACTTCATGTAGACTTTATAAACATAAAAATGATCTCCTTTCTGACAGTTTTTTAAACTGCCATCTAGATCAACACTGAGATGCTAAAAAATTACATGATAAATTTCCCAGATTGGTGGAATAAAAGAATTGAATGTCTGGAACATATATGTGAAGGAATGGTCTTTATCCCAAATAACAAAATTATTAGGCAATATGAGTTCAACAAGGATAATTTTATAGAATATGAAGAGGTTAAATCCATAATAAACAAATTTGGTTTAATAAAGTTGGGTTACAAATGCCATAAAGTATATTAGATTCTCAACAAACCCCCACATGTGCTACACTCCTGCACCAACCCAAGATTTCCAAAATCTTAGCGTGGGTGTAGTTTTTCTGCCACCGTGGACCCTGGGGCGGATGGACCAGGGACTTCGTCCCTTGGTAGGTTTTGGTGAACGGTCATGTCTACTGGGGTCAGTGGGTGGAACTGGCTTCATTGAAAGGCATTTTACCCCCCACTCTTCACCACGCCATCCCAGGACGCCTCCCTCCTCAGGGAGGCAGGGCCTTGGGATGCAGGTGCATCACTTGGGTGCAGGAAGAGTTCCCCATCACAAAAGTCTCATGAGGTCCCAACTTTACTGTACAGCTTAGACACTCTCACTTATAACATTTTCATGACACACACAAGTCGGGTCTTGGCAATCAGCATGTTTAATGGCATCCAGACTGGGATCTGTCCAATCAGCCTCATCTCTGGTGCCTGGGACCACTTCCAGATGTAGAGTTGGATGTAGACATTCAAGGCTCAGGGTTGGGGCTGTGCTGGTTGCTGTCTGGTGGGGGGTGGCTGTGCTGGCCATCCTAAATGGCCCGCCTCATTTAAATGAACTCTATAGAGTAGAAATGAAGCAGACGCTTTCCAGATTGGGAAGCGTTTGCTTCTCCTCCGGATGTCTCAGACACACAGCCTGGGTATCTCTGCCCTCCTTGTCCTGAGGATCACTTGACTAGACTTTGTTTTCCTGTCTTTATTTTTTAGCACCACTGTCCTGCATGTTTGAGTTGTCTCCTTGCTGCCACATACCTGGCTAAAATGAATGGGTGATTAACAGGCTACTGCAGTACTTACTTGATGGCTACAGAGAAGGCCAGGCAATCATTTGAATCAGGTGTGCTGGAATAGAGACACATCTAAACCATGCAGGACATGGCAGGACAAACCCACGTTTGGAGGCCTTGAGTCCTCGACGCGGCCGTCGCGGGTTCGACTCCCAGACCCGGCGATATTTGCAGCATATCTTCCCCCTTCTCCTTTCCTGTCAGCCTACTTTCATGTAAGAGACACTAGAACCCACAAAAGACCCCCTGGAGGGAAGAAAAGAAAAAAATATGTTTTAATCAAAGGAAAACACGTTCTGCAAAAAAAGAGGGTCTTAGCCCTAGATCGCTCATCGGACTGAAAAAGAATTTTGTATAGGATTTACTTTATCTGCAGTATATCATATTCATTTATATGCTCAAAATTAATTTGTGGATCTGTCATGATGGGATTTAATGGTCATAAAGAAAACTCCACAAGGTTCATTTGCTTTTCCACTTCCATCACTCTGTGTGAAAAGTTACCTTCTAGTATGTGTCAGTTCTAAGACCCGGCCTCAGGAAGGTCCGGTGTGATTGGAAAATGAAACTGGGAGCGCAATAGGGCAGCTCATTCTTTACTTGAGTTGGGTCAAATCAAACATACAGCAGTACGCAAATGGATTTTTTTAAATGGCAATGTTGTGTAGCAACAGCGGGGAAACAGATAAGCTGTTTAAAGCTGTTCAGTGGCAGGATTTCCCTTTGATGTGTGTGTCTGTCACTGCTAACTGTTTAACAGAGATATGCTTTCCTTGTCACTAGCGATTGCTGAATGTTAAATATGTTTTAGGTTCCACAGTTCTCTGCAGCTGTGTGTTTGTGGACTTTAAGATAACTGCAATAGAGATTTGAAAAACAGATCAGGGGCCTGGAGGAGCTGCTGGAGTAACACAAGTGTTTCCTAACATAACATTTGAAAAGCAAAAGATTATTAACGTCCCTTTAATATTTTTTGAACTACGTCAGATGAACCTTTCTAAAACTAAATATTGTTTTTTTTTGCTATTAATTTAGCCACAATTCAGGTAATCTTGGATCAATATTTTGTGGGCCTGGCAACCAAACATAATACAATTCATATCTGCCTCATGAAGCATCCTGCGAGGAAGTTTGTTTTGAAGAGAAGTCTATATAAATACTGAGAACTGAATTCATTTTAAAGGAGATCGCCATCTAGAGAGAAATAAACTCTTAATGAGGAGGAATGTGTGAAGCATTACCATGCTGCAGGAACGGCCATGACCAACAGTCATGACCAGAGTTGGAAGATCCACACTTTTTTGTCACAGCCAGGAGACCAGACATTGTTCTACCTACAACTTATTTTCAAATCTTGGTTGTTTAGATTCACTTTTTATTTATGTCATAACAATTTAAATGTGATCGAACATGTGGAAGAAATCCAGATTCTCGATAAAGCCCTAGAATAATAACACACAATAAATAAAAATATAATATAGTGTTGAAAAAGAAATACTTGAGTTTCTGACTAACCTTTTTAGCGCTTTCCCTGATTCCTAAGGATTGTGCCCCTCTGCTGTCACATTATGGGACAGAGCGCCAGGCACTGGCAAATTTCCCCCAGCAGGGGGTGCTATTGGCACTTGTTTCTCAGCTGCGGCCTTTTGAGAGAGCCAGCTGAAATGCCAACACTGTCTACAGAGACAGAAGGATAGAGAGGTGGTGTGTGTGTGTGTGTGTGGAAGGGGGGGTGGGGGTGGGGGGTGGGGGGGGGGCGGCGGTCTAAACAGCCCAGCAGTATCAAGCATGTAGTTGTAGCAGTCAGGAGAAGCTGATTGTTATTCAAAGTTCTGCATGTCAGGGTCGTTAAATGACTCTATGACGAGGTTTTAGTGCAGAGAAAGATGGAGCACATCGTCTGTCTCAGGTCCCACAGCATAGGGGGTCGAATGGGAAATAAATCATGGTTCATCACTGGTGTTTCAGTCTCTCCTGCTGATCATGCCCTTTTTTGTTTTCTCTCGATTCATTTCGTTGTTGTCGTTCTGATTTCTGATTCCAGGCCTTTTCCCCGTTATACCATCAAAGCTTTCACAGAAAACTCTGCTTGACAAAAGCTGCCATGATTCAAAAGAAAGAAAAATGATCTACAGTTTATATAAAATAAGTGTTTAGTTTTTTTTGTTTTTTTTTTAAGTAATCCTTCCAGGGGATTTAAAGTCAGTCATGAACATTATGAGGCTGGGCCCAGCTGAGCAGAAACATTCCATAACCCCGTCCTCCCCGCTGACCCCTCCCTCGCTTTTAACAACTGCCGACATAGTTTGGCTCTGTTGTGTGATCATGCTTGGATGAAATCTGTCAAACAGCTCCCTGAGTTATTAGGCTGTCTGTGCCTGACCTTTCCGCAATCAAAGATATATGACTTAAGGGCCCGGATTTGCCATGGCAACGGCTCCAATTTGCCGCCGTGAGAAAAGGTCTAATTGTTGCAGAAATTTAATGATCTAGCCCCAACATCAGGGGCTGTGAGATTTTATGAACTGTTTACGCTATAATTTTCTTTTGTTAATGCATTCCGCCTTAACCCCTTCCCCGCTGGCTGCCTGCAGGGACGGGAGGAGAGAGAGAGAGAGAGCAAGTGCATGGATGTGTCTGTTGAAGTGTGTGTGTGTGTATTGGAGGAAGGAAAGGGTCTGGGGGGCGATGATGATGAGACGGAGGGTGTTTTCTGCCCCCAACCTGTTAGCTCTTGTCTGGCGCCTCTTTAAAAAGGGCAGTTTTGTCTTTAAGAAAAGCAGCTGCCTCCCACATTATCTGCTTTCAGCAATGTAGACATCACTAATATATTCTACAAGGTCAAAGACAACTGAAATTAAAATGTCTAATCAGTTAATTTGTTTTATTGAGAAGGACTGCCGTGTGATTGGACTCAGAGATACGGAGGGAGAGGAAGAAAACGAGTGCAGCGTGGAGGAGGGGGCCACATTTGCACATTGGTATTTTGACTGAGCTTGATACGGGAAAATATGGCCGTGCCACTCATTTATAGCATGTTGATGAAGCTTTGACACCCTTTGTTTTTCTCCCACATCCCCCCCAACCCCCCGTCCTCCTCCCCTCTTCTCTCTTGTCTTGGCCTCTCTAACTATTCATTTTCAATCTGCGGCACATTCATACAAGACTGATTTTATTAGTTGCTGAAATAGACTTATATTTTATATCTCATTAAATATTCAAAATAAATTCAGCATATTTGAGCTGTTCATACATATTCAGTTTCTGTAACTAGGATCAGAAAATTTTGATTGAGCTCCGTACAGCAGAGACACTTTGAATTTCTTTTTTGTGTGCAGATAATTCCATTCGGAGGAATGAGTTGAATCACAATTGATCTCATTGTTTTCCACTTACAATTAAATGAGCAGGAATGCATCGCTGTGGAGAAAGTGACTGCAGAAGGTGCCGGTTTGTGCAGGATAGCACATTCGGTAGTTTGACGTCAGCGTCGAAAAATACCTCCAGAATTAAGACGGCGGCATTAAATCTGCTGATAATATGAGCGTGTGAAATATACGGAAAGTACGGGTAACGTCAATTAGTACATGGAATCATAAGGATTGTAATGACCTTTAATGCCTCATAATGTCCCGATAAAATCATGTGAGGGAGGGCTGCGATGGAGCATTGGAAAAGGAATTTAACAAAATAAGATTTTAAAGGTTATGCATCATAGTGTCAACTTTCTAACGGTAAAAACAGACAGACAGCTTTACAGCTTGAATTGCATGTTTTACAGTTCTACGCAAACACACAAAGACAAAGCTGAGACTTTGCTCTTATAAAGCAAAGGAGATAAATATTGATTATTAACAAATGGAAGGACACGGAACAAATGACCAACATAAGGAGAAAAAAGGAAAATTAATAGTTTGCTTGTTTGAACTTTTTGAATCAACTAAAAAGAAATGTGCTAACCATACAGTCAAGTAATTTCTAAATAGATTTGACAGTAATTCATTTGATCCTATACACAATTTTAATGGCTCATGTACGGTCATTTGAGGATAAAATACTTAAAAAAAAATTTCTTTTACATATTAATATCAGTTTTTTTCATTATCTCTGATTAAGGTGAAAGTGTTGCACTTAGGAAAAAATAAGCATGTTTTTATGCCTTAAACAAAAGATATAAACAATAAAATGTTTACGACCAGCCTGAAGCGTTTGGATGCCCTAATAGCTAATCTTACCTTTTGCTGTTCTGGAGAGTTTCCTGTAGCCGTCTACCAGACGCTAACTGAATGTTTGTCCCCTCCTCAGATGTTTGGAGGATTTCCTGGATTTACATTTCAACCCCACATCGTTTCTAAAGGTTATGGATTTCAGGTTTAACTCTGACCAAGACTTTCCATTTTCTATTTCTCTTTGGTGGATTTACTGATAGGTTTTGGGTCTTTGTCATGTTACAGGATCCTGTTTTGTTTCAGTTTTATTTATTTTGTAAAGACGTTCTCCCGTTTCCCTCAAGCACTCTGCTTCATGGTAGAACTCATGGTGGATTCTGTGATTGTGAGCTGGACCAGATCCATGTAGCAAAGCATCCCCAGACCATGACAGTTCCACCTTCATGCTTCGCAGGAGGTAATTTTCCTGTTTCTGCTTTATACCAAAAATCTTCTGTTTTGATGTCCACATACTAACAGCTTAGACTCACCTGTTCTCTTTTTTTTATTTTCTCGCGGACACATTTAGTCTGGATGTTTTTCTTAGAGAGCAACAGTTTCCTACAGCATTTCCTCCTGAGGGAGTTAAACCTGTTCAGTCCTTTCCAGAATATTGTCACATGTTTTCATGTGAACAGTTGCAAAAGCCTATTGTTGATCTAGTGATAATATTTAAATCCTTTTTGGACACTTTTTTTTTTAAGGTAGACTTACTTGGACAGACAGACCTGCTCATGTCAGCAGGTGGGTCTTTAGGTTTTTGGGTTTCTCTAGTCGTGACATTTTTGATCACTCATTTATATTCACTCTGCCTTTGTTAATAGTTGTTTTCTATTTCTGCCACCATTTAGCTTTAACTTTAGCTACGGACCTTCACAAGAAAAAGAAAACAATCAGATGAAAAGACAACGAAGCAGAATCAGCAAGATAAATGACATAAATGTATAAATCTTCAAGACATTCACTCAGCCTGTTATTAACCAGATCTTTGTCTGAAAAGGAGCAGATAGAAGTCAACACTGATACAATCACATCGTTTATCCCTGTAAACTTCTTTCCTCTACTCAAACAAAATGCCAGTAAAACAAGAACAATAAACAACCAATGAATTACATTGCAAATGAAATAACAACTATATATAATACTTCTGATTAACATCAAATTCTTGACCTCATTCCTATATTGATAAAAAAAACAACAACATACAGTACATTTATACATTATTTTAAACTTTGTTTGCACTCTGCTTCTGCTCTGTTTTTCATCTATTCCACAGCTGAACTCCAAATATGGAGACACAAAAGGTTCTCCTTATTGAACATTCTGGTTTTTAAATTTGGTTTTTAAATTGAAGTTACTCCTCAAATCATATCCTCCATCTTGAACCTTGAACATTTTCTCTACATTACTTGGTAATAGATTAATAGATGCCTTAAACATCACCTGTGCTGTGTGGAAATTTAACTACATCTGTGAATGTAAGTAATTTTAATTAAGATCAGTCTTCTTTAATTCTAGTTTTTATATGCTTAAGTTTAGATGTCACTTTAGTTAATTATTCTTTTATATGTAGTTTATTCTTCATCACTCTAAGACAGTGGTGCCCAAAGTGGGTCCTGGAGGCCCGGCATCCTGCATGTTTTAGTTCTCTCCCTGGTTTAGCCACCTGATCAAATGTTGGCTCATTAGAAGCTCTAAGAAGAACACTGACATGCTGAAGAGGTTGTTTCTACCACAAGAGAGAGAACTAAAACATGCAGGATGCCGGCCCTCCAGGATTAACTTTGGGCACCACTGCTTTAAGATGTTTTACTTGTTTTTATGTTTTCTTCCCTTCCCTGCTCCCCTAGTGTTATCTTTTCCTCTCCCTCAGCCTGCCTGCCTGGTCTCTCCTCTCAGCTGCACCCTGTTTCCAATCAACCACCTGGTCTTTGTCAAGTAATCAAGCTCCCGAGTTTTTAAGCTCCACATTTTCTTTCACTGTTGTCTATCTTAAGTTTCTGCACATATTTGCTGTACATTCCTCTGATTTGTAAGTGAATTCTTCACTTTGTCAGGCTACACGATCAACCGAACACCCTGCCCCAACTCCTCCGTTACATGCAGGGGCGTCCGCCTCTGGCGTCGTCAGGGTGATTCCACCTAATAGAGGATCAAGTCGACCCCACCACATCTTCCTCACCAACCGAGGTAGTACCTTCAGGCCTATCCGTCAACCTCCCTGTCAGCTGCTGTTGCCAAACTCCCAGTAGCAGCTCTGCTTCCTGCAGTAGCTGTGATTTCTCTGTCTGCACCAGCAGCTGTCCCTCTGTCAACTGTAGCCTCTGGGCCCCTTAATGCCGGACCTGCAGCCGTAACTTCAGCAATTCTCTGAGGGTTTTTCTGGCAATCAAGAGGTTCCGCTGAGCTCCTTAGCAATCTTTCCCAAGGCTCAACATCCATGCCACAACCTTTAAGGTCTTCCAGCTTCCCACACTGGTCTCTAGGCGCCGTCAGGCATTAAGGGTGGTGTCCAAGGTCCCACAGTCACTGACTCCAGTCTCAAGGACACTGACCTCCAGAGACTCAGTTGCTCTGATGCTGTCCTCCAAACCATCTACACAACTGAGTTGCAGCTTCAAGACGTCTGTCCTGCAAGCCGCCAGACTCATGGGCCTCCAGACCTCCACTGATAATGGCTTCCTAGGTCCCTCGACTGCCCGTCTCCTGGTTGTTTTGATGCCTCCAGGATTCATCAGTCTCCTCCAAGGGTGCTCTTGTGCTGATGCTGGCCTCCAGTCTTCCTGCGCTTCGTCCTTCTTCCTATGTCTCCTTGTTTGTTCCAATGGCAGCACAGCTGACCTCGTATGACCTCTCGATTGCCCCCTTGACCTTACTGTGTTTTGCTCTACCATTCTCTGACCACCTGATCTTGTTGTTGTTTTTTGTTTTGGTTTGGGTTTTTATGGGGGGGCTAAACAGAATCAGCCCATGGCTGAGGTTGATATCAGGATTTCTAGGTTTCTGTAATTCTCTAAGCTTCATTTTGAAATTAGATTTGACAAAAAGTTGTAAAGGGTGTTTTTTACAATTTGATTATGTGATTTGAATTTTTCAGAATAGTTATAATTTATGTTAAATATCCTCGGGCCTTGATAGGCTGCCCTGGTATTTTCAGATGACTGTAGTTGTAAACAGACCAACATGAAACAGGGAGATGGTTTCAAAAAAATATATGATAAATTGTTTTTCTAACTTATTCTGATGCTTCACGCTGCAAACAATGATTAAAAGTAATTAATAATGAATTGGATAAGTATTAGTTTTGATCATATTTTAAAAGAGGTCATTTTTGGAGAAAACAAATCATAATTTCAGAGGAAGACACATAAAAAAGCACATGTTTTCATGCATGTTTCAATAAAACAGATATTCTGTGCATGATGTCATCTGGGATGCTTTTTTTCTAAATGAAAACGGTATTAAAGGTATTCTTATGACATTAGTAAGCCTTTCACACTTTGCAATTTGATTTTTAAGATCATTACAACACATCATGTAAAAATAATCTTTATTCGTCAATTATTCGTCAACCATACTTTTTAAGGTGATCTGGTTTGAATGTTTCAGATTTTTTTGTTTGTTTTTGCATATTGTGTTCATCTTTTTTTCCCTGCAGGCGGGTGAGTAACTGTGTGTCTGAATGTGACCTCCGCTGGGAGCAGCTGAGGAGATCCATCCAGTGGGCAGTTTGTTTTCCACAGAGGTACAGCAGTGGTGAGCAGCAATTGATTTATTAGAACTATGAGCCAAGTGACCATGATAAAGTGGATTTCCATTTTAAAAGACTATACAGCTTCATCTGGACTAGGGGGGGAAAGGAAGTTAAAGAGCAGAGAATGGCTCATCATGAGAGCAACCCAGACTGCTGAGGTGCAGTCATCACTTAGACAGGAATGACTGAGTGACAGATCAGAGAAAATGTGTACACTAAAAAAAAGATCTTAATTTACATTAAAACATAAATACATGCTTTTTTTTTTTTTTTTTACATAAAACTCGTGAACCATGGTTTCTAAATCCAGAGAGGAATGCTTTTTTTTTTTTTTTCTCAGAGGACATTAGATATTTAATCCTGTGTAAAGTTGTTAACACACAGTAATTCCTTATTCATAAGCAAAAACATTTTCAGTTAGTCTGTGCCAAACGTCACAAACATGCAAGGGTTGTGTAATGAAAGCAGGGCTTTGCCAACACCCGGGTGACGAGTCTCAACAGAAACACGGCAATTTTGCTTTTAGAGTTGTTTTTTTTTATTTCGAATTAGTAGTTTTATCCAAAAACATCAAAGTCAGGATCAGGCCAAAGATTCTTTGGGTTGTTTTTTTTGTTTATTTTTCTTATACACCGAGCTTGGCTACTGAGTGTGGGCTCATCCTTCAGAGGGCGTACACCAAAAAAAGGCTCTCATATGGAGAAGTGATGAAGTGTTTCTTAAATGAAAATACACCTGTCTTTAGGACAAATATGTGCCACTAATTACCTGTCTAACCTAAATCTCCGGGTGCCAGATGTTGCAGAAATTCAGAGAGACAGAGACAAATTGCGGCAAGCTGTACAGGCCCTGCACGTAAATATAGTAGTGGCTTAAATCATCTTTTCCTTGACCCTGTTATACAAGTTGTTCAATGTGATTTTGGAGTGTGTTGAGCCTGTAGGGTACTAATTGTAAAGATATGCTAAGGTATCACAGTATCACATAATCTCTTGTGCTCTCTCTCCCCTCTGTCATGGCTCCTCTCTCTCATCTTAGCTTGACTGAGCCATAAGCAGGATTACATTTTGATCTGTATCCTTGCCTCCAATTCAGATTTCCATTTCAGTTATGTAGACTTCTCCTGTCCTGCTCCTCCTCCTCTTTAGCTCCTGTCTTGAAGAGATAAGTCGAGGTACAACCATCTGTGTCTGATGACTTAGAAACAGAACTCGAGAAGACCTTGAGAAACTTTTCACACACAACCAGCTAGTGGAGCAAAGAGCTGGAGCTCCCAGAAAATGTTCATAAGGGTGGCTGCACCAGAACAACTTAGTGTTTCTTTGTTTTTCTGGGGACATCACTGTTTTGCTGAGTGCTTCCTTTTATGTATGAAATATGAATTTCTTGTCTGCTGCTGTATGAAGTGAACATGGGTGAGGTGGACAGGATTGTTCAAGAAAGTTTTTCTTCTCTTCACTTTAAAACAGAGAATTTTTTGATAGTATTATGAACACCATCAAATTTATGCAATATTTAACACCATCAATGCTACAAATTTATATTTGAAGCATTTTCTTCAGTTCCTTACTGTAAACATACCTCACACAAGGAATTACAACAAAATGAGTGGAGCTCAGTGTACAGAGAGAATGAATAGAGAATATCTGAATGAACAGAACAAAACATTCTTTATTTTGATAAGCATGAAATGTTTTGTTCTAAAATCATCCAAAGTTGTTTAGTACAATGTTCAGGTGGAGAAACATCCATAAGATCGTTAATGTGATGCCAAGCAGACATGAACAAATTCATAAAATCACCAACAGCCCACAACTAACAGACATAATAATGTCTACTAATTCAGATACACTCTTACTCCTCTTCTTGAACAAATTGACAATTTTTGTCACACGTCTGGGATCAGATTTCGGCTCTTTGGATGAAGTATGTGTGAGCCTTAAGTGTGATTATAGTCACAGTCATGAGAATTATACTCTTCCACTTTTCTAACTTCCTGTAGTAGGAAGCTGTGCAGCACAGCTGTCACTAGTTTCTATCTGGACAGTAAGTCTATCTGGACAGTATCTGGACAGTAAGTCTATCTGGACTTACTGTCCAGATAAGTCTCCACAGCTGGCTTCAGCTGTGGAGGTGTTCATAGAACCAGTGGAGGTTCTATGAATTCCTGTTTTATAAAATGTTATTGCTAACAGGTTGCATCTTTATTTTCCTGCAGCACTTTTTCAGCTGACTTTATATTGGCCAAGTACTAAAAAGCCATTAGAATTTTGTGTGAGGTGAAGAAATAAATGACACATCAGGATATTTTACATTATGTTATCAGTTAGTGGGACAATAATTTGCAGTTTTATAGCACCAACAAAAGGATGTCCCTGGCTGATTTTCAAAGGAATCGTAGGAGCCAAAGAGGACAACAAAGGAAAACCTTGACTGAATGCACTTTGGATTTATGTTTATGCCAGATTTTTATATTTTAATTCTACTAAAAGCTTTAAAACCTTTCCTTTTATTCTCCTCTGCGCACATACGCTCCAATAAATGAAACATCAGTTCTACATGATCTGCATCATACCTGGGAATTTGGTGCATTTTTCCAAGCTATTCACTGTGGATTTGAAATAACAATTCTGCACATCAAACTGGAGACATGCAGTTTTATTTTGTGGTTGAACAATGAATTCACTAGTCCGAACCATACAGTCACACACTGTCAGTTTGGTCTCATCGTTATAAGGTAGAGGGAGAACCTGATTGAGGGAATGTTGCAAACCTCGGCAACAGAACCACCTAAAACCATTCTCTACATTGTTGTATATGTTTTTGAGAACTAGGCAGAAATTTTTGCTTACTTTTTCTGTTTTGTCTTTGAGATCAAAGTCCTGTGGCTTGGGCAGAATCAAAATAACCCATTTCTTGGTTGACATCTCTTCTGTCTTTAGGCCAGAAAAGGGTATTTTCACACCAGCCCTGATTGGTCCGCATTAATTGAACTCTAGTTTGTTTGCCTAGAAAGTCTGTTCGTTTGGACAGCAGTGAATGTGTTATCAAACTCTGTTGCAGACCAATAAAGCAAACACTGTCTACAAACCTAGGTTTCAGTTTGGTTTAAGTGAACTCTGGTGCGATTTGAATGTGAATGCCAACTGGACTGAAGACAGTTCCAAAAGTGCAGGGCATTGTGGGTAAATACAACTAAACTTGCTTGCCTAGCGCTAGTGGGAGAAATGACTCTAGCCAAAGACAAAATCCTACAACCACTAAATTCTCATGCCACTCCATTTTAGTTTTGGTGAAGAAGGAAGTGGCGCTCAGGTCTTCTTGTTTCCTTCAGTGGTTCTTGCTGCAGCTCCACCACAAGCAAAGAGGGGAACAGGTTGCTTTGCATTGTGAAAGTGAACAGCAGCAGCTGAAAATGTAACAAATATTGCAATTTGGGTCCCAGTTGAACTGAATCTACCAGAATATCTGGTGTGAAAAAGCATCCTAAAGGGCTTTCTTTACATTGCTGTAGAACAAGTCCTAGGAGTTTGTGTTGTGCATCTGTACATTTTCTTTGTAAGACAAACATTATTCACAATCATCTCTCTCAATTCTCTAGTTTATAAATTATGAGAGAAATTCTGAATAAAATTCTATAATTAGCTTTTGTTTAAAAGACAGGATAATGTGAAATTGGCCCCAGTCCCTTTACATAAGGTTATTTCTAAATTCCCTTAAACTTTTCTCAAGAGTTAAAGGACCTTTATCTCTGCAGCATTAATGTTAAGAATTTTTAAAATCTCTCTTATGGAAGCATACTACTTATACACTATCCACTCATTGGTTGCTTCAACCTGCCAATCTTAATTACAAATAACTAATATGCAGCAAAGGTAAATATGTCCATTAAAGGGCCCCAAGGGTGGGATTATCAACAGCAAGCGGCCTATGAAATGCAGATTCTCCCATTCAGAATGCTATACACACCACTCTCCTGTGTGATATCAGCCATGAGTGCTCATTCTAATTATTTGGGCAAATGTACTAATTAGCTATCAGGTGACCCCCTCACTCCTCCCCCATCCTCACTTATCATCCTCCCCTGACATCCTTTGTATTCAAAATAGCTTCTCAGCATGAGTGGAATTTTTCAGGCCATCAGCAAATATTTACCAGTTCCATCTCATTATGTTCTGGGCTAAAATGCTGGCTGTGAATATCTTGAGGCCCCTAGTACTCACCATCTAAACTTTGCCTTGACCTTTTACTGCTGGCAGCATGTACTGGCGACTGCACTGCCGTTCCAGTATGTCGGCACACACGCACATATGTACACACAACACACACACTATCTTTGTCATAATGTCTCAGTGCGGTAGACCTAAGACCAAAGCAAACTGATGATTATGCATATGCACCTTCCTGTGCATGGTTAGTCTTGCTGCTCCTGCCTTGTGATCTGATAAATTCATTAACTTATACCCTGCTCTGTATATGTGGTTCAGCAAGATCAACAGAAATAGTGACAGCCCTTATTTCTTTGGTTTTGGTGATTAGCAGCCTGGTCCTTGTCAATACAATAGTAATGAATGAACCAGACTTATGTGATTTGGGGCATAATAATTTTTTGTGATAGTTAGAAATTGCTGGTCTGCATTTTTGCTTCAAAGGCGAAGTGATTAATCAATAATTAATTTTGAAGCAGGGCACAGATAGCGGTAAAGTGATGAAAACATTTACTATAAATCTACACTTTATTACTGGTAATATTGAAGCATTTGTGACAACACCTCATGAGTCTTGGTAAGTATGTTGTGAACACTGTATGGTTCACAAAACAGCGGAGGAAAAAATATGTATATGTCATATTTACTGCCTGAGTCTTTTTTTATGAAGGGGATATTTGTGTAATTATCAATTTTGTTTGAGCTGAAAGCTCAATTCTGCAAAGTTGATAGTGATAATTCAGGAAGGATCACAGACGTAAGGATGTAGTCGACTGTGAATTCCATATAATAATCTTTCAAAGCTTGTAGGTCCATGACTTCTGGTTTGGGTTCTTCTGTCTCCATGCTGTGCCAGAGGTGGTGACTGGAGTTTGACACTGACTAGAGTCAGATTTGAGATGCAGAAGTAAAAGACTTCAGACTTTAGCAAGGACTACTGGTCTTAGACACAAGTCATATTTGACACAAGTGACATTTGCTTCTTCTCTTCTATTTTTACAACTTACATTCATCTTCAGTTGGTTCAGTGACAGTATTGTATATCCATCGACAGGTTATATAGTTCAAGATCCCAAAGGGGGCATGAGTCTAACCCAGCAACAGTTGGGTTGGAGGCAACAGATCAACTGTCTATCATAAAAAAACAAATGTAACTCAGTGTTAAAATCAAGCAACTCTGAGCAAATACTGATTTGATATCTTACTCTACAATTAGATTAAGAATTAATAAATTAAGAGTTCAAAATATGTTCATAAATATATTTTGAAACTTTATGAAACTGTATTGCACAGCTTCTTACAATTCATTTTGGTAGCTAATCTAGTACAGCGATCACTTATTAATAATCACAAAATAAACACCAAGGCAGAAAACACAACACTGTAACAGACTGCATGGATAGCATGTAAAAGAACCATCTTTTTGCTGGAGGGCATTGTGCACAACGCACGCCCTCCATGAGAAATTTCTGAATGTAAACAATAACATGCAACATGTCTATAGACTCCATTGTTCTTCACAACAGAATATCCAGTGAGTTGTAGTTGTGTGGACAAAAATCCCTTGTTTAGTTCTAAGTTCAGAGATCAATGGCTTTCAAAGTTTTTTAATGGTTTTATTGGCTCTAGTGGTCTTTATTTGAGGGAGGTTAGATTGGAAGATGGGTAATGAGAGACATGTGGCAAGGGTCAACAGGCCGGGACTCAAACCTGTGACGGCCACATTGTGCTTTTTGCCCTTGCGTCACCACAGCACCCCCATTATGAAAGTTTTGAAACAAAAAAATCTATTGATTCTTTTTCATATGAATAATTTTCTCTTACAAATGGATAAACAGTAAGTCTTAAACTATGATGTCTGTTCTGGTTTGACCGCAGTAACAGATGTTGGTGCAGTAGCTGTAGATCTATGAGTAAAAGCCTGTACATCTGTTAAAACCCCGAGCTACGCTTTCAGCTAACACATTGGACATGTCAAGAAGAGAAGAATTGATTATATAAAAAAAGACATAACCTATCAACGACTGAAGCGATTCAGTCTCAGCAGCTACAGGAGTTTATATAGAGGTCAGCAAGACCTAGCTTTTATTTTGACAGTCCACGTCCACTTATCAGCAAGCTAATTTGCATATTAGCTACATATTAAGCTTTTACCTAAATATTTAATTAGCAAACTAAACATTTAGCTTTTTAACATTTTTTTCCTAGATTTATCTGTCATGGCACTTCCTTTGTTTAGTTTGCTTTAATACAGTTCATTTAGAGAACATGACTTGCATTGCTGGACGCAGGTCATCCAGCTACAGCTCAAAGTTGTTGTGTCTTGCTCAGTAAAGTGAAATCCAAAGCTTTATAAAGTACAAATTATATATTTTAGTATGTTTTGCACACATACATAATTAAGCCCTGCCATGACTTTGTGTTTGAGACTTAATTTTGTGCTCCATCATGTCTGAATACTAGATGTAGGTTGTGGCGCTCTCATGCTCTGTTATGGGAATCTCTGAATGAAGCCAACAAAAGCCAAGTAAAACACTGATTGTATACACAAGCTCTGCTTATATTTAACTCAGCTTATTTTCCATAGACTGTGTCCAGTATTAATTCTTATCTTCGTGTTCTATACCAGAGTCTGTGGCTAATAATCCACAGTGTCACAACAAAGGGCTTAAGCCTCACATCATCATTTTAGATATATGGGGCTCTGTATGTGTGTGTGTGTGTGTGTGTTTTAAAGAAGACAATAGCACAAATTTAAAGACAATGCTGTGTTCTTGGGAGGGCTTTGATGCCAAGCCAAGCCCCATCGTTCCCAGAGGTACTTATCCCCATCTCTTCCTACCACATTGTTAAACACTACCTCTGTACGTTTTTATAACACTATTGTTAAGCTCAATAGATTTTTATTTGGCTGCCCAACCTCCTTCCCTCACACTCCAGTACTTTCTGTCTGGCTAGCAGTGTTTGTGTGTTTGCATTGCCCTGTTCTTTCACCTGGAAATGTCTATGTGTGTATTTATAGTTCCTTAGACAGCCGACATAAGACCCAAGACCAAACATCCTCTTCCTCTCTGGAAACTGCAGAGACTGGAACAGAGACAGAAATGTTGACTTTAAGATGTCTTGTGTAACTTTTCAACACATTTGACTTTTGTATAATGAGAACAAGCCATGCCACGTGAAATAAAATCATCGAAAGACAACAACTTTATTTTTCATTGTCATAGTTTTAGACCAACCTCTGACCCACATGCAAGATTGCACTCAGAAGAAGGTGGTTAGTGTGATGGCCTTGGCCCAGGACGTTCCTGTAACATGGGACCTGGAACACTGTGAGGGGAGAGGGGGAGCAGCGAGCCAGGTGGATTCAGAGGTGAATACTGTAAAGTAAATGAGAGTGGAGAGGTTCACAGTGTGTGTCTTCCTGTCCTGCGGTACACCTGTTCTGCCTCTAACGCCTTCCTCATCACCAGAACCTCCTCTAGCACTGCCTTCACCCTCACCCTGTCTTGATTCTTTATATTTGGTATCGTCCATCTTGATTTTCTCTCCTTGCTATGGCTCAGTTGTAGCAGACCTACAGTTGCTCTTAATTTTCCAGTTGTTTGACTCAAAACAGGATATTGCCATCAGCACACTGTACAAAATCATGGTTCTTAAGCAGATGACCTTAAAGATAATTTGGTTTTGAAAAGTAGCTAAAAGAGAAGGTGGAGAAACTGATCATTCTCTTTTTATAGTCCAGACGGTTGGCCTATTAAAGGGTGTCACAGAAGGAAAGTTTCATGATGGGTTAAAGCAAAGAACTCTCTTAAGATGTGTCACACCTTATTGTTGTAAAACATCCTGATGGCACTGATTACAGAAGGATTTATAACTTCTGAATGCTCCAGTGAGCACTGTCTGGGACATCATCAAAAATGAAAAGAACGTAATTTGACCATAAACCTGACATGACCAGGTGCTCCTTGAAATATTTTTGACAGAGGAATAAAAAAACCTATAAATCAAAAGAGTTTGCCAAGAGCCACTTTGAAGAGTTTCAGAAAGACCTGGGGAGAAAAAACCATACAGACAGTGAAGTTTGGAGGCGCAAATATCCTGATGTTTCACTGTTTTTCTGCCTGTGGTTCTGCCATGCTCCAAGTAATTGCAAGGAGAAAGAATGGAGAAACATCTGAGACATCCTTGAGAAAAATCTGCTGCCATCTACCAGAATAATGAAGATAAAATGTGAGTGGATATTTCAGCAACACCATGACTCCAAACTCAGAGCCATGGAAACTCTTAACTGGTTCAGAAAAAGAAAATAAAGGTGCTAGAATGGCCCAGCCAATCACCTGACTCAAATCCAATTGAACAACTATGGAAAGAATTAAAAGTCAGAGTTCGTAGAATCCCTCGGAAAGTTCAAAGTTTAAATGTTGGAAGATGTGTGGAGGAATGGGACAAAATCACTCCTGAGCAACTAGTTTATCCATACAGGATGGGTCTTGAATCAGACCAATCCTATACCCACAAAGTTTGTCTTTCTGATTTCAAGACAACCACTCTTCACATTGGGCCTCAGCAGCTCCATACAAACATCGCCCGTTATTAAGGTTGTGTGCTTTGTATTCAGTGAACAAGAAGCTACCAGAAAACACATTTTGTCAGATATAGACAGAAAGTGAATTGCTTGTTTTAACCTTGATCAGTGCTCACACAGTGCAGCACTGATCAAGGTTACAAAATACGGCTTCAGTTTTTGTGTTGCACATGCTTGTCTTACAGCAAGAAAGGTGTCCAGTTAAAACCAAATCTAATTTGTACGTCCAGGACATTCCTGGGTTTCCGCCAGTGTCTCTGGACTCATCCCAGAATATGTTTACTGGATATACAACTGTCTTTGACAAGCAGGTGACCTGTCCAAATTGTACTCCATCTTTTATCTCAACTGCTTGGACAGGGACAGGCACAACACCCCAACCTCACAACTTTGAACGAGAAAAAGACACAGTGATGAATCTGTGAGTGAGTGAAGACAAGGAAGGGGAAAAAAGTAAGAAAGGGTTCAAGAAGAAAACAGCTGCGCAACGGCCATCTGTTGTGTATTCTCCAGCAGTGGCTGCAGAGCAGAAGAAGGTGAAGTCCGTCCACATGTATGCTCTCTGGCTGCACATCACAAGGCCACAGCTGGCCCACTGTCGGCCCTCTGTCACTCTCTGTGCCAATGTGTTCATGTTTCTCTGCTGCTGTATATGTGTATTATCTGGCCAGGGCCAGCCCCAGAAACGAGCTGCTCTGCCTGACTTAATGAGAAGGGCTGGGCTTCCATGACTGTGGTCCCACACACGCATAACATACCTATCCTAAGATCAGTCCTCTGCAAAATCACATGCATTTGTTGAAACTAACACTCCCTTCCTGGTGGGTCACTGAGAAAATATGAGAATGGAAAAATGAGGCCCATCTTAGATGTGTCAACCTTTCTGCTTTTCTGCAACCTTTCTGCATGTCCTTGTGGAATTTGGGGGCGTTTTGAAGGAACAGGGTCACAAAATGCTAATGAGTGTACGAGTGGCTGTCTGGTAGCTTGCCTGGTGAGCATGTGTGGCAGTGTTTTAATGATGCATCTGCTTGTGTCAAAGGATTCTGAGCACATGGTGACACTCAGACCTGCTGGCCCCTTTGATCTCACACAACATACACACACCCTCTTTCTTAAATTCCCAATACAAATACTTCTGCACACACACACACACAGCTACAGCTATGCACCGGACTGCAGTTCACCCAGGCACCCTCTGGTGCTGTGGTGGCTGGTTTTAATGTCCCTGCCTAATGATCTGGCACATGTCTAAAGGTAAATGGTAATATGCTTAAAGTGGACCGTTTAGGCTGAAAAGCCTTATAGGGCTGAGCCGTCTTTGTGAAAGAAAAGAACAGCATTTAACACAAGCAGCCTTCAACAGATTTCACTTCAAATGTG
Source organism: Xiphophorus maculatus (assembly GCF_002775205.1). Classification (NCBI taxonomy): domain Eukaryota; kingdom Metazoa; phylum Chordata; class Actinopteri; order Cyprinodontiformes; family Poeciliidae; genus Xiphophorus; species Xiphophorus maculatus. Next base: position 33,099,363 of record NC_036446.1, on the reverse strand, counting down.
ATTCCTTTATGAAAATGAATCAAGAAAGACCCAGAAAATGCTGCTTGTTCTGCGGACACTGAAGGATTAGTGTTTGCTTTACGCTGTCTTCATGAAATCCTCCATAAAGACGGTGAAGACACTTTAGTTAGAGCTGATGTTGCTCTATGAACAGAGCATTTTAACTAACTATCTTAAGGTAAGACTTTATCATGTTTATCTCTGAACAACTTGGTTAAGTTGATTAGATGCCAACCTTTATTTCACCAAGACATGTATAGTTTACAAAAAAAAAAGCTTTTCTTTCCTCTGGTACGTTTACAGATTTATTACAGCTATCCTGCCAGTTTATAGAAATAATGACGCTGAAGTAAAGAATTCTTTTAATGTTGACATTTAATAGGACTTAAGTCAAATAATAAGGAATGTTTAAGGAAGTAAAGTTATATTTTTTATTGTTTAACAGTTGCTATTGCTTTAGTACGTCAGCAATAACACGAGTGTGTTATTAACACACTTTTAGAGAAAAAGATTATTAGTTAATGCTAACTGAAATATATCTATGTAACAATATATCCATCTTGAGTGTCTTAACTAAATTCTTTGATTAAATTTTTGCGTAATTCATAAAATATAAATCACCCTAATTCCACCTATAATGCTAAGTTTAGATGGTTTTCCTGAGATGTTATCAGATTAATACAGAGTATTTAGTTTAGCTACATACTGAAGAGAAAAGTCTTTGTTTTCAGTGGGAGTCGTGTCTGACAGCACATTGTGAGGAGCCTGCGAACATCCAGTCGTGCTGCTGCGTCTCTTTGTGGGAGAAATCTGGGCAGTTTAAAAGAGGTTTTTTTTTTGTCACTGAAAAGGAGACTCATTATCACTTTTGTATATTCTCTGAGTTCAGTTCTTTATCAAGCTTTGTAAGCACAATAGTGCTAAGGAAATGCTCATTCGTAAAGAAGCCAGAAATTACTGACGTGTCAAGCATTTGGAAACTGCTGAAAGTCCATGTAACAACACAAATATTGGGACTGTGAGAGTGTTTGAATTTTATTGTGATGCAAAAGGTGTGTGTTGCATGTGTTGTATTGTTAGAACAGGAGCTGTCATCATGTGTGGAGCTTTTTGCCGCCTCAGAAAATCTCCCAACACCAAAATCATGTGTTTGATGATTTACTATTAAGATGCATCTGTCAAAAATTAGTGGACGTTTCCCAATCTCTAGTTTTTGTTTACAGCTGATTTATCTATTTAATTTAATGTATCTATAAGAACTGTAGAAAAGAGAAAAAAGTAATTACCTAGCATCCCTGCTATGTGTGGTTTATTATACACATAAGGAGAAAAGGCAACGTCCTGTGTGTGAAGGACATAGCACATCCAAATTCAGCTTTGCAAACCTACATAGAGTTAAAATTTTCTTTTTATAAAAAATTACTTCATGATAAGAAACAATTTTTTCCCCTGATTGTACTGTGCTGACGTTTGACACTTAAATACTTAAAATTTTAAAATTTTTTCCTTTGTTCCTATTTATATAAGGAACAAAATAAATGCCCTACGTGTGAAGGAGCATTGATCATTTCTAATACTTAATAAAAGACTGTAAAACAAGGTTTGACTACTTTAAAACAAAAGCATAATGATGTAAAGTTGACTGAGTCACCTTCAATACAAGGCAAGAATTTTTATATTTCCCCCCTATATTCATCACTGTACCTTCTTTTAGTTAAAAATAAATGTATTTGGGCGTGCCGTGGTGGCGTAGGGGTTAGCGCGACCCATATTTGGAGGCCTTGAGTCCTCGACGCAGCCGTCACGGGTTCGACTCCCGGACCTGACGATATTTGCCGCATGTCTTCCCCCCTCTCCTTCCCCATTTCCTGTCAGCCCACTGTCATATAAGGGACACTAGAGCCCACAAAAGACCCTCTGGAGGGGTAAAAAAAAATAATAAATGTATTTGGTATCCATAGATACTGTACATCATGGATAAGAGTTGATCAAAAGTACTTCTATGCAACAAAAGAGTTAAAACTGCAACCTGTTGAATCAGAAGGAATGCAAAAGCCACAAAATTACATCATGCTACGTCAAATCTCAGCTGATCACCACCGAGAGCTGAAAACTCAGATTCCAAAATATAAGTTCTGTCAGCCAGCAGGAAAAGAAGAGCAGAATTATCTCTGCTGTTTTTTTTCAACATATATATTATGCTGTAAACTTAAATCCATCAGAATAAAACTGCATGAACCATGTAGCAACATCCAACCAACATGTCAAAAATCATTGTTTTGCTACCAACAGACAGACAAGCAGACAGACAGACAGACAGACAGACAGACAGACAGACAGACAGACAGACAGACAGGTGTTTGGAAACATTTATATGGACAGTTTTTAACTGAGGTGAAAGTTGAAGGATTTTTAAGATTTCTGTCGATATGCAGTGTCCCTCTTCAAATTTAATACCTGGAAATGTTACATCAGCCAGTGAATTTAATTCAATTAAAAAGGTTTATGAATACAAAAAGGTTGCGCTCATGAGCAGCAAGCAGTGTTTACTTCTTTCTTCTTGCTTCTTCTTCTTTTGGAGCTGAAGGATGACATCACATCTCGGTAGGTCCATCTTTATATGCAGTCAATGTGTTATCGTTTTTAGCTCCTTACTTGTCTTAAACTGGTGGGAAATGGCATGCTTTTAAAAAGCGATGCTTGTAAAGTGATGGGGAAATGTGATTTCAGGGCATTAGCTGTACATGTGTATGCCCAGAGTAGCTGTAGGAAAAGGAGACGTTGCTTTAACTGTTATTTTCTTCCTGCTCAGGGCAAAAAGTGGGGAGGCCCTGGGGGCCCGAAGCCTCAGGAAACGTATGGATATCTCTTAAAAGGCTGTTTCACTCCAGCTGTAATGGAGTGTAGAAAATGGAAAAGCTGTATTTGTAGCATTAAAGTTCATTTCATGATCACTTAACTGTGCAGACCAGGACCGACAGAGACAGAACGGAGATCCTGTAACTGTTCTACACTGTGTTTGAAGTTCACACTTTACAGTAAAGTCTAAGCACACTTCTTTTATTATCACATATACCGTACTACAATTATCACAGTAAGAACTTGGTTTAACATGTATAATTACTTATGCAGCTGCAAATTATCTAGATATTGATATAGCAGTTTTTACCTTTACCCTAAATATTCACAGAAGTGATTAAACTTTAACAATAAGTCTTTCTCATCATCTTTTCAGACACAATATTCTATATTTCAGAGAATATTCTTAAAATATCTAAAGAATATGATTTAGGTGTCTCCTTGCTGCCACACATCTGATGTGTCATAACTTTCTCCAGCAGAAACAAACTGAAGTTTTTATCTTTGGATCTAAACAGGAACAGTCTAGGCTCAACACACAAATTCAGTTGTAGCAGCTAGAAACTAGAGATCAGGTGATGGACTTTGACCTGAACCTTCAGAGCCACATAAAGTCAGCTACAAAGTTGGCCTTCTATCACCTGAAGAACATTTACAGGACCTATGAGGTTTGGTTCATTTAGAAAAGTGTGAATGCACAATCAAATTCTAATGTGGACCAAAAAAAATGAACTCTAGCGTAAAGCTGATGCAGAGAGAGGTAAAAAGCAGAATATAAATGGTTTAAAGTTGTTTTTCTCATGTTTATCAGGTTATTTTCCCCATAATGTGGCGCAATGCAGCCTCTGTCATTTTTAAACATTAAACAACAAAAAACAAACTAATTGCCTCATTTGTTTGTAGAATGCGGTGATATCCATAACAATCATCAAATAGGATGAAATATTTTATAAAGTGTAGAAGTCATGGTTCGTTAAATTGTAAGAAACTTTAATAGCAACAATTATGTAACATTACTTACTTTGGAGATGGCAACATACCGAAAAGACACAATCAGAAGAAAACATGCCAGAAGTATTTATGTGATGGGAAGCACTGAAATACACTCCAGTTTCTAGTGGAGTGAGTGTCATAACTTTTATTGTTTTCAACAGTATTAGGATATATATCACTAACATAAAATAATATTTTGTGAATTATATTCAATACGTGCAACATTCTCACAGTAAAAACTGTGAGAATAAGATTTCATAGATCTTATTGTCCTGATTATTTACATCGGCTAAGCCGGCTGCTGTGTGCTGCTGCTGCCTCGTGAAATCACAGTTGAGGTGAAACTGTAGCTCCTAAATGTGAAGTTCAGTTTACATTTCCTGTGTGTTGACAGTCAGGTCAGGGGGGTAAGGGGTTAATGCAAAGTAATGTAAGTGAACGGCGTTTGTGAACACACCAAGGTTTCAAAGCATTCATCCATTGCTTGTGTCTCCTTAACTCTCTTCAAAATTGTTGGGGACTGGAGGAGGAAACAGGTGCGACACACACTGAGCTGGTCACCAGTTCACCATGGAGACGACAAAGGAACACAGACAAATTGTTCAATGTGGAATTGCCAGTTAGACTGACACTCATGTTCTGAACAAAGAAGGAAACCGGAGTACCCAGAGAAAACAGTGAGTTCTCAATGGAGATTTGAACCAAGGATTCAATACCATGAGGTGATGATGTCACTGATATAGAAAGCTACCAGGACCTAACCCAATCCAATTCCATTCAGCTTATTTATATGGCACCAATTCACAACACGTTGCATCTAAAAAGAAAGTCATTTCAGTCCAATCATAAATACATTATAATTGATCCTAGTTATGTGCAGTAAAGTTCCGTTTATTTTTCAAATTATCTTAAAAAGTTTTTTTTATCTAAGTAAACCTGGTCATCAGCATTCACTCCTCCTGGATATAGCGACAGTCAACCGCTTGTATTGTCTACTGTGCTTATTTAGGTGCTCTTTGTCTACGAATATTGTCAAAAGAAGCATTAAACGTCTAGTTGTCCTAAAGCCACATGATTTAGTGATGCATGTGTGATATTTTGGTGACTTCTGCCCAGTTCCGTTTATTTAGAGGCACTGAATAGCCCCAGCTATGCCAGACACCAACTTTGATATATTATTTTTCAGACTTCTTTGATTTCTCTGCTGATCCACCTCCTCATGTCTCCTCACTTGTTGTTGTTGGCACCACATTCAAAAGTCTCTGAGCCTTTCTGTGGTCCCTTCAGAAAGAAGAGGGACATCAAAAGGTTTTCGCAGGGCTCTGTTGACATATACATTGCTGAACCTTTCTTGTCTCCGAGACACAGAGTGGATTCGCCACATGGAAGGACCAGTGAGGGTGGTGGTGAATGCCTCAGACCCCCATTTGGCCCCTTTGTGTGTAAAAGGAGGCTAAGCACTCTCTCCTCTTCCAAGTCAAAGGGCCCGAAGGTTAAAGCTTAGCTACTGATCCCATTCCAGCTGCCACATTCCTCCTCTGCTTCCTCTTCCTCATACCATTTTTTGTCTGTCTATGGCGCTCTGTTCCTTCGTTCTGAGCCTGTCACACATAAGGGCTGCAGTCAGTACAACAAAGACTTGATATTTCATCTCTAAACATTTTGTTTGCAGAAAAGAATAGCTTAAGATGGCAGGGTGGTGCCGAGGTCAGGGTGCAATGGGGTGGAAAAGAATTTCCTGTTCATCTGTGTGTTATTGCGCTTTAAGGAATATCACACACCCTAAATATCATCTGTCATGTTCAGGTTCATAACAGCCCCTTGTTTTAACAGAAGCAGAGGTGATAAACATATGCATATGGTCTTTTGATTACATATGTCTCTTTAATAGGTCTAAATGCATCTAGCTGTTCAATTGTGGCTCTGCAAAGCATCCTGTGATAATAGAGCTGGCAGCAAACAGGAAAATCAGCAGAATTGGGGGAGGTGGGAGGGGGTCAAAAACGGTGGTAAGCAATGAAGGGGCATTGCATGTGTGTGGCTTCCATGCACATATATTCACATGGGTGCGTATACATACGTGTTTGTATGCAAGAGCCTCCCTCTGTGTGTCTGGGCCCTTCGGTTACCAGGGAAATGGATGTGTTGGCCTCATCAGAGTCTCCAGCTGGTGGAAAGGCTTCGGAAGCGACGCCTTGGCAGTCGCCCGGTCAGGGGGGAGTTTGCATCTGTGCTGCCTTGGCGCTGGACTGCATCGGGGTTCTGTTGGATGAAAATGGATGGAAGTGAAATGGGTGGCAAGGAGGGTAGTCGGGTGGGGGGCCGGGGGAAAAGTGTGTGTCTGTGTGTGCCTGGGTTCAGGTGTGTATGTGACTAAAGCTTAAGGCACTGACGCTTATTTATTTATTTTTTAAGCAGCGTCTCATTTATTTAAGACATATTTAAAAGTATTTATTTCACTTACACCTCTTTGAATGTAATTTTCTACAAACAATAACTTTGATGGTGTTTATTGAATTTTTATGTGATAGATATAAAAGGTATGGCATAAATGGAAAGGCAAAAGAAAATGATGAATGGTTTTCAGTGACTCAATTCATGGTGGAAAACAACCAACCAACCACACGGCGTTTTGAAACGTTTGGAGGTGGCAGCATCATGCTGTAGAGATGCTTTTCTTCAGCAGGGATAATGAAACCTGCCAGGTTCTCCTTCCAGCTGCAGTGGAGGGCTTCAGATGAAAGCCTGTTCATGGGTCAGAACAGTCCAGTCAAAGTCCAGAGGTAAATCCAATCCAGAACCAGTAGCAAGAAAGACACAAAAACAGACATTTACAAAGCTCTTCATCAAACCTGTCTGAGCTTGAGCTATTATTCAAAGAAGAATGGGCTAACTCTGTCTCTAAATATGCAAAGTTGTCAGAGACAAACACCAAACCTGGTTGGTGGTTCTACAGCTGCTGCTCAGGTGGGCTGAGTACAAACACGTCACTTTTCAGATCTTTATCAGTAAATAAATACAATCAAAAAACCATGTATCATCTTCCTCACTTCACAATTTTGCACTACTTTATGTTGGTTTGACATAAAAAATCCATTGAAAATCATTTGAAAAATGCAATTAAAAAATGTGAAAAATGTGGAAATGTTAAAGAGATTCTGATACTTTTGCAATAATCAGACTGAAAAGAATTTTATTAGCACAAATATTTCCTGACCTTCAGGGACAAATGTCTTTCAATAAACACAAACATTTGAGGGACGTGATATTTATCCTAGTCTGAACCTTGACCTCTTGTGAAAGATTTCTTTTGGTCACATGTGAACTCTCATGACCAGCCACTGCTACAACACCTACACACCATCACCTGTCAGGTTGCAAAGGGAACGACAATCCGAAAACAGTTGTAGCCCTAATTAAGTGTTGCTGATGCTGCTGGATGCTGAGTAAGTGTTGTTCATTGTTCTGGTTGTAGGTGTAGCATTGTGTGTTTCTACAGATCTGCCACACAATCATCAGCATTCTTGTAATTACACGATGTGAGAAATGATAGTCAACCGCAAGAGTAAAATTCCAGGTCACTCAGGAAAACATCAACATTTGTTAGCAGAGTGTGAACTGAAGTATGCACAGTAGAAAGAAACATCACTTTTTTAGAGTTCAGTCCCACATTATTTAACCCTCCTCACTGCTTTACATTTAAAGGAGCATCATTTTGTGTTTCTAGCGGCTAGAAGGATACTACAGTGTGTGGCTAGAATCTAGCCACATAGTATCCTTTTGTAGCATAATCAAGCATCTATGTTAACTACAGTTGTTTATTTGACTTTATAACTTTACACCTTGAAATGAATTTCAGAAATTAAGCCAAAAGTTACTTTAGCAATGTTTAAGGATCTGCAAATTTTTGCTACAAGATCATTTTTTCCTCCAACTTTTATTTTTTTTTTAAAATAATGTGTCATGACGTGGTGTGGCGGTGGACCCAAACGCAGCAGGCAGTAGACGTAGAAATAAATGGACGTTTTCATGAAGAAAATTAACCAACAAAAAATCCAAAATCCAAGGGTACAAGAAAATCCAAAAACAAAACAAACTGGAAACACGAGGGAACAAAAGGTAATCCAGGAAGGGAAGCATGGGTAGTGACAAGATGGACTGGCAAGTTGTGACTGGGATAGAGGAGCTTAAATACTGGGAGGTAGTAAATGGAACAATGGCCTAGCTAGATGAGAGGAGTGATTGCAGGTGTGAGTAATTGGCACAGGAGCTGACTGACGGGCGGGGAGAAGGTGGCACAGGGAAACTAAGGAGATCTGCTGGGAACACAAAAGAGAGGAAACGGGAAACTGAAAAATACTATTAATACAAAAGACACTAAGAGTAAGGAAAACCTGCTGAACTAGGAGAGAAGGATATGAGGGAAACCGTAACCGAATCTAAATAGAAACATGGCTGATCTAACAACAATAAGAACTAAGGAACATAGAGCTAGAGAAACTAGGAGATCTAAACAAAGAAATAACATAACTAGAATTACTAAAGAACGATATACATAGACTCGGACATGGAAGATTAACTGAACCTAAGTTGACAAAATTAAGAAATAAACATTACTAGAAACACTGCAGGGAAGTATAAATACCTCAAATAATAATAATAATAATAATAATAATAATAATAATAATAATAATAATAATAATAATAATAATAATAATAATATCAAAAGGACCAGGAAAGGCTAAACTAAAGTGAACTAAAACATGAAGCTAAATGAAATGAGAAACAAAACCAACCCAAAAACCCAGAGTCCTGACATGTTGGTTTTTCAGTTGACTTGAATATGATAAAAGATACATTCAAGTGGCGAAAGTTTATAAATGACTGATACTTTTTCATATTTCAAAAACCTGACATTTTACCAGCATGTGTAGCATAATCTTGCAAAAAAGAAGAAAGAAAAAAAGAAAAAAAAACTTGTGTTCAGCTTTAATTAGACGTGGGAAAACTGGGATAATTATGTCTTTTTAAAAAGAGGTCTGTTTTCAAAATTGCTTTCAAAATTTGTCAAAATATGAAACGATTTCCCCTCTTTTAATTTGATTTCTCTGCATTTTAACAGTCCACTGAATGTGGCATACATCCTGCTTTATATCTTATTCTAAATGATCCTCCTCACTGCTGTCTGTTCAGCACACTTTACGTTATTATGTGTCAGCACTCTTGGTGTAACATATCTAAAAGGCTACTTCCATCCTGCTCTCTCTCTCTCTGTGTGTGTGTGTGTGTGTGTGTGTGTGTGTCTTGATTTAGTTGGGAGTGAGTTTCTGCTGCTTCACTTCCATGTTCAACAGCATGTTTGCGTGTCTCAGCTCAGAGCCTCTCTCAGCCTAATCCGTCCTTATCTCCCAGTGCGACAACACAACAAGAGGATCTTTAAAGAAGACATTTCTCTTTTTCACACTGCCGCGCTGCTCCACTGATACTGCTTCACCGCACTCTGCTGCTGCCTTTGTGCCTGTTTGGGAGCCTGTGTCTTGTCCCCTCTCTTGCTATAGATTAATTTTATCTGCGCACTTATATGTGAGTGACTTCAGAGTGAGGAATGTGTGTGTGTGCATGTTTCCAAGAGCGTGCACGCCTGATGTGAGCACGAAGGCTGTTGTCATTCCGAAGCTCCTCCAACATCAAACTCAGTCTAAAGGTTGTCTGCAAGTCTTGACATTAGATAAATGCCTGGTCTGGCTGTACACACAGCTCCACCGATACTCCGATAGGTCTCCCTCTCTTTCTATATCTCCATGTCTCTCTCTCCGTCCAGGCCGATCTAATGACTCATAGGAATGCATCGAGCCGCTTGTCAGAGATCAATCATCTTTCTCAGGTCGTTCTACCGATTGTTTGAGCAGCAGGCCATTAGAGAGGAACTGTTTGGAGGTGTTTTGTGAACCTAAGTGGCTCCAAAGGTCAGGTGGAGAGTGAAGCAAGGAGGGTGAGGCAGTGTGTTGGGGGGGAGTGGGGGGGGGGCAACAGAAAAAAAGGTACTTCTGTGTGGGGCTGCTCCTGGCAGCAGACAAGGTAGAGACAGACCCTGTCAGCTCTGTTGCATGACTCCACTGCCCTTTGTTAGTATGAATCCTTAAACAGCTCACCACAAGTACAAAACCTGAGATTAATAATTCTCACGCACCGCCTGACATCCATCCCTGATCTGAAATATGCATGGCGGAGACGAGACGATGAGACGGAGAGGGGCAGAAAGCAGAGAAGACCAAAAGGCGCTGCTAGCTGGTGGCTGCTGAGGCTTTTTGGAGGAGCGATGGATTCTGTTTTATGTGGCCTGTCAATAGCGCCTAATGAGGAAACCCACCTGTGATTTGCGTTGTTCAGTGAGCAGAAAGCCCTGGCCATAAACTGCCAACATGAGGTGCTATCAACTTTTCAAAGGTTCTGCCTCCTGATGCAGCCACATCTTCACGTTTGAAATGAAGTTGTGAGATGGTGTCATTTAAAGTTGTTCAGGAACTGTGTGGAAGATAGTTCTTCTTTATTTAGAAAGTCTGGAAATGTGCATAATTGTGTTTGTGCGGATGTGTGTGTGTGTGTGTGTGTGTGTGTGTGTGTGATAGAGAGAGAGAGAGATGGAACCTGTTCTTTGAAAACTGGATTGGAATTTCAGCAGAAACAACAATTGATGATTAAAAGGTTTTATTGCCAAGCCTTTCTGCAGAGCTACAATCAGAGTGCTGAGGTCATTTGAACGGCTCAAAACTTTGCCGCACGCCCAAGTCGGAACTGCAGGTAGGAAAATGCTGTGGCATCTCATTTTAAAGCAGAAGAGGTGAGCGGGTTTGACACCAGATATGAGACCCGAATTTCTGTTACGGCTGGGCTTTTAAACCTGCTGCCTTTCAGTAATCTGACCGCTGCGGTTGAAGTTATGTTTTGAAATGGAAGCTGATTTAAGGCGGTTGCAGCTTAGCAGTAATTGGCAGTGTGGTGAAGACCTCCGCCGCACACCCGTCTGTTATCAGAGGAAACTTCATAGAAGGAAGCCGAATTAAAAACAGCAGCTAGTGTACAGGCAGGTAACTGTTTTAAGGGTTTGAAAATGATGAATAGTTTCAAGTTTCAGATGCAAAAGGAGAAAAGGAGAAACGGAGTGATTGAAAGTGCCACAATTGTCTGTTAATAAAAGTGAAAAGTCTGCGGTAAAAACAACAACAAAAAACCCCTGCAGGCTGCAGCTCCGAGAGGCCAGAAATGGAACATTTTTATGGAGGATGACTACTAAACAAAGGCCATAATAAATACACAGCCAAGCAACGGCTGCATTTTTGTCGACTGTGAGTGTATATTCAAAGTGCTACTTTAATCTGTGTTTTTGTTTGTTTATTCGCTTTGCCCTTGTTTTTTCATTTTTTTGGTTGTTCCTTCCCAGTTCTCACAAAGGGGGGGAGGAAAGTAGGGCGCTCACTTTCCAATTACAACTCAAGCCCAGATCACTTCTTTATAAGGCTCTGAATAATTTGGTTTTAAAAACAAACAAAAAAGTGACTTTCAACCGGGAGGAATTTTTAATTGTTTTTTGATTACTTACCAATGGACCATGGGAAAAGGCCTTTGTAAATATTTAAACAGATCCGGCGTGATGCTATATTTCCATTATGTCGTTAATGTTTTTTTAGATTATTGTTATTGTCATCTGGGGTTAGCTTTCACTGTGGAAGTTTATCAAAACTGAGAAAACAAAGCAGAAAAAAGGAGACAAATGACTCCCCTCTCCCACCAGCTGAACCCCCACCGAACAAACTCACTGCAGTGAAGGGAGAAGAGAAGAAGAGAAGCACTGGGAACGAGTACAAGTGTGCACGGACTCGTTGTGATGCCCTGCATGTTTCTGCTTCCCAGTAGGTGGCAGCAGTGAGTAGAAAGTCTCCAAAGAAGGCTGCCAGTCTGTGATTCTAATTTATGGTCAATTTCCATTACAGGTGGGGGGGCGCAGAGACAGTTACAGTAATAATTATGTGGAATAAAGTGTTTCCAAGGAAACCAACATGCCCATCAGCCACCCTGAGTGGAGAAAGAGGATCATGTTTGCAGGTGTGTGTGTTGCTTGGGGTGGTGAAAAAAGTCAGACGTGATTCCCTTTGACCTGAGTCACAAATATTTGTTGCTACTTTTTACATTTTGTTGTGTTTCTGGCACAATAACAATAAAGGAATTCTGATTCTTAAATATGCTGGAAATGGTGCAGATGAACAAAATTACTTTTGGGTCACACCTTTACAGGAAAACATGTATTAAACTTCAGTTTTGAATAATTGCTTGGCGTACACATCCTATATTTTCAAAGAGGTGGCTCTGGAGCTGAGAGAAGAGAACGTTGTCTCTACTTTGGTTCTGTTAGATTCAGGTGTTTGTCTGATACATTCTCAGTTGGACTGCAGTTGCCACAAAATACATCTTGTATTAACTGTGTACTTTCCAATGATGTTACAACTGTTATTATTGTATATGCAGATGTTGTTTGTTGTTGTAGTTTCTCTGTTTTTTTTTTCTTTCTGCAGGTTTAGAGGCAGACTTTTACAGTTGACTTGTGTTCTCTCCATGGTTCTTTCCCTCCTCTGCTTTCCTTTTAAACATTTTCCCATCTTTCTCCCTTTCAGTTTTGATTCTGTGAACCTTACATTTGAAATAACCCCCCCAAAAATTATAATAAAGTTGTATATATTAAGTGGAGAATCGTGGCAAAAGCTGTATTCTCTGCTTGTGAAAGTTAATCTGTTGAGGCTCACTTTGACACTGAGACAATAACTCAGAAGAAAAAAGGAAAAGTTTAGTTCTGGTCCTGGGAACAGAAAAGTTTTTTCTACTTCTCCATTTCGGATGCGAGATGTTTAAGGGTTTCCTGCGTGTGCAGCATCGTTGTGAGTCAGCCCACAGCATCCCAGTGAGCTCTGGGCTCAGACTTGTCTCTGGTTTTTCCATGTCCTACTTCTCAACCACTGGCTTGGTGGGTTTACTGGTACGTTTCGATCCTCACATTTCAAGTTTTGCTTTCATTGTTTTTCAAGCTGTTGAACAAAATATGATTTTGCGACATCTTCCTCCAGTGACTGCATGTTATGGATGTGGAGTTACATTGTCTGGTTGGGCTCCTAATCAACACAATATGAATAATGGTATATGTGGGTGCAGGGCCGAGCAGAGCTGGGCAGTCCCCTGAGCAGATTGTGTGGTAACTGGTACTGGCTGGCATAAGCACTGCCAGCAGGGGTGAATTAGAAACAGGATCAATGGCACGTTTTGGCCTCAGACAACGCAGGGTTAAAGCCGCCTGGCCAGACCCTCCCTTTTCTCTTTCCTTCCTTCTGCTTCCCTTTTTTCTCTGTTAGTAACACACACACACACACACACACACACTCTTTTGTTTCCCCCTTCACACTCGGTCCTGGTCCAGCCCCCTTCCCATGTGTGTGTGACACTGACGGAGACTCTTAGTTGATGTGTTACCAGCAGGCATGCAGATGGATGCTAGTCAACACACCCCAAAGGCTCCCATGCACAGACAAACCAGGGCAAAGACATGCACACAAAGTATACTAAGGTTAAATGTAGAGATGATTAGGGAAGCACCGATTGACTTTATTCATTTCCGATACCGATACTGATATCTAAGGTTTAGCATCAACCGATACTGATCTAATACAGAAAAACAGCTGATATGACTTAAAATGTTTCTTTTTTCAAACACAGAAATAAATGTACTGAATTACAAATTTATCTGATAACTTTGCACCAGTAAGGCACACTTAAATACACTAATAGCTTCACAAGCTTGGTCAAAGATGTAAAAACAAAACAACTTCCATTTGTTCAGTCAGTGCAATAACAGCAAATGTAAAAGAAATGATAAAGACACTAAATCTGACAAAAAACAATAGGTTGACTGACTACCTTGGTCAAACAATTAAAATGAACTGCAACAGTCATTCCTTCAAATGGTTCAGAAAGAGCAATTAGGAATTCTACATATAATGTAAAGTAAATAATAAAGCAAGATATTGCTCAGACCGCACAGCATAGAATTAGACTGAATAGATCAGGCTTCATGGATCAGGCATGTTGTCACCAATACTTGATCTAGAATTTTTCAATATCAGTACCAATACAGATATTAATATCGAATCAGTGCATCTCCAGAAGGGATGCACATAAAGGTGCTTGTAGTTCAATATAATTGTTATGCTAACGACAGCATATGGAAGACATACAGCAAATTTATAAAATATTCAGCAGATCTTCTGCTGTATATTTTATAAAATAGATTTTCTAAAACTCCTGACATACAAAAATCTGGGCAAATATTGCCACTGACACTGCATGAAAAGTGGAATTCCCATCAGTATGCAGCCTTGTGAATTGCCATAGAAGTTCAGTAATTTCAGTTCAGACATTCAGCTGCAAGTTTCTCTGGAATCAGATGGAAATTGTCAGGAACTGACATTAAATTTGTGTTTCAGTGGGAATAGCAGGCCTCCCCTTCTCACCCTCATGTCTCCAGACATTGGTATGTAATTAGTTTTGTTATGTAAGTGCAAATGCTGGAAGCCATACAAATCATTTGCCATATGAATTGTGATGGAAGTTCAGGCACACTCACCTCAGAACTGCTGCTTGAAAAGTCGACCTTCTGATTTCAAATTTCAATCCTGTAGTTGAGTTAAGATTTAAGACTCATAAAATCGTTTGTGCTACTTTCACTTAAGTTATACAGCACTAGTAAAAGTCTCACTTTATAATCACAGAAAACCAACAAAACAGCACATTTTATTCGTAATGCAATAGATCTATAGTTTGATATGTCTGGGACTCAGTGTTATGCCTGCAATCTGAAATAAGAAAACCAGGAGCCACAAAGAATTGGAAATCATAATATTTTTTATACTGAAAAATATCATGTAAGGAGAGCCTCTTAATGAAACTGGAAATAAATGGGGTGAAAGGAAGTGCTTTCATTGGATTTGTAATTTATTCTAAAAAACTTTAGAACTATAAGTGGAAATAGAATATTCAAATAAATATTACTGTAGAAATTGGGTTTGTGTTCAAAAACATGATCAATCTTATCAGGCAACAATATCTTCTAGGAGAGTTGAGAGCACAGCAAAACCAACATATATGGCTTTGTTAGGATAAAAGCGGAATATGCAGGATTAAATATGCAAGTTGTGTGTAAAGCAGACTGGATGCCTGTCTGAAGTACACTGCAACACATCAGCTGTGACCTTGGCTGTGTTTTGTATGTTCAGGCCAATACAAAACATTGAAGCACATAGAATCAACAGTGGCTCAGGAGGAAAGACTTGGTCCCGTAACTGGTGGGTTCCTGGTTTTGATTTGCGATCAAACATTTCATATGGGGAACATGCTCTCATACTACATAATGCACTGCCCCAGAAAGTTGATGTAACTGTTTTTTTTGTGCTGTTCTGTGATCATTGGTTGAGAGGCACAGCCTGGACGGTTACCAGTCCATGATAGGGACACACTACTAGAGCCAGTTTGGGGTTTTAACAGGTATTAGGGACCACAAACACCCACAAATACCTGAATTCTGCATTTGCTTGAGACTCTTGCAGTCAGTTCCTGTATTGATGATCTCCTCCTGGGTTCATGCTCCTCCATGCCTCCAGATTCTCCCCTGGCTCCCCTGTCGAGCTCCACCTGCCTGTCCACTCTTCATCAGCATCCTTCCTGGAAATAAACAAAAAGAAACGCTCACTCCGCTCTGCCAAACTCAGCCTCAGAGGACTCACCTGCCACTTCTACAGATCTGTGTTATCACCGTCTACACTAAGAACTTCTCCTCTTCATCGTCACCTGCAAATCTTCATCCAAACTTCCAGAAGCAGCATTCCTCCTTCCCTCCTGGTGTGGTCCTGGGTCGATCCATCCCCCTGCTGGCGCCTCCCTCCTTCCTGCAAAATCCACTGCTCTAAAATAAAACTCTTAACCTTTCTGATGCTGAGTGTTTATGACTGTTGCCTGCACCAGCATCTGCTTAAGCCAACCATTACAACACACACATAAATCTGTTTGAATAATGAGTCACTTCACCTCCAATATTTTCACTAGTTTGTATATAGACATATGAATTCAGGAAACATTGTAGGTTTTTATTTAATGTTTATGTAACTGGGGGATGCAATGCATGTCAGCCTTTCATACCAATGCCATTGGAAGACATGATATCGAGGGACGTTACACTCCTACATCGCCTTCCTGGATGTGGATGTGCTAATGCACGGCAGCTTTGTAAATTTAAAGGCAGTCAAAAAGTCAAAAAGTTATTCCATTTTCCAGCAAGAAAACCACATAAATGCACAACAATAAAATCATATTATGCAATGCTGTTCAGATTGTTCACTCACCTGGGAAGATTAGATGTTTCTAACTGAAAGTGAGACTTAAGTCGTCATGTACTGTCTAGATACTTCATTTTATAATTCTCTGACACTGAAATCCATTCCATGGTTGGTCCATTGACCCTTTAATGTGAAAAAAAAAATATGGAAAACAACATCACCAGCACTTACATGGTGAAAAACTGTGAATTCTGTTCTGTTGCATGTTTCTAAACGGGGTCACATCAAAAGCAGATCATCTGTTTCCAAAATATCACAGGATGTAATGTTCCATAAAATCCTTTGTAGTTTCTGAAACTTAGATCCAATGACCACATGAATTTTAAAAATTCTGAATACACATAAGAAACAACATGTTAGCAACTGAATATTAACCCCATACAGCTACCCACTAACACTGCTTATGTTGTCACTGTTCAATGTTCTGGCAAAGTGCGTCTTAGCATTTGCATCATTGTTACTTGGAAACTTGGTGGCTTCCTTGCTTCACTAGCATAAATTAGAATGAGCAAAAAGCTGCAGGTTCCAGAAAGTATTCAGTGATTCACTTTCTCCACATTTTGTTACATTGCAGCCAATTGTACTAAAATAATCTCTTTCCTTAAAAATCTAAACACAACTATGCAGGCAAAGACAGAAGCAAATGAGCATGTGATCTGTTCCATACAGCTGGTTTTAGGTATGCCCAAGTCAAATCTATAACAAAAATAATGAACACTGAACAAAGCCATGTATTTTGTATCATTATGTATTACATAGTTTTAGTTCCTTTTCCTTCATTTAACCAGGTTAAAGCCCTGTTTGATTTAGATCACATTTGCAACGGCGACCTGGGCAGACAATCAGCAGCACACATCCAAACTGTCACACAGAATGAAGATACTTCCAAGACAATTGGATCATTAAAACAATTGAATAAAAATAAACAACAAAACACTGAAATTTAGGATCACTGACACTGATTAACAGATTCACGTTCCTTATGCAACCCTGGTTAACATAACCCTTATTAAATATCAGGCTCTTCAAAAAACAAAAACAGCCCTAAAAATATATCACAAGTGATAAATGGACAGTAAATAAAAATTGAGATTACATAGGATTTTAAATGATTAACAGAAAAATCATTAAGAAAGAAGTCTGAAATGCTTCTTTCATGTTATTTTATTTGGTTTAAAAAACACACAAAACGGTTATTTCTTATTTTGTCAGCAGCTAAAACAGCTAAATATGAGTAAAAGGTCACCACCCATGTGACCCCCAGCCAACCTGGAGGTCAAGTTTCTGTAGCTAGAAGCAGACAGAGGAGAGAGGAAGACCTAATTCTGTTGTAGGAGAGAAAATATAGAGAAAACAATGAATCTATACCAGCTGTCTAAAGACATTTAGTCTGGAGTGCTTTATTTTTCCATTTTCTGACCTTTCCTTACCTTCGGGAGATTTGTTTATGTAGTTAAACTGAACACGATGAGTTAAGTGTATTGTTGTGAGGGAAATTATTTGCAAGTTATTTTTATTTCAATGAAATGGAAAGCTTTGAAGTAGCACATTTATTTTGTTTTACGTAAAAAAAAAAATCAAACTGAATGTTATCGGTGAATCAAATCAATATTTGGAGGCGTGACCAACATGGACTGAAAGGCTTCGTTTACTTCCTCTGCTGCCATTGCTAAAACTACAGGCAGACTACAATTCTAAAAGCGCAGAAAATCAATGTCATCATTCACAACTTCTCCTTCTGCTTGCTGATTGGTCCAGTCAAAACCCATCCAGAGATAATGCAAATCAAGGGGAGAAAAGCCCAGACTGTTGGAAGCAAGAAGTTGTTTTTTTTTAAGTAGAATTGCACAGGAAGGCAATGGCCATGCTGGGTGTTAGGTGAAGCATAGCTATCCCCAAAGACACCATAATGGTAAGTGTATTGTTTGATTTAGTATAAAATAATGCTGAAAAAGATGTATTTTTATAATTTCTTGTTTATTACACCAGACCCTTAAGGTTCTGCTGGAAAATTGGAGCAGGAAAACCCAGGCAGATGAGAAACAAGATGGCTAACCCAGAGAGAACTTGAACTGTGGAGCTGAATAGTTGTGACTCAGCTGGACATTTCTTTTCCATTAAAACTGGGATGGTTTACCCATGCTTTGTTGCTGAAAGAGCTCTTTATTCAGCACAAAGCCAAGGTATTTATAATTAGTAACAAGCTCAATTTGTTTACATTGGGAAGTAGTAATAATTAATAGGTATAAACATTTGAAATCTTATTTTAAAGCAATGAGGTTTGTTTGCAAGATGACAATATGAAAATCTTGAGGCAAGGCTTGGGTGACTGACATGATCAGAAGGCTTTTGCCTGAACCTTTTAAGGAGCGTCACAGAGACATACAAAGCAAAAAAAGCATAAAATACATGTTGAAGAATCATCTTTTGATGGAAAGCTGACTACACACGAAGGAGTTCCTGATCCTGTGGTTTGGAGACCTGCAAAGAAATGTTTGAACAGAAAACTACAGTAATTCAGTGATCTGGATGTGTTGTCAAAAGTACTATGATGATCAAAATTCAACATGGCTACTGCAATTTTTTGCTCTCTTTGGCTTTGTTCCCTCCTTCCTCCATTCTCCCAGTGCTCCTTCCATTTACTCCAACCCCCCACATTTCTCTCTGGATGTAATATTTGTTTGTTTCAGTGGTGTAGTGCCTTTAAGAGAGCAGTGTGCCTGCTACTCTGGGTCTAATGTCATTACTCTGTACAAACTCGGTGTGACAGAGGCAGGAGGCGTCTACAGATTGATGACATTTTATTGTTATTGCAGTGCCTCTATTAACTGTTCACCACTCCTGCTTCAGCTGCTGAGAACCCTCACCTAGTCAGTGGAAAGGAGGAGAGACAACACAGAAAGAGAGTCTGTGCAAACATACAGGTGAGTCTCAATAAATTAGAATTATTGAAAAGTTGCGGGTTCCAGAAAGTATTCACAGTTCATTTTTTTCCACATTTTGCTACACTGCAGTCAATTGTATTAAAATAATCTCTTTCCTTAAAATTCTGAACACAAATATCCCATGACTATATGTAAATTTTCTTGGGGGTTTTGCTCATTTATTCCAAACAGAAAACCAAGAAACGTCATCAATAATTGCTCCTCAGCCAGTAGAGGTGTAGAGGGAAGTCTGGGCCTTGCTGCTGACCAGGCTGCTGACCCCACCACCCGACCCCAGGTGAACAGAATATGATGATAAATATATAAATACAACATGTTTGACAATGCTTTCTTTCAACCTGTAGTAAATAATTATTTTATTTTTTCTGTTACAGCGACTAGCTGCAGTTCGTCAGCACGGTGCAGATCACCGCTCACCCACCTCACCATCATATCACACTCATGAAGAAATGCTGGCAGTCCTCGATGGGTCATAATCTAGTTCTATAAACGATCAAACTTCTCAAATTCACCCAAACTGAAATGTATTCCAGCACAAATGAATGTCTCAGATCATATAAATAGTCCTACCAGTATTTTTCTTGTTGATGTCATCTCCAAATTCACGATGTGTGCCTGTTGGCTTTAAGATGTTGAATTATTCTGTTGCTATAGAATCCATCAGCGTGTTGTATTTGGAGATAGTTTGCGGCTCCACAACAGTGTGGAGAATTATCTTCTCTTAAAATATTATTCTATTTCAAACATGTCTGGTGGTATTTTCACATCTCTGTTAGACAATTTTTATTTTAGTCTTTTTAATGAACATTTTGTGCATTTTTTTAAGTTGTACATTCCTTTCTTGGATGCTAGTTTGGGTCGGAGTATGCTATTATAAATAACTGCTGTTTTTATTCTGTAATTTTCCCCTTACTGTAAGGCAAGTCATTCTTAGTTGTGTTTTTTAAATATGTTTTCTGTACTTGTATCTTTGTGTGAACCTTCATGCCTTATTTACCTGTCGCTCTGCAGCTGCTACACCTGAATTTCCCCACTGTGGGACAGTAAAGGGTATTTCTTTTCTTCCATCTCTATTCACATTTTAGAGAGCTGGGACATCCAAACACAATCCCACTCAGATCAAAATACAATGCTTCAACAACCTGTAAAACCCTCAGGAACTCTATTTCAGAATCACCAAAAGTCAATTTCCATTTTAAATGTTAATATTCATGACAGTATAACTAAATAATGCCAGAGTAGACCAGGGCATCTTATGTTTGGATCATTTCATAATCAGAATATGTTTGTAACAATGTTTCCAATATGTTTCGTCATAACGGACAAAGAGAAGTTTTGGTAGTTTTGTTAAAAACTACCAAAATACTGTGGGGGATTCACAACCCCTCTGAATCCTCCACCTGACCCCAACACACAAGCTAAAGCTTTATAGCTAAACACACAAATTGTTAAGCTAAACTCCTTCTGGCTTATAAATTATGGAGTACTTATACTTATCTAGCAACCCAGAACATGAGCATCTAGTTTATATACTTTATAAGCTGTAGACTACTTATTACTTTATACACTCAACCCAGAACAGGAATCAAACCTATTAGTTAGAACAAAAAGAGCCAGAGGACTTATTCTTATTCTGCTTAGAAACCCAGAACATTACCTGAGATCAACATTTAGCACCATCTACTTTATAGAACCAGACATGGAGAACCAACACTTAATTCATGCTTTTTTTTCTTTTTGCTCTTTCCTTTGGTTTATCGTTTTGTTTGTATTTCCTTCTAATTCATGCAAATCACTTTGAATTGCCTTACCAACAGGATATTTATTCCAAACACAGCAGTAAATCTACAACTTCAATGGGTGAAGAGGAAAATAGTCCATCCATCCATCCATCCATCCATCCATCCATCCATCCATCCATCCATCCATCCATCCATCCATCCATCCATCCATCCATCCATCCATCCATCCATCCATCCATCCATCCATCCATCCATCCATCCATCCATCCATCCATCCATGTTCAGCAATAATCTTCCCTTCTCCTCTAAGCTTCTCCTATGTTCATAAACTGTACTGTATCTGTGTAGATCTTTTTCATTGTTTAATGCTCTATATACTCTATTACCCTAAAGTCTTCTTTTGGCATTGCTAATTGTATTACTCAGTATTATCATTTGTTGTATTTTCTCCCTGTACTATAAGACTTTATGGTTTTTATTTTAAATTATTCTCTGTGCTCCGGCAACAATCCAATTTCTTCACAATGATCCTTGAAGTTGGATCTTATCTAATTAAATTTGTTTTTATTTGCTGTGGAAAATGTGAAAGTTTAGAGAAAGTGTAACCCCCCAGTGAAATAACCAGCAAGCTCCCATTCATTCTGTCCGCTCTACACTGGGGCGGCC
This sequence comes from Xiphophorus maculatus, assembly GCF_002775205.1. Lineage (NCBI taxonomy): Eukaryota > Metazoa > Chordata > Actinopteri > Cyprinodontiformes > Poeciliidae > Xiphophorus > Xiphophorus maculatus. Next base: position 33,077,727 of record NC_036446.1, on the reverse strand, counting down.
GTATGTTTCTGTCAACAGAGGTTTGACTAGTAAATAACTGTCAAGCAGGCTATTCTATAAGGAGTGTGTATAAATGATGCCGAGAAGATACAGAGTTTGTGATTCTGGCCTATTAGTGGAATTTAGTGGCAAAAAAAGACAGATGAACAAAGAGAGATAGCCAGAGACACGGTGAGGTGTAGGCCAGGGACACACTTGATGGGATTTCAGAAATCTATGAGGTTGGTGATAAATGTCTAAAACAATTTTGCCTGCCCATTGAAAAGTCATTTGTTTTCATTAGATCCCAGTCCTTGAGTAAGTCTACAATGGGAACAGAGAAGGTTGGTTGAAGCTGATGTTGACGACTGGTATAGACTGCGCTAGCTAAATAAATGAATCTAATTTCAGCAGCGAAGAAGTCCAGGTAGTTAGATTAGCTATATTTAACAGTAACTCATAATGTTCTGTTGCAGTATCTGGGCTCCCAATTGACAATCAGTACTAACACAGGATGCCAGATGACTGTGACTGAGTGACTGAGGAGGTTATCTTCTAAAAAGATACGTTGTTTGATTTCTGACTTGAATAAAAACCCAGATATTAACTGATCCTCAACAAATCTTGTTGCTGCTCCTCAAAAGTTACTCTGCCATTATAAGGAAGTAACCCTAAACTGGAAGAAAGTCGAAAATTGTTGTATGATTAGCTGATAAAAATCACAGACCAGACATCATGGGAAACTCTGACTTTGCTTTAAACAAAATGGAACTTCAACATGTAATTTCAAGATTTACAGTCCAAATGGAGTTTCTACATTAACTGAGTCAAGAGCTAGCATTAATGTTTTTAGGTTACACCTGGAATGGGCCATCACTTCACATAGTGAGAATGTTCATGTGTTTAGACAGATCAGGATTCAATCTTATCTATGATGATATGGACCCTATTTACTCTAAAAGAGGGTCTCCATAATCCTGAAGGTAGCTTCTCCTCCGATATTTTTACTAACCTTTCAGGAAACCAATACAGTACCAAATTCTGCTCACATTTCAAAGCTACGCATGGTTAAGGAGAGGGTATGTATCCACTGCTTGGGATGTGTCTCTTTGATTTTGTTACAGCACTCCACACCACAACAATGCAGGAATGTTTGAATAATTCAGAGCTTGAAGGTTCCATTTGCTTGGCTTTATGCCGTGGTGTGAAAGTGCTGCTGGTCTACAGCACCAGTGGAATCTAATGGTGCAAATTTGGAAAACCAAATTGTAATTTTGGCTTACACATTTCAGCCCTTGGTGGAGATTAACAGACACTCTAAGATGCCATCAGATGATAAAGAAATGCCAAAAGCTTCACAATGCCACCAGGGAAACAACATTTTCATGCCCCGTGAGTCTTTAACTTTCTATCAACTTTGTATCTATTATATTGTAAAAAGCTATTCTATTTTATATCACCTTTTATTTTACATGCAAATAATTTTAAATATGCTATTCTGGTCTCTCTTGTACTATTTTGATAGATAGGAAACCTTTCAGTTTTAGAAATGTCAAATGACATACAGATAAATCCTGTATGCTACTTTAGAGCATCATTGTGAACTGTTGTAACTGTAATATACCAGATTATACTTTTGGGCTTTAAACCCACATACAGATATGTCCTTTTCACCCCAAGACATAAAGTTGTGCTAATTTTTTTTCTCTCACACTTTTAAAATAACTAATAAAAAAGGAATTAAGATATCCATGTGTAAGTTATGTTTTAGCACAAGTGATTTGTATACCATCATATGAAGTCATACACAGTTTCAGTAATTTTAACCTATTTTGTGTCCGTATAGATTGGCCTTTTCATCTCTGAGAGGTTTTGTTCATGCAGAGCTGAAAACGACCAGAATCAATAAGAGAGAGAAATAGAAAAATGGCATGGCTCTCTCTCCAGATTAAAGATCTAATCTCCAATATCCATTTACAGCTCAGGGCAACAAAGCAGCAACACTGCATCCCACTTACATCTCCAGAACCATATTAGCTATTCTAAGACCATGCACTTTTACTGTTGATACTTTAATGTTTTTAAATTGGAAGCTCTTCATTTCTTTCTCATAATGAGGGGAATGGAATTTGGCTTGAGTGTGGATTTGCATTTGACATAAAGTTCTTCATTTGACAAAGCCTTGACTTAGATGGGATGACAATTTAATGCTGTCAGTATAATAGACCTACTTAATTCTCCCTTCCCCCCATTCTGTTCATGCTTCTCTTTCTAAGGCAGCTGAATTTTGGAGTTAAATGTTGGTATCCTGCAGACTCACAGGGACACGTTAACAAACACTGACATGGATGTAGGATGTCATGAATATTCTTGCTTGCGGTTTGGTGTCATTCTTTCTATCTTGTGTTGCTCTCCTCCCTCTTTTCCTTCATCCTTTCCTTTCTAAAGGAGAAGCGCCTTTGTAGTTTCTGTCTGCTCTTATCGGTCCTGGCATGAAGCACTCGCCTCTGCCACTGTCCTCATGTTCTCAGCAAGCTTCCACTTTTGTGTTGCCTAATGAACTCTGACCAAAATTAGACATACTTTTCAAGTTTTAAACTGAAGGAACCCCTTCAATGATTCTTTTGTGAAGTGGTGCCACCACTGTGAAGGCAGGGTGTGTGTCTAAATGTGTGTAAATCACTATGTGTGTGTACAAAAAGTAGTAACAGAGCACTTTGTGTGGTGTATTTTATGAATAACATTAACTTAACATTTTAGTGGGTGTGATTTCTCTCATGCACTATTAAGGGTGCAGTTTTAGCAGCCTTGAAAATTCAGGACTTCCTTAACTTTCCAGACTCAAATTTTCAGATTAATTTTAAATATTGTGGACATTTTAGGAGGAAAAAAAAAATAAATCAAACAGCTTGAATGGGATTTCATAAAGCATAAAACACCACAATGCTACAACTAGGTCTGATTTTTGATATAAACCCATATTGATGCTTTTTGGGATCTGGACAAACTTAAATCAGTTATATGTTAATGACAATAAGCCGACAATAATCCAATCCAAATAAGGATTGGATTATCTGACTAAATACACATTCTGTTAGATTTCTTTGGTACCTTTTATTACTTTTAGAAAAACTTTAATCAAGTCCAGTTTAAGATCCACCAGTGTGGCTCAACTTGGAGTTGAATTTGTCTACAGACCAATAAATAAGTTGCAATATGACTTTTTTTAATTAGCTTGATGTGTTGTCAGAAAGTCACATTGCAAAATACTGACAGAAAATCAAGTGGCAGATTTATGATAAAGCATGTCATTCAAATCATTTTAAAATGGCCGCATTTATGAAATGTTAATAGTGAAAAACTGAAGTGTTTTCCATATTAATGAAAGCCTGGAAAATGATCAAATCAAATTCCAGACTCTTCCACACTGCATAGGAACCCTGAGAATTTCATACGGTCATTTCAACTGGTTTTGATGTTACATACAAAATATTGATTTTATTTAGAAAAAGCTTTAAAAATATTGTGTTTGCAATTGGTTGCCAACGAAGGTGCAGTTTAATAATGCTTGTTTTTGCTTTTTTGTTTCATAAGTATAAATCCAATGCTGATTAATTTGAGATAAAAAAAAAAATTAAGTACACAGTTTTGTTTTATTCTTATCTCCTTTCAATGCTCCGTCTGGGCTTCCTCCCATTAACTTGTTCAACCGGGCCAATCAGCAAACAAAAGTAGAGGTTGTGGGTGATGACGACTTTCTGCGCCGTTTTAGAGTTGTAGTCTGCCTTTAGTTTCATCAACGGCAACGCAGGAAGTGAATGAAGCCGTTCAGTCCGCGTTGGCCACACTTCCAAATATTGAATTAGCATTATCAGCCATCTGGTTTGGCTTGGCCCTTCTGTCTTCACAGTGGGGGATGTTTGTTTACAGCGCAGGCAATTTCCGGTAAGCTTCACAGCGTCAAACTGGCACTTCACAAGTGGTCAGTTTGTCCTCCCGGAACCTATAGCAGCAACCCCACAGCAAAACCTAAACCAGCCGATCAGATTTATCAAAAAAGAAAGTTTTAATCCCAGCCTTCAAAGTAGACATGGTGTCAGCGCTTTGTTGGAAACAATCAGGTCTGATGTATGATGGGGTTTGATTATAAAAGGCTTTTGTGTGAGAAGGATAATCTTAAAACTTCATTGTGGATTTAATGGGAGCCAGTGAAGGTTAGCTAAAACAGAAGAATATTATCTGTTTTCATCAGAACTTTGTTTTGGATCAGCTGAAGGTTTCTAACTGCATTTGATTGATTTCTTGATAAAAAAGGATCCTTCAGATAGTAATGCAAATGTTCTTAATTGGACCCTCCACACAGCTTTCATGGTAAATTTAACTTTTATACTAATGAGAATGTAGCTAGAGATATCTCATTGGGATTTTGACTTAGCAAAGTATCAGATATTATCCTAATATGGCTAGTTAGAGCAATTTCAAATGTCTGGAAAGCCATTGTGAAGCTGATTTTAAGTTAAAATGTTCTGCCATACATCCTGATCTTCTTCCTCATGAGGAGGACCAGGGAATTCACAATAAGAGAATTGAAGTTATGATGACATTGAAACACAGGATCAGGTTCAGCAAATACAGTAAGGCAGAGAAATAAAAAAAAGATCCTAAAAGGATCCTGTGTTAGTGGAGATAGATCTCACTAACCTGGGCATGAAGCAGTAACCATGACGTCAGTGGGGAAGCCTGGGAGTGTGAGTGTGAGGGAATCCTGAGCTTGCCTCAGAGAAGGAGAAAGTTGCAGGAAAGCATTTCTGTTCAGTCTAAGCAGACACAAAAATCCTCCAAGGGAGAATCCAAAACACATAGACTGTGAGCATGCACAGGTCATCAAAGATTAGACAGAGATGGATGGACTTGGCTGAGGCTTGAATTGGGTTGTGGGTCAATGTCCGGTATCAGAATGGCAAGTAAAATCCAGCACAGGAGCCAAGGGGGGTAAAACAGAAAATCTGAGTGACAGAAAGATCAAGGCATGAGATGAGAATGCTGTAATTCTACTGGCAAAAGCAGAGAGAAGCTTACGTAGTAGAAAAGGGAAGTGGACCAGGGAGACAATCAGTCAGAGCACAGGTGGATAGAATGAAGCTGATTATGAGAGAGGCATGGCATGGGACATGACTTGGAAAGAAAAAAAACTATAAATGTGAATGTGAATATCATACCTCATGCCTTTCCTCTTGGTGGCCCGGTGCTGTTAGGGCCTGGTGAGTCCATTAGGACAGGAGCAGGGCCGGTTCAGACATTTTGAGGAAAAAAACTGCACCTTCTGCAGAACATGGAACCTTCTACTAACAGTTTGAAGTCCTCCTATGACCTTCAGTGTGCACATGTACAAACCATCATGTAGCTTCAAAATGAAACCAACAGCTCAGAATATGGCCATAAGAATATGTATACTTCTGCATGTGGTCAGTGGACCGAAATTATTCTTGGTCAAGATTCATGTGATTAACTACAAACCCTGACAACAAGATGTCTGCTGTTGTTTACATAATAAAATACTCATCACACCTTCACCTTTACACACACATAAATAGAAAATACAAGTCAATCTGCATGCCTCACTTTCATTGAACAGAACTTTCTGAAAGGTATGTTTAGTAGTAGTACATTATAAATTGTAATATTTGTCTCTCTCATTTGGTCTTTTTTACATATTTAAAGAGGACATATCATGCAAAATCCACTTTTTTAAGCCTTTAATACATTTTTTGTGTACTTTGAGTGTCTAGGAGTACAGAAAATTAAAATTTATTCTGTCCCAGTGCTGTGTAGATATTTTTATATTCTTTTTGGGTTACATTTTTTCAGTCTGTTAATTTTTCTATATTCAATAAGACATTTTTCTTGTTTATAACGTCACCGTATTTGCTGTGGAACTGCTAAACAAGGTCATGACTTCCAGTTAACCAGTTTGGTGAATCCACCATTTTTTTTTCCTTGCAGTGATTTTGTAGTACATGTTTAGTTATGCCGAAGTTGCAAGTTAACAAGTCAAAATGTTTGGTTCTAGCATGGATTAACACACAGGATTCCTTACACCGCCCCCCAGCATCAGAGCCTTGAAGTGTCTGGTTAAGTTTGATTTCTCTCTGGATGGTACCCACATCAGAGGGGAAAATCCATTTTTAGAGTACTTACACTCCAAAATACTGGCGGAGAGCAACCTCCACCAGTATCAAGAGAGATTTTCCTAAAGACTTCATCTGACTGAGGATCAGCTCATTCTCTCTACTAAAACAAGGTACACAGCAGAGCAGTGAGCCACTAATAACACTAAGTTGACAGCAAAGATTATTTTAGACATGAATGTTGTGTGTTGATAATGACCTACTGGTCTGATAGTAGCATGAAGGTTTTTGCTTCTGTTAGCGTTGTATGCTAGCTACTAGCTGCCTCCTTGAGGATATAACTGTACCTCATGTTTTGGATATACTTATTTGGTTTTGTTTTTACTGTTTTTGTCTTGGAAAACACAAGACCTAAATGCATTCAGTGACATTTTTAGCTAACTCCTTATGAGATTTTACTCCATTCATATTGTGGTAGCATTAATATTTTCATAGGTGTCTGACATGCATATACACTGTAGATAACCTACACTCCATATTGTAGGTAGTTGGTATGGATGATGAGGCTGTAAACGCAGTAATAACACCACGGTGAGGAATTCATTTGAATGTGTGGTTCTGCAGGTTGGTCGTCTTCATTCTCCTGCTCTGGGTCAGACTCTGGCTCCAACATGGAAGGTTGGAAGGCCAAGTCTTCCTTTGTTGACATCTTAAATAAACTTTGGAATGAAATGTTTCTCTGCTGGTAGATATTCATGCCATTGCTATCAAACTGAAACGAGGTGAATCGGAATGCTGTGCGACCTGGAGGGGGCGGGGCGGGGTGAGAAATGTCTCATTCACATATTTAAAAACGCAGCAAAACAAACTGCTCTAAAACCTCAGAACAGAGGCAAACCAGCAGCCTGCGCAGCTACAGCAACCAAGAATTCAGACCAAAGCATCAAAGTTCTACTTTATATAGACTGTAAGTGAAAGATTTACATATGAAACAGATTTAAAAGCATATGTCTGCTTTAAATAAAATGTTTAATAAACCAAGATAAATTGTGTATTGTATTTGCATCAATAAAAAGCAGCTAAAAAAGGTGTTCAAACCTATACAACCAGGTGGCTTCATGTGTTTGATTCTGCTTATAGGAATTATGTAAGATATGTTGCATTAAAATTAGAAAATGTTTTGGAATGATTAATCCTGGTACCCTGGTATCTAACAGTTGTGAACCATTGTAGGCTTTAAACAAAAGTGTTGGAAAGGTCCAGACTGATCAATAACAGTTTAGATGAAACTGAAGTTATAGTTAAGGAGAAATCAGCAGCTGCAATCACACACACGCATATCTTGGTGTTGCCTATACTTTAAGCACTCTACTTAATGTGTTAATACCCCTAATTAATGCTTGATTGTTTCTTAGTCATTTTATTATGCTGTTGGTTCACATTTGCAGAGGACTGGATTACCTCTGTCCAATTCGTGGCATTAACTTTTCATTTGCTCATTTATTTTGGCATTAGTCATAGTTAGATAACTGTATTTTGCCAAATAGAAATGACTTAAGAGTTTGTTGGCTCAGTTAATACTTTCTCTGTAATTAATATTAACATATGAGCAGTTCTGCAGATTTTCATACTGACATTTGAGTATTAAAAAAAGAATAGATCAAAATAATGAAACTACAGTAATTAGTGATGAGATTTGAGGACTGAAAATGAAAGTAGAAATCTTACTGAGGAGTCTCCCGTTCCGATGTGTGTCTGGAACAGTGAACTTACGTAAACCGATTGCCTGAGTTTGTACTTAACATTCAATTTTTGATGAAAGCACCATTTTTCTCTTGTGCTTTTAACAATATTGAGGCACATTTTAAGTATGGTCACCTGAAGTAATGAGAGACAATAACATTAAATCCCTCAGCTAAAGTCACAGTATATTGTTTGATCAAATTAGAATGTAAATACACTTTCCATTTACATGTATTGTTTTCCCTTTTGTTGGCATAAAATGTTGGCAATAATTATCTTTTGCCTCTGTAAATGTTTGTGACATTTTTTTAAATAAAATTTTTTTTATCTATTTTTCTTATTCATCATTCTTAATCTAGTCATTTTGTCTCTTTACATAAAGATACTACCACCATTATTCCCTGACACACACACACACGCGTGCACGCCCACACACGCAAACTGTACGGACAACATACACAGGCCACTACCACACACATTCTCTGGTTGGGCTTGATGAATGGGCCAAGTTTAAATTATTTTGCGCAGATCTCATTTATTCCCTTGAAGAAGAGATCCAGCCTGTTTATTCATTTTACATTTGCACCCGGGTTTCAATATCTCTTTCTATGCCTGCAAAGAATTTACTCGTCTTCCAACCAAAAGTAAAAAAAAAGGTTGGAATAGCAAAGACTGAGACAAAAAGACAGACGAAAAGGGGAGGGAAAAAAAAGCAATTTACACAATGTACATAAAACAATGCTCTCAGACTTTGATAACCTGCATAAATTATAGACTATAATTAAATATTATACCCGCTGAATCACGAAGGAGAGAGGACGATTTGAGAATAGACACAAGGATACAAGCACAGAAAGGAAGGAGAGGGGAAACAAAAGATGGAGAAAAGGAGGAGAACACAGCAGCGCTATAGTTGGGTCTCATAATTGTTTGTATTGATTATTTCTTAGGGTGGAATGATTTTAAAACAAATAAGAACAGGGAGTCGGGTAAAGAAGGCCAGAAGTAAGGTCGATGAAATTGGTATTAAAAGGCATCTTCTTTTAACCATAGTGAGAAAAAAAGAGACAGAAATAAAGGTGTTTTTCTGGCATTGTCAGATCGACTTAGTGGTGGCCCATATAAATTAAATGAAATATTAAAACTGTAAGTGGCTCTGCTAAGGGTAGGCGTGGCAGCCGTCTGTGGTAGGCTTACAATTGACCCAAAAATATTCCAATTAGCATAACTAAACAGTGTCTGAGTGTGTGGAGAGGAACGTGGACACATTTGTTCACTCACTTGTTCCTCTGTGACCCAGAAATGAAAGAAATGAAAGAAGCTAAGATTACGCTGCTATCATTATTTCTGGTAGAGAGAAAGAAGACGTTTTCTTCCCCTCCTGGCCTTTAAGTACATATACTGCATGTATTCTGTACGGGTAAACTAGTTTGACAAAATGATGTCATCAACTATATAACCAAATTGAACAAAATAAATAAAAAGAGAAATAAGATTCATGGTACCTCAGTGGGGAATTTCAGGTGTACCAGCCAAAATGGAAGTGTGCAGATTATAGACATATATATCTAGATAGGTATATAGATATAAAAGCAAAAAAAAAGAAATAAAACGACTGTGCAGTAAGGGCAAATTTACAACAAATGAAAAAAATAAAAATTTTTATGAAGGAGATCATTAAATACTCAGATTCAAAGTAATGTACAACTAAGTAGGATTATTAAAAAAAGGTTAAAATGTGTGTATATTTGTGCATTAACAGACTATTTACCAGAAATTAAAAGACTATATAGATAACAGCAGGAATGTAAACAATTCACTGAGTCTGAGTTTGTTTGCTGCAGTGATGGTCTGATAACTCGGGGGAAGGATCTATAATATCGCTCCTTTGTGTGCCTAGGATGCAGCAATCTGTCCCTGAAGGAGTTCTCCAGCTCAGCTTCAGTCTCACAAACTGCAGTCTGTCAGTGAGGGAGTCAAGGATCCAGGTGATTGTTGAGGCTCCTCCTGTGTCTTCTGGAGTTTCTAACAAAGCAGATCAGACTGAATTTAAACTGAAGTTAAATGCAGAAATCAAAGAATGTGATCCTCATAGTGCTGCCTACTTTGTCCAGATTAAGGTGGGATTGTTGAAGCAGGTTTATGATGGCATCTTCAACTCCAACTCCACAAATTTAAGCAAACTGCAGGGGTTCTGGATATGAGCTTGTCTGCTTACTCAGGTGGGCCAACAGGAGTCTCTCCAGGACCTTCATGATGTGAGATGTCAGGGCAACAGGTTTATAGTCCTTGATGACTGACTGGTGAGTTTTCTTCGCTACTGGAACCAGGCAGGATGTTTTCCACAACATGTTTTCTCTTGGGTCTGGCTAAGGTTGAAGAGATACTGCAGAATCCCACAGAGGGACTCTGGAGCCTCTGGCCTTCAGGGTTGTGGGGCTGACACCACCTGGACCTGCATTAGAAAGCTAAGACATGTTTGTACGTATCAAATAGGAGTACGGTAGACAGGTAAGTAGAGATCAAACCTTTTCACCACTTCTGTTCAAACTGTCTCTCTGGCTGCTTCTGATGTCCTTCATTTCATTTTATCACACAGCTTAAATATTTTTTGTTCATAACAGTCTTCAAAATTGTTGGTTCATCTCTTTTTATTCCCTTTCAGGATATCTGGGGAAAAAAAAAACATGTACATGTTGATGCTGATGGTCGACATCTGCTGGCAACCAGCTGCTGTGTGGGAGCTTACCTCCACAGACTGAGCTCTGCATGGATATGAAACTCATCAGGTACATCTAACAGATAAGAAAGGACAGCATTCCGCATAAAAAAACAAGAAAAAACCCTCAACATATTCTGTAATCTAAAATTGCCCCGTAGATATTGTTTTATAAATAACAATCTCATATTTTTTCAAGCTTTCTGTTCTGAAATGATGCTTCTTTTAATTTTTTGATTGACATGTAAGTAATGGTTGCTCATAGAAGGACTGCTGCACAAACACATTCACAACCCAAACTGCAGTCTTTAACTTTCAAGTAAAAACACACCATCTAACGACCACTCCATCTTTGTCTCTCTGCCTCTCCCCCCCATTGTTTATTCAAATTTTACAGATGGGGTACTTTTTCCAGTTCAGCACCTTCACCAGTTTTGTGAGAGAATGGCATTATGCCTGTGTTATTATGCAATTCATCACCAATAATAGATTTGTTTACGGCGGCTCTCATCTCTCGCCTGCTCTCAGCGCTGCATTTCAAAATAATAATAATAATACATAGTGTATAATGACGGTAATGGTACGAAGGCTTTGATAATAGATGTGCTTGGAAGGATAAGGGAGCCTTGATCAGCCTGGGTCTCAGCTCAATTGTCTTCAAAGCACTGTTTAATGTAGAATAGGCATCCTGGGAGATTGTCTCAAAACCAAGAAAAAGGTGGGTGTACGGATAAGAGCGATCAACGCACCGATGGGAAAACGCGTGCACACACACACAGCACACCCATCAGCACACACACCGGCAGTAATACACTACATACTCAAATAAGCTCTCGTGCAACCACCCACTGGTGCATCTCTCCTCAGAGAGCTCTCTGGTGTAAATGTGTTAAAACTCTCCCTTGGTCTTTGGCTTCTGTTGAATAAATCTGTGTTTTACTCTTCAATGTAGCACTTTAAACTGGCTATTTTCAGCATGTTTTCTCCCGGCCTCCTCCAGGGTTTTAACTGAGATCTCAAGCTGCTGACAGATTTAGCAGCACTTGTGAGAATGTGCAATGGCAAATAGAGGTGAACAAGTTTTATCTTTAGTCGCATTGATTCATGGAACAGCATCTTCTCAGGTCTGCCTAAAACATCAATCCTCCAGCTGCAGCTGATCCAGAACACTGCTGCTGGAGTTCTGACTGAAACCAGGAAGATAGAGAACATTACCCAGTTCTACAGACCTTCCACTGAGAGAATAGACTTTAAAATACTGTTGGTAGTTTATAAATCACTGAACAGCTTAGCACCACAATACATTAAAGATCTGCTGCTGTTTCATCAACCTTCCAGACTTCTCATGTCTTCTGGTTCTGATTCTGGTCTGCATCCAGACCCAGAACCAAACATGGAGAAGCAGCTTTCAGCTTCTATGCACCACAAATCTAGAACAAACTTCCAGAAAACTGCAAAACAGCTGAAACAGAGTTCTGGCATCCTGCATGTTTGAGTTTTCTCTCTGATGATAGTGTCAAGAAAATCCGAGCTCATCCCACTTCCCCATGCTGGAGATTTTAGTTTAACAGTAATAATAAATAAAGTTATCTTTAAAATGAATCACTCAAGTGACATCAAGGCCCAACAGTAGACTTAAGTGTCAATAAAGTTAGTTTAACAGTAATAATAAATAAAGTTATCTTTAAAATGAATCACTCAAGTGATATCTAGGCCCAACAGTAGACTTAAGTGTCAATAAAATAAATCTGGTTGTGTGTGTTGTTTTTGTCTCATGCAAACTTTGCTTTAATTTTACTTTTTTCTATCTAATCATAAGAAATCATAGTCAGTCAGAGAGAGTCATTAAACAGGAAAAGCAGGTTTCCTGGAAAAAGAGGAAGTAAGTTCCAGCCTGCAGATTTATAAAAAATAGCTGAGACTATTTCTTATTTTAAATCATGAAAGTTTTAAAGAATGAAATCTAAAACATTTTGAGTAATTTGATAAGATTCAAAGTAAAATACTTATATTAATATTGGTTTACTTGTAATAATATTTACACGAACATTTGTGGGAACAGTTACAAGAAAAACAAGTAACTGTAACTTTGGCATCAAATAATTAGAATCATGTATTATTCTTGGTTTCTTTTCAGAAAAACATCTGTAATAACTCACATTAAGATTATAATAAGTATAATTAATAAGTTATGGTTATAAAATCATAAATGAATGATAAATCAGAGAAGCTGAAGAAAATAAATGTGATATAAGTTATGGTTATAAAATTATAAATGAATGCTAAATCAGAGAAGCTAAAGAAAATAAATGTGATATAAATGTGATTTTGACATTGAACTTGAAATGGTGTAAAAGGTGTAACTGCAATTAAACATCACTGATATGTTGGAGGTAGAGAGTAGGTGAAAGGTGAAAGGCAAGGAACTAACAGGAGAGCAGAGATGATCAACGCCTTATTTAGAGAGTAGGTGAAAGGTTGTGCAGGCAATGGACAGGAGGTTGAGCAACTCTGAGACATTAGCACAGACATCAGGACATAATGTCTGTAAGACAGTGATGGATATGAGATCATCTGTCTAAGCAGACAGCCAATGAAAACGCACCGAAAGGGTGGATAAACCCTATATAAGGTGGGTGCAAAAGAGGAACCTTTTGTTGGATCCTCCGGGCAGCTTCGAGCCAAGATCGAGATGGACAAAGAACTCTGCAGCTGAAGAAGAGCCGGGGCCACAGAGCCGAAGACTGACCTTCTCATGGAGACCAACCCGTCAGCCCTACAACCTGTGGCTTCAAATCGCACTTCTCTCATCGGCTGGGTTCAGACCCCAAAGACAAAGATGAAGACAAAGGCAAAGACAAAGAAGAAGAACTGGTGCCTGCCTTCCTGCCAGCACCAAGTCCTGTGTGACCTCACCATCCATGCGGAGAGGAGGCTCATCAGACCTACAGAGATTCCTGCCTTCGCTGATCAACATCTTCCTCCTGCTGCAACACCTTCTTCATCATCAGACCTGCGGAGATCCTGGCCTTCATCGATCAACATCTTCCTCCTGCTGCAACACCTTCTTCATCATCAGACCTGCGGAGATCCTGGCCTTCATCGATCGGCGTCTTCCTCCTGCTGCAGCACCTTCTTCGTCGTCGTGCCAGGTCTGGGGTTCGAGGCGCCAGGCTCCGTCCGTCTCTCTCAAAGGTTCCTTTTTTAGTTCTCAGTGTCAGCAGTAGGGAAAGACAGACTAGATGATTGATTTTACTTATTTGATTATTTCTGCTACTGAATTAAGCTGTACTGACCCTTGCAAAAATGCCTTACTAATAAAATATTTAGCATAAAGAAAATCTAAAAGATGTTGTGGACATTCAGTTAATGAGTCACCTTAAAGTTCTTTGATGGTTGTAAAATAGCTGTGATGTTTGATTCTGGAGAGGAAGAAGTGGAAAATGTTTTATAGGTTGCTGGTAGCCCATATTTAAAACGTCATCCTTGGGACTCGCCCGAGTCACTAAAACCTACCTGGTTCAATAACAAATGCAAGTTGTAAAATAGAGAACGAGCGACCGTTAACAGGTGTGCTCTGTGAAACTAGTTGGCTGTAGGCTGCTCAGTCTGGCTAATTCACAGGGGGAAGAAGGGTGGGACACCTGGATGTTGGCCGTCAGAAACCAGGCGAATCGTTTCTCGAAACCAGCTTAAACAGAGTTTACTTCAGTTCTGGACAGGGTAAATCCCGGCAGATTTAGGAAACTCAATTAACCCGTTAGATGGAGAGCTGGTAGCACATCTCCCCTCTCAGAAGAGGAAGTAGAGAGTGAGAGAGTAGAGACAGAAAGGAGGGGGGGGGTGTTGCGCAACAACAATAGTAACAACCTCCTCAGCATGTCAGTGTTCTTCTTAGGCTTCTAATGATCCATCATTTGATCCAGGTGCGTAAAACCAGGAAGAGAACTAAAACATGCAGCATGCCGGGCCTCCAGGACCCACTTTGGGCACCACTGCTGTAAATCAAGACTAAAAACCCAGCTGTTAAGAGTTGCTTTTGAACCATAATAAATGAAACATGAAATGTGTTTTAAAGTTTGTTATTGCTTTCTCACTGGATGACTGTATGTTGTTTTTATGACTTCATATTTTTGTGTTTTTATGATAGAAACCATTTGAACTTCATTGTTGCTGAAATGTGACACACAAATAAACTTTATTGATTGGTCGAGTGTTGGAATGAAAGAGTAATATTTTTAGTAAATTACATCTAATTCATTATAGCTTGGTAACTTTCATGAGAATATATTTTTGCATTTTGTCAATACTGTCACTATGTCTTAACAGTATGAGACAGATCATTTTATAAAGGTGAGATCCTCTGCCTCCTCCCTGTGGTCCTACTGCCATCGGCAACAATGTATCACTCCAAGTCAGAAACAACCAATCAGAGCCCGGAGGAAGGGCTTGGTGCTGTCAGTCACTCTCATGTACACAAGAGCTTATCAAATCTGTAAATTCAATGTTCAAAAAACATGGTTCAAGAAACATTACCTCATCATCGTTGCACTTTAGTCCACTGTGCTGCTTGCTATTGCTCAGCTATGCTAAGGCTCTGTAGTAATAAACTGCATCTGAACTTTGTTGCAAGTTGCTGCTGTGGTAGACTGTGCATGATTACTTTAATATTTGATGTTGTGTAGGCCAAATGAAATGGATCTGAAAGCAGGAAAACCATGTATTAGAAACCTGTTATGAATGGCATAAAGCATAATGGCATAAGGGAAGCCTAATGGGATTAGGCAGGAATTCTAATACAAACGTGACTGAACATCATTTTTCATGTTTGGCAAGACTATTTATTCAAAGTGATTAGGTTTATATCTAAAACTCTGAAAGGTTGTCATTCATGGCACAGTTGGTAACAGTTGTTGTTCAGCAAAAAGGTCTTGGTTTTAAATCCTGGCCAGGTCTCTTCCTGAAACTTGTATGTCCCCCCTGTGCATGAGGGGTTGTCTCCGGGTCCCTCTGTTTCCAATAACAGTCCAAATCATGCATGTCAGGTCAGCTGGATACTTCAATTTGCCCCTGAGTTTGTATGAATGGTTGTGGTTATGGGTGTGTCTGTGTTGACCTGGTGACCTGTCCAGGGTGTAACTTGCCACTCGTCCAGTGAAAGCAGGAGATAGACAACCTCCCTGTGACTGTGCATGGATAAACCACAAATCAAAATAGGCCACAAATTATTTAAAAAAAAATATCTGTAGAAATCTCCTTGTTGACTTTTTTGTTGTGGATTACGTTTTGTTCTGCTCTGGCTCCCTGTTGTTTTTATCATTTTTTCAAAAATCTTTTTCATCAAATCTTCCAATTGACTCACTTCCTCTGTCTCTCTGCATTTGGGTCCACCATCACCGAAACACGACAGTTGGGTTACAAGTCGCTGAACGGCTTATCACCAAAATACCGTACATCACTTTTAACACCGCTTGTTATTATCTTGCCAAGTGTCGTTGTTACAATCACTTGCATATATACTTACATAATTAATATAAAATAATATTCTCATCATATATTCAAAAGATGATCGCTCTTTTTGCCTAATCTTCCAAAGCAAGTGACCTGTGTATCTTGGTGGCTAATCATTTTTTCCTGGTTGCAGTTCTTTAGTATGACCATGCTTCAACGGCCTGTCTGGGAAAGCTACGTCTGTTTTATGTGGTGAAACACTGACGAATGCTGAAGCATCACAGAATGCCTCTTGTAATTAGATTTCTCTATGTGTGTGTGTTTTTTTCTTCGTTTTTTCTGCAGTTTGTGATTGGCGGTGAATGCAAAGTGTCTGCCAGTGATCCTCATGAATGCCGAAGTAGCTCATTGACTGAGAAACAGGTCTTGTTAGCAGTTGAGTAAGCAGCAATAGAAATATAAGCACTTAAACTATTTATTCATGCAGACTGCGCTGCCCAGGCTTTTTGAAGGTAAAAAGAAGCATCTATGTGTGTGTGTGCGTGTGTGTGTTTGTATGACTGTTTCTCCACATGCGTAAGAGGGCAAAATGAAGGAGCTTATAATAGATAATAGTAGTATTTTTCCCCATTTTAGGAGTTACATTAAGACAAAATAAAAGTATATTTAACCAATTAAGAAGTAAATATTTTTTTGTTTATACAAAATGTTTTAGAACTTGTTTTTTTCAAACTTTTTAAATTTTTCATTTTTTTCACGTGAACCCTACAATTTAAACTTTAGTTTTTTGTTTAGGGCCGCTGCTTTGTGGTTGCTGAGTCCCAACCTCTTACCACCACCAGCATTTTGAGAACTAATTGTGGTGGATGAGAGTTCTCTGCCTTGATGATCTGGTCTTGCCACTTCACCTTCTTTATCGAAAGTCCACTTTCAGTAAAAGTGTTGATCTGTTAGCTTCTCCTTCCCTAACAGTGTTATAAATTGTATTTTTAACACAGATTTTTGCAGTGTTTCCAAAAATCCGTCAGACAGTGGGACATTACGGACATTATTCAAAATTGTCAGTAATGTCGGAAAACTTACAACCGCCTAACATGTTGTCTGATGTGCTTCCCTTCCAATCTTGCAAATATATATCCCTTAAAAAATGCTGAAAAATGTTGGGCTGTACAGTGTGACAAATACGTATGTTGCATAAGTGATGAAAAATACTTACAATAAAGATCTAAGTGTGACCCTAAACCACTTTTATTAGTAATGAATATTTATATCAGATTACAATTAAACCTGTAGGGAGTTACTGTGAAGCTTTACTGAAAAGAGCCTGAATTCAGAATCCAGTCGCCATCCAGTAGGTCTCAAATTCAGAAACGCTTTCACAATCATCAACATCATCAGATTCATTACTGTCAGACATTTTTGATGTCTTCTTTATTAAATGCTGTAACGATAACAGTTGCAACAATAATTTGTCGCATGTATAAAATTCTTATCTGCGATGTTTAAAGTACAGAGTAAAATATGCAAATGTTAGCGGTTGCTATAAAACCCACTACTAAGTAGATACAAATCTGCAGTACTTGTCCTACGTGTTTCAAAAATGTCCTCCACAAGACACTCTTACATCTATGGGGGAAAAAACCCCCAAAACATTTACTTCTTGAGAGTTGTCTTTGCACCTCATTGTTGTAAAGAATCAATGTAAATTTTGATGGAAAACCCAGATTTTTTAGAGTAACATGACAATCTGCACAACCTATAATAAAGTACAGCTGGACAGGGTCTGTAATGGTCACACATCTTTTGATAACAGACTGATCCAAAAATGCATAAAAAATAGATGTTCTTTTGGATTTTCCCACGCTTTTACAACAGTGTAAACATCTCCTCATGCTACACATTGTCCTATGCAGTAGCAGCGGTTTGTTTTGTGATGACCATCATGTGTGGCATGCTTCTTCTGACAGGATGGTGAACAAAGAACAGAAGAGTAACGGGTAAACTGAATTGTTTCTATGAATGAGTGGCCATGAGCTAATGTTAATGTGACAGTGAGAATGCGTGTATGTGCAGGCGTGTGTGTGTGTGTGTGTGTGTGTGTGTGTGTGTGTGTGCCTTACCTAAGTGAGTACAAAGTGTGAAGTGGGTTATAGAAACTAGAATGAGAAAGGACATTCTCTTATTTGTTTTATCAAATATTTCCCTTTAGAAATTCAATACTCTTTTGAATATTGAGTCAGAAATAGAATGTGCTCAAGACTTTACCCGGCCCGCTTTTAGTCATAAGTTATGCACTGAAACAAAGAGACAGTCTCTATTTTTGTTCTCTCAGCACACAGGCCAGAGCAAATGCCTTTTAAAAATCTTTAAAATTGTCCATTCAACTCAAAGTTACTGAGTGTAGCAAAATGTCGAAGACATAAAGTCGGGGAAGATTGAATAAAATAATGCGAGGGGACAGATTAGTCATGGAGTTGAGCCCACACGCTCTTTCAGCCACTGCACAATGCCACTTTTTATAAGCGGCCCCCATCTTCACAAAGGCTGCGTTCAATATATCGAGAATGATACATGGTCAGACGTGTAATCTCTCTTTGATTCTCTGCTCTCATTCATCCCACAACCTTTTCAGGCCTGACACTGATGAGCTACTAGGCTCAATCACGCACACACGAACACACGCCAACACACACACCCCAACACCCCGTCAAACGTGTATGCTCATTATCCATCACCAGTGTGCATACCAGTAAAAGAACGTGTGTCTACGTGGTTGAGCTGAGAAATGATCATGTGCATGTGTTTTCACAATGGCAACCTGTGCCCTTCAGGTCCCGGCTGCGCATCACTTACAAACCACTGAGTTACTGAAAAGTTCTTTTATGTCACTTAGCATCCAACATGTAGTCGTACCATTCTCTATGAGCTTCCACTGCGTGTCATCAACTTATTGTAAAGTTGAAGCCGCACACAGACCTCATTAACATTCATCAATGCCGTGTCTATATGGAACTATGGTTTAGATATATTTTTGCTTGTTCATAATGTGGCCGTTACGTCCAGTAATGTGTGGATAACGACTGAGCTCACAGTGTGTTTATTATTAATCTTCCGTCACTCATACATGAACATTCCCAGCTCACTTACGCCGGTCGTCACACTGTCCTCATCTCACTGTTGACGGCATTTCCACTGCCTGGAGTCACCGGAGCAGCCTGCTGCAGGCGGGTCTGCTCAATTTATCCATTATCAAAAGAGATCATTTTGTAATAAGTGTATTTTATAATGTTCCAACATGCACAATTGTAGCCCTTTCAATAATTTGACTCCTAGGTGAGTCTGACTCACCTGGGATGTATGTACCTGGTCATTAATACCAGTTAGTGTTGGGCAAAAAAAAACAGCCTCAAACTTCGATGACAGAAGAACTCCGCTCTGGTTTGCTGATGCCAACAAAGTCCGATATAATGTTTTGTTGTTTGTTTTTTTCATTTGATTCTGCATAACAAATAGACTTCTATTTAGACAGTTTTTAAATAGAAGTCTAAAAGCAGTTTAGACTTACACAGAAAGCTACATTCAGTTTGCTGTGAATGTAGCTAAGAAGGCCTGCAGGTTGTTAAGAAGCATTTCCTTGTGCGTTTCTATGACGTCACAGTGACTAGTTGAAGTCAACTCAACTTCCATCATATTGACCTTGACTTTAAATAAAATATGAGGTTGTGCGACCCCTAGCATGCTCTAAGAAAGTGTTTCTCTATTCCACTGCCCTGCCTGTTTTACTGCCACATGACCAACCTGACTCCATACACCAGATAGACTGCAGACGTTTCTGCATAGCTAAGTGAGTTATTCTGCCACATGACAAGCCATGCTCTAAATTAGAGCTCCAAAAGTCTGGAACAAAGTCTCTGAGGTAAGCGGGGCTGAGTGGGACGAGACTCAAACTGCAGATTCTCAACTGATGCGTCTGGCTCCAGTTGACCTGTGAGTGGGACCCGTGTCCATGGAATAAGGAAGTCCCTGTCCATATCTGCTTGGTGCACTTCTGCTGTGACTGCCTGGTCAGTGGTGGAGTGTGAGGATTACCGACCTCAGGCAGCCAGCAAGCCAACAGGAACTTTCGGTGGCTGGTCCCAACTGCCCCACGATCTGCTGCGGAGTGGACTGAAGGAGAGCATCTAGGTCTAATCACACCAGATTCCCACAATGTGTGAGAAAACCATCTGGCATCTGCTTCAGGGAAACCACTTCTCTAAATACTCCTTCCTAATTAGGTCAGATGGGTTCCAGTCGGAGGCCACGCCTGCCAGTTGCATCCGACGTGGATGACAACAAAAACCAGCCCAGCTCCTGCACACAGCACTGTGGATACCACAGGAAAATGATATAAATGATGTAAAAACAACATGTACAAGTTCTAAAACACACTTTGACCACCAAAAACATTTTGTGTAGAATTGTGTGGAACCTGCACCAAATGGCAAAATTTAATTAATTGTAAAGTTGTTTTTTAATAATTTATTGACAAAAGTTGCTTGACTTGCAGAAATTAAGGAATAATTCACTTCTTTCCATTTTGCAAGCCAATAGCAGACTCTGCAAGTTTGTGTTAACTAACCAAACTGCAAATTACCATTGGCCTTTTCACCGGAGGATCTTTAAGAAATTCACTGTAGGTTGATGTACATAAACCAAATCTCTTTATTTAAAAATGGGACTACCTTATAATGACTTTCAGTCATAATTAGAAAACAAGCACAATTTTTCTTTTCCCTGACTCTTTCCCTTTTTCTATCAGTCACTGTCTCTCTTTCTCACACACACACCGCCCCTCCGCCTTTCCTTTCTCTTTCCTTTTTTACACCAGTAGCACCTGGACCTGCACTATTCATCATACTGATGACTCGGAACATGAATTAGTTTTCTTTTTTTATGGTGGGAGATGAGAGGGCCAGATGGCATTAAGTAAAAAAAAAAGTCTGAAAAATAAGAAAAGAGCAATGAGTATCGGAGATGGTGTATGTGCGTGTGTGTGTATGGCAAAAGGACTGGGGTTAAATGGAAGAATTTAAGCAGAGGACAACATGTTTTTCTACTTTTTAAAACTATTGTCTTTGTATCCTCGCAGTCTGTCTTCATTGTTATCGAGGAGCATGCAAGGTACTTAAGGATTGAGGTCTTGGGGTTTTTTTATGCCATAAGGTGCAGAATTAGAGCTTTTCACATGACCTCCATTGTCATTTTCTAACAATTCAAACAAGGAAATTGTAAAACTCTAATTAATCAGTATAATAGAGGCCAGATGAAGCACTGCCAATTGGAGCTCGTCTTGCACAAGGTGAAGTGGTTTTGTTCACTGGCTGTCTTCTTCACAGAGGCCTGGTCTCTCTTTATTTCTCTCATGTGCCTCTCTCACTCTACTCTCTCGTAGCTTTGTACTTGTGTGTTTTTTTTTCTCTGAAAAGCAGTAGAGGGTTCTCCTCTAGAGGGCCAGGAGGTGATGGCTGTGTTATTAGGGCATTAATTGTGGCCAATTATAGTTGTGCGATTGCCTGCTCACTACCTGCCGCATGCGGTTTGCCTGTGGGAGACAAGCAGCGATCCAACCGTCAGCCGGCCTTCACCAATTTTAGGAGCTGCTTGTTTCACTGGATACTGACAGCTCACTTTTCATCTTCCATGTTTTCTTTTCTGCTTTGAATGAATGCAGCTCAGTAGCAAATGCAGAACTGTTAGGATAAAGAGTTTTTATAAAGATATATTAATCATCTAAGAAGATCTGAAAGCTCAATTCAAATTTGTTGCTGTTTTTTAAGCATGATTGTTCATACTACTAATGAAATGTGACCGCTGACAGACATCTGTGTGAAAGGTGTGTGACCCCAAAACGACTCACAGGTGCAGAAGAACATAGACATGTCACTGCTTACGGAACTAATAATAAATGGAGTTGTCTATGGATGGATTTTAAATATTATTGATAAATGGGAGTTGACAAGATTGTTACAAAATAATAACAATAAAAAGGAATCTCATAAAAGAAGGTACCACTAACAGTGACGGTGGTCTTCTGTGGAGAATTGAGCATGACCTCTGCAGAGAAGTCTGTTTGGATGCGTGGTCAGATTTAAGAGCGCTAGGATTTCCATGAGATGCGCTTCAGTGACAGACTCCTTTCATAATTTTCAGAATTGTAATTTTCAGCCATTTTTTACGTCTGTATTTATGCCATCTAACTTCTGCTAGTGCAGAATTATGACCCATGTCTCACATCAAAGATGTTAGCGTAAGATAAATTGAACGGTCTGAAAAGCTGGTAACAAAGTAAACAAACCAACCAGGTTATTGTAAAAACCAAAAATATTTCGATAAAGGTTAACTAAATCTGAAGACTCTTTCAGAACTGTTAGATATGTCTCCAATTTAGCCCCACATATGGAAGTGGCATAGATTTGACATTTTTCGGGGGTGATAAGATCGGAATTTGGCCGTTCAGACTGCTGTGACAAAGTCGAATATGGGCAAAAAATAAAAAAATTAATCGGATTTGGATCGCATTTTTATGTGAGGGTTTGAAATTATAGTGTTTGTACAACAAACACTATAAAGGCTATAAAGGGGAGAAGGCTATAAGCACAACAGTCCACATTAGGGATAAACACTTATTGGTTTAACAGATAGCATATCTTTACTGCTACCATTACTAAACTAAAAACCATATTGAGTGACCACATCCTTGTTTTTTGGACAATCCATCAGAGTCAAGAATAGGACTGCCACAATTAATCGATAAAATCATTTATTGAAAACTGTCATCACAAATTTTGACTGTCAGCACGTCAGAACCTTGTCAGTGTTCTTATAGTAACTGCTATAGAGACACATTTTTCCACTTGGCCTGCTGCATTTATGGGCCTGTGGAGAAATGAAAGTTTCCACAATCAAAGCTATGTGCTCTATCAATTAATAAACTCATTGTTGTGATGGGTTAATAAGCTCCTCTGGGGTTTTGACAGGAATATGACGCCGTAGATTCACAATTACACCAGGGAAGACTTACAAAGGTGAGTTAACAAAGTACATGAACCACTGATGAGAGCAGCAGGAGGGCCCACAGAAAGGAGAGATGGATTAAAATAATACTTGACTAGTCAACTAATATAAAACTTATTGGTAAATTAGTCATCTAGCAAAGGTTCATTTCTTGCAGCACTAGTCAAGAGGGGATTTTTCAGCCACTAAAAAGCACCACCTGTTAAATCTTGTATTTAGATCTTGTAACTGCACAGAAAGGCCTTTTCAGGATTTGTTTCTTTGTCTTCATCACGTAACGATACACAAAACATAACGGTACACAAAATGTCTTCTGTCTCCAGCAGCTGATGTAGCTGCCAGTGAGCTAACTTTTAGCTAAATGTTTATGGTTTTTACAATGATCTGGTTGGTCTGTTTAACTTGTTACCAGCTTTTCAGATTTGTAGGACTATGGTGATTGCAGCCAAGGGTCTGTTTTTATGCTACAGGACAGCCAAAATAATAAACTGAAGCAGTTTGACAACCATCTGTTTTATCCATAGCTTCAATGGAGCAGATGAACACACGACACACAGCAAACGTTCACAGTAAGAGCCTTGAACATAAGCTATGAACTTCAAATTACACATTTTAAACGCTAATCAAAACTGCTTACACAATCTTTCCACTCATAAAAACAACAATCTGAATTCTGCATGCAGTGTGTGCTCAGACCACAGACTGTCATTTGTCTTTAAAAAAGCACGTAGAAAATGCTTCAATACTGTATGGAGGCGCCATAAGGGATGTCGGACCAACAAAAATTAGGAAATTCCATATTGTTTGTTTACTATACTACAGCACAATTATAAAAAGTGTATTGTGTGTTTGTATTCAGCCCAGGGAGTAAAGTAAAATTTTGTTTAAGTCATATTTGATATATATAACTTTATTTTAACAACTGAAGGTAACATAGTTACTTGATTGTGCTATAAAATAACACTATTACTAAATCTGGAAAATACATACTGCCCCTTTAAATAAACTAAACATGCAATATAATAACAAAATATAGTAATCAACATTTTGTTGTAAATTAATGTGTTAATGATTGTAGATGATACATATAAACAGGCCTTTGCTTGCTTGAATTGGCAAAAGAGAAATTGTAGACATGCAAATATCTTGATAGTCAATTTTTATTTTCTTGACCAAGACTTTTTCTCATTTACAAACACAATAAAAGGATACACACACAATTTTTTCTCCTCAATGTTTGAAGATAAATTACACTAAACCGATCTTCTTTTAGATCAGTTAGAATTTCCAAAATTATTTCTATTCATGAAATACCACAATAAGAGAAATAATATGTCTGAGATTTCTCAAAAATCTACATTTTACACACATTCCTCAATATCCCATGAGAAATATGATCTCCATCCATCCATCCATCCGTTTTCTTCCGCTTATCCGGTGTCGGGTCGCGGAGGGTAGCAGCGTTAGCAGGGAGGCCCAGACTTCCCTCTCCCCATACCATCTCTCTCTCTTTAATCAGAACTCTTGCTGCAGCATTTTGCACCAGCTGGAGGCGTTTAACTGCATTTTGTGGTCTTTCTGATAACAAAGAATTACAATGGTCCAGCCTTGAAGTAACAAAAACAAGCAAAATACTTGCAGACATCTGAAATGGCCAGTGATGTGTCTTCATTACACGGCCCATGCTTTTCTACTTGGCTTCATGACCTATGGACCCCGTTCCATTAAAATTGTAGATGATCTTGATACAAGCTCCCCTCCCCTTCCTTATCATTCAGCATTTCCTGACAAGAGGATTTTAATTTCAATTTTTAACCAGATGCAAATAAAACAGCAGCTCAGGGATTCAAAGGAAGAAAAGAGAGGGAGGAAAGGGATGGGGAGCAGAGGATGAAAACTTCAAGGAAATTGTTGCTGGGAGGTTGAGTCTATTTGCTGCACACCAAAGGGGGTTAAGACAAAGTTTGGCTGGTGAAGACAAGCCAACAGAGACACAAAGCACCAAATCTAAAAAGTTTCTGAAGCATTGTTTAGAATCCCTAACAAGGGGGACTGCGAACGAGGAACATAATTTGGATTTCCCCCCCTTCTCTGTTTTTCTTTCCATGTACTCAAGCACATAAATAGCTAGCTTAACAACTTGATGCTATTTTGAATAGGGGCTGCATCTCCCTGCGGATTTCCATGAGTGAGGCAATTTGCCGGCGAACAGGTGCATTTTTAATGCTTTCATACAATTAAAACAGACATTTTTTTTCTCCCTTTCCTGCATTCAGAGGCCCCATCTTTTCTTACCTAGGCTGAATTGATTTAGTTTGTCTAATTAAACTCAGAATAAAATGTTAATTACCTAACAAGGTCACCTCTCTCTACCACCAAATTTACCGTTGGTATTCTTTCTTCAACAGTATTTTCTTCAAGGATTCAGAGGGGCCGTAGAAGAATGGTGTTAATTGCCTGAATGCTGTGTCCCATTTTAGAATCTCAACGTCTTTCCTTTCCTTGGGTCTTTTTAATCTTTGAGAAAATGGGAATTCATTGTGTCATTGTAACATTCCCTCTTGTGCTGCACTTAGAAACAATGTGTCAACTCATCACAATATGGTCTTTGTCTACGTTTACCAAGTTTCTCATAGTCTGACTGGAGGAAAATAGGGAAACTAAGGGGAACAATGGTTTGTGTTAAGAAGGAGCCTGAATCACATATGGATTTTTGGTGGATTTCTTTAATGTTTTACTCCTTCATGCTGAGAAATAACTAAATTACATTAAATTTTAAGGATTTTTTGTGATTAATTATTTTTATTAAATCTTTGGTTAAACTTGAACTGTAAAAATCGAAACTTCAACTTCAGGTTCTTGTTGCTCAATGCCACAAAGTTAAAAAGTCATGATGGACAAAAAATTTATTTGTAAAGGGGAAAATGTTGACAGATGTATTTTAGCAGACATTTGTCTGCTAAAATATGCTCCCCTACTTATATCTGTGTTTGATGAGTTGAGAGAGCAAAGTCATGTGAGTGCAGAAGCTGATTGTTGCATTCAACATAATAAAAGTAAAGGCTTCTAAACTGACCTGAATTCTGATGTTTCTGGTCATTCAATCCAGACAAACAGTAGAAGAACAGAAGGGAAAAAAAAACAAGTTTAAGCAGCAAAGAGAAGAATCAGGGATGGTCAGGAGAAGTAAAGAACAGAGAAGAGGAAGCAGACATGGAGGTAAATTAGGCATGTAAAGTGAGGTTGATATAAAGTGACTGAGTGTGGTGACCTCCTGCCAAGAATCAGCCCACTCTTCAACAAATCTTCCTCCTTGCTGACAATCAGACAAACCCTTCTCCACTTTCCCCCATCTACATCCTCTACTGTGGGTCGGCTGTATTCGGAAGCATGGTCTGTATCAGGTTTACTTAAAATTAAAAATGTTATCTGAAAATACAGTGTAATATTATTTGCTATACAAATAAGACCTTCTGCAGATCAAGTTGGGATGGATGGATGGATGGTGTGTAAATAACTAGAACATATTGTTTAATAGTTTTAGTCCTGCTTTACATATATGTATATAAAGTTTTAGCATTTTGCTAATTTAACTAATAAAAACGACACACAATAAACATTTTAAAAGAAATGGCGACCCAAATACCTGTTATAGTTGTAAAGAAGAGAGAAGGAAAGTATTATAAAGAAAGAAATCCTATTTTTGTGGGACTTTGACCAGGACTATTTTGGCTCATGTGACAAAAGTTTCAAACATGTCAGGTTTAAACAGATTAACTTTGAGAAAAATGACAACCAGATCTTTCTGTCCCTTGTTGTGTTTTGGAAAACTAACAACAGTTTTGAATGTTTTCAGTTGTGTATAAATAGTATGGTGGAGTTTTGGTTGTTTGGAAATGACTACATTATGGCAGAAAGAATTGTTCCTCAAAGCAATTGAGGCAATTGCTAATGTCTTTAAGTCTTAACCCAACTGGAATAGGTTTTTAGCTAGCAGATTTAAGACAGTGCTTCTTAGAGATGAGCAGAACTGTTTTCTTTTTAATAAGTTTTACTTGAGTACAATGTTTTTTTTTTTATCTTAGTTTTTATCTCAAAACACAGAAATATTTTTTTTTCTGAGAAAATTAAACATCCCATAACTTCCATGTTTCAGCAGTGTCCACAATGCAGCCTCTGTTCTGGCTAGCAGCCCATATGTCTGTCTGTATGTTCTTTTCTCAATTACTGAACATTGCATCTTTTCCTCTGCCCTGCTATCAATCCCCTGTTTGCTCTTGTTTTCTATGCCCTCACCCCTAACTTCCCACCCCCGCACTCCTTCCTTTTGTATTTTTTTATTATTTTTTTTTTTGCTGTATTTATTTCTGCTGAAAAGTCAGTCTAGTTCATTTGCTAGTCGGCTGGGCAGAGCAGAGCTCCTATTCTTAGGCTTTTATTAACATCATGGACTGCACAACAACGGCTACAGAATCTATTATTCATTAAGTGTAACCAATATAAAATTTAAAACAGTCTGGGCTTTTTTTGTGGAATTATGTCAGGTCAGCATAATTTTCTGCCTATTACTAATATCTGTATCATCTTTTCCTTAGTCAGCTCTATTTAAATATGCAATCATTTACAGCTTTTGACTATGTGTGTGCACACCCAATTTCCAATATTCCTCTAGTAGACTTTTTTATGCTGACATCAATGGCAAGCTATTAAAGACAGTATTTCATTATTGGTTCTTCTTCCCCAGTGGTTATTTACAATCCCATATATACTAAGGACTGATATTAAAGGAGACCATTTTAATGAGGTGCTATCTGCCATGGCAATATGTCTTTCTCCGAATGAGATTGTGTTTAAAGATTTTATCAAGAAATGGCTGTTCTGCAGGGTTATGTTTTGTCCATGAAATATGCATTTCATATCTCTTTCATTTCATTAACATAATTTAATTTGCACTTTGCATTCTGTGCATAATACATATTTGATTTACAAAACAAATATTTCCATTAGAAAATGAATTTCATGCGCAGAAAAAAGGCAGAACTGAAAGATGTATTGTAAGGAAATAGGGGGAAAATGAATTGTATTATCTTTGGCTCAGGAAAAAAAAAGACGCCTTGGCACAGAGAAATACACTCAATAGATTTCTTCTATGTGAGCGTGCATGCCAGTAAGTTAGTTTGTGTGAACACTGTGTATGTGTAGACTGTAAGTAAATGTGCATTATGGAAGCAATGAAAGCCAGGGTGTATTGCATAAAGTTTAGAGCAATAAAACTCAGATTGATTCACACGACTTACACAGTGGGCTCTCCCAAGCACCAGAAGAAGCATTTTGAGGAGAATCCATTTTGTGTCACTTCCCGTAAGAATGATGCCAGCTATATGACAGCACCCTGTACAGAGTATATAAGGTGGGCTAAATAAGTATTGAACATGTTGATCCTTTCCTGTGTAAATCTATTTCTTGCTCACATAAAATTTGCACCAAAAGTCAGAAACAGCCCAAATAAAACAGAGAAATCTAGACAAATGAGTCCACATCATTTGAAATACAACAGCAATATTATGAAACACAGGGAATAAGTATAGAACATATGAAGAGGTTGAGGTGCAAAGCCAAAACAATAGCTGAAATCTGCAACTTAGCCTTTGTGCAAATTAACATTGACTGCTTTAGACCTAATGGATGGCCTATAGAAAGGCATCTCATCATCAAGTTATTGCAGAAGATGCAGGTCATGATGAGTGAAAACAAGGAGCTTTCTGAAAACCTCTGTGACCTTATTGTAGCAAAATATACCAGTAGATTATAATTTTAAAAGTATTTCCTTAAGCCTTTCAATGATCAACATTGGGACTAAAAAGAACAGCAACTACCTATGGAGGACCAATCCTGCCATTACAAATAATAAATACAGAAATAAATAAATGACTCATTAAATTAATTACAAGTCCAAAACAATATTATCAATAAATGCAACAAAATAATACAAATATATTTATTGAATAACTGACCTGTTAAATTCTAATTCAAAAATACTTTATTAATTTCAAAGAAAAGTTAAATGTTGTTGTGACTCATTTAACTAAAGATTCACTGCAGAGGGTGTTTACTGTGGGCAGGAAGGATCTCCTGTAGCAGTCTGTATCACAGCAAATTTGAAGAAGCCTCTGACTGAAGACACTCTATCTCATGAAGTGGATGGTCAGAGTTGTCCGTGATTTTCTTAAAATTTTATATAAAATTCTTCATTGCATCATAATTTCCAGAGATTCTACAGGCGTGTCCAGAACAGAAACAGAACCAGATCAGAACCAGGTTAGAACCAGATCAGAACCAGGTCAGAACAAGGTCAGAACCAGGTCAGAACCAAGTCAAAACAAGGTCAGAATCAGATCAGAACCAGGTCAGAACCAGATCAGAACCAGGTCAGAACAAGGTCAGAACCAGATCAGAACCAGGTCAGAACCAGATCAGAACCAGGTCAGAACAAGGTCAGAACCAGGTCAGAACCAGGTCAGAACCAGATCAGAACCAGGTCAGAACAAGGTCAGAACCAGGTCAGAACAAGGTCGGAACCAGATCAGAACCAGGTCAGAACCAGATCAGAACCAGATCAGAACCAGATCAGAACCAGGTCAGAACCAGGTCAGAACCAGCCTTCTTTATCAAGTTATTGAGCCTTTTTAAATCCCTGGTTGTGATGCTGCTGCCCCAACAGAACTATCTGGAAGACTTGAACATCATGAGCGTTAACATTTGAAGGAACAAGGGCGACTCATGTAACCCTGTGAACACAATCAGAAGTGGGAATCGTGGAGTGCGAGCCTGGGGTGAACACAGCAGCAACAAGTTGTGGGCCTTTTTTGGAGGACATGGTGCACTTCATGAAATAGATCATGAGGAAAGAACATTGTGTAGAAATAACACTGGCAATTCTAACTGACCTAAAATAAAGACATGTTTGGCCTGATGTAACTTCAGACAGTGAGAGAAGAAAAAGCGTGCTTCTATATCCTGAGTATGGAAACGGCTGTTTTCTACTGTATACATCAAAAGCTGTTCCTTCTTGGCTGCAGGTAACCGCTCAGCTCATGCTAAGATGTGCAGCTGTTCAAGGTGTCCGTCTTTCATGCTACTACTGAAGAAATGGATAGCTCTTCAGTCACCGCTGGGGAACTCTGAGATATCATAAATCAGAAATTGCAAAGTCTTCGCCCTTCTTGTTTCTGTGCCCTTTTCCCCCTGGAACAGTTTTAATTGAAGCACTTCACCTTCCTTGTTTAAAGACTATCATGGGCCCCATGATATTGTTAAGAGTGCAAACGAGATGGAGCACAGGTCTTTGGATAACACAAAGCGTTGAAAACCGGCCCTAGTGAGTTCATTTTAATTTGGCTTATCTATAGGACTAAAGTAAAATCCAGGTAGAAGTGAGACAGATCCTGGGATTTAATAGGCTCAAAATGTAAACGCAATGTCAAAGCACTTTTTTTCTTCTAACTTTTTTCCTTTGGAAATTTTGTGTGTGTGTATGTGTGTGTGTGGTGAGAAGGGATTGGGGATGACTTGTCTAACGAAAGAAGTGAGATCAGTGTTCCAGTGGTAACTAGTATTAGCAGGGATTTCAGGCTTGTTTGACACGGCACGCTGAAGGAATGGCTTAAAATAGACGGTGGAGGAGTTACCTGCTAGGAGGAGGAGAGGGAGAGTGAGTTAAAAAGGCAAAGAGAAGGCTAATACCTGGGCTTCATTCCGCTTTGTCGCCTCGCTGATAGGGAAGTACTCAGAGGATAGAACCGTTTTTCAACCCAATCGCCTTTTTCAATCCCCCCCATCTCTCTCTTTATCGGTGGCTCACTCTCTTTCTGTTAGCTCAGAGCAGTTCTCTCGCTTTGTTTCTCTGTCGCTTCCTCTCCGTCTCTGTCGGCACGCCGTGATCGTGCCCAGCCACACTTTCGCTCTGAGGTGTTTTGCCTGCCCGTCTAGCTTGAGATAAGTATTTCCTACCAGTCTGACAGGTACGTCGGAGTAGACGGCAGGTGGAAGTGGATTGCGTGAACTGGTACGGGGGGTTTATGGGAGTTAAGGGAGCCGATAGCATCACAGTTCTCTTTTTAAGGCAGGTGGGTTTCTCAAGATGACTCTTTTAACATAATCCTCTTCTGAACTTAACATCCAACTCTTTGCACCAAATCCCGAATGAGAACTTTGGGAGCGTGGTTAAGGAAGAACGAGGGGCGCGGGGTTCAATATCATAACGTCTAACTCTGCAGGCTCTATTTTCAGCGTAACAGTGTGGGAGACTGTTACTTATTAAGCATGCACCTGGGGTGCGTCGTGCACAGAGCCTGTTATTGTATTGATTTTCCTGATATAGAGTGAAACCTCATTTGTTTCAGTGCACAGTGCAAATATGTTTTATTCTTGTTGTGCTTCACATCAAATCATGCAACATGCATTTTCCGTGCTGTTCAGCTTTCTTGATAAGACAGTGTTTGTCTGGGCTGTAAGGGATCTTATTGGACTAGTTCATTTTTTGAAGCAATTCAACATCTCCAACAGCTTCTCAGATGCAACTGTGTGCTGAAATATCGAGACAATAATTGAAATACATTTATTAATCAGCCACAATATTATGAAAGCCCACTGTTATTGGCTCCTTATCGATGGGTCTCTTTAAAGCATTTCAGTTCTTTGGCAGCGAAAAACTAAGAAAAACAGTTTTTCTGTCTCGGTGTCTTGCTTTAGTGTGCTGACAAAGTATAGAGAAATTAAACTGAGTTGAGAAGATTTTTCTCAATGTCACAGTGTCACATGTCTGTTCTATTCAATTTTATTTATATATCATGTACAATTGTATTTGTCCATAATAACCTAATCTTATGAGCAGAATTTCTTCACTTTGTGGTCAAACTTGCTTCTAAACAACCAAGAAATATTTCTATTTCAGGAGTCTCTACTTCTCCATCTGGGTCAAAGATGTATGGTATGTAGTCATTTTCACGTGTCTGAGGTGATGATGTAAACACTGAGTTGGGAGGGCATGGCCAACAGCAGCTCATTTGCATAACCGTGAGGTAGCACTAAAACATTGCATTCCTAAATGAGCTCAAAACAGATTGGGTGAATGAAATCTCAATATCTGAGAATAATTTTGTGTATTAAATGTAATGAACATGTGTTGATAGTTGATCTATTCCAGCTTGTTTGAGGAGCTGGAATACAGTGGACCTGTAAACCAGTGGCTAGGAGCCCTTCCCTCACTTGACTTCAGTGTTCTTAGCTGCTCCACCAGAATACTTGTGCACAACTTATTGATTTATTTAACTGGTTGGATTTGATGCTCTCGTATCCTCTGGAAATAATATGTTCACCTTGACTTTGCAGCACCATAAACTTTGATTTGCTTAAGTTTTTGGGTGAAAGCCTTGCCAAATGACTTGGAACAGTTTATCAAACAGCTTTACAAAATGACTGCCTTACTTTTATCCCCCTTACAGAATCATGGGTAGACAACGTCTCAGTTCCACCTAATCAGTTCATCTACAGTGAGCCATGAAATGCTGAATAGGCATTAAGTACACTTGCCCAATTGCTGATAAACATTGTGTTAAGTACCAAGTCCTGAATGCTGTGTGGCTGCAGACATCAGTGCCTTGTGGCAGATCCCTTTCTCTAACAAGCATGTCCATGTCTCCATATTATCACCTTAGTCCTAACAAAACACCTCTTTTTGCTTCCTCTGGATGCTTGAGCTCAGGTGCCTCTACTTGTTTGTTAAATACCAAAGAGAGGGAGAATGGGGAAAAAAATCAATGTAATACTGCAGAACAATCAGATCATATGAAATTATGGATTCTTGGTCTGAGCATTCAGTCCTAGTCTGAGCTGTGCAGATCAATTCAAACAGACACAAAAAAAACCCCACACCATAAAAGGAAATGGAAACGACCCAAGCCCCTCTTTTTAAAATATGCTGCTACTTACTTGTTTTATGGATTACTATTCTGAACAGAAATGTGAACAGTTACGTAAAATTATATGCAAAATATTTTTCCTCTTTTCTCTATTTCCACCTCTCCTCCCCCTTCATGCCATCGTTTTCTTGTTTGTTACAAAAGAGGAGAGCGATAGCAACCACTATGTAAACAGACACACAAAGCTGCTACGGTGCTGATTATGTTACCAGAACGTATTCAGGGCCTTATCCCCTTTTCAGACAGTTGAGTATTTATCCACTTTGTTTCCATATTGTAGTGCTCCTTCTAAAACATTCATGCGGTGTGTGACATGTAGGAAGTGTCATCTTAGGTGCAGGCAGTGACTGACTTTTGCTTGTTAAAAAGGGAAACCCAGCTCCCAGAAGGGATTCTGTTGTAGGCAATATGAAGGGCCAATATTGTGAATTGGCAGCTTTATTGTGAGCCTTCTGCTTTGTGGCCTCATTTTGTGGTTCTTTCATTACCAGGTTTCTCTACTGAGGATGTTAAAGCTGACTGATGAGATCTAATAATTGCATTTCATTTTTGGTAACAGTTGAGCAGATGTGAATTAAAATGCTGTTTGGTAGAAAATCAGATTCATACTGACTAAATATATTTTCTCATGTGAAATATTTTTTATAAGCCTACAGTACCCCACACTGCAAAACAGGGGTGGATCTACATAGAGGCAAGGGGGGCAACTCCCCACCTGCAGTAGAGCCCTGCCCTCCTTAATGTTATATCCTTAGTCATACATAGAAAAATTAATCACTTAATTGTTAAGAAACCTCTTGTAGCCTTGAAATTAAATATTAATCAGCCCAAAATATATAATTATAAATGCAATGATATATTTTGGGTTATAACAGTGCCCTGCATCAAACACCGTGTGTGTCCCACTCAGCAGGGACAATCAACACCCAACTTTCTCCAGGTGATGTTTTAACTAACAAAGTTAAAGTCCAATTAAGTTTGGAATGAATGAAATGTCTGCTGAAGGTGACGGACATCGTTGTTCATTAGCATATTTCCCAAGTTTGTTTGGCTGACAACCAACACAAGAACAGTTTATGAACAGCTTCCCAGCCAGCATACATAGGTGGGCCCCATGTGGGATGAATGTGGGCTACAGGATGGGTCCCACATGGTTCTGACCCCGGTTTCCATGGCACTCTACATGGGTGTGCCCAAATAGATAATCTTTCTATGGGGCCAACCTAGGTATGCTGGCTGGGAGTTTATTACAAAAAATATTTAGGGCTTGCTGTTTCAGGCGTGAAGTTTCACTGACGAGTCTGTCAGACTAATATCACAGCAGAAAGGACTGAAAATAGCATTCAAAAATATTAAAACAATAAAGCTTATGTATATATAAAAAAGTCAAGTATATGGCCATGGTTCTACTTTTGAATGGCACCTAGTACAATTCCATTAAAACTATGAATCATAAATCCTGTTTTCCACTGATGGTTTGAGTTCCCTGGGGACTTCAGATGGATGGGAATCCTTCTTTAGTTGTAATGCAGCCTTAAAATGTAGGAGTGTGGTAATCTGTCACTCATGTTATCCTTCCTTAGTGTTCTGTTGCTCTACTCCTTCTGTAAATGCACAGGCATGCATATGCACGTGTGTGAGGTACAGTGGCAGTTGATGTCCCTCAGAATCTGTCAAAAAGTTTCTATGTTGAAAGGTTATAAAAGGGGGATGAATGGATGCTGTACACAAACTACAGATAGTATTTGAAAAAACAAATGTACCATGGTACAAGTATTCCTCTTACAGTAACAGACAGGATGATAGAAAGAAAATGTGCAACACCTGGCTCCACCATCAGAATACAAAACATGTGCTACATGTTTTGTGTTTGCATCTGGACAGTCAGAAAGGACTTGACAGAAAATTGAGTCCTACAGCATTTACAAAGACATTGCGTAAAAGCAGACACTTGATTCATCTACTTGACAGAAAATGGTGACTGTAGAGGGAAGCTTTCTGCTCTCTTAGCTGTCCTGCCCACTCAAGGTGTTGATTTTTTCCTGCAAAGTTTGTGGCGCTTGAAGGATAAGCTTGGAAAAAAAACAACAGCAGGAATCAACATACAGTGTTCTGAACAATACACAGATTTGTCGACAAGTAGAAAGTTAAACTATATGTTTCTAGGTGAAACATATAGTTTGGAGGCCTTAGTCTCCGACGCAGACGTCGCGGGTTGGACTCCCGGTCCCGACGACCTTAAAATGGCGCCGGCTCAGCTGGCTGCCTGCAGACGCAGCTCCCGTCGTGTGTGTGTTAATCTGTGTATAAAAAATTCTTGCTGTAACTGCGAAAAATTTCCCTGCTGGGATGAATAAAGTAATTCTTCTTCTTCTTCTTCTCGAAAGTATGACACTTCGAAGCCTCAATTTGGATAATTGATTTTTGGTCATGTCTATATGGCTAATTACGTCAATATGATAGCTTGAAATGCCAACATAAGTAATAGCAGACATCACACTTCTGAGCCACAAATTTGAATACAGACTTTGTGCACATTATGGTTCAAACGACATTAAAGGGGCACCATTATGTGTTTTGCAGGTATCATGTCATTTCATAGCACAATCAAGTAACTATGCTACATTTAGATATACAAAAGGATATATATATATATATATATATCAAAAATGAGTTAAAAGAAATTTTACTTTGTAATGTATTGCCATGAAATTGGGAATCTGTCTCTTTAAATACTCCTGCTCTGTCTGAAGCTCCACCTTCAGGATGTCATCACAACATTGTTAGTCTATAAACCATTTGACAACGTTTTCACCAGCATTGCATGGGGAGGTAGGTCCTATAATGAGCTCAGTAGATGTGCAGTTCCACCTGGTGTTTGCTAATTTATGTTGGCTAGTCTGAAGGAGCTTAGTGAGGGAGTCTTGGGGGAGGACTGGTTTGTGAGGCAGAAGCTCAGAAGTTTGGAAACTGCAGTTGTGAGGAGGAGCTGCTTCTCGAAGGCGGTGCTAGGTCCGTCTGGCCGTTTTGAATGGTTGCCATGGGAGACTAATAGATTTCGCAAACATGCATGAAAGAATCAAGGCAACACTCCAGGTATGTTTTTGATAAGGGAATAAACAATATAAGATAATGATAATGGAAAGCTCAAAAAAGTCGACTTTACATAATACCGGCCCCTAAAGGGCCATGGGAGAACAGTTAATGGTGTAGAAAAATAGGTGCTTCAATGCTTTGGTCAGCAGGTTCTAATAATACTTTGATTTTGTAGAAGATTTCAATATCCTCAGAGAAGCAGGGTATACCATGGACAGTTCAATAAACAGTCCAGCTCAGTCTTAAATATAACGTGGTATTCTCAATTTCTGTTGCTCATATAATATTTAATGTCAATTGACAAAGAGTTTTCACTCTTTATTTTTTTGTGTGCTTTCACTCTGTTTTTAAAGCTTTGCCCCTCACCCTACCAAGAGTATACCCTCACATGCCTACCCTCAGAGCTCTGAAGGGCACCCAGGTGCCCAAGAGGTTGCTGTAATGAGCACTAATGAGCCCATTGACAACCTCAGTACAGGCTGATTGGTGCTGCAGGCTCTCACCATGTGCTTCATGGAGTACTTCCTGGCACAGTCCAACAGCTTGCTGGAACTCTGCCTAGCCAAGCCCATCATCTGAGCTTCATATGCCATGTTATGGACAAAAAAGTAGATGGGAAATCTTTGACAGAGAAACTCTAAGGGTCACAAATCTTCAGCTTTGCTCATTATTTCTTCAACACATTCTTGTTTTGTGCAACCAGGAGAACAAAACCGTTGAGGATTATTGTTGTGCATAGAGGATGAAGAAAAACACAGGCAGAAGAGAGCTTCTGCTAGGAGCTTCGCATGGCAGAACTGATATATGTTTGTCCCTTCTCTGATGTTACGTCAAAAACAATACAGTAAGTACAAAACAAGAATGGATAAATGTTTTAATCTTAACCATAAACAATCAATAATAATTACAGTGGACAAAATGATAAAACCTTTTAGAATTAATAAGAATAGATCTTGGATTACATGATAAATAATTAGAATAGAGGGTACAATTGATTGTCTCAATCTCAATTTTAGCTGACTATCAATTTAAAACAACAAAAAATAATTTAACAAGCTCTAGCTGCTCTGGCCCTGGGCTGTGTATCGTGGACTTGGGTTGGATTTAGGAGTTGGAGTCATCATTTTTGGTACGTTTGGGGTAATGTAACCAATAAACCATATGTTTTTTTCCTAAAAAATTGCTATATCAGTATTAGTATTGTGGTTTTCTTAATTGTTAGGAATAATTTGATGTCCCGGGTGTTAACATATGCAGGTGGTTTTTGAGCTTCGATAAGATAGTTTCCATGTCCAGACTCCAGCTCTGCTCTCCTTGTTCTGTTTGTTTTTTGTCTGAACCACACTGGACCTTTTTCAGCTTGTGTTAAATCTATGGTGAGCTCAGATTTGTAGATTGTTACAGTAGATCACAATTTTTTTTGTCATGTCATTTATAAACTGAGGAGTAACACATATAGGAACAATTGACACTTTTCTGAAATAAAAAATAAGAATGAACATTACTGAGACCAAAAACTGGTGTGTGTAAAGCTGTTTGTTTTGCATTTAATTTGAACTTTGTTTTCCTGACAGGCCTGCTTGCAACCTCATACTTTTTTTGCAAAAAAAGTAGTAGTCCAGATTATAAACTGTCATACTTGATTGCAACAAAGCCAAGTCGTCATTATGTATGTGTAATATTTGCAAATTTACATGCATCTCATTGTCCAAATACTTGAAGCACTGCAGATCTCACACAGACATGTCAATGATGTGTTTTTCTCCTGTGACCTTAAAAATTGTGGAAGAAGGTTACTATGCTGTTCACACGTCAAGAACACATTCAGATAAAAACAGCAGACAAACCCAGAATCAAAGTATATTTGTACAATTAAAATGCTCATTGAATTTTTGTACAACAGAACATACAGATGTCAAAGGGTTCAATAACTCCATATTTAGAACACATTGGGGCAACTTTGGTGGATCTTAAAATCTTGTATTGATTATTTGTTTTTTTGGGTGAACAGGTTTTTAAAGTTGCTGCTGATCAAATGGTTGTGATTGAGCCCATCAAGTCAACCATCGCTGTCCAAAGCTACGCCTTCCCCATGTTTTATGTCTTGAAGATAAATTATCCAAAATACTGTATATGTCCATCACTCTTGAAATCATACAAATGTAGACATTGTTTTGTTAATATTGTGAATTATTCGGTCTGAGCAGTAATAATTCTGATATTCTGCGCTTTTGAACCACAAGCATTGTCTGCACAAGCATTAATTTTTAGTCGATTTTTTTTCTTTCTTTTTTTTACACTTTTATCAGCTTCAAGTTGTTCCAGTGATTGTTATAGTGTCGTCATTAACAGAGGG
Source organism: Xiphophorus maculatus (assembly GCF_002775205.1). Classification (NCBI taxonomy): domain Eukaryota; kingdom Metazoa; phylum Chordata; class Actinopteri; order Cyprinodontiformes; family Poeciliidae; genus Xiphophorus; species Xiphophorus maculatus. Next base: position 33,039,219 of record NC_036446.1, on the reverse strand, counting down.
GAACCAACAATGTTCTTATGTTTCATGTTGGTGTTGGATTATAGTGTTACTGACTTAATGAATTTATTCATTTGGCTTGAAAGTCTGGACTCAAGACTGAACTGTACATTGATTTAAATTGCTTTAAACCATAACAACTTCAAGAATATGTTTGCTTCTAAGCATATAATGAAAAATGTAATTTGTAATTACGTTTTAATGATGATGTGTTATCATATAATGATGATGGAATGATCATATTGAAAACACTCGAATAGCAAAATAAATTTTGCAAATGGATTCTTTATAGCATGGTTTTATTTTTCTGCCCATCTGCATGAGTTATTTTAACACTAAAAAAATCTGAACGGCTGGGCAGAGCCTCACTTCGGCCAGATTCATTTTCTGGCCGAAGTGGACCATACTGTTTAGAGGCGGGCTAGTGTGAAAGCGCCATTAAACCACTTTTGACCACAAATGCTGGAGGACATGCCTTGTTCTTATTGTTGTACATGCCCACATGACAACTCAGAATTCTTTTGACGATTCAGTTGTTTCAAAACATATATAAAGAATAAATATTTTATTGTGAAGACCTGCATGAAATGTCTCAGCTCTTTATTTATGTATACTCAACAGCATACGCTTCCCAGCTAATTAATTAAAGACTATTATTCCTAACTTATCTTTGTTGGTTTCTTCTGTTCCTGTAGAGACCTTTCAACAACACTCACAAATACTAAAGTTGCTATAAGTTCCTTGTCAGTGAAATATTTCTTTTCATAAAGAACATAAAATTCCAGTTTAGCTGAAAATGGAGCTGCTGCGCCCAATAAAACTATTGGGTGCAGCATCTCCCTTGTTGTTTGTGCAGTTTAACACTTGACGCTAAACGTCGACACATTCAGGATTTCTATTTCCAATCAACTTCAATCTGGATTCCTATTGTCTTCTTTTGAGTCAACTGGTTATCTTCCCAACAACCCTAATCTGTGATCTTTGGCTGGATCACAGATCCATATTGTGTGTTTTACACACATGTGGTGCAAAACAAAGAAGTTTAACCTGGAGAAACTTTCATGCTCAAGCCCATGAAATCGTTCTCCTATGGAACTACACAGTTAAGCCTAACAGAGAGATGCTCAATGCTAAGTGCAAAACATTTACTTTGAATAATATCAAATAAAAATATGTATGTATAAACAGCAATCCAGTTTGCGCCAACAGAATAGCTGACCACCAGGTAATTCCCTTCCAAACTGTAATTCCTGGAGTACTACATACTTTAAACTTACTACATTAGTGCTTGTCAGCATGGTTAGTCCTTTGTGCTCTTAATTTAATTGCTCATGTATGTCCAACTGTAGCATTTGGAAATCCTTTCTCTCCATCCCCACACTTCACTTCTTTTCCTGTCCTTCTTGTCATCTTTGTGGCGGCAGAAGACATCTGGACGACTGTCACGGTTGACAAGGTTGGTTGACGAGGACTGACAAATCCCCGTAGACCAAGGGAAACAGGAGGAGATGACTCTTGTTGGTGTTGATACTCTGCATGTGTGTGTTAATGTTTTAAGCAGTGTGTGGAACTCTTATTCGCAAGATGAGAGAAAGATAAGTAGTCCTTGTAACCATTGCCGTGACAATAATTGTGTGTGAAGTGGCATCCTCCCTCCCTCCCCTTTATATTTGAAAAAAGTTAATTTGAACCCAAAGTTACAATAAAATGTTACTTTCCCAATGCTGATTCTACTAGATCACAAATGAATCTATTCCACTTAATTGATAGGAGAATCCTCCTACTGCTAGAACTCCACTCTGGGTTTTCCTGGTTACCTACAAAAACTCACAACATCACATGCTCCAGACATCCACAAGGTAAATCGGTAGTGCACAACATCTAGCTTGTGTAATGTGATGGTAAACTTTGTGGTTTAAAGGAACAATATTATGGGTTTTCCAGCCACATAGTAATATTCTATGGCACAATCAAGTAACGTTACCTTCAGTTGTTGTAAGAATGTTGTATATGTCAAATAGGACTTAAAAGAAATTTCAGTGTTATTCAATGGGTCTCTGTCTCTTTAAAAATCTTTGCTCCTTCTGGAACTCCACCTTCAGAAAGTGATCACAACATTGTTCTCCTATTAAGCCTTTAACAACATTTTACCAGCGTTGCACTGAGAAGTAGCTTCTATAATGAGCCCAGTAAATGCGCAGCTCCACCAGGTGTTTGCTAATTGCTGCTGGCTAGTCTGAAGGAGCTGAGTGGGGGAGTCGTAGGGGAGGGCTGCTCTGTGAGGCGGAAGCTTGGAGGAGTTGTGACTCGAAGGCGTGGCTAGGTCCTCCCTGGTGCTTTGCTCAGCTGAATAGTTGCTGTAAGAGACTGAAGGATTTCTCAAACATGTATGAAAGAATCACAGCAACACTCTGGGTATGTTTTTTTAACTTTTTTTATCCATTCTGTACTGGAATCTACAGAGTAAACACCAGAAGGCTAACCTTATCCCAGTTGTTTGCTGTCATATTGCGTTTGTTGTAAATTTAGACAATGCCACACCGCGTCACTGTTGGCTATAATTAAAGGAAAAATAAACAGAATTGCTTCCATGGAAGAAAAAGAGGAGTGCAGTGTCACACAACTTCCAAAGGATCCACATTTGAGCTCTTAGCATTTCTCTTGTAAATACTTTGAGTCATTTGTACAAGCAAAATTGATGAAGGAGCTAATAGGTGGCTGTTACTCTTGCAAGTTAAAACCGAATGCCGTGCTGACAATTTTTATCCACTAAGCGCCTAAAACCCGCCGGCGGCTAGCAACCGAAAGATTCTAGGAGAAACATCAGAGACAGGCAGCGCTGGAAGTTCTTCTAGATGATAGGGAACCTATTGCTACTGCTGCTGGTACCAAATGACCGGAGACCAGATCATAAACAGGTGTTACCAGACCAGACACAGACCTAGTTATAGGATCACAGTTGGACCAGAGGTACGTATCATGCACTGTTTCATTTATAAAGCTGAAGGTGGCAGCAGCAGCACAAACACCAGCTTCTTCAGCAAACTCTGTCCTCTTCCCCTATTTAGTCTTCCTGATTAACCCTTGTGATTTATACATTCCAATCAATTTCAACGTGCTACGGTTCAGATTTGAAAAGGTTTAAAGATGTTACTCATCGCTGCTTTGATTGGACAGAGGAAGCGCAATCTGACCTAGCATCTGTTATTTACTCAGAATGCATTGCAGTATAAACAACATAGTGACGTCCATGTGACGATATTTTATTTACATTTATAAAAAGCAAACAGCCTACAGTATTGTTACTGTGCTGTTTTGCATCTAAAATAAATGTCTTTAACAAAATCTATTGTTAAAAGTAACTGTGGAACCCTCTAAGGAGGATTTTTGTCTCAAAGCTTATTTTTGCTTTGCAGCCCAACAGTGATCTTCTAGCGTTGAAGATATATGCCCTATGAAATAGTAATAATGCAAATTCTAAAATAAAGTGGCAGAGGTGGAGATGCATTGACTCAATCTGAATTAAACCCTCCCTTTGTGGATTTACTGAAATACTTCTCGAAGAAACAGTGTTTGACATTTATAGCCCCAGGCACAGAGTAATGCTGTATAAAGTTGCATTGTAATGACATATAGAAACGGTGATTACAGGCTAATTCAATTGCTCCATAATCTCATTTCCATAATGGCCTTTATTTGGAACCTCAATTTATTGTTTTCCAAGAAATCATTATACAATTTAGCCCTAAAATCCATTTTTAATATGCATGCCCACTGCAGGAAGCATACAAAAGAAAAGGCACAAGCAAAATCACATACACTAACATACAATGCAGTTCTAGCGAGTGTGAACATACTGAGAGAAACAATACAAAATCTCTCAGAAAGAAGCAAATGTAGCCAGATATAGCCATAAAAACACACATTGGTGGCATTATGGTAATGGATCGGCAGACCCAGCTGGTGTATCTGGTAGCAGCAGTGTGAGAAAAGAGGAGGGTTATTATGTGCAAATATTAATGATCCTGTGTTTGGGACTCTGGACATGAATGCATTTTTGTGTGTTTGTGAACTTACGACTGTGTGTGTGCATGTGGGGGTGTGCGTGCGCATGCTTGTGTGTGGTCAAGTGCCAGAGGGTGGGATCCAACAGCCTGGATTTAATCACTGGGACCCCCTTCCTTAAGATGACTATCATGATCTGCCAGCTTCGCTGAGCTCCTCTGATATGTCTATCCCTGGTGACACAGTTTGATCTGGGCTGCAACATTTGGCCAAGTCACCAAGATCGCCCATAAGTCCACGTTAGGCATCAGACCAACCCCAGTCTTAGAGCTTTAACGCTGACTGTAACCCCATACAAAGCTTTAGTTCAAATAACCCTTAGTCCCTGTGTGGTGGCTGAGCTGCTCTTCGAAGGGTGTGTGTTGCAGATTTAAGCGACTCTGGGATAAAAGATTGTCTGGATACTTTTTTTTTTTCAATGTTTTTGTGCATGACAGAACTTGGTGTATGATGTGTGCTGTGCTATTTCTACATGGATAACCTGCTCTCACCCTCTCTGTGAGGCACTACAGGACGCAATCAAGCAAGACTGATTCCTGTGCTTCCTTAAGAGGATATATAATACAGTTCACCTCTGCATACTGAGAAACATTTGACAACATTCCTTGAAGCAGCCACCAAGAAGGAATGCGTTTTGGAAGGAAAATCAATGAAATAAAGCAAGATTGTTTATTTTAAAAATTAATTAAAAGAAAAGACTCATGTTGTGATGCAATATCCATTGCACAAATGTGCGCTGTTATGAAATAAAAACTAATACAGAAACTGTAATGCTTTTTTTTAAAACAGTTTCTACCTCTGTCAGTTCACATTAAAACACTCCAGAAGCCAGTCAGTACCTTGTATCACCTAAATATGTAAGCAGACCTTTAAATCCTGACTATCTGTTGACAAAAACCACACAAAACAATGATCCACTTACATTATTTATTTAACATTGTGTGTTTTAGTTCTTTTATGTAGGACGGTCTCAGAATTCAAAAACCTTCAGGTAGCTGAGGGGACAAAAAGAGAGTCAGCAAACTTTGGTTTTGACAAATTGAAATATTGAAATCAAAATTCCAAAATGAGTGCCCATTTCTGCCACAGAAATAAAGCTGCTCTCATTCAATCTGTTTTTGTCAGAGCAGGTTTTCTTGCTCATTTGATTGATCATTTTGAACATGGTTAAGAGGCAACACAAGTTTATGTGCCATAATGAAAGACTATTTTACTTGCCACAAAAAGTAGACCTTTACTTTGAAAATAAGATGTTGCTAGGCAACTGATAGCAGACATGTAAAAAAATATTAAAAATGACAACTCAGGTAAGGATTTTATTAAAAAAATAACCCCGATTTTTCAATACACAGACGAGGCTAAAGCTAATAACATTGTACAAATACAGTCTGACCTAAAAGATTGTATATTCATAATGTCCTCCATCATATTTGATCAGAGATGGTAACCGTTTTACATCCTGGCACGCACACATGCTTAAAACCCAGTGTCACAGACTCAGGCACCGCTTGGCCACCAGACGTGGGCTACTGTTGCTGCTGATTGGTTGGAATTCTGTCAGATAGCCAAGCTCTAATGGAAATGCTACAATGCAGCCAAACTCCTGGAATCATTTCAGTGATAAAGTTATATGTTCAGCCTACAACAACTGGTGGAGATAATGTTTGGCCTCATAATTCTTGCCATGTTTAAACAGGCGGCTGCAGAGCGCAAACAAAAGCAGATGAAATTTGAAAAGTATTATCAATATTGCAGATAGTGGATGCCCTTTCCAATCACAAGCTGCATATCTCTCATGGTAAATATATGGTTGAGTAGTTCATTCATTTCTATTAGGTCCCCTGTGTGTTTCACTGTGGCTCATATATATTTATGCAGAATGGATGAAAAGGCCAAACAAGCTGCCATTAGATATGGGTTTGATTCACTCGCTCAGCCAAACTAAAGGTACAACTAAAAGACGTTACTTTGGATCAACAAATCTCTGCCTTTGTTTCACTCTTTATGGGATCCTCTTCCAGCCTCACTCACAACCTACGCTTTTATATACTTTCATGAACATTTTGTATTTCTGTGATTGCATTTGAGGCAGACCAAGAGAACATAGGAGATTAAAGATTAGCATAGCTAATTCTAATCTTTAATAGATATGCAGATCTGTGCAGTATTTACCTGTTGACCATGTAGTCAGAAATGCATCTGCATGTACAGCATGCATGTGTCTTCGTCTTACTCTTCCTTCCCTACTCTGTACAGCACTCCATGTATTCAGCTCTGTTAATAGCTGGCTGCTGGAGCAAAATAATTGTCATTTTCCAGCCAGTGGGTCTAAAGTCATACAACATAATGAAATGTATAAAAAAGAGGGGGAAATGGCAGACAGGAGGCATGCTAAATCAAATGCAGAGAGATCTGAATAATTTAAGGCACAGGAAGGCGAGAGGAGGAGGAGGTGCAAATGGAAAGATGTTGAAAAGTATCATTTAGGTTGACAGCGCTATGTGCTAATGTGTGTGCATCTATGAGGCCAGAGCAATATGCACCGTAGTGCTGGATAGAAAAATAAATATGAAAATATAAGTCATGGATCTGCGTTGACTGTTAAGCAAGTGCAGATTTGATGACTTTGTTCTCTCATTGACTGCCTGTTTGACTTATAAGGCTGATGGCACTTTTCTTTCTCTCGCTGGTGTGTCTGTAACTTACACATTAAGTGACCTCACTGGAAAACTGATGATGCTTCTTCAGGTTTTTCACGTAGCAGTGTAAATAAAAAAAGAAGGTTGATTCTGAATGTTCAGTAGTGTCCCTGTGTTTTGGAATATGGAGTGGCCAAAACTGTGATCAGAACTTTAACAATAGAAAACAAAACCCAGCTGACTCTTGCAACCAAAGATTTGAGTTTCATCAAGAAAAGTTCGATTCAGTTTATTTATTTGGTGCCAACACGTCATTTCAAGCCAAACAGTCAATTCATTCCAATCATAGATGCATTCCAATTGATATCAGTTATCAAACAATGCAGTCAGGTTCACCTTATTTTTCACATTGGTTAAAAAAGTTTTCCTTCTAAGGAAGCCCAGCAGATTGAATCAAGTCATTGCCTTGCAGCATTCACTCCTACTGGACGAATATGTACTGACAGTAGACTTTCACTTGTATTGTGTTGTTGACTTTACAGCAATCACTCATACACTGATATGCATGTAGTGACAGTGGATAGGAAAACCCCCCTTCAACAGGAAAAAAAACTGAGGCAGAACCTGAGTCAGTGCATGACCGACTGGAGGTTAGAGAGAACAGAGCACTGATCCAGGAATACTTTCAGGAGAGAAAAGGAAGAAGTTAATGTCAGCCATGGCTTCATCTAGGAGAGATACATGTCAGAAGAGCTCTGATCCAGTTTAAAAGGCTTAAGTGTGAAAATAAGGTATGACATGTTTAAGATAGTCTTGTCATTTATAGATGCTTTGAGTTGGCTGGTCATTCCTGGAAAAGTCCACCACTGTTCCATGTTTTTCTCCATTTGTGGATTAAAATTCTCTGGAATCCCAAACACTTTGACATTACTTTGTAACCCTTTCCATAATTACAACATCACAGACTTGGTATATATATATATATATATATATATATATATATATATATATATATATATATATATATATATATATATATATATATATATATATATATATATATATTATGCCAATTATGTTTTAGCCTGCTTCACGTTGCCAGACAGATACATTATATGTTATTACTGGACCCTACAGGTCTGGATGTAATCAGGTCTGTGTGTGGGTGACAGTTACTTTTAATAAAAGCCAGTAAATTACACTAACTCATGATCTACCTATTTATGAAAATATAGAACATATAAACAGCTCCTCCAGAGGAATCCTAAGCCGTTTCCCAGCCAGTCAAGCAACATAGACCCTCCAGCTTGTATTTAGGTTTTGGTTTAATTCCAGTAAAAGGTTTGCAGATGACTCCATAATAAAGGCTCACAAGACAAAAGCTAAGAGTCTTATTGGAAAATGGAACAAAACTTCTAAAAAGCCTTTTTTATTAACACACCCAGGCAGCTGATCAGGTTTGAGGACAATTCTTACACTTTGAGGTTGGTTTTCTCAGCATTATTGTTTGCATGGTGCCAACATTCATATTAGCACCATTCATATGTTTTAAATTTTTTGAGTGTTTAATATGTTTGACATAATTGGAACGCTTAGAATCCACTCTTTCTGAATGTGTAAATTACAGATTTCCAGATTATGAACCCACAGGTCCCAGACCCCAGGCCTGGGCCCCGGCCCCGGCCCCGGCCCCAGGCCTCGAGCCGACATGCTTGTCTTTACTGAGGAACCAGACTTGGTGTGATTAAAGGTGGGCTTCATCTTCAAATTCCACTGCATAGTTCAGAGCTTTTGATTCCCGTGTCCTTTCAGAAAATTAACTGTCCTCTGACTGCCAGTCATTTAGGTTTTACAGTTAGAAAATGAAGAAGAAATGGTGGCAGGAAAACTGGAGCATGAACAGAAAGGGATTAACAGCAGAAGACAATGATAAAGAGAGAAATAAACAGTGAAACGGTGAAGAGGAAGAGCGTGACTGACTGATGAAGGAGGAAAATGAGGACTGTGTTGAGGGTCAATGAGGACAGAGGTGGCTGACCTTGTTCCAACAGTCACACACACACACACACACACTCCTACACACACTTGCTAATAATCACCAATAATGGAGGGATGAGGAGGTTGGGGTAAGCGTAGAGTTCTGGGAATGAGACGACAAAAACTGTTGAATACTTTCACTCTGCCTTCTCTCTCACTTTTATTCTGCCTTTTCTTTTTCCATAAATGGAGTTCTGGGAATGAGACGACAAAAACTGTTGAATACTTTCACTCTGCCTTCTCTCTCACTTTTATTCTGCCTTTTCTTTTTCCATAAATGGACCCCACCAACCTCCCCCCCCCCACCCCCCCACCCCACACACACATGGTATGTTTTGTAAATCCCCTGATTACCATGTTGTACACCTGTCCACCATTATGATGGTATCTGGCACAAACTGCAGTTGTCTCCATAAAAAGAACACACAGTCACAAAAACACACACCTTTCTGCAAGGACACCCACTAAATGAATGTGCTTCAGTTTGCACATTTATCAAAGAATCTGTCAGACAACAGTTATGTGTGCACATGGTTGTGCATTTGGGTTTAAATGTGTGTGTGTGGGGGTGTGTGTGTTTTAACATTTTTCACCTTGTACAGTCTACAACAAATATTACATTGTGAGGACCCACTGTTCCTTATGGGGTCCAAAGCCCGGGAACTATAAGAACTGTTTCAGGGTTAGAGGTTAGGGTTAGGACTGAGGTGTGAATTGAGTTTAGGTCAGGGTTAAGGTTAAGCATGTACTGATAATGGTTAGGTTTAGGGTAAAGATCAGGGTTTGGCTATTGAAATGAATGGAAGTCAAAGCAAAGTCCCTGTGAAGATAGAAAGACGAGTTGTGTGTGTGTGTGTGTGTGTTAGTGTGTGTGTAAGGCCTGCAGAGGCCCGTCTAATGGAGACACAGTTTTATTGTGTGTCAAACAGGCAGTCAGACAAACAGTTTGCCAGTTTTTCTGGTGCTGAGCTCGGCTGCAGCTGGTGATGAAGTGGAGCCAGCATGTAGTCAAGGCTGACATATAAAATCCACTGGTGACAGCAGCGTCAGGAATATACACACACACACGGACGCACAGACAAAACACTTCAAACATTTCACACTCTGCTACACTTACACCTATCTGTTGGAAAATATGTTTTTGTTTAGCACAAGTGGAGTGTGCACTTAATAATCTGAAATACGTTTTGAAAAGCAATGATCAAGGATTTTAGATCTCGGTGTGCTTCTGTTTCAGACACGCTTTGCAAAAATATTCACACTCTTTTCACCTTTTTGTCAGACAGAAACTGTAAACTTCAACATGCTTTCTCCCATCAGGATTTCATGGAATAGGAGAATACAAAAGTATGTCATGTATTAATGTAAATTCTTCCTTATTCTTTCAACACAAAATGAAGTTTTGTTTATTTTTATCTTATCTATGCAGAACTTTGGCAGTGTTTATGCAAAACACATAAAATGTGGGTAGGTTATGTATTTTAGAAGTGGGGTTCATTTCTCTTTAGCTTCTCCCAGTCTTCAATGTGGTTTACATAATGGGGGACATTCTTAGCACTTTTTCTGTGCAGAAGAATCCCTGGGTTCATCATGGGGTCATCCTGCATGGTGTTTGCATGTTCTGAAAACATGGGTTCTCTATGTGTTCTCAGGCTTCCTTCCACAACTCAAAAAGCTTGACTGTTAGGTTAATTGGCCTCTCTAAAGCACCATTAGGTGTGTGTGGCTTTACATTTGATACATTGCAAGGACCATTTATTGATATGCACAAAAATGGGTTAGATGTCAAACTAAGGTGTGAATTAAGTTTAGGTTAGCCTTAGGGGGCCTTAGGGTCAGCAACATACTGGTAATGGTTAGGGTCAGGGTTAGGAAATAGAAATGAATGAAAAATGAATGTCAATGCATTGTCCCTGTAGAGGTAGAAATACCTATTGCTTGTGTGTTGTGTGTGCGTGTGTGTGTGCATGGTTGGTTGTCTTTTTCAGCTCTGGTTTTGTAACCTGCCCTGGGTGTGAGAGAGGCAGCTGCACAGATCCACAGCTGAGGCAGGAGAATCTGCTGACAGAACAGCTTCTACAAGTCTGACCTTTACCTCATAAACTGTTACATTGTTAATGGGACAGTATTATGTATTTTCTAGGAGCATCCCATTTTGCAGCACAATCAAATAACTATGTTAGCTTCAGCTGCTCTAAAAATGATACATAAAATATGACTTAAAAGAATTTTGACTTTCTATTTCAACGCCTTGAAATTGGGCCTCTGTCTCTTTAAAAACTCCTCCTCTTTCTGAAACTCCACCTTCAGGAAGTCATCACAACACGGCCCCTCTATTAACCCTTAACAACAATTTTTTACCAGCATTGAACTGGTAAGTATAATTAGACTTAGACTTAGAGACTTAGACTGACTTTATTGTCATTTTGCATGCACAGGGTGTATACAGAACGAAATTTCGTTGCATACGGCTCAGGACAATGTTTTGAGCTTCCAATGTTGTGAGGTTACTCCAGAATAAAATAAAATACAGTATAAAATATGAATATAAATATAAATATAAAATATAAAGTGCAGGACTGACAACAAAATAGAAGTTATTTAGCTCTGTACATGTGCAAGGTATAAAGTGGAGACCAGATTTTAAGTGCAGTCCAGTTAAGAGTTCAGCAGTCTGATGGTAAGTGGGAAAAAGCTGTTTCGGAACCTGGTGGACCTGCACCGGATGCTGCGGAACCTCTTTCCAGAGGGCAGCAGGGAGAACAGTCCATGGTGGGGGTGTGAGGGGTCACTGATGATGTTTTGGCCTCGGGACACGCAGCGCTGGGATTAAATGTCCTGAATGGAGGGAAGGGGGGCCCCGATGATCCTCTCTGCTGTCCGCACCACTCTCCTCACGTTCTTCCAGTCGGAGGCGCTGTAGCCTCCACACCACAGAGAGAGGCAGCTGGTCAGAATGCTCTCTATGGTGCTTCTGTAGAACGTCTTGAGGATGGGCGGGGGCAGGTGTGCTCTTCTCATCCTCCGCAGGAAATACAAACGTTTCTGTGCCCTCTTGACCAGAGACGTGGTGTTCACAGTCCAGGTGAGGTCGTTTGTGATGTGCACCCCCAGGAATTTGGTGCTGCTGACCACCTCCACAGCCGAGCTGTTGATGAGCAGTGGAGCGTGGCTGGGCCGGTTCTTCCTGAAGTCGATGATCATCTCCTTCGTCTTGTCAACGTTCAGGATCAGGCTGTTGTCTCTGCACCAGTCCACCAGCTGCTCCACCTCCTCTCTGTAGTCCAGGTTGTTGTCGTCTCTGATGAGGCCCACCACCGTTGTGTCGTCCGCGAACTTCACGATGTGGTTGGTGGCGAACCTGGGGACGCAGTCGTGTGTCATCAGAGTGAACAGCAGAGGGCTCAGGACGCAGCTCTGAGGGGAGCCTGTGCTGAGGGGTGATGACATCGGAGGTGTGTTGTCCGATCCGGACTGACTGAGGTCTGTCGGTGAGGAAGTCTAGCAGCCAGTTGCGCAGGGGGGTGCTGAAGCCCAGGTGTCCCAGTTTTCCTGCCAGATGCTGTGGGATGATTGTGTTGAACGCTGAGCTGAAGTCCAGGAACAACATCCGCACATGAGTGTTCTTCTCTTCCAGGTGAGCCAGGCTCAGGTGTAGGGTGGAGGAGATGGTGTCCTCAGTGGAGCGGTTTCGGCGGTAGGCAAACTGGAACGGGTCGAATGTGGAGGGGAGTCTGGAGACGATGTGTTCTTTTACCAGCCTTTCAAAGCACTTCATCATGATGAGAGTCAGTGCCACAGGCAAAAGAGAATTAGGTCCTATAAGAAGCTCAGCAGATGTGCAGTTCCACCAAGTGTTTGCTAATTGCTGCTGGCTAGTCTGAAGGAGCCCAGTGGAGCAGTAGTGGCAGAGGGTCACTCTGTGAGGCAGAAGCTTGGAAACTGCAGCTCCAATGAGGAGCTGTGCCTCACAGGCGGGGCTAGGTCCAACCAGCTGGAAAGAGGAATGGCTACAATTTTTGATCTGTAGATGTGCAAGACTGGTAGAAATGTTTTTCTAAAGGACGTGGAGCTGAAGGGCATTCTGAGTACCGGCTCAAAGAAGCAGAACACAAACGCATGCTACGTCTTTTAAATTTCATTTTTCTGAATGTTGGAAATCAAATTTCCTGTTTTCCTCAACTTTTTGCACTGTTTACCATTAACCTGGCTGTCACGGAAGATCCTAATAAAATATATAAAGGTTTGTGGTGGTAACGTGAAAACATATTAAAAAAAAGTTTAAATAATAATTGCTCAAAAAAGTTTGGGTGATTTATATTCAGCAGAAACAGGAATTATATAACTGGATGGCCGCAGGAATGAAGAACCTCCTGTGACATTCAGTGAAGCATTTAGTCATTATTAGTCTATGGCTGAACAAGCTCTTCTGGCTACACTGAGTACTGCGTAGAGGGTGTTAGACATCCATGATGAAGAAAAGTTTTGACAACATCCTCCTCTCATTTGCTTCAAGATTTTCTATATTCACACCCGCAGGACTTAATTGGCCTTCTGAATAAGATTACTGAGTCGATTGGTGTCACTCAACCCTCAAGCTTTTACCCTGGCATACTTTGTAGAAACATCAAAGACATAAATCAGTTGATAAAAATGATGAGAATTCCTTACTGTAGAGAAATGCATAATTCATATTACAAACTAGTTTCTGGTCCTTGTAAAGACTCGGGTATTTACACTTGTGCCATTGAAAAGCATCAGAAGTTATGCGATTGGTTCTGTCTGATCCTGGATTTGTTCCAGAGAAGGAAACGTTGAGTGGATCTTATGTTTGTGAGAACTTTGAACTAAACAGAGATATTTTTTTTAAGTGGAGAATTTGATATCATTAACTGCGCTCCCTTTGGGTATGAGCCAAACATTTACACCATTGCACCACCTCTCCTCCAGGAGGGCAGTCAGTGTCTGCTGGGTGTCTTTGCTTTGGGTGTCTGGGCGTCAGAGACCCAGTTCAACTTTAAGAAAATATCTAAACTGGACATTTTGCCCAATATTTCCTCTTTCACCTTAATATTGACTATGGTGCCTTCAACTTCGCTTTATATGGAAGAATATTACCTGAATCAGAGTCAGAATCTGATCTGAAGAAACAAGCTCCATCCCATAAAACCATCAGGCTGCTATCAAGTTTTTGTTCTTTTGGCCCCTGGATTTAACTCAACTCCAGGTCGACATTCAGTATCTTAGAGATTTGTTTTTAGTATCCATCCTCTGACTTCTACTTTTCAATGACCTTTCCTGATTTGCTTGAAGTGTTCTTCAGTCTTCATGCTGTAATGGTAGCCAGGAATATTTCGTAACCAGTGAATGGATCTCACACACACAGCTGTCTTTATACTAAAATCACATGAGACACACTCCCTGTACTCAGGTGATCTCCATTCCATTCATCGTGAGAGTATTGACTGGACTTCTGTTGAATTATCTGTCTCTATTATTGGAGTGAATATTTATGCCATCAAATATTACATATTTTTATTAATTAGTAGAAATCAATATTAAAATAGACGTTAAAGGTTTTATTGTATCTTCTTTGTCACAAAAGCTAATTTTGTTGATCATGATTGAATTGTAAAAGCAATAAAAGGACAAACCATCCAAGGATTTAATACTTTTATAGGCATTGAAGATGTATCATATTTAAAGCTACATGATCAGATTGTTTATTTATTGAACAGTGTTCAGCTCATCTTATCCCCGTATAATTAAATTCTTTTTATTTTCTATTTCACTGCTCTGAACAAGTTTACACAGTCAAAGAAACTCCAACTTTAAAAACAGGTCAAGTTGTTTGCATGTTGAATTATAATCTGTAACATATATTACATTTGAAAACTGCTCACGCCAAACTTGATTTTTTTCTTTTATGCAGTGTTAATGACTGCTACACCATTTCATAGAGAAGAAAAGTGGCTTCAAATGAACATTCCTTCCAAATACGTGTTTGTAGAAATAGCAGGTCTTCCTAGTATAGTCTTAGTGTTTAAAAATTCCCTGCAGGCTTGTTTTCAATAAAAATGAGGGTTGGTACGGTATTTCCAATGTTTCCTTTTTCTTTTTTTTCCTTTTTAACACTGTCTTTGGCAAGGGATATTTAACAAGTCTAATTTAGACCATAAATGTCCAAAAACATCTATTGCTGTCTTTAGGAATCGTAAATCTAACTAATTAAATTTCTGTATTGTTGGATACAATCCTGCATTCGATCATTTCCAAAGAATTCACATCTCCTGGACATAATTAATCAATTGTTTCCAACATCCATTTTCTAATGAAAACATTGTTAAAATAGTCCCTTTCCAACTAAAAGTTATAAATTTGATCAACCGTGTTTGGAAGGGGAGTAAGAATTTATCTTAATAAGATGCAATAAAAGAAAGTAATGGATACATATTTTGGACACAAACCTGCAATATGATTAGATATATGCCACTAACCTCCTGCTGTTCATCTGCCCACATGAGAATCTACAGCGCAGAGACGTATTAAAGGCTCAGATGATTTCACTCTTTAGTATGTAATTTATAGAATATTTCACCACTAGAGTCAGAAAGCTTTTCACAATATTTTCTAAAGAGTTTATCCAATCTAGCGATTTATCCTCCCTTAGTAATTTGTGCCTCAGTACAACCAGGTAAGTGTTCTTTTAACTGCCGTTTCCAAAATCTATGTCTTTGTGTTCTACTAGTATTGCTAAAAAAAAGCAAACAAAAACAAAACATTAATTTAAGTATTTGATGTATGGATGCTATGTGGGAGACGGAAACTACAATTTCCCTGAGGGAAAATCCCAAAGGGATTAATAAAGTTTCTTTCTATCTGTCTGTTTCTGTAGTACTGATAAGAAGTTTTAAATTTTAGGATGTTATTTCATACTGTAGCATAGTAAACCTACTAAAGTGTTTAACTGCCAGAGCTAAGAAATAAATTCATATTGTACTATAAGGCAAAAGTGTTTTGTTTTTTTTGTAATGAGATGCAAACTTTTTAAAACAAGAAACCTTTTTGTTTATCACTCTGTTTCTTCTAAAGCGACATTGAAACATCCCGAGAGATGTTTTACTGTTACAACCTTTCTGATTCAAACAGGATATTTTGGTTTTTGTGAGAAATAACTCTTGTTATGATGACATGCAAAACTAGTTCTAATGAGTCTTAGATGGTTTTAAAGAAATATTCCTCCTGAATTTCTTTCTTTCTCTGGTTAGTTAAATACTTTCGTCCATACCAGACCACATCACACATACCGCTTTATTTATAAAGCAACTTTGAAACAACAGAGCTGACCAGAGTGCTGTACAATGTTAAAAGGTTAATTAATTTAAACCAGAAAGAAACAAGCAGAACAAGTAATAAATGAAAACACAGACACAAAGTTAAAGGCCTTGAGTTAAAATGTTAGTACATAAGAATAAAGGTAAAGAGGTGCAGAGTTTAGAAGCTGCAAAGCTCTGTCACAACTTACATCTTGTGTTTGCAATCACTAAAAGCTGTTGGTTCATTGATCTGAGAGAACGAGACGTTACATGTGTGTGTACCAGTATAGACAAATGAAATGGAGCAATATTATTAGAAAACTTAAGGGACATTTTTTAAAACTGAAAAGTTTAAAAAAATGTTTTTAAAAAAATTACTTGGATATTTAGAAGTCCAAGTAAAAAAAAAAAAAGATGGCGTTGTGAACAAATTGCAGGTGAGCGATGAAAGCCTGACTAATCCCAAAGAAGAGAGCACTGCAAAAACCAAGGCACGAAGAAATAGAAGCATGGATTACTGTCACCGGATTGCATTTGGAAATACTAGGCTCAGTTTTTTAACAAACACCATAACTGCAAAAGCTGGATTTTATTACTGAGTTTACTGGAATATCACATTTCAAGGTGGAGTCCATTTTAGAAAACATCACAAATATACTTTTTTTTTTCTCCCACGGTGGGGAAATTCAGGTGCAACAGCAGCATGGAGGCATGTCGGCTCACACAGATGTAAAAAGGTATTAAAAATATATCAAAAAACAAACACAACTAAATTAACAACAATATACTGGATGACAGAACTTCTCACTCTGTCTCTAATGCAGCCCAGACACCCGGTGGAGGAAACTCATTTCGCCCATTTGTATCCATGATCTCCATCTTTTGGTCACTGCCCAGATCTTGTGATCATGGATGAGAGTAGGAACGTAGATCGACTGGTAAATGGAGAACTTCGCCCTGCTGTCGCTTCACCACGTACAGCCTGCATGCAGACACAGCACTGTAGAGATCATCGGTGTTGTTCATTGTACTTGTAATGGTAAAAGGCGTGTACACTGACGGGCTCAAACCGGCAACCCACAGATTTCATGGGTTGCTGTCACAGTCAAAGAAAGTACATTTCATATGTCAGAAAATATGTACAAATTATTAAAATGAGTCAAAATTAAAATTCATACATCTCTGCAATAGATGAAGTATGCCGATGTTTTAACATAGGCCGCGTTGCCAACTGCGGCTATAAAATAAAACTGAGCAGTAATCAGTCTTAGCATGGGGAATGATCATTATTAGCTTGAGTGGTATAAGCTGACTGTATGAAACAATAAGAGTGATGTAGCTGCAGTTTGAATGGAGAAATGAGCTGTCTGTTGTCTGTCCTTAACTGCTTCTTGGGTGTTCTTGCAGATCAGAAAGAAAGAAGAAAGATGGGAAGTGGGGAGAGAGAAAGAAGAGTGCAAAGTCCTGTCCAAGAAGAAGTATTATTGTCCAAGAAGTATTAGTTCTCTTTTTAATTTTAGCAAGACGAGGAAGTCGGAATTCAAATGAAAGAATCGGTTTCCATCCAGCTAATAGTAATCCATAATCCCACCAACGTGTCTAAAGCACAATGTGGTCGCTGTGATTAACGTTAATGCCTCCCCTACTCAATTTATTGAAATGTTGGAATGAACACATTTGGTTTGGAACCAACGCACTGGCTTGTGTTTAAAATGTGGACGGGTGCAGGAAGGAGGATTGGAAGGGAGGGACAAAAGTGATGGAAACACTGTAATACCGAGAGTGAGAAAATGGAGACAGAGGAAGTTACAAGAGGTCAGAGTATATTAAAAAGTCGATGTGGATGTAGCTGAGGGATGATTATAAATTAAAATAGGAGGGTTGAAAATAAGAAAAAGATAAGAAAACTGGAGAGGTATAAATCGACTAAATAACACAATAAGCAGGCCGAGTGGAGTCAGAGAGGCGAGATGAGATGGCTGAGGGGGGAAAATGACTTCCTGGGTGAAAATTAGTCCACCCTGCTCTCATTTTAAGGTCTAGTCTGATGGTTTTAATTTCTAGAAATGGTACACTTTGCAGACAGACAAAATAAGAGAATGAGGGGGAAAAAAAGAACTGGTATTAGAATAATTAAATGCAGGAAGAGGATCGCAGTTTCATTTTCAGCAACACTTCAAATGAATTCCTGTAATGATCCTGAAACCTTGAAAAGGCAAAATCCAATCAAACGATATCTACTGGGCTTCATTTTCTTTGCTGGGGGAATGACCCCTCTTTGTCAAAGGGCGAGTCATGGAGAATGTGGGTCGCCATAGACATACAAATGAAGGGCCGACAATTTGGTCTAGTTAAAGCTATTATGCTGACAAGTGCATGTGTGATAATGTTGAGTTGTGAGCACGTGCCTAGTAACACGACTCTGTGTGTGTGTGTGTGTGTGTGTGTGTGTGTGTGGGCCAGTAACGAGAATGACTATCCATGTGTGTGAGCACATCTGCGAACGCACACAAACAAGCGCGCTGCCGCTTTAACACTTTGCGGCTGTGTTATGACTCATTGTAAATGATGCCATGGAAGGTCAATTGTAGAGATCAAAATGGCTGTTGATGGAGGGGACGGGAGAAAATGTGTAATGTTTTTCCTCCTCCCTGCTGCCGCTGGAGGATTTTGATTTAAAAGAATAAGTGGATCTGCTCAGGGTTATTCTTTGCCTGACACCGTCCAAAATAACACCCCTGGCCCATATTTCTTGGAGGAGCATTATGCTCTGCACCCATTGTTTTTACTCTTTCCCCTAACTCTGACCATTGGAGAGGTAATCAGGCATGAGTGCCGTGGATTATGGCACGAGTGGATGAGCAGCTGCAATGCTCCAATGACCTTTTGTAACTCATTACTGGACCTCCAAAAAAGATTGGAAGGAGGAAAGAGACAGATGGAAAAAAAAGGGAAATACAAAAAAGAGACCTCCTCTGAAATCTTTAGAGATATTCAGCTCAGTGACCACAATGTGGTATTGTCTGCCTTGCCTTACTCAGAGCAGATGTTTAATGGACTGATTGACAGAAAGTCATTATCTGGTTCTCTGGAAAACAGGGGGAAATAAAGGAGGCGACAAGGTGTGTGTGTGGGGGTTGGAGGGAGAGGGGGGTTGAAAAATCAAAGAGAGCTCCTGCAGAGAGAAGGGATGGAGAAGGATGTGATGCAGTGAAGGAATGGATGTCAGTCTGGCCAGATTTATTTGTACAGCACCACTATAAACAATTTTATAGAGCAATAAAATATGGTAAATACATTCCACTAAAGTAAATGTTTTTTAGTTAAAAGTCAATGTTTTATATAAAGCACAATTAGAAACAACAGTTCTTGAGCAGGTCTTTGTGTTCTAACTTTACAACAAATACATAGCCAGGAACTAATACAGAAAAGGAAGGTTAAAGCTCTGAACACTTTGTGCTCACCTGAACTTTCCCAGATTTGGTTCCAGAGCTGAAGAACAGAGAAACCAAAGCTGTAGACATGCATCTCGCTTCTGCTGAGGATCTTTGCAAAAGGACGAGTTCTGCTCAATGCTACCGTAAAGCTAGCTTGTGTTCGCTCTGTTGATTCAGTTTAATTCTGTTTACTTATACATAATAATGTCGTCTCAAGGAATTCAAAACGTAAATTTAATGAAATCACACATATATTCCAAATGATCCTAGTTATCAAACAATGCAGTCAAGTTCAGTCAAGGTGTTGACGTTACTTATTTTGGGTCATATCACTTTTCTGTTGATTCAAATGTGTTTCTCCAGTCCTGCAAGTTTATTCACTTTTTCCTGAAATGCAGAAATCTTTGGGTCCTACTTCCAAATAATGTCAGCAGTTTGTCAACTTGCTCTGATTATCTACAATCTAATGTGATCGCAGCACTGTGAGGTTTAGAATCACACCCAGGTTTCTGGCATCCTCTGCTGTTCTTCAGCATCAGAAATATACATTAGAATAAGCCGAAAGTCCAGAAAATCATTGTGAGCAGCTTGTGGAAGAAAAACCCAAAAACATTTGACTCAAGAGCTACACTAATTAAATGTATGTACAGTTTTGAATTCAAAGAAAACTAAAACACTTAAAACATTTTCTTGGTAGATTTTTTGGCACTTAGCAAATATAAATAATTTTGTTAATTTAAACTGGCTCAAAATAGGAAAAGTTTGGCCTGATTTAACTTTAGACAATGAGAAGAAAAGGAGAATGTAAACTTATGGTTTCAACTGTGCATCAAACCAGGAGCAGTTCATAGTGTAGCAGGAGAACAGGCTCTCTCTCTCTATATTTATATATACATATTTCCTTTTAAATCCTGTAAAGCATTTTGTATTGCCTTGTTGCTGAAAATGTGCTATTATAAATAAAATTACCTTTACCTATATATATTAATTGATTTCCTAATCCCAGTCCTTAATTTAGCCTGGGATTAAGTTTCCAAACTTTCTCAACCTTCTTTTTGTGCAAATGTCCTGTTCCATTAGTCAGTAAATTCCACCAGTTTGACAGAGTCCTAGAGTCTAAATAAAAAGAAGTCTATATCAAACTCAGTGATGTGCAGTGAGGTGTTTTATACAAATAAAACTCAAAATAGAAGCTCATGTCTTAATTGACCTTAATTAAAACATTTACTTGTTAAATTATGTATCTTTAAATTCCATACTGTTCAACAGCATGACTGAAATTCAAATTTAATTTAAAAAATGTTTTTGGGTTGAAAATTATATATGAACTTATCTGTATTTGATGTCCATACACCTATCTTCTTCAAATATCATCCTAGTTTGTTCTCAGTTGTAAAAGTTTGGCTGCTTCAGTGTAGAAAATTGCCATGGAGGAGATTCCTCTTGGATCTGTTTTATCCCAGCTGTATGTTTTCAGCGTTTTAAATTCAGAGTAAAACAGCACCTGTTACCCATTAGGCGCATGGCGCTCAGCACTGCCCCCTAGGAGTACTTTCTGCCTCACCCTGAGCATTTATAGCCCATCAGAAAGACTAAATATGTCACACACATTCATTAATGGACCAGCAACATGTGTAGCACACGTATAATCATAACATAACATAAAAACTGCACCGGAGGCGTGGCGTCATTACAGCGTCACCTCACCATTCTCTAATGCATTTCAACAGGCAATGTGTAAATTCAGTCATTTTGACCATAAAAATAGTTTAAATCATTCAAAAATAAATTTATAAAAGAGTCAAATTGTCAAATAGATTTTCTCTTGTCATTATTAATATTTTACTTCTCATGACGGCTGCCTCCTCTGACAGAACGCCACTGATCAGACTGAGTAGTGAGGTCCAGTTGCACAGGGACGGACATTTTGTGTGCATTGTTGTGGAAGCATGCCGTACATGAGCGTGGGCGACGGGGTGTGAGTGGAAACACAACTTGACAGCAGATGTATAATTCTAAAGCTGGATTGATCTGAAGCAAGACAGAAAGACAGAAAGAGAGAGACTGGAGGTATTTACACATGGTAATTACATCACCAGAGGAGGCCGCCTTATGCATTTGACTTTTAGTCCTGCAGGTGTTTATGCCTTAACCCCCCCTTTCCTTACACAAAACTAGGTTTTCCAACCTACAATAGAATATTATAGACATTAGAGGCATTTACCAAGAGTGAAACGACACACACAAGACAAACAAAACACTGTTGGACCTGTTCCAAACTGCCAGAGAAAGTTACTACTTATAAATATAGTGTCTTCCCCTGATGTCACCCATGCAGTCGCTTCTAAACCTCTGAGCCCTCAATGCTAAAAGCAATTTAGATGTGAATATTGAGTGATTGAATGCATGCCAAAGAAGAAGAGGAGGAGGTGGAGGAGGACCCCCACAATACCACCCCTGCACCTCTATCCTGCAGAAGAAGAAAAAAAATGGTTTCTTTCTCCAACAATTAATGCAGTGCACCTGTGATGCTCGATAAAGAGTAGCGCACTGTGCACAGGTGTGGAACATTAGTTCTGGGGGTGTTCCTTGAAAAAGACAAGCTTCTCACTCTCCTGGAATGAAACACTTTGACACACACATTCAGCTGTGAGGTGTACACAATCACATACACACGTGTTTAGTTTAGTGAAGATTTTGGAAGAAAAAAGTGCGCATATATATATATTTATATTTATATGTGGGTGTGTGTGTGTGTGTGTGTGTTGATGCTGCAAGAAAAAGTACAAATATGTAAATGAACTCAGTGCCCGAGAATAAATCCTGTCATTCACGGTGCTGCACCCATCAATGCCCAGGTTAGCACTCATTGCTTCCTGTCCCTGTGCTGTAATGTGTCTCCATTTGTCTCTGTGTGAATGTCTTACAGTGTTCATGTCAGGGCTTCTGGAAGGACGTCTGAGTTTATTTGTGTGATTATGACCATGTGGAACGTGGAACAGATGGTTGTGGAGTCCCTCCCATCATCATGGTGGAACATTTGAGTAGGTGTCATCATTAACCATCGAGACCCTAAATGAACTGTTCAAGAGAAGGCAGGAAATACTCACCCTTAAAGGGGCAGTAGGATGTAAAATTGGCTTTGTTTTTTTTTAGCTTTGCATCATGTTGTAATGTTACCTTCTGATCAAATACATACATGGAGTGTTTCTTTGTTTCTTCCATTCATGTTTGAGAAACCCTTTAATCTGCCTCGGTAACCATTCAGCTTGGTGGAACCGAGCGCCGCCTTAGACAACAAAGTGCCTCATTGTAGCTGCAACTCCAAGCTTCCAAGCTTTCGCCTTACAGAGCAACTCTCCCACTCAGTTCCTTCAGACTAGCCAGTATCAAATAGCAAACACCTGGTGGAATTGAGCATCTGTTGAGCTCATTGTATGAGCTACTTCTCAGTACTACGCTGGTAAAACATTATTAAAGGGTTATTAGTGGAGCCATGTTGTGATGACTTCCAGTTTCAAAAAGAACAGGAGTTTCTTAAACAAACTTCTTGTTGCTATGTGGCTAGAAAACACATAATTCTTAAAACAAAGACAAAAGATAACTAGAAAGGACAGAAAAATCACAAGTGTGTCTAGCATGTAGCTATCTAATACTTTCATATACTTGGCCAATATACATAAAACTGTCACTAAGTTCCACACTCTCAGTGACATGTAGTCTACATAGTTCTCATTGTGGGGAGGTGAGTTCTGGGGATGGCAAAAGGTAGGAAGAAGAGATTAATTATTCCTCGTTATCCATGAATAACTTTTTCACTTTTTGTTTTGTACATACAGTCAAAGAAAGACAATGGTTCCCTCCTGCATTGTGCACAGTGTAAGGAAACATTGCTGTAGGTGGGAGGAGGCTCATGGTCTTGAAATTGGTAACTAATTGACAGTTTATGCTTCAGTCCAGTAACAATTCTTTTATATGGGCCATACGGTTTGACACCTAGAGTGCCACCGTGTGGAGGGACAATGCAAACGATCAGAAAGAAGAAAGAAAAGTTTCTTACCAGTTGTGTCTCAAACGGGATATTTTTATTTGCATATCCAGTCAGTGGTGAAATGGGCTCTACATGATGTAAACAATGTAAAATCATGGCCAGACACTATGACCTGCTAATGATGCTAATGTTGCAATCTGATTTGAGGTATTTTTCACCAATACCTCAGAGGACTGTTTCACTGTTTTAAAGACCTTTCTATGTCTTCGGTTTTGCAGTTTTGACGTTTTTGTCCTTTTAGACTGAGCCAGGCGCCACTCACAGTATATGAAACTGGTTATACTTGGACTGGGTTATTCTGCACCGATTGCAGGTTATTTTAAATACAGTTTGTGATCAGTGAAACTTTTACTCTGTTTGGAAAAAGTAAAATGGAAGGCAAAGGTGAGGTGAGGTGAGATATATTCAATGACAGACTGACCTCAATGTAAGCACATTGATTTAAAATGGATTAGCTGATGTGTATTTTGGGCACTGCGTGGCTCAGATGGTAGAGCAGGCACACAACTGGCAGAGGCTTTAGTCCTCAACGTCCTGGGTTCAATTCCTGGCCTCAGGCCATTTGTTGCATACCTTCCCCTTCCCTCTCCTCCCTCATCTCTGTTAAATTGCTGTTGATTAAAGGCCACTACTGTAAAAAATGCATTAGCTGTTGAAAACAAAAAATATCCCACATGTTTCTATAAAAAGTTGGATGTAGAGAAATCTTTAACAGTATTTTCAAGTCACGCTTGAGAGGCCTTTGCGTTAGAGACTGTGTGGAATGATCAGGGCAAAAGGGAAAGATTAAGGGAACTCACTGTTGATATGCTAAGCTGGAATGATGATGTGTGCCGTTTCCTACCAATCCGCCAGGAACTGAAGCACCTTTATAACCTCTGTATTTATCTCTTTTTTACATTACCAAGCAAAGAAAACAGCACTTAAATACACACCCAACTCTGGCTTTAGCTCAACTGACATGGAAAGCTAATGTGTATTGAGAAATTGCATCATCAACATGGAGGGTGTCTTCATGAGGGAGATTATCTGGCTTGTCATGCTAACGAACAAATCCAGCAACTACATTAAAACTGGAGTTTTACTGATTGGTGAGAAATATAGTGAGAAAATAAATACATAGAAAAAGCGAACCTTCAGTATTCATGGGGTTGGGAGCGCAACTCCCCATCTTGATACCCTTTCTGAAACACACCTATACCTGCCTATTTTAATAATTCAAGCACCAAATATACATTCATATACAATAATCGGAACAGCGGATGCTGCTGTGTCTCTATCGCAGAAGCTAACATCTACAGTCTTCCTTATCTCTGCTTTGGGGGTAAAGCCAGCCAGCGCCAAGGAAAATGAAAGGTCTTCCTGGATTGGCTGGTTTGCAAATGTCAGCCAATAGTGTGTCAAGTAGCATTGTGCCAAGGTATTTCAGTTTCTCAAGCTGCATTTTCTTTTGAATATAATGAAAAAAATCAGCAAATGGGTGAATATTCCATGGAAAATTTTAAGTTATGTTCCAAAGAAAAATCCACAAATACTGAACAGCAAACAGGTGGGAGTCCACTGTACAGACATGTTTAAAAGTTTAGCATCCTACAAAATAAACATATTTATACTTAATAACTGGACTAATGAGAAATCTTTACTCATGGTTTATGGCTCTTCGAACTTTGTACTCACTTTTCTACATTGTCAACACATTTCCAGAGCTGTCAATATACTACCATAGGACTAAAATATAACAGTTGCTAAACACCTATGACAGCAAGCAGAAAATAATTTGTTAAGGAGTAGACCCCAGATGAGCTCCATAACAGCCCTGCAGACTGTTCGTTCATATCTGTCCATTTAAAGTGACAGTCTTCACAGATAGGCCACTCAGGTTTTTCGGGGTGTGGGTGCAGCTGGTTTCTCATCTACCTGGAACCGAATTGATCCATTAATTGCTGGGATTTGTCACAGAGTGAAGACACCTGCTTCCCCACCTGGCTCTTTGTCAGATGGGACCAGGCTTCAATAGAAAACCACCAAAAATACCTTCAGGTACATCTATGTTCTAACATCTGAATGAATTATATCACAGTGACTGCCTGATTGGGTGGTAAAGACAGAAATAAGCAAAAGGACCAATAAAATATGTGAATATTCTACGGTTAAGTTGAGAAGAGAAAACATGACATAACATGCAGGAACAGCAGCAGTCCACAGGGGGGCGTATTACTGTCATCTAAGGAAAAACATCTGAAAATATTTCAACTGCAAAGCCAAGTGTTCTTTAAAAGCGTTTATAATTATTGCTGATCATGTTTATGTGATGTTTGTTTCACCAATAAAATAGTGGCAGTTATTATTGATTTATTATATCAATAATAAATCTACATTGATACATGTTTATTCTAAATTGTTAAATGTTTCCAGCATCATTCTTTTAAAGGATGGTATTATGTAAAATCATCTCCTTTGAACTTTATATCATATTATAATGTTATTCCCTCATTACAAACATACCTGGAGCTTTGATTCCTTCATGTATGTTTCAGGAATCCTTTAATCACCCATGGCAACCATTCAGGGGTGCCTGAACGCTTGCTCACAAAGCACCGCCTTCATAGAGCTCCTCCTTGTAGCTGCAGTTTCTAAGAGGAGCTTCTGCCTCACAGAGCGTCCTTACCATATGGCTCCTGCAGACTAGCGGCAGCAGCAATTAGCCTGGTGGAATTGTACATCTGCTGAGGTCATCATACAAACTGCTTCCAACGCTTGTAAGAACAACTGTAAATGGTCTAATGGAGAAATACATTCTGAAGTCAGAAAGAGTGGAGGTTTTCTTAAAGAGACAGGACAATTTGAAGCAAGAGAGGAGGAGGGGGGGCACGATACTGGATATTTACAGGAAAATATTAATATTGGAGCGAGGTGGGAGAGGGAGGTAGCTTCGGTAGTTTCCCGGAAAAACGGGAGACTTGACAGATATGTTACTGTCCCAAACTTCTGTGCTTGTTCATTGTGTTGGAGGAATAAAGTAGAAGACAAATGTCTATGTCACAGTTTTTATCTCATGACTGATATCTGATAAATTGTGATTTTTTTTTTCAAAATCTCACATATGTAAAAGTAATAATAAACTGTACATCTACCAGCTTTACTTGGTTTTTTGTGTTTTTGTAGACTTTGTTTTAGAAGTCTAGAACTGTATCAATAATTTATTAGTTATTTGCATATGTATTGTTTGTTCTTTTGCCATTTTACCATAATTATTATTATTATAATTTTTTTTGGCTTGTTCAGCAATTTGTGGAAAACTTGAACCGACTGTGACCTATTGGGTACAGACCATGCAGAACCCTTATGAAATCAAAATACATTTAACAATGTATTAGTGTAAATATATTGTAACATGCTGCAATATATTATCTTCCCAATACACTTTCTAATATATGATATGTTGGAAATATATGGAATCATATATTGATGATACAATTATAATTCAATATATTTTATATTCACATAATATTGAAATATATTGCAAAATATGCAAATAATTGCCACTCTCCATGTATTGTAATTCATCAAACATGAATATATATTACATCAGTATGTGTTTATATATCCCGAGATATATGTAAATTTATGATCATAAATATCCACCATCAGATATTATGATTCATATGGGAAAATGTGATATAATATTTGTAAGGAAATAGTGTTAATGTATGTTCAATATATGGCAGCATATATGTTACATATGAGCAATATATGGTAGAATATATGTGCAATTATAAATGGGAAGCTGATCTGGATTGTAAACGGCCAAAGCTGCTTTCATACAGAAGTGAGGCTGTTGTACTGAGCCACCAGCAGGTAAGGCAGCAGGAAGTGTCTTGCCCAAGGACACAATAACAGAGGTGGGCATCGAACCATTGACCTACCAACTGCAGGGCGAACCTCCATAAGATGGCTGTTAATGTTTATTCAGTATTTAGAAGTATATCCAACACAAACTGAACTCTGCTGCCATTGCTAAAACTACAAGCAGACTGCAATTCTAAAACAACGCAGAAAATCAACAGCATTGTTCACAACTTCTGTTCTCTGACTGATCCAGTTGAAATTCCACAGGCAGAATCCAAGTCAATGGGAGAAAGCCCTCACAGAGCACTGAAGACAGATGAGAATCAAGAGGAACTGCATAAGAAGGCAATGGCCAGGCTAAGTTATGATCGCTGAAACAGAGTTTGATCCCCTTCAGCTAGAATGTTCGTTTTCTATTTGACTTTACCTTGGAGCTGTTGTGACCTTACATCTTTTCTGTGAGAACAAAAACCCACATAAGTAATTCAAACATAAACTGGAAGCAGAAATGTCCTGTTCAAGTTCAGAAGAAGAATGAATGGAATGCTGTACTATAGAGGAAGGCAGCTTTTGGAGCAGCCTAAAAGTTAAAAGCAACGGCCTTGTATTATCGAGATTTTCAGAAACTATACCAGCTGGACATGTTTTGTAACCTTGAGACAAGCTGTAGTCTTTACTCTTAGTTTCTTATTTTTTCAGAGAATGAAGGTGCCATGCTGACACAATTAACTGAGGAAACGTACTTTTCATCTTAGCAACTGTAATTAGTAAATTATATTTGGCTGTATTTCAGTAAAAAAAAAAAAGAATCACTTACATATTGATCAAACATGTTAGTTTGCAGTTTCAAGAATGTTGGAAAATGAATTACCAAAAAATCTAAGCTGTGCAGATTTGTGAAAACAGTTTTGGGGAAAAATATCAAATATAGAAGAAAGAAGATTTTATTTAAAAAATCTTATGAATGTTTAAGTGGACAAGTGTCTCTAACGTTGTAGCCATATTCATAACATAAACCCTTTTAATAGGGTGAGTATTGTTGGTAGTTTTCAGACCACAAAAGACTTTTTTCTGTCTATCATCCCACTGAGAGGTGAGGCAGCCTGCTGTCCTCTGAACTTCAATTACAGAACCTGTCTGTAATTCAGAACTGAGGAGGCGCTACTAGTATTAGCTTCACAAAAATGTTTGTTCTTTTCTATTTCCAAAATGCTCCAGGTTTCAGTAGCTGAATGTTAATAGCTGGCCTAAAGATTCAGACTCATTAATGTCTTAGCCATAATATCTCTGAACGAGGATGCTATAACTGGTAACATATTTGTTACCTTGACAGGATGAGGTTTTACGCAAAAAATAACTTAATGTATAAAGCCTGTTTTAATTTGATTTGCACTGTGACTATGATTTAAAACCGTAATGATTTACAGGTCGGCTTTAGCTAACTTTTGTTTTGTGAACATTCAGCAACTTCATTTGTTCAAACCATCCACACAGGAAGGACATTTTAGGGAGTCTGCCTGGATTCCAAGTTAGATACCTGAACCAGAGTCCATCTAGAGGAAAGACGGGTAGCTGATTCATAAAAAAAAAAAAGAACTTAACAGAAAATAAAGAAAACTCCCAGTTCATTAATTACTCTCCCCACATGAAGTGATATGTGAAGTTGAACACTGGGTAGCTAAATTCATTAAAAATGAATCATGTTGTTTGATAGGAAATGCATGTGGTTTGTCTTATTCAGCCTGGATTTTATTTGCTTGGAAGATGGAATAAAAAGTTTAATAATCACATAATCCGGCAAACACTGGGCTTAAGCTCAGAAATAAATGATCATCACAGAATCTTCCCCATCCAGCTGCCTTACCTGTTAAACTGTCCAAATATAAGTTTCAAGGTTAAAATCTTAGTCAAAAGTGAAGAATTTATCAGTTCACTGGCACATGTTTAATACATGACTTATGTCTAAAATGCACCCTATATTCCCTGATCACGCCAACACACACACACACACATACACACACCCACACACAAAAAACAACAAAAGATTCTAAATTTGAACCTGCATCTCCGTTTTCTCAAGCTGTCTGTTACATTTAAAATGCTAATATAAGACTAAACTGATTAATAATTAAACAATTACGGTCATGAATCAATAACTTCTGCACATATTTTTCATTAGTAAATTGCACAGAGTAAACAAAGAAGCAGTATTAACAATTCAAATGCGGATGAAGGAGGGGAGAAGGGGGTGGGGGGGGATTTCTAATCATTCTAACTTTGATGAAAAATAAACATTCAAGACAGTCACCCAAACACCGAGGCCTGCGCGACAATCTTCCAAAGTAGATCATGTTGTTGCTTTAGATACAGTTAGTTGCTTGATTATTCAAGTAAACACGGTTGGAACATTTTTAATGAAGTAGTCCAGTATGAGAAATTCATGATAAATCTGGTGCGCCTCGTCAATGTACAGAACATTTGGACAGATTTGATGCCCATCTGAGCCTCTTTAAAGTTGAACTGATTTCCGTGGCAATCTGTCTGTTAGTTTGAGGAAGTCAGCCGTCGCCGTACAGAAAGAGGGGCTTCCACGGAGAGCTCAGGCACAACTGTTAGCACGCTTCTGATTGGCGCGCCATTGGCCATTCGCCGCGTTTGTAAAACCTACACGTTGTTCGCCGTCAAAAAGGCTTAAATCCACACCGTCCAGGGCATTTTTTTTTTTTTGTTCTCCATTAAAGTCAAAATGACACATTCATGGATCATTCTCGTTTGAAGCTCATCGCATGCCCCGCAACTCACCGTCTCTCTTCTCCAAATGCCAGCGTGGTAATAGCTGAGGCCATAGCAGTAAGTGTAAAGCCTGAGAAACAAGGATAAGAGCATAAACAAATCTGCGATAAGAAATATGACATGGCTATCAGCATGCAGAATAAGCCAGGCACTGCGAGCGCAGGCACCCAGATTAATGATAAATTACGAGGACCTGGGCTTGTTTATAGCACTCATTTTCCCTGCTGCACCTGCTCATATTCTCTTGGCCTAGAGCGGCCCCCGTCTCTCTTTTTCTATTTTCTCTCTCCATCTTTCATACTCCTTCATGCCTCTCCTCCCCCTCCTCCCTCTGTCTCCCCCCTTCCTTTTCTTTTTCTCTGAGTAGGTGCTTATTTAAAATGATCCCCGCATTTCTAAAGCTGCTACGCCAAAACCAGTGGGACACCCCATGAAAACATAATCTGTGGGTGTATAATTGATGTCTGCGAGGGGCTGGGAGGGCAGGGAGCGAAAATATTAGCGGGATAAGAGAAGGGGTAGGGCAAAAGAGCAAGGGGAAGAGGCGAGCAACAGGGGTTTTACTGTTAGAGGCGTGAAACGTAAGAGCAGGACAGGAGTGAGTTAAAGCTGAGAGAGCGAAAGAGTGGAGGGGAAAAAAACAGATAAAGTCTAAATGAGATGAGAGCGGCGGCCTTTTGGTGGCTGCTTTTGTAATAAAACACCAACCGGCATCAACACAATGCTTCATTTTAATATTAATTACAAATATCTCTCCACACAACAAGGAAATAATTTGACAATCACTTTGGCTCCGAGTACTGTATTAAATGCAAAGCGGGGCTAGGGGGCGAGAGCAGTCACTATAAGTCTGCCCCCCGCCCCCCAACCCCCCAGCCTCACCCCCCCCACCCCCCATCACCTCATTACATGAAGTGTGAATGTTAATTCTAGTAGGTTTATTAGTTAGAATCAAGGAGGGAAAAATAAGAGAAGATTAGCTTTATCCTTTTTTATTTTTTATCGTTCATAACAAGTGGTCCTCAGTTGGTACCTGGAATGTGAAGGGGGGTTGGGGGGGCTGACTGTTAAAGGGACAGTAGGTTCATGACTGGAAGTGGAGGTGCACTACATGGTTATTGTTTGATTCATAACTATTTATTATCACCCTCCCTACACGCACACAAGTGCACACCCGCACGTACACCCCCACCTACACACGCACACACACACCCACACACACACACACACACCTTCTGCCTTGGTGTACAAAGAATGTTTCCAGCAGAGTGCTACGAGGGCAAAGTGTTTACATACCAAATTATGAGAATATACTGACAGCGTTTGCTTGTTAATAAGCCGTAATCACTTCCCCTAATTTAATCCGGTTGCTATGGTAAACAAGTGACACTTGAGGCTGATGGCAGTCAGAGGCGAGAGAGAGAGAGAATAGCTAATGAAAGAGTAGCACACACACACACAGCCCCACACGCGTATATACTGAGTGTGCTCTGACAAGACACCTGCTGTCCTGTGCGCCCCAGAACCGATCACACACCACGGCTGGTGTGTGTTTGGGATCAGAACGTGAGCGAGGCAGGGATCGGCCTGATACGTGTGTGTGGTCAGACACACACCGCTGCTCTGCTCTTAATGCTGCTCTCATCACAAAGCACAACATTGAGCCAGGATTGAGCTAATTGTATGGAATGACTAAAGCCAGCAGAGAGTACGGTACATTAACAGAAACACACACACACACACACACGCACACACACACACACACCCCTTCTGTTTGTGGCCCACAGGCCTGTCTCCTAAATTCCAAAATATCACTTTTCAAGAGCGAACACTCTTCCTTTATTACTAAACAAATATATAGCTAAATATTCTGTATCATTTATCAAATTTATTTGATTTAAAAATAAATTCAGTACCAAAGTATAGATTTATTGAGTTTATATAAATAAATAAATAAATAAATAAATAAATAAATAAATAAATAAATAAATAAATAAATAAATAAATAACTATCAAGGTAGAAGATGATATTATGAAAGACAAAACAAAACAACAAAAATGTGTATCACAGTACAAGGTGCTGCTGCTCAAAGAAACACAGGAGGTTGTTTTTAACAAAACAGATCAAAAATAAAATCAGACCTCATTGAGGAGGTACTTTATTCATTATGCATAATTCATGTCAAGGAGAGAAATATTTTTATGAAATTCAGTCATATTCAGTAAAATATAATATGTGTTTTGATGTGGTTTGCTTGTCACATTAAAAGTAACTTTTGACAATAATCGTTAAGCAGATATTAAACATACTTTTCATAAAGCTCACATTTCTATATTAATTTTTTTTGTAATTTTAGAAAGTGCATTGTTCAGATGTTGTGTTCTAATCTTAAATTTGGTAAATCTCTCGTCAGCAGTAGGAGAAAATCATAAATAACCAATAAAGGATTGAGAATCAGTTTGTGTCTAATTATCCTGTGTTTTGTGTTTCATTTAGTGAACTGAGCCACCGAAATAAATAAACTTTTCAATAATATTCTAACGTATTGAATATGACTATGTATGTATCGCTACATTGTAAATGTAGAAGTGAAATTGTCATTTATTGGTGAAATAAAAAGAGTTTATGGTGTCAGTTTTCATCTATATTATTATATCCTCTTTTAAAAAATTTAAAAATATACAGAAAATGATAAAAGGCAATGAATATATTGGCTAAACAAATTTCCGAACAGGTATTCATGTTGACTTCTCTAGTTTCTCCTAGATGTTGTGCAGAAGCTCTTTGTTCCAGTGAAAGATCCACACTGGAGAAACCCTGAGCAGCTGGTCAGCAGCTTTTATAGATAAAGATAAAAATGACTTTTGTTGTTTAAGATGTTAGCATAACATTCAGCCTGTGGTGACTCCAATAAGTGAGGAGGAAGAGGAAACGATAGTGGCAACACTTTGACTTGGAAACCGTCTCTAACGACCAGCAACACGCACATAAACACTCTGTGTTTTGTCACCTCTTGAACTCGCTAACAACTGATCATGTAGGGCTGAAGGAGCCATCTTCATTCATCTGTTGTCAGATGGCTGTCTGCGCGTTCACACGGCTACACTTCTACTGTGTTTTAGCAGAGACTGTCAGTCAGAAATTAGGACCTTCTAAAAATGCGAGGAAGTGCCAGCGTTTGGAGTTTACTTCCTTTGGAGTTTCTTCTGCTTATTAAATCAGAAAACCTGAAGAAAAATCTCAATTTCTCCACTTTAATCCAGCAAATAAGAGGCTGGAGAGAATGGAGGTGAATGGTTGACAATAGTTTTTAATTAAAGCCCTTTCTAAGTAGAAAATCCCAACCTGTCATTCGTTATTCTTGCGTCGAAAAATGACAATGATTGCTTTTTCGAAGTTCCACTGGTCTGTAAATCCTGTCTCTTGTAGGCGACTAAATCATTTTATCTGAAATGTCCTGATGAGATTCAGCATGTTTCTTTTTTTCCAGAAAGAAACATGCTGTTGTTTACGTTAAAACTATTTTGAAAAAAATATAATGTTTCTCGATAAAACGTTTTTGCGCTGGGATGATTTTCAGCCGTGTAGAATTACATATATTTCACAAAACTGCATTGACAACACACTTTTCACATCACGTGAGTCACATGATCAACAGGCGGATGTTACTATTGGTGAAAAAGACAAAGAAGGCGATAGGAAGTAGTAGGAGGACGATGGTTTGGTTTAGTTTTTTCAGACAATGTTCCGCTGGCTCCATCAGAGCTCTCACTGCATCACAGTTCATAAAACGTTGCGTTATTTCAACATGTTGAATCCATAACTCTTCTGTAAAATCACTGACTACAATTTCCTCGAAACGCCACATACGTAGCCCCTCCCAAGTAGGCGGAGCTTGTCTCTACGTCTCCCCTGATTGGCTGATAGATGATGACCGCTGGCGCCATGGCTGAAGTCTGAATATGTACCAGGTAACTGCTGTGAACAAGCTTATTAACACGTGATTTTTATTTCTTTCCTTATTCTTTGGAAACACAGCAATTGTAAAATTCTGTTTGTTCGACATCAGCAGAATATTGACAAAGATTTGCGCACATTTGGAGCCAGAGCCACCGGCAAACAGAGAGGACAGCTGGTTAATGGCTTTCTTATTCTTTCCATCTTCTCTTATAGATGCATATCAATACGTATCGCTTCGTCTGCATAGAACCTGCCACATCCAATATCTCCTGGACATTTCACATAATTATTATTTTCAGGAGTCGCTGAGGTCTCACAGAAGGGAATGTAAGTGACAGGCATTTAAAATGGTTTTTAAATCATGCAGGATAACCAGGGCCTTTCAGAAATAATTGTGTCAAACTGCTTTTCACCTTTTTTTGCCAATCAATATGCACACTTATTCATCGGTGGAGCAACTCCCATCAAAAGGCAACGCTGCTCTTTAATATACATGCTTGCATTTTAATGGGCTACTTTTGCAACAATGCGGGAGACAACAATGTGTTTCTGTGTAATGTTCTCCTGAAAAATGATGACACGGCCGCTTTTCTCAACCCCTCCCCCCCAGTGCACCTATACAGTACATGGTGAACACACACATGCACACCCCCACACACACGCACACACACACACACACACACACGCACACACACACACACACACACACACACACACACACACACACACACACACACACACACACACGCACACACACACACGCACACACACACACACACACTTTGTTCAGCGGTGGCCAAAGTCAACATAATCACATTGGTTTTGTCACATGGCTTGTAAATGATTTAGAGCTAGATTTCATGCATGCTTTCATACTAATTCACTCATTTGTAATTTTTTTCCCCCGTTTTGGCAAAGAGGAAAAACTCTGAAAGCGTCGAGACTGACTCCACTTCCGCCGTTAAGCTTCCAAACAGGAGCAGGAGAGAGAGACAGAGGGAATCTTTTCATTTTCTTTTCATTAAACTTATTGCCACTTTCAAGGAGCTTTGGGGTTTATATATTAAATAATGCATAATTTCATAATTATATGGAATGCATAGATTTTTTTAAATGGGATACAGGGTGAAGTGGTGACTTTAATTAGATCAGTGTGTAAGATATCTCTGGGGTATGATAAAACAATGTTAAATATCTCGCAATGACAGGAAAATATGTTGAGACAGATAATGAAACACAAATAGGGTCTCACTCCTATTTGTCGAACCGTCCCCATATGCATTTTCTGAAATTTCATAATTACATTGAAATATAATCAGGGGATAACGCAGTCAGTGCTAAATAGAATGCCTCCCGTTCCCCCACCTTTCAGTGGCGTACGTTACCACGGTACTGCTGCAGGACCGGAGAGTCAACGCTGGGAAAGAGCAGCAGAGTAAATCAGTGTTTGAGGTAGAAATGTGTGTTTAGATGCTGGGTTTGATCCAGCATTGCAGATGTTCATATGGATGTATGATACGCGTCCACAAGGTCAGAGGCACAGCAACTCACACACACACATACACACACACACACACACACACACACACACGTATATCTAAGGCCTCCGATTAAAAGAACTAAGGAGCGCTTGGCGGAGTGGGAAGGACTAGATGCTCTTACAATTAAAGCAGAATTAAAGATGCACTAAAACACTAACACTTTCCCAAGCAAACAACGCCTGCAGCCTCTTTTGAAATTTCAGCGGCCTAATTTGAGATGAAGGACAAACATTGGCTGTGTGTGTGCCACTGCGCGAGTGTTTTTAGCAATTTTTTTTTTTTTCCCCAGCACATTATGATTGCCAGCGCCCAGACCCCCTTCTTTTGCTCTATATATAAAGTATGCAAATGTGGTCTAGCGGTGACAGTCAGAGGCGTCAATGGAGGCTGACAGCTGAATTATAACTGCAGAGCTTTTTTGTTTTAACTGGAGAATGGAAGGTTTTTAAAACTCAACAAACGCCTATAATCAAATTCTCAAGGTTGTTGGTTTTAGCATTGTATTAGCTTAATTGTTTCTGCTGCACCATTGACGTTAATGACACATTCCTATGTAAATATAATATGGCTCCCAGAAGCCATCAAAACATTTTAAGGTCCAATGAATACAGTTGCAGTTTCTCCTCTCTGCCCCTCCCTTCCTCCCCGTACAGAAATGTCTTTTTATTTAGCAATCTCCGCACATTGCTCAGTGATACAATAAAAAGGAGGGGAGATTGATTAATAGAGACTTTAACATAGTGATGCACACAGCACTTATACAAATAACCATGGAGAAGTAGAGCTGAGAAGATTGTACCTCTCTTCTCTCCACCTTTATCCTCCACACACACTGATCTGTACACACACCATGGAGGACAAGTTGAGCCTTTTCTTTGTTTTTTTCTTTTCTTTTAATCCTTATATGGAACCATATATTGGCCTACAATGACACCCGCTGCACGACACAGTCATGCATTGTAAAGGCCTTTGGCACAGATCCATCACCTATGATTGAAAGATAATGAAACTGCATATTTTCTCATCATTCAGAGGCAGATGAAAGAACTTAGAGTAATATAAAAGAATACATTAAAATCAGCCTCAAAACTTGTTACTGTGTATAAGACAAACACAGGGACATTATGAGCTTAAAAACTGACATGGAGCCTTCTGTGACCGTTAATCGCTTCCTGCTGGATCGTGTTTTTAGTTGCTGGAGGTTTAAAATGTTTTTGAGAGAACACTACATTTGCAAATGTTCATCTACTAACCTGACCGAGTCGGAAAATAAGATTTATTGATGAATATTATGCTGGACCCTCAAGGTTTAAGGTTACATGATGTCACAGTCAGGAGCATTTATCAGATGAAGTCAAAGCATCTCTTCAAGAAGAGCACTGAATGTTTGTTTTTTTTGTGTGTATGTGTGATTTTGTCAACGTAATATGTAAGGCACCCAAACCAAAGCAATGCAAGACACACAGGGGAAGAACATCAGCAGCCTGCAAATATTTAGGGTTCTTTGCAGTGGAGAGCAATTTTTCAAGTTATAGGATGATAAAAGAGAACATGATGCTTTGCGATGCCTTCTGGGGAACAAAAAACACACACTTGATATTGATATACATATTCAGGGGTGAGTGGTAACTTCATATTTTATAAATGTATTTATTTTTCATTATCTGATCAATTCTGAGTTTTCGGGTTTGTACTCAAACTTTTTATTGAAACATGGCCTATAGAATACTGCAGGGCTTCGATCTTTACATTAAGATAAATCTTCCAGTAAACATGTCCTGCATTTTTAGGGTCTCCTGATTGGAAAAGGTGGATTAGTTTTATCTCTGTTTAAGGGTTAGTTTCTATTGAAAGAGCAACAACAATCAGCAATTAGTTTTCTTTTTTGTTGTTGTTGTTGAAGTGTCAAAACAATGACCAAAAGCTGAGTAATGTGCTGACTGCATGGTGACTTATCTGGACTGTTATGCCCAAATATGGCAGACACAGACATCTTTGAATAAATCTTTGATAATGTTCAGTTTGAGTGCTATAGATTTCATGTGACTCCTTCCTCTGCCGTTTGTACAACTGAACACACTGATATGAGCAGAGTCACGACACATCAACCCAAAATCTAAGTATTAAATTTTTAGTACTGAAAGAAGGAGAAAAACTGAACTCACAAAACTCCGTCTACAATATATGACTTGTCTGGTGCTTAAACTTTTGTCTGTTTAAGCACCAGACAAAAGTGCTTCAACATTTACAAAAACTAAGTTTAATTCTGTACTTTTGTAACATGAAGTAAAATTGCTGACACGAAAAGTTATTTCAGATATGAGAATCATTTGCCTCTCATTTATTCATTACATCATCAGAAAAACAGCAGTAATATTGTTTCCCTCATCCTGCATGAGCTTGTCGTTGTGTGTGACGTGTCAAAGCAGAAAGGAACATCTAAAAGCAACTATTGTTCATATCAGGAATTCATCACTTGTGAAATGTCTGCAAACAAATTCTAAAACTGATTTGAGAAATAAAATGTGATGGATGTTTGTAAGAAAACGTTTCCTAAAAAAAAAATTTTTTTGAAACTTGTTCCCATGGATTTACTGTTATTGAATAGTTTTATTATTTTGGAGTGCAAGAAACTGTTCATATCATCCACAGATAATTGTGATCATAGTTTGCTGCAGAACGCCTGTGTGCTGTTTATTTTATAAACTGAAGCCACTTCAAAATTAAAGCTCAAGAGCACATTTTTTGAAAATTATCCCTAAACACAGACATTCACACACATTTTTACACATATTGCACAGATCTCTGATGCATCATCTTCCTCTGTGCTCTGGGCTGTAATGCTTGCTTTCTTAGTCAAGTAGAACAATCTCATTTGCAAGGAAACAAATAAGGGGGGAAAAAGATGTAGCTGCAACAATACCTCCAATTCCACCCTTTCTTCCTCATCTTTTTAATTTACAATCCAACGTGTAAAAATAAACATTGCGGGCTCAATTTGGTGTGGTTTTCAGCCGTGGCGTCTAATCCCCCACCCCAGCCTTTGCTGTGTGCAGAAGGTTGTGGATTTTCCTCAGGGGAGCGAATTCTTTTAGACTAACAGTAAGGTGGGCAAGGAGACGTGGCTCGCTGACATGCACACACACATGCGCGTACTCACACGGTTCAATTTCCATCACTTCATAGTACTTGACAAGTACTTATCACAAATTTTCACTCGTAATCACAAAAATCATATCCTCAACCCACCAAGTAACATTTATATTTATTTAAATCTTTAGTTTTTCATCTATATTTCTTTGGTACATACATAATCCTCAATTTGAGCATTACCCAAATAAAACCTTCATGCTCCAAGGATCCCCAAAGGAAGTCACTCTTTGCCTAATCTGGCTGTCAAACACACAACCTCGCATACAGAACGAGACTCTTATTATTCTGTCCCCCAAACAAAAGTGCGCATGCTAGAAACACTCCACCATAAGCCATTGGGTGAAAATAGAGAAACAATCAACTCTTATGTAAACCAAAGATTAGATTTGTTGGCTTGACAAGGATTACTGCGCTACAAAATAAATTTAAAAACAAAAAATCATGCGAGAGAAAATGCCGGAGCGCTGCTTGACTCAGTGCCTCAGCTCTACTGTTCTTTGACTTTATGTCCTTTTGTTTGTGACCTTAAAATGATAGGCCAGATATATATTTGTTAAAATGTTGGAATGCTGAAAGCAGGTAAAGGATTCCAATATAAAATATCCTGCAAAACAGTACCAAGAACGACCTTCTTAAATTGCCTGGGGTCATTCAAAAATCCCCAACCAAGTTGGTCACATCCAACAAGATCAGAGCTTTCAGAAACAAAGAACAGCATTCATTGAGGTCGATGCGCTGTTTGTATCTTTGTAGTTGTGTTTGTTTTGTGTCAGCGATGGAAGGTTTCACACCGACAGAGGGGACATTTAGTACGTACTTTCATAACACATTATTGGAAGCAAATTTCCACAATCTATTCCTTAATCTGGCATAAGGACATGTAATTATCAGCAGGAGGTCACCTAGCCTTATTTATTTTTTTAGATCGCTGGTCATGATCTGGGTCAGAACCATAGTCAAGAAAAACCCAGTGTGTAATAAAGTATGAAGCACGCAAATTTGATTGTCAGAGTTTAGCATTGTTAGGAAACCATGCACTTAGTGGACTTTAGTTAAGAACATGAACAGTTACAGTCACAAAGGAGGATGTTCCACCAGCCATCAGATCCTACAGCTGGGAACTTGGTTTGTTTATCTGAATGTTGACTTTTACAGTAGGGTCCCTGGGCTGATGGCGGTCAGAACAATGGTGGGTCAACTTTAACCCCCCAATGCCTTTTCTTGTCCAATTCTTTAGAGCTAAATGTAAATGTTTGGTCGTTTATTACAAATAAATGGTGGTTTAAAGGTAAATAAAATGGCACACGGAAAAGTTGAAATCACATTTTTGGTACTTGGTTTTTCTTTTACTTTATGTTTTTTATTAAATAATTAAAGCATAAAAATAAAACAAGTTAAACAAATGAAGGCATGTGGTGGGAAAGGATGATAAATGTCTAAAATAAAAATAAAAAATCAAGTGTTATTGATATTCTCAGAAATAGAAACAAGAAGGGAGATAAAAAATAAAATAAAACAATTACTTTCTTATATCTGCTAACATTATTTAGGCAAACATTTACCTTCCAACTTTGTTTTAGATATCTCTCCTCCCAGGTTTATTGAGTAACAATCATATTCTATCTTATGATTGAATATGAAGTGAATATCATTCCAGCCTTCTCCTGCCAACAGGGCCGGGAAGCCTGACAGTCCCCAAAAAATGAAAATAATCTGCCATAAAGTTTCCACAGTCCCTCCAAAATAATTTTTTGGATTACTGGCCTTTTTGCTTTTGTATTATTTTAGGAGAAATAAAGAAACAAACAATGTTTTCCCATGTAAATTCCTTCCATCTACACAATGGAAGGAATTTACCAAAATCTTGTTAAACTTTTCCTGTTCACTAATTATATTTGCTTCTTTTCCCCATTTTGATTTAATGTGGAGTGTAGATTTTTTTTATTTCTGTAGCTGTCAATATAATCTCACAATTAATCTTCTGTTAATTTTGGATTCAGAAAAATCAACCATAAAATTATCAGTATGACATTCTCCTGGGTTTATGAAATATTATGAAATAATGTCCTTACTTGAACATTTTTTTCCAACTAATTTTCTTTGTGAAGTTTCTGAAAACCGAAAAGTTGTTTGTTGTTTCATATAAAAAATACATATATATATATATATATATATATATATATATATATATATATATATATATATATATATATATATATATATATATATATATATATATATATATATATATATATATATATATATATATATATATACCTTTAAGGAGCTAGTTGTTAAATTGTCTATCATTCACAGCAGGTTTAATATAATACAGGTAATATCAATATAGCTAATATATACTGATATATACATATACCAATATTGTTGCACTAATCTGTCTTTTCCTGTAGTGCTTAAAAAAAGTAAGCTTAAAAAAAGTCCAAGGAGAAGCCATTGAACTTGTGATTAATTGCTAATTTTCAGGCGGAAGCAGAAGCTACATCTAGTTACCTAGATAGCTTACCAATCTTCATCTTCCAAAAATATTGGCCTAAGACATTTTTTGCCAAAAGTGATCTTAGTAAAAAAAAAAAATAGAAAAAAAAGAAAGTTGATTTGGGCAAATATATATATAAAAATCAGTTTTTGGCCAGAAATGACCTAGGCTGTTACTTTAGTAAGGTGAGCATATGGGGAGGGGACAGGCTGGTTCTTCCCTTCATGCTCTGTCCATCTCTGACTTGAGGATAGGAAGGATGAATGAATAACATGGACAGTCGTTTTTCCTGGGTTTGAGTAAACACTCAGTGAAAAGTCTGGTGGCATCACTGCACCAACCAGTGAATGACAGATGCAACAGCATTAGCTGGCTGATTAAAGCCCAATCGTCTTCAAAGATGGATGTGGGGGGAGCGGTGGGGGATTTTCATCCTGACATTTAAAGAACAAACACATTGCCCAGTTGGGTGGCATATTTGCCTATTGTCCCTTTTTAAGATAAAATTTCAGCCCATGTGGAAATTCTAATCTTCTCGCTTTGCTACTGTATGTTTCTCTTTAGGTCTCTGTCGCCTCTCTGTCTCAGAGCCCGTTGCATCCCGTTCATTGTGTTCCTATGGATCGACGTGGCTGCATATGCATGCATGCCCATGTGTGTTCCTGTCTATAAAGCCTTGTTCGGGAAAGCTCTGTCCAACTCAGGCGGTGGCCTGCAGCCACATGGAGTGGTCTGATAGAGCACTGAAGTCTGCAGGAGTCACACACACTGCTGATCTATGGTGGGGCCTCTCTTATCGGAGCTGACAGCACAGTAAGCTAGGATTAGCATCTAGATCTGTGAAGACCGGACTTCAGCGCCGGGGACAACGGTGACAGAATACAGGAGGGTGGAGGATAAAGAGATGAAGATAGTGGTGGCGCATGGACAGATAATGGAATGTTTCACTAACTTCTACAGTAAAAGGTAACATTCCTGCCAGCACCGATCTGAGTTGCTTCTCCTCACCCTGCTCTTTTCAGGCACATTGTCCCATTTTCACTTTCATTCTTGTTCTTGGCGAACAAAGAAGCTTGAGAGGAACATTTGTCAATGGCTTCTTGGGCTTTTTTGGTGGTCTGATGTGAAAGTCACACTTCAAAAACTCTAAAACATCACACTGGCAGAGCAGGCGAAGTGCGCCCTGTTTTTGAAGTCTTTCTTTGAAAAAAGGGAGGCAATCCCTTGGCCCAGGGATCATATT
Source organism: Xiphophorus maculatus (assembly GCF_002775205.1). Taxonomy (NCBI): domain Eukaryota; kingdom Metazoa; phylum Chordata; class Actinopteri; order Cyprinodontiformes; family Poeciliidae; genus Xiphophorus; species Xiphophorus maculatus. Next base: position 32,996,640 of record NC_036446.1, on the reverse strand, counting down.
CTATTTACGTTCCCTTTGCCAACGACACAGGCAATGCTGGCCAAATTCACAAAAGAAGATCCACATTGGAAAATCCGGCTAATCCCTGATTGAAAGTTCATGTGTTGGCTTCGATGGATAAGCTCTGGCAGATTTTCCCAGGAAAGGGGAGTAAAGGAAAAAAAAAAAAAAAGCAACATCAAAACTGGGATCCTTTTTGGTTAAAAAGTGGACTCAGTGTCAGTGGCAGGAAACAGTGCTCCAGTCTTCCTGTCACACACAGCCTTTCAGGCTCAGGGCTACAGTCGCCTCTCCTCTCCTTATGTTGTTGTCCTCAGAGGTGCTCGACTTCAAACCATTTCATTGGCTGGTTTGGCCTGATTCTACCTTACATAGCCTAGCTTCTTTTTCATCTACTTTTTTTCTATATCCATTTTTAAATATCTCAATTTCTTAGCAACTCGTTCCCCACTCTTGTTCCCAGTCTGTTTTTCGCTCTTTTCTTCCATCCTTCCCTCTCTCCCTGGCTCTTCCAGGGGTGGTGGCTATGGCTGGAGAGTCTGCACAGATGGCAGGCCAGCTTGCCTTCAGGGGAAGGGCTCCACAGCTTAAACTTCCTCAATTTTTCATCTTTGCTTCTTCTCTTTTCTTCGGCTCAAACTTTTGGCTTGCAACTTTTCGTTGCTGGCGAGAATTTATCTCACTGTGCATGATGTGATGCTGGAGAAGGGGGTGGGTGGGGATGAGCTGTCCTTAGATCAATAGGGGACATCAGAATCAGCGGAAACTCCACACAGAGGCCAGAGGAATGTCAGCCATGCCTCTGAGGGGGTATTGCTGATAATCTGACACTTGAAGTTGTCATACAAAGGATAAAGAAGCCTTCATTATTCAGGCATGCGTGACATCTTTTAGTTTGTGTTGTACTTGATTGATAAATAGCATAGGTGCCAGTGAGGACTTTAGTAAGACAGTAGAAGCTTTAGCAAGTGCAAGTGTCATTAAAAATCAGATTTGTCTGCCTGGTGTTAAAAAGTCTGCTCTTCTTCAATTTTCTCTAAAGATGACTCTGAGATAAGAGTAAGATTACCTCTTTTTATCTCCCAATAGATATCATTTCACACTCCAGTCAGCGGGAGCAATGATCCTCTAATTGCTTGCTATACTTAAAGCTGCCGCCAGCAGAAGTGGTCTTGTTAGCAGCAGCCCATCGCCTCTTCATGGGATCAGCCCAACAACTTGACCCCTGTCAAGTAATCACCTGATAGCCAGAGCTTTGCTTTGGGTCTCCTTACATTCAGCCCTGCAAACGCTTCAAGTTTCCCAGCACAAGCAGCAGGTTCATTTATTTTTATTACAACTCAGGAAAGTAAGTGTGGAAACAAAATAGTAACATACTGCAACTGCTAGAGTTATATTTTTCTCTTTCTTTTTACAATGAGCAAAAGCCCCCCCCCCCCATCCCCCCCCCCCCCCCCCCCCCCCCCCCCCCCCCCCCCCCGTATACACCCCTATATACAGTATATATATATATATATATATATATATATATATATATATATATATATATATATACAGTACAGACCAAAAGTTTGAACACACCTTCTAATTCAATGGGTTTTCTTTATTTTCATGACTATTTATAAGGCAATAAATCCCACTTATTAACCTAACAGGGCAGGATGACCTATGAAGTGAAAACCATTTCAGGTGACGACCTGTTGAAGCTCATCAAGAAAATGCAGAGTGTGTGCAAAGCAGTAATCACAGCAAAAGGTTGCTACTTTGAAGAAACTAGAATATAAGGGCTATTTTCAGTTGTTTTACACTTTTTTGTTTAGTGCATATTTCCACATGTGTTATTCATAGTTTTGATGCCTTCAGTGTGAATCTACAATGTCAATAGTCATGAAAATAAAGGAAATTCATTGAATTAAGAGGTGTGTCCAAACTTTTGGTCTGTACTATATACTGTATGTATATATATATATATATGCACATTTTATTTATATTTTAATCTTTACTGTTCAATGTCTAAGGTTTTGTTAATTCATTATTAGTATTACTATCATTAGGACTACTATTACTTTTATTACATGCAATAGACATTTAAACCCTTTTCTTTCAACAGAACCGTTTTCAAAACTGCATGTTTAAAAACTGTAAAATAATAATAATAATAATAATAATAATAATAATAATAATAATAATAATAATAATAATAATAATAATAATAATAATAATAATAATAATAATAATTGGGAAATAGAGTTTTTCAAAAGCTGTTTCAAATGCAGTATTCTTAGGAAAATTATTAGCTGATTTAAAAAAAATGCATTTGGCACAATACTGCTGAAATAAATTGTGAAAGTAATCTTTTTAAATATTCATTAGTCATATTGAATGAAGTATATCATCTGTTTATTACTTCAATGTTAGATATCCAAGAAATATTTACTTCTGAACAGAACACACACAGAGACGTATACACACATTGTGTATATATGTAGTGTTGATTTAAATTTTTATATATAATGTTGATTTGAAATTTAGATTATATATATGTGTGAGGCTATTTTTGTTCATGATTTTGGACATACCAAATGTACTATTTTCTTCTGGCTGCACATTTTGCAACAAGTAATATCTCGCATTTTACTGGACTCATTAGTCAGACAAAAGCAACCAAATTAATATTTAGTTAGGCAAACATTGATATCCTTTACAATTTACATATGTTCACCACAAATAACTTTTCCTCTCAGACAAAACTTTTCTCGCCTCAGAAGGCCTTCAGGGCACAAAGTGAATGTTAGAAATCCTAAAACCCTGAGCAGCACTCCGAAAGTCTTCCAGTCCACTCAGTAAATTATTAGATACTTCAAATAAGGAGAGAAAGCAGAGATGCTTTGTTTGACTGTTTCTTTAGGTTACGAGAAGGAATTCATTTTAAGACGTTTTGGTCAACAGAGTAACTTAGTAAAAATAAATGTGGCTGTTAGGTCTGCATACCAATAAAGTCTTGATAAAAGGAGCAGGACATTAGTGAGATTTAGCTCCTCTGTCCTGTATTTTACTGTATAGCATCTTAATCCTGATAATATATTTTTTAGTAGTTTCCATTAATCTGACTGTGGCCATGTTGTCATTGTACTGCTGATGAGGTTTTGTGTGCGAATTAACACTCACCTTGACCTGTGACTTGCACTCTCAATTACTCATAAAATTCTAATTATATAGAGAGATTATAACGTTTTTAAATATGATTGCAGCATTTAATACACTTTAAAAGTTGTACGTGTCGTAGACTGGCTTTTTTTTTTTTTTACTCCAATGTTCCTAATTAAAGCTTAGAGGGGATTTGTCATCAGTGTGCTTCAAGCATGTCCTAATTCTCATTTTCATAAAACATCTGTGAAATAGTCTATATTTAACACACATGATGGATACTTTATATTCCTTGTGTGGTTGTTTAAAGGACATCTTCATGTGCTGCACATGTGCCATCAGCAGAGGTTGGAGGGGGGTGGGGGGAAAGAGGAGAGGAAAAAAGAGAGACAGGCCAGTGAGAAGGAGAGGATGAAGGAGAGTTGAAAAATGATTCTGGACTTTGTCAGAGAAATCAATTGAGAAATGCACAGACAGAGGCAGCAAATTGGGTGATAAGACCCCCGTGTCCTCCCTCTTCTTAACGAGAAGCACTGAAGCATGAGGGTAAATAAAAGAGACATCTCTCCATTTCTGCCTTTCTTATATTTTGTCTCTCTCATTTTTTCCCCCGTCCGTTCTGTTGCTCCGTCCTCTGCCGACGATGCGTCTGTTTATTTCATTAAAACGGATCTTCCTCCTCCTCCTCCCTTCGTATCGATACGTTTGTGCATGTTAATGTCAGCTGACAGGACGCGACCGTTACCGTCGTGTCTGCACGGATTCCCATGCATGTGTGTGCAGGTGCATAATGCGATCTGAAGGGGGGCCCTTCCTCACTGCTCAAGGTTTTGGTTGAGGGACAAGCGAAGGTTTGGAGCATCATCTGCCTGTGCGTGGTGTAAGACAATGTGAGCAGGCTGTGGGGGCTCTGAGGTGTCCTTAAGGTGTCTCAGAGAAGGACCCTTCTGTAGCCGTGTGGGAACACAAAGCTTTGTCTCCCCATGCCAGATGGACCCATGCTTTTCCCCACACTCTTGCTCTCACAGCTAAGACCTAGGCTTTTCTCCCTCTTCTTTTTGTACCCCCCTTCCCCTTCACCTCCCTCCCTCCAAAAGAAAAGCGCTTTGGCTGAAGGAAAACCACAGCTGAATTTTATGGTGCCGCTTCTTTTGCCAAGCTGATTTTATAATTCAAAGGGACAGAGAGGAAATGTGTGTGGAAATGCTGTTTCTGAGCTGCGTGCCTTTTTAGATGCAAGTTTTGTAATGGTGGAAATATTTTTTTCTCCTACTAATATTTCCATTCCCCCATGTGAAATGCCAGTGATATCCAGTGTTGCAGGGAAGCGGGAGCTCAGATGGTGTTTGGGGTCCGTTTGGAGCAGATCTGCTGGGGCCTGATTCCTGAGGGGCCTCAGTGAGGTGACAGCAGATCACACCTCACCGGTCTGTGCTTATGAGCTACAGCTCAATAAGAGCAAGCATACTTAAACACACACACTCATGTGTATGGATGTGTGCACCCCCCCCCCCCCCCCCCCCCACACACACACACACACACACACGCATGCACATGTCTACTTACATCCATCCATCCATTTTCTGTTCACCCTTTGTCCCTAATGGGGTCTGGAGGGTTGATGGTGACTATCTCCAGCTACGTTCCGGGTGAGAGGCGGGGTCACCCTGGACAGGTCGCCAGTCTGTCGCAGGGCAACTTACATACATTCATACATTTTATTAAAAAATAATCATTTAGCAGTTTTCATTTAAAAATGTATAGAATGTTTTATGGGGGTTTTTACATGTTGCATTTATCAGATTCTTCTTATACTAGCTGAGCAACTTCCTACATGTTTCCACTTTTGTTTTTGGTGGTTTACTGTTGGTGAGTAGCACAATTTCTTTAGAGGTCGAAAAACTTCCTTTTCTTTACTGTAGTTTTTAACTCCACAGATTCTTCATCAGACTCACGTCAGGCTGTCATAACATCTATGATATCAATATTTAGGACTGGGTCATAAACTTGGGATGCATTTGTTTCTTTTTTTTGTCTCTTCCACTTTCTTCTTCCTTTCTTTTATTTCAACATTTCTAATAAATGATATAGTGGGACTCAATCATAAAGTTGTTTCACTCCTGACAGTTCTGTAAACCCAATTTAATTTGTTCTGAAAACAGAACAAATTACAACATTTGTTCTGTTTTCAGCTGCTGCGATCGTCTCTCACACTGCACTGAGTCAAACGGTCCAAACCGTTGAAGGATCTGTTTCCCTCCTTGCCTGTGGTGGCGCTGCCCCGAGAAGCACTCAAGGAAATGACATAAAAACTTCTGAAAAAAACTCTGAGGGCAACTTCAGATTTGAGCTGTTGTAGGATTTTTCTTTTGTGTGTTGGTAAAAGATCATGAGCCTTTGTATTTATCATGATATCAGTAAATATACGTCAACATGGCACTCAGGACCATGTTGACTTTTGGTCTGACACTCAGTTCTTTTTAACAATCTTTATTTAATGCAATCACAGGTGAAGGTAAGCTGGTAGGTTTAGCTCATTTGAGTTAAGGTCCTCTCCAAGTTATGTTGATGTATACAAATGACTGGTTTCTATGGTAACGTCACACACAGTATGTATGGCTTTGATGCTTTGTTTTTATACAAGAGGTCCTCAAATCCAGGCCTGGAGGGCCGGTGTCCTGTAACTGTTAGGTGTCTCCCTGGTCCAACAGGCCTGAATTAAATCCCTGAGTCACCTGCTCAGTTCAGCCTGGATCTCTGGAGTCCTGCTAATGACCTCATTATTACACTCAGGTGTGTTAAAGCAGAGACACATCACAAAGTGGCGAGGCACCGGCCTCCAGGCCTGGATTTGAGGACCTCCTGTTCTAGACAGTATGAGCCAGTTAAAGGAGTAAATAGTAACTTCTGCGTTTGTCTTAATTTACTGCCACCGTTGAGGAGGAGTCGATAGCGTAGAGCTCTGCATCGACAGAAAAGTGGATGTTTTCTAGTTAAAGGGAGCTTCAGATTTACAAACCAGGCACATCCGACATCTTGTCCTCCAGAAGCACCATATAGACACCTTCAGTTCTGTTAGTGAAACACATACATGTCGATTGAACGTTCTAAAAATAAATAAAGATTTAATTAGGTGTAAGGATAATAGTTTGAACCATAACCTACTGCAATGCAGTGATACAGGCAGACTGAAACGTTATTAGAAACTTGCCAATCGACAGGGTACTGAACCCCCTTACTCTAAATAAGTAGACAAACGCAGCAGCACAGCTTCACTTCCTTGACCGTGTTACAGCAACACCTCTCACCGAGCAGAGGGAGCACATTTACTCCAGGGACAGAATTAACTTGCAATTTTCCACTTCTCATTACAATTCAATAAAAGCCAATCTGCTCTTACCTTTAGAGCACTGTTTTGGGTGGATGCTTTCAGGGGGCCTCACTCCACTCTGAGCCCAATTAAGAACATTTAAACATATTAAAATCTCCCCAGTGCTTCACTGTCTGGATTACTAGTTAAATAAAATCAGTTGTTATCACAACTCTGCCTTTTCATCTATTATTTCATCTAAAATGTTCACCATACATGATGTTTTCCTCCCCTGTGGAGGACACCCAGGGCCATGTTAATATATTTACCGTTAATACAAAGAAGTAACCATGATGGCACTGACTTCAGTCTGATTTACATTTTGTTTACACATGTACAACCATTTGATTACTGTCAGTGGAGAAGAAAAAAGCATGATGTTATGCTTTGATGCCTTGTATGCCAGATATATAAGTGGCACTGCTAGAGAATAGAAGGACAAAAAACACATTTGACATTCAGTTACTATGTCAAAAACATTCTCATCAGCCCTGTTTAGTCCGCTGTAATCGCACTCTGGTTCATTTGTGTAGTGAGTCTGGTTCATTTGGGGAGATGTGAAAATGTAATCAAACTGATGTGGAACTCTGGTCTGCAGGAAGTGGACTACAGTGCAGGGCATCCTGGGTAAAGACAACCAAAACAGACCTGTGTGTGTAGCATATGCCTATTGTTTGGGGGTTTTTTTTGCCAAAGACAAAAGAAAAATCCTACAACTGCTAAAATCTGACATCACTCCATTTTTGTTTCAGGACGAAGGAAGACAGTCTCTTATCCAGAGCTTCTTTAGTGGTCCTTGGTGCAGAAGGTGAGGGAGACAAATTTTTCAAAGGGTGTATAATGACTACAGCAAAATCTAATTCCAAATTTCTCATTGAAAGTAGAAAACGATAAGCCTTTTTCCCCCAGCACCCAAAGAAAACCAACAGATGCAAAGGGTTCACACCAGAGCCAACATCCATTCCCTCTTTTGATCATGTTTTACTTAAAATTATGCAGCGCTTTTATTTCCATTTGGCTTATGCTCTATAAATCAAGACCAGGGTCACTATCTTTAGCATTAAAAATTCATAAAACCACTACAAGGGAAATGAAGAATTTATGAAACACATCGTAGACCTTCTTATTACTGTAAAATTGCTGATTCGCTGATGGGTGAAGGCGAAAGCAAACAATGATATATTCTCCCCTGAAAGCCAAACTCCAAAGAGTTGTTTTGAGCACTCTGTAATGGAGAGCATCAGAGTAAACAGCCTGATGATCTTTCACATACTGCGCCACTTTCATACCAGCACCAGTGTCTAAAGAAAATGATTATGCATGGAGAAAGCAGACTGTCTGAAAAAGAATAGAGAGGCTGTAGTAAAGGAAGGAGGAGGAACAGAATAGATGAAAATACTTAAGCGTTCAGTTTGAATGGGCTGAGATAAATCTGACTCAGATGTGAGGGAGGCAGATAAATGGAGGGATGTGGGGCGGGCGAAAGGGGGGCAGGTAAGTTAAATGACCTGTGATATGTGTAGTTGGATTGTTTTTGAAACAGAACTAATGGCGTTGAAGGTGGTAGAAGGGATATTGTGACATAGCATTTCTTCTGTTTTTTGTTTTTTTTCTGGACACACGAAGATGGCATTTGCCTCCATTTTTAACACTCAGCCACACTTAGGTGCGCACTGTAGGTGTGTGATTGTCTTTGTTTCCAAGCACATTTGCGTCTATTGTGCGCAAAGGGGTGTGTGTGTGTATGTGTGTCTGTGCGTGTAGAAATTAATCAAAGCGGGGGCGATGATGAACAGTTTCTGTAGAATTCTGTCAAAGGTTAAGAGCTAGTTATTTTTAAGAATGACATGAATCTCGGGGAGACAGTGATTGCCTAAATGACCACTGTAATTACCAATTACTTTTTGAAGCAGAGAATATATTCACGGCATGTAGCCAGCTAAATACAGACAGGCATTAGCCCATTTACGTACTAATGCACATAATTTAGATCCAGAAAAGGGCAGATGGGAACACAATGGAATATATAATAGATACTATCTAATATAATTCCTAAAAGAATATTGGATTCATTGGAGATGAATATTATTTTGTGTCAGATTGTTTTTCCATAAAACATTCAAAATATATTTCATCTTCTTTCTCTTCGTACTTTTCTCATTCTCTGGGTTCCTTGCGAACGCCACCGTCGGCGCGCTGTGATCGTTAACGAAGGGTACCGCAAAGGAGACTGCTGTCTGCCTATTTGGCAGGCTATTATCCCCTCCTGCATTAAAGGAGAATGAGGGCTTGACACTTTTCACACAGCTAGCCTGGTATCAGGCGCTAGATTACCTGGCCTTGTCTGAGGCGCACAGTTCAGAAGTTGAAACTTTCGTGGCAACACCCACAAACAACAAAAGGGTGCAAATCAGAGAGAATGCGGCGTTCAGAAGCAAAACCTGCTTCTCTGTTTGTCACCAAGGCGCCTGGAGACGAGGAAGGCAGGGGGCGGGTTTGGGGGGTGTACGGAGAGGAGAGGAAAACAATGGCTGACAGGCCTGACTGGCGAAAGGATATTTACTAAATTAGACATAAACTGCAATGCTCTGCATCTCCGCCAAGGAACTTGTAAAGTCCCATAAATAAGTAAAGCTGAAAGACAGAGACGGAGCACGCAAACAAAAAGCGGTGTACAAAATGTGACTGGAAGTGGGGAGTGAGCACTTCATGCTCCATGCGAGTGTTTGTGCGCGTTTGGGATGCTTTCGGTTTGGGGATAATGAGTTGTCGTTTTGCCACACTGCTCTGCTCAGGAACAACCTGTCTCCCTCCTGCGACACACACTGCTCTCTTCCTCGCCACCCTTCGTTTTCCAGTTCTCACTCTGTCACCTCTGCTATTGTCAATCTTTTGAGTCCTTCCTTGGCAGGATAATAGGGACACATATTTGCTCTCTATGTAATCTTGTCTGTGTTCTATCTGATACACACTTTGCAGAGAGGCTGATTATTAACGGTTGGCAGTGGGGATCAAAGGGAGACGCGGCACAAGTGAGCGGAGCGTTTTGAAATCAAACTTTGAGCATATGATTTCTCCGGCCCTCCCGCTCCCCCTCCCCCCGTCGACACGTTGCTCACACATTGCAAAGTCATGTCCGCGCCGGCTGCGACCCGCTTGAAAGAGATTAGTTATTCCATGTGGGGTTTTTCTTTAGTGAGAGCTGGCACTACATTGAAAGCAAATCCACCGGGGCCCTGGGATTCGCATTGTAATGATAGTAATAGCTATGGGAAGAAGGAAAAAAAATAAAATACATATTTGCCTCAGAGCTCTCCTCGCCAATATATTATCCCAGCCCTCTTCATCCCCGCACAGCCCCATCACAGAATGTGTCAGGATTTAAAACGGGACAAGATATTTTTAAGAGGCAGAAACAAAGTGTGTTGACTGTTTATTTCTTTCACTTGCTTCCTGTCATCTCATGCCAACCCTGTTTAGAAGCAGCATTGTTGCTCCTCTCTTTGCCACCAGCTCTTCACTCTCACTACTTCTTCCCCTTTTATTTTATATTTTAACAATACCTGCATTTTACAGTGACAGCACTTTTTTTTTTTAGCTGCATCTTTATTATTTTTTTCTTTTTTTATTCTTCATGCATCATCAGTTTTGTTGGCAGTTGTTTCAATAGTTAATGTGATAAAACGGGCTGACAAACTGGAGCTACATTTTGGTTGGGAATTTGTGCAAAGCAAAGGCTTAAGAGTGCATAGCTGATAAGATATTATGCATAACAGCTCATTTAAAATTCAGTGCATCTACTAATTTTTTAATTTTTTTATTTAGAGAAATCTGCAGATAAACGGTTTTGTCTGGTTTTGGTCATTTAAAAAAATGGTTTCAATTGTGTAAAATTTGTCTTTTTATTGTAAGCTTAAAAAGTCAATTGGAATATTGTGTCAGTCTAATTGTTTAAATGTTTTGTTAAGATTTTAATACTTAATTTGTAAAAGAAAATGAAAGGTTATGTTTTAAAAGAAATCTCAATAATTACAGTTTTATACATCCCACAATATTATACTTTGTGGTAATTGTTGGAACACAGCAATTCAGGTATGCCGAGCCTGATGTCCAGGAGATGCTGATATCCAACATCCAGGACATCAGGACATCCTGCAACATCCAGGATGTCGAGGAACTCCAGTTTCAGAGGCCAACCCAAAGAACAAAGTGTGTTTCAGCTAGAGGGGGCTCACACTGCTAAACCTCCAGAGTAAGGTCTATTCAGGGATCCTGCAGAGGAAAGTCTGCTAGATAGTCAAATCACAGATTCAAGAGGAGCAGTGTGTGTTCTATCCTTTCCACGGAATGATAGACCAGCTCTACGCCCTCAGCAGGGTACCGGATGGTACATTAGAGTTTGCAAAACCTTGCAAAAGTCTTGTGGTCATGGAGAACGTGTTCGACCATGTCCCTTTAGGCTTCCTGTAGACAGGTTCTTTATAAATAAAAGTACCAGGCTCCTTCATACATCCTGCGCAAATGCTATTTGCACTTCCAGCAGTAAGTCAGACTTGTTGGACTCCACTAAGGTTGCCTCTTTGTCAGAGATTCGGTTCAGAACCTTTATGAACTGAACTTCTAAGAGCAGCCATGGTGTTGAGGGGATCTGTTCTGATGGGCTCAGGAGCAGAGTGTGAAGTGGCTGAGAAGAAGATCCGACACCATGGTCTTCAGCTAGAAAAGGGTGGAGTGTCCCCTGCAGGTGGAGGAGGAGAAGGCCCTGCCCCAAGTGGAGAAGTTTAAATATTCTTAAAAAGTAAAGTGGGAGATTGCTAGGTGGCTTGTTGTGGCTTGTTGTGGCATGTGCAGCGATGCGAGCGCTTTACCAGTTTGTCATAGATTTACTGATAAATCTACGTTCCTAACCTTCCTAACCTCATGTACACTCACAAGTTCTGGGTAGAGACCAAAAGAAGGAGATCAGCCTGTTGAAACTCATCAAGGCTAAAATGAGTTTCCTCTGCAGAGTGTCTGGACTTTCCCTTAGAGACGGGGAGAAGTTCAGTCCTACAGGACCGGCTCAGAGTAGAGCCACTGCAGCTTTACAGAGTTGAGGCGACTTTGGCATCTATTTACGATGCCTCCTGTATTAACATTAGGATTTTGTTAGTTTTGTCCCTTAATGATATTTTGATTTTGATTTATTTTATTTTTTACCATTGTTGTTTTTGCTCAACAATGTCCAGGAGATGCTGAATATAATCTCCTGAATGCTGACTTCCAGCATCCTGGATTCCATATTCTGCTCCCTCCTTACATAGAGCTGTAGACTGTTAACCACAGTTTGACATCTCTAACAAAGCCTTGTGTCGGCTCCAACCTCAAGGTCACCATCTCACTGCTTCAGTGGGATCCAAACTCTAAGTCCAGGTCTGCTGCCCTGTCAGTGTCAGGCTCAGTCCAGTTACAGTCTTCAACCTCAGTCTCATGCTCTAGCTAAGCAGCCCACGGCTCTCTGCTGCCAGGTCAAGCTGCTGTCTGTGATGGAGGTGAAAAGCCTCCACCCTCTGCTCTTAGCTGACTTACAGATGTTGCCCCTTCAACAAGCCAAGTTCTTTCCATATAGGCTTCACATTCCTCTCCTTTTCCATGTACATCAGCCGCTGGGATCTGCTGGACAAACACACACACAGTCTTCACAAACGTTTTTATTTATTTATTTATTTTTTGCTCAGAGATCAAGTTTATGCTCCACCCTCTTAAAGGGGTGATAATGAGCTGGTTTTATACACTCCCTTCTCAGAAGAGGAGAAAGAGAAACACACTGACAAGAACAAACTAAAGCAGAGCCATGTCGGCTTCCTGGTTGTTCCTGATGAATTATCCACAGCAGATCGCTCCTGCATTCTTTGTTAAATTCATTTTTATTTTGGGCCAAATCAAGATCACCAATGCTCTCAACGGACCAACTGTGGAATAATGTATAGTTAAAACCTATTACAAAAACTGTTATTATAGTATAGTATATAAATATTATAGTTTCTCTGCATTCAGTCTGTACTTCTTAAATTAAGTAACATTTAACATCTTTTCACGTTAATGTAATTTGGTCTGATACAAATAACACCTGATTTGACAAACAAAATGATATTTAAGAGGCTAGAGGACCGCAGAGATAGTTAAGGCTGGCCTGATTTGGTTTGCAGGCTGTGAGTTGGACACATGTGCTTTAAAACATGCTTTATTGTTGTTTTTCTTCTTCTTCTTCTCATCATCTGTCCTGTGTGTCTGGCACCACCTCTGCCTTGGAGTGAAGAGCAGCATACTGAATATGCTTTATTCTTTTACAGCTCTGATATTAAAGAGCTGTGAGTATTATGTAACATTGACTTTTTTGAGCTTTACATCATGTCACGATGTTATTACCTTCTCATAACTACGTCTGCAGTGTTGCTTTGATTCTTTCATGCATGTGAAGATTTGATAAATCATTTAATCTCCCACGGCAAACAGCTGTCAAACGTCTGGGTGGACCTAGCCCCGCCCTCCAGCACAGCTCTTCCTTGGAACTGTAGTTTCCAAACTTCTGAGCTTCCAACTCACAGAGAAGGCGTCCTCTGTGACTCTCCCACTCAGCTCCTTCAGACTAGCCATCAGCAATTAGCACCTGGTGGACGTGTGCTTCCGCTTAGCTCATTATGGAAGCTACTTCTCAGTGCTGAAAACATTGTCAAAGAGTTAATAAAGGAGCCATGTTATGATGACTTTGTCAAGTCGGAGTTTTAGAAAGAGTTAGTTTTTAAAGACAGAGGCCAATTTTCAAGGCATTAAATTACAAAATCAAATTTCTTTGAAGTCATATTTGATATATGTAGCAATTTTTATAACATCTGAAAGCAACTTTGTTACTTGATTGAGGCACAATCAGGTATTACAGTAATCTTGATAATGTTTTGTTTTCTTCTTTCAAGAACATTTTCATGTTGGATCATTTATTCAGTTGGATTTAGTTTCCTGTTCTGGTGTAATGAATGATGACTGAAACAATGACGTCCCATCACGCCTGCCTCTCTCTGGTATCCACTGGTTTGTTGTTGCAGTACTGTGGATAAAACACTGATGTGGTTGTAATTCAGTCTTTCATGTTGTGTGATTACTTGCTCTTTATTGTTGCTTTAGTTTTTCCCATTTGAGACACATTAGATACAACTGAAAATTCTAACATGCATTTGGCAGAAGATCTGCTCTACAAAATAAAGCTACTGATTAAGACAATATCCCCGTCCTGCCAGCAGTGTTTATGGAATGTTCACGTTTTGGTGCAATGATATAGAAATCAGTAAGCATAAGCACATTGTCACAACTGCACGGGAGCGAATGAACTAAACTGTAACCTTTATATCCACGAGCAAAGTAGTAAGTGGTGAGTGTGAAGCCATGGCATTTGAATGACACATTGATGGCCGCAGCTCATGTGCGCCATGCCAAGAGTCCAGAAGATAGAACAAATCTGGATCAGAGCGGTCCAAGAGCTTAGTGGGGAGTCCACAAACTGCTCAAAGCTGACATTTGTGCCTCCAGGAGGTATACAAACAGGCATAGGCAGACAGTCAGCCCCCCAGCCCTCCGCATACAAACACAGACATAAAAAGACCCTGAAATTATCTTCATCTTCTCTGATTTTTTGGCACTTTTTCTCCATGGCACTGTACATTATTTGCTAGTAAGCAAATAATGTACAGTGCCATACAGTACATACAGTATATGTAGTTCCTGATCTGGTGTTCCCCAGAAGAAGTGTCATTTTGAGAGTAGAGCTCGTCTGTGTTGTCTGGGGGGACGGAGGAGAAACTGCTGATGTGTTGTGCATCGTTTTCCTCCAATAGTGCCGCAGTTCATTTAATGGACACAGGTTCTTGTTAAATCATGCAGACTGATTGCTTTTATGTTCTACAGTACAGACGTTTCTATCCCCTCACTAAATAAACAAAGTATTCAAATGTGGAAAGTACAAGGAGTGAAAACAGTGCCTGAATGATAGAACACAGACAATAATGAAATCTAATTTTCTGATATGAACAAAAGGATTTCATACATCTATAATGGAAACATATCCTCAGACATCACTGTCTTTTATGAGCACAGAAACCGGGAATTAATAAAAGAAATGATGTATTGTGTTGGCTCCTGAATCTAATCCAATAACAGGAGGAGAGATTTTATTATGAAATTATATTTACTCATCTGTATTAATATTTTGATGAAATCTTAAGGTACAAAATGTTATCTGTAGTGAAAACTGATTGTTGTTCCATCCTCCCAGCATTAAAATTGAATATATGTACACAAACGGTTTGGAAAATATATATTACCAAACAATGCAAAACGTAGCAATTTAACAATAAATGTCAGGAAATTATAATTGTTCTGATTTCTTTCCTTGTTTCCATGACGCTACATGATTATGGGAGTTTTGGTGTCTGATATTTATGGCGAACAATGCCACAGACAAATTAACTAAAAAACTCTTAAAAAGAGGAAGGAGATGCTATCTTCTTTGCTAGCAAATGTTTGCTGGTCTCCTTGATTTAAAGCGTGTTCTGAAGTAATAGTGTGGTCAACCCTCAATAACAGCCTTTTGATCCAAAATGGCCGACTTCTAATTGGTTTAAGGATTTCAAGAGAGTTTAGTTCTTGTTGTAGAGATATTGACACGTGTACCAAATTCCAAATGTCTACATTTACAAGTCAACCTAACTGAGTTTAGGGGGCGCTGTTGAGCCATTTGAACTCGACCACTTTAATTCCACTGAAACATGAAAGTTTCCCTATGGGGTGAATTTTGTGTAAAGTTTTGAGAATGTTTCATCCAGCTAAAAGTCACTGTCTATCTGTAACCAAGTTATATCAAGTGCATTGCTCCCTGTTCAGTCTGAAGTTTTTTTCCCCTAATTTCCAGCCATGACTCTGTGATTGGAACATGTTTTTTCACTGTGCTGACTTAATATAGTGTGACTGCGGACGTACACACGGACACAAATGAGAGGGATTTGTTGTACATGGTGCCAGCAAGCACTGATGACTTTCTTAGGGATTCTTTCCAAATAAATTATGCAGCACACAATGAAAGGGGCATGCATCTATTTTAACGAGGATTCTTTGTTTCATACTGTTGCTCGCCATGTGTCATTGACTTAAATGCCTTATGAATACCATTGATTAAATAAACTGGCATTGCATTGACGTACTTATGTGCTTAATATCATCCTTGAGCTTGCCTCTGCTGCTTTTATTGCAAGGGGGAATTAAGAGAAAACAAAAAGATTAAAGCTTTTTTTTCCTCCCGTGTCTTTTGGAACAGTTTGCTGAATTCCATTCAGGGCACAATGTGTTGCTTGCCTCCTGTGCACACAAAAAGCATTTGGTGCTAGACATTAATGTTCTTTTCATGATGAGATTGTCGCTATTTATTAAAGGTAAATTTCTCCATAAGGTTCTCCTTATGTTTGCAATGCAGACTTTATTTAAAATCAATGTCATCATCATAATAATTTTTTGAGTTATTTATGAGTCTTAATGCAATGGCTGTTTGTGTAAAAGTACTTTAACCAGTCAATGAAAAATAGGTTGATCTCTCTACTACGTTTGGCTCCTAGTTTTCCCTTTTCCTCAGAAGTGAAAGAGGAAGTAATGAAAGTCTTTCACCCAACAACACCTACTGGTCCTGGAGAGAGATGGTAACGTTTTCATCAACAGAACTGGAGACTGTCAGGAAACATATGGGAATAACTGCAGTTCCTTTATTCATGTGATAATCACGGTTACAATTAACAAAGGAGGTACTTCTTTTGTCACAAGACCGTAAGAAGCAACACTTTTCAAGTATTATGTGCTCCTACCTTTCATAATGACAACCAGGGTTCCACTGAATAAAAGCAGTGTGTCATAAAATGCGTCTGGCTCTTCGAATTTGTCCCCAAAGTGTTAAAAGTGGTAATGAGTATTTTCTTCATCGTTTCTACCTTTGAAATGTTGGGGCTCTTGATGAGCCTCGTGTTTTGCTTGACATTCTACATGATGTTTATCAGATTGTGGAAAGCTCAGATCATATTATAACTAAAACGTCTGCAATCTGAGCTGCTGGTCATTCAATCCAAACTGCTCAACAGGCGTTAACATTAAGCAACTATACAACTCACCGCTCTCATCTAATAGTTACAAATGGGTTATGTATCAGTCATGGCAATGATATCTGAAGCAAAGAGATGATCATTATTACTTGATTATTGTTAATGGAGGAAGAGGGGTGATAGTGTTTCATGATGGTTCTGGCCTTTGACCCTGCTCGTGTGCCCTGTTTGAAGCTGGATCAAGATGAGTAGGTGGAAGAGAATCTGAGACATAATTATACGGAAGAAAGTGATTCAGAGTATTAAGATGTACAAAATGTGATATTATTAACATCATCAACATTTCTCATGTGATGGTGGGAGCAGAGGCAGAGCTGAGATTCTTTTTTTGTCTTTTCACGTCTAGGATTGTAGCGGACGTTAATAAAAGCTGGTACAGAGGTAGAAGTCAATCCTAATTGGTGTGGATTTTATTCTTTCACATTAAAGCTGCAGTATATAACTTTTAAAAATATGTTATTTTACATGCTTGTTAAAATTGTCACTATGTCGTGACAATATATTGAGAGATAATCTGTGAAAAATGGAGTTCATCTGCCTTTTCCCAGTGCTGCAGTATCTGGTGACGTTATTAAATAGAATGTTGACTACAATGTGCAAATGACTCACTAATAACTTACAAGGTCTCTACCTATATCGACTTCAACTAGTTTTACCTATAGTTAGATTCATGTTTGGCTGTTATCCCCAAGGCAGCTTAACGGAAATCAAAAGACAGAAGATAAATTGTAACGGAGCAAATACTAGAAAATGAAATATTCAAAGATACACATTTGGATGAAAATTCATACAAATCAACCCATTTACATTTCCCCAAGTCGTTGCTCTTCTTCAAGCTCATTGGTAGAGCACACACACCATGTGGAGAGTTGAGATGTAACAATACAATATTAATATCTGTATCAGTATTGATCCATCCATCCATTTTCTGTTCACCCTTTGTCCCTAATGGGGTCGGGAGGGTTGCTGGTGACTATCTCCAGCTACGTTCCAGGCAAGAGGCGGGGTCAACCTGGACAGGTCGCCAGGCAACACAAAGACATACAGGACAAACAACCATGCACACACACTCACACCTAGGGAGAATTTAGATAGACCAATTAACCTGACAGTCATGTTTTTGGACTGTGGGAGGAAGCCGGAGTACCCGGAGAGAACCCACGCATGCACAGGGAGAACATGCAAACTCCATGCAGAAAGACCCCGGCCGGGAATCGAACCCAGGACTTTCTTGCTACCAACTGCGCCACTGTGCAGCCATCAGTATTGATATTGAAAACAATTGCAGATTGGGTATTGATCACAATGTCCTCACCCATAAGGGCAGATCTACTCAATCTAATTCTATGCTATATGCTCTGAGCTTTTTTATTTATTTTACATTATATTTAGAATTCCTAAATGCATTTTGGTCAGTTTCAGTTTATTTTAAAGTTGTCTGATATATTGCTAATTGCACTGACTGAACAGATTAAAATTAATGTTTCTATATGTTTGACCAAGCTTGTGAAGCTATTGGCGTATTTAACTCTCCTGTTATGTTACAGGTCAAATTGACCTGTTTTTTTTTTGTTTTTGTTTTTTTTTAATAGTTGGAAGTATTTCTTTTGCATGAAACTTTTTCTATTTGTCTTAATAGGTGCACTTTACATATAAATAGAAAATGTATTCATTTTACACATTTGCAACCCTTCCTGCATCTACTTTTTACATAGATACTGTTTGGGTCAATTTGACCCGGCAGTCAAGTTGAAGTGCCAGAAAAGATTAAAAAATGTCCAATTCTATGTTTCCTTGCAGATATGAACCATATTTTACCACACACACAAACACAACACACCACACACATACACACACAAGCCCACTTTCTCACTATTCTTTTTACTTCACTATGAAACTGCGAGAAAGCAGGTGTTCATACAACTTTTGTTGTATGAACAGAAAATGTTCCTCTCAACATTTTCTGTTCCCATGGTCAAACTCCACACACACTGAATGGACATTCAGCTGAAGTGGGGGGAAACATAAATACTCTCTATTTGACTAATCAGCGGGTCAATTTGACCCTGAACAGTATATGTGTCTTAAGTTCAATTATAAAAATCACCCATTGAAAAAAAGTCAAAATGTAATATAAAATCTGTGAGAAAAGATACATTTCCAGGAAATTATTGTTTTTTTTTGTTTGTAGGTTTATTTCAGTTAACATAAACAATGTAAATTCCATTTTTTTATGTCCAAGTGAGTAAATAAGTAAGTTGTCGTCATTAATCCTTTATTTGTGAGAAATAGAAAAACATAATTGCACAAATATTGATTGAAATGGTTAGTATTGGAGTTAATAATCAGATACAAAAATGTTTTGGAGGATTTTTTTGGTTTCTGACACTACACCATGTTCTAAATTATTATGCAAATTGGATTTTAGTGTCTTAAAGATGACATTTTTGTTGTGCAATTAAATTTATAGATGGTATTGTGTGTCAGGGCTCTTTTAATCACTATAATTAATTAATTAGAGTTGGTTGATTAGTTTGTCTGGTGAGCTCAATTAAAGGAAATCTACTTAAGAAGGATGTTCCACATTATTAAACAGGCCACAGGTTTCAAGCAATATGGGAAAGAGAAAGAATCTCTCTGCTGACGAAAATCATCAGATAGTGTAGTGCCGTATGACAAGGTATGAAAACATTAGATATTTAACGAAAACTGAAGCGAAGCGTTATCGTACTGTGAAGAGATTTATGGCTGATTCATAACAAAGATGGGTTTGTACAGATAAAGAC
This sequence comes from Xiphophorus maculatus, assembly GCF_002775205.1. Taxonomy (NCBI): domain Eukaryota; kingdom Metazoa; phylum Chordata; class Actinopteri; order Cyprinodontiformes; family Poeciliidae; genus Xiphophorus; species Xiphophorus maculatus. The sequence continues at coordinate 32,977,165 of NC_036446.1, read as the reverse complement.
AAAATGAGGAAGGTTTCTGTTAGACAAATTCATTGGATTAAGAGAGCAGCTGTTAAAATGCCCTTACAAAGCAGCAAACAGTTATTTGAAGCTGCTGGAACCTCAAGGTGGAGGATCCTCAAGAGGCTTGCAGTGCATGAACCTACTATTGGGCCCCTAACCAGAGCTCACAAGCAGAAACGGTCGCAGTGGGCCCAGCCGTACATGAAGATTCATTTTCAAACAGACTTGTTCACTGATGACTGCTGTGCAACCCTGGATGGTCCAGATGGACGCAGTAGTGGATTAGTGGTGGATGACCACCACGTCCCAACACGACTGTGATGTCAGCAAGGAGGTGGTGGAGTCATTTTCTGGGTCGAAATCATGGAGAGAGAGAGAGAGAGAGAGCTGGTTGACCCCTTCAGAGTCCCTGAAGGTGTGAAAATGACCTCAGCAAAGTATATGGACTTTCTGACTGATCACTTTCTTTCATGGTTCAACAAGAAGAGCCGCACCTTCTGTAGCAAAATCATCTTCATGCATGACAATGAATGCTGCAAGGAATACCACTGTGTCATTGGCTGCTATGGGCATAAAAGGGGAGAAACTCATGGTGTGGTCACCATCCTCCTCTGACCTCAACCCATTGAGAACCTTCGGAGCAGGGGTGTCGAAGTCCAGTCCTGGAGGGCCGGTGTCCTGCAACTTTTAGATGTGCCTCTGCTGCACCACACCTGAATAGAATAATTAGGTCATTAGCAAGGCTCTTTAGAACTGATCTACACAAGGAGGAGATAATAAACCATTTCATTCCAGTGTTTTGTATCTGTGGCACATCTAAAATCTGTAGGACACCGACCCTTGAGGGCTGGAGTTTGACACCTGTTTTTGTATATCTGATCGGTATCAGTCGATACTAGACCTGACATTTTGGTATTGGAAGTGAAAAAAATGGATCAGTGCAGAGGCTACAGTCCTCAAGTTGTCTTGTGTTTGATTTCCGGTCTTTGGCTATTTGCTGCATCTAGCGAGTGTAAAAAAACAACAACAACAAAAAAACCCACAAAATAAAAAATTACTTTTAGATAAATAAGATGAATAAATAGATTAAAGAAACCCATCCCTTTGAAAAAGGTCAAATTTTATTCCCAAATACTACCATAAAAAGGTCAATCAAATCTACAGTCCTGACCGCTTGACCAATTAAAATCTCCCATGGAACTGACACTGCACTGAAAAATGATTCAAAGTATTTATCTATTCTACAGTCTTAAGTTCTGAAAGTCCTGGCAGAAATAAGGTCAGGGATTAGAGTGAACATGACTGTGGTGTAATCACTACATTTCTGTCCAACCATCCAGGCTGTAAGTATATGAAGGACCAGCGCCAAGTCTGGCCTGATGTTTTTTGTCATCCTGCCAGTTGAAACATCCTCTGGATAGTTTCAAAAGTGATGCATCCGCCTTTGATATATTCTTAAGCACACATCAGACACAGTCAAATATTAATCTGCCAAACTTTCCTGCCAAACAACATCTGTCAGAGAACATGATCTGATTCTCAACTTTTGTTTTTTTAGGCTTGCAAAAATATCCCCCCCGCCCCCGATCCCCCCAAACCCCACCGCCCCATCTCTAGAACATTCATCCTCGCAGCAATGCGTGTGTTTGCGCTGTTATTTACCAATTCATAAAAATTCAAATACTCCGAATAAAATGTAGCAAACAGAAGAGCAACTATAAGCATGAAAACACATCAGATTTATTCTGCCTGCCTTGTTTACTGGTTCACGGAACACTGCATGCAAACAGAATGCAAATGCATTTGATTTAATCAGGTGATGCTGAGGTAATTGTATTTGGAGAAATGTCCAAGATTTTTTTTTTCCTTTATTATCAGTGGGGAGTGTGTGTGTGTGTGGTGGGGTAAAGAAGGGAGGGGGGGTTATGAAATCCATCTTAAACAAAAGCTATCATCACTTCCAAGCCTTGTGATCTTCTTTTGTCACATGCGGATGTGGATGCGTCTTTAATTTCCTTTCAATTAAAAGTAAATATTCGCCTTTATTTTTTCCCCCACTGTGAAATCCAAACAAGAGAAGTCAACACAAGCAGACAGGTGAGGAATATTCATTTATAACTGCCTGCCATTTTCCCTTTCTTTTTTCATTGCTGACACTGATTATGTGATTCAACAGGCAGCCCTGTGCCTGCATGCCTTCACCACTTTTATCAAACCCATCCATAAGTTTGCAACAAAAGCAAAAAAAAAAAAAAACAGAAAAGGGAAGAAATCCTTCCTACCTGCTTGTCTCGTTCAAAGCCAGATGGAACAGACAGGCAAACAGCAAACAAGCACAACATAACACAACTTTACTTCATCATTAAATGGTTGTTAATCCATGTCTCCTGTGGCTACAGTCGCTTTGATCAGAGCAAAATTGTCACAAAGATGCAGATTTTCTGTCCCTTTCGTCGTGCGCTAGCTCATCATTGTATGCATCGTATGTAGCAGTCATAGACAGAAACAGCTGACAATGTAGCCCCTTTGTAGTAATGGTGTTAGAATGAAGACTTAAAGCAGTTTGTGGGGGAATTAAGGCATCAGCAATGAATAATTTTGTTAGGGAAACTGAGAGAACTAGATAAAAGTTATTGTAATTCTGATTTCCTGTATCCTCACTATTGATCTGAGTTATGTGATATTTATTTGTTTGAACATAGCTTAAATCTTGTAGTGTGCTGTTGGTCCATTCAGCTTGATGGTTGATGGGTTGTTTGACAGACGACCATATGAATGTCTAAATGATCAAAGCAGTCCTAAATAGTAAGTTTTACAATTATACAAATATTTCTCACACAGCTGCTGAACTGCTTCAGATAAACACTGTTTGGTATTATGACTTTTACTTTGCTGGTGGTAAATTCCTTTGGCTTCTGTCTCAAAAAAGTTGAAGCAGTTGTAAAACAACAACACTGGATTAAATTTTTTAATTTTGCATCAGGAAGGACACTGGTTTACCTTAAGTAATACTGAGTCAAGGACTTGATTGAATTTCACTGATGTCGTTATGAGGTCACATTTCACTGTGTAATATGATATAAATTTAGTTATCCCATCCCTCCCCTCTCCATGCCCTGTGCTGGGGACTCTTGTTTGTGCTTTTAAGCTTTGTATCTTCCTGTGTGCTCCAGGACAAATGATGGATGGCCCCATCCTTTACAAATGTTTTATTGCATCTGTCATAAGCCAGAGGTGGTATCTGCATACTGCTTGTGCATTAACCCACCACAGTGCATGCGATATAGGAATACACATATATGTGCAAACAAAGCAGTTGATTTGAAGTAGTTGAGAGATGGAAGGCCTCTCTGTGCATGTGCACTATAAAAATCATGGCTATGCGTTGGATGTTTGTTGATATTTCACTCCTCCTTTGTAGCTGGGTTGTTTTTTATTGAAAATGTCTCAGACATTACAAATGAAGTTTAGTGTGCTGAAAGCAAAGAAAATAACTACAGAAAATATATGTGTAGTAGTTGTGTGCAAGTGTTATTGATGAGGGGAAAAGTTCATTTTTTGGGTAAAATTTTTTAAATGCCTTTTTTTTATTACTTCAAATCACATTTACCAGTTTTTTTATATTGTCAGTTGTATTGTATTGTATTCAGACTCAAAGCTGGGGCACATCAGTGGTTTTTCCTAAACTCCACAGGTGTTTCCAGGCACCTTCTCACAGATCTCAGTTTTTAGATCTTCCCACAACTTCATCATAGGGTTGAAATCAGAGCTTTGAGATGGCCATGACAAAACATGTTGGTGTTAAGCTACTATGTTACCAGGTTGGCTGTATGCTGAGGGTCATTGGAAGACCAATCGGCACCCAAACCTTTACTTCCTGGCTGATGTCTTTAGATGTTACTTTAATAATTTTACTTAATTTTCTTTCCGTATGATGTTATGAAGTGTACCAGTTCCTCCTGCAGCAAAAGAGACCCATAACATTATGTTTCCACTCCCGTGCTTCACAGTTGGGATGGTACAAGCAACCCATTTAGCATCTAAGCGTTGTCATTATGTCCAAGTAGTTACACCTGCTCAGTGTAGGGTGTCACAGGGTGTAACACAATTTACAAGACAAAAGGCTGGGGTCAATAATCAAAGGAAACTCAGCTCAAGTCAATAATGTATTTTTCCAGCTTGTCTGTCTGGCTTAGAGCCATACAAACACAGAGGAGAGTAAAAGTACCTCAAGGTTTCCAAAGCCAAAACAACAAACAAAAATTCACCCCATTATAGCTCAAGAACAGAACTACTCTTGTATAAAATGAAGAACATAAACTGCAATCACAAAACGTCCTGACTGGCCACAAAAACAGGGGAAAACTTAGTCAAAAGTAAATGACGGAGAACCTCTACCAAACTCCCCATCAGGACTAACTTACAAAAGTTCAAATGTCAAAAATGAGTCATCTCAGAATGTGAAACCTCACAGTTCAGACGTAACAAGATCACAGGACAAATCTCCCAAAACAAACATGTTTGTCCCTGTGTGCATTTGCAAACTGCAGTCTGTTATTTATTATTTATTTTTTTCATAGTTCTACTTTGAGTGTAAGGACTTCTTCCTCACTGAGTGGCCTTTCAGCCAACGTCACTGTGGATCAGTTAACTCACAGCCATGACATCATAATCTGGCCTTTCCCTTGTTGTTGAAGGAGACAGTAATCTGTCTGCATGCAAACTAGTGAAATCAAGGAAAATTACAAAAAGTAATTATTTGAAATTTTTTTGCTTCCAACCATTTAGTAAGACAATGATTTGTCTCTAGTTTCACAGCTGAAACCTTAAAGTAGTTGCTTGGTTCAAGTATCTTTGGGTCTGTGTTAAACTACCTTTTTTATTTTCCTTTTCTCATGACAGTTGTTTAAAATGTTGTGTCTAAACTTGTTTATTCTTGAATTAGTTTTGGGAATTTTTTTTCCTCTCTGATTCAACTGGAAACTGAGATGAAGACTTTGAAGGTATGCTGACCTTCTCCACTGTCGCAAACATTTCAGTGAACTCAGGGCGTCACAACTGTTTGTTCTGACGTCTTTTCTGTGCATTTCCTCCGTGGAGGTAAGCAAATACATGTAGCTGTACAACTTGTAACACCATTATACATTCATATATATTTATATATATATGTGAAAACACTGTGTGTATGTATATGTAAATGAGTTATCTTTTACCTTGTATTTTATGGGTTGTCTGGGTGTTTTCTTCCTAACCTTGCCTTTCCTCACTTCCGCAGCAGTAGCCCATCATAACTTGGTGAGTTACAGAGGTTCCTGACTTTTCCTCGCTCCTGTTTTGTTGTTTTGACCCTGCACTCTGCGAGGAATTTTTGAATAACAGATCTTGCAGCCCTATGTGGTTTTCAGAGCGGCATCATGCAAAATGAATAGGGGGTGGCACATTTTATTGAAGTTTGATTTAAAGATGGGTGGGCTGGAGTGTGAAGGACAGAGACGGGAAGAAAAGAAGGAAAGAAAAGGGGGGGAATCTCATCATAAATTATTTTACTCATATTCAGCCCCGCTGATGCATGTTGAGTTGGTAAATAATGCATCACCGCAGTGCATAATTAGGGCAACAACACTATTCTTCTCTCTCACTCACGCTTCAGTTTTGCTATGTAGCTGTTTCATTGTTCTTCCCAGCTTAATGGACAAAGAGGCCACCTGATTGATCTGTGAAAAACGGCCTAAATGGCCTGAAAGTGCTGCTGCTGCTTTTGCACAGTGTGAGGTGGCATTATTTTTTATTATTATCGCTTTAAGATTTATGTTTACATTTAACAGATATAGGTTATCAAATGAAATCTTATTATCATTTGGACACCAAATAAGCAAAGGTAATGTGTCCTGGAACACAGGAGGTGCCTCGGTAATGTTTGTCGCAAGCTATGAATATTGGCTTCACAGATTCATTACAGAGCAAATGACCTCGTCGTTGATTCTAATGCAATGTGACAAAATGCAAAGCGCTGTTAAAAGGGCGGGAGGGGGGGAGGAGGGGACAGGGGAGATAGGAAAGAAGAGGTCATTATTTAATATATGTGTCTGGATATGTGTGCGTGTGTGTGTGTAGGGGGGGTGAGTGTGTGTGTCCTGCTCTCTGTCGTCTTCTTTCCACTGTGGATAACACCTTTTCAGAAGAACTGCCTTGAAGCATTATCCCCTAGACATGATACATGGCTAATCTTCAGCTTTGAGCCATTACGCTACAGTTATCTGTGACCCCCTCTCTCTTTATATCATTACAGTTAAAGTCCATAAAAGTGTGTTTAGACAAAGATGAAGGCATTACCTGCTCAGAAACCCCAAGTGCTATTAGAGGCTTAGGCCCCTGCTGGCATGCACTGGATATTAAATATCCTTTATCTTAAACTCTCTCCCTCTCACTGTGCTCAAGGTAAGCTGATATCTCACTCTGCTTTGCCTTATATTGCCACTGGCGTAATAAATACACAGATAGCAATGGTTCGAGTTTGTCCTGGTCTCAAACGATTATGTGAGGCATGCCCTCCTTTTTTACAGTAGGGGAGAAGAGCTTGTATTTATTTTCCGGGAGAAGGTAAGGAGGGATACAGTTACAAAGCCAGACAGAGTGGAGGAGCAGTTTGACTTCTTCGCTGCAGTCGGATGGAAGGCTGAGCTTTGGACTTGTAGACAATCTTGAACAAATTGTCATCTTGTAACATTTATGTCCAGAAATATACACACTTCTGCACTTGTCCACAGGTGTCCTGGTCCACTCCTGCTGGACAAACTGCTCCAGTAGAATGGTGCCTTCTCCAGATGTTCCAGCTCCTTCCACAGATGTTCAACAGGATTTAGATCAAGCCTCATGGAAAACTGGTTCAGAATAGTCCAATGATTTGCTCTTAGCTGTTTGTGGGTGTTTCTATAGATAGCATCTTTTTTGTTCAGGCCTCTTTCATGTTTGTTTTTATATGATTCTACTGAACCTCATTTTAAAAGGAATGTCTGATTGTTGCTGGTTAAATGTAAGTTTCAGTACATTTTTATTTACTATTACTTTTATCATTTTCAAGTAATTCCAGTGACCATTGTGGGCTTCTCAGTCATTCACACAGAGGAAACAATAATCTGAGCCAATCTATGTGTGCACATATTTATATCTTTGATATATATATATAAATACACAGGCCTTGGACAGTCTACCTGAATGTTTGTTGTGTGTTATTTTGTTAGCTCATGGACATATACATGTTCCTGCCAGATATGAAAATGATTTCTGATGGGCAAAGTGATGTTCATCCCTTCAAATATAACAATGTGAAAGGAGTACAAATTTAGAAAACAAACTGTTATTTTTCCTCTACATTTTATTAGAGAATGTCATGTAAAAATGATCTGTACCAGTCTCAATAATCAACAGATATTTTTATTGACAAATGACAAGACTTTGCAATGTTTCCGCTGATATGTTGAGCATCTTGGCGTTGAGCTCCAAGTACTCTGAGGTTGGAAGGCCTCTTGCCATCACCCTAATCTTTAGCTCCCTCTGTAGACAGCATCCTAAAACTGAAACGAAGAACAGTTCTAACAATTGAGAGTCCTATAAAAAATGCAATAATAAGTTGGACATTATGAGTTTAGTTTTATTATTTTTGCTTTGATTTAAGCATTTAATGTTTGATTCTGTTGCTGTGTTTCTGGTAACAAGTGCTGCTTTTACCTCAGTGCCTCAGTTTCCTGGTCTTCAACAGCTGCTTCCCATCTGCTCATTCATTCACCTGTTCAGCATCCATTAATCAGAGTCCATAGCATAAATACTACTGGGTTGGTCCATATCAGATCCTCTGTTGTCCTCACCCTGTTTTTCCTTTCATAAAATTATTTATCATTATTTCTCCATTTGGATCCCCATGCTGAACATCTATTGCTTGTACCAGAGTCTGTACACTAAGTTGTTCCTTGAGTCCAAACAGTTCTATAGAATATTTGTACCCTCTATCAGACTGTGCATTTAACACTAAACATTCGATTCTGTAGAATTCATTGTCATCACCAGGTAACCAGGATTACTTTCCATCTTTTGGATGTCCAGAAACATCCAACAGACGAAATAGCTCAGGATAACCTACTCAGGTCTAACTATAAGTTTTATCAAACTGGAAAGTTTTAAGGGGCTGCACAGTGGTGCAGTTTGTAGCACTATTGCCTTTCAGCAAGAAGGTCCTAGGTTTGATTGTATGGAGTTTGCATGTTCTCCCTGTGCATGCGTGGGTTCTCTTTATTGGTGTGTCTCCTTAGGTGTGTGTATGTGTGCATGGTTGTTTGTCCGGTTTGTCTATGTGTTGCCCTGCGATGGACTGGTGACCTGTACAGGGTGACATCACCTCTCGCCCACCAGCACTCCTCCCAACCCCAATGGGATAAGGGTGTAAAATGGATGGTAAACAGGTTGTCTGCCTCACAGAGTAATGGGAGCTAGTTCCACAGGAGCCAGTCCTTCAGACTGGTAAATCATGGAAGGTTTGTAGTTCTGTAGGACTTTTCCCATTTTGTTAAAAGTGACAAAACAAACACATCAGGAAAGGCTTCCTTCTAAACTATGAGAATTAGCATATATTTGTTTAAAAGCAACATTCCCCCTTTATTTGGCAGTATCGCATAAAAGATTTGATTTGATATTCAACTATGAAAAATGAAAAACTATGAACAACTGTGCTGAATTTGGTTGTTAAGTCTTTCATTTCACAGCTTTCTTTACAAAAAGAAAAATCTGTTAAGATGCTGTAAAAAGTTTTTCTTTTTGCTCTGCATTAAGTCACTTTCACAACTTTCATTACTCCTGTCATGGCAGCCAGGGGTAGCCTGCTGGGGAGATGGTGTTTCTCCTAGCTATAACCCCTGGTCTCCAGAGTGTGGAGGTCAATGAGATTAACCTAAAGTTCTTTCTCTTCCATTATGTACACTAAATTGCACCCACTTACAGACAAGAAAAAGAAAAGGGAATCACGTATGGGCTGATATCTATTTAAAATCTAATCCCTTTGGGGGAATTCCTCAGCCTTTCCATTTTTCTTATGTTTCTGCCTATTGCCTGCGGGCTCTGCTGTGCCGTGGTGCGAAACAACCCCATTCAAGAAGGTGCTATAACCTCGCCCCTGTTCATATTAACTGTAGATTCATCTATGCTAATTCAGCAGACACTTAAGATTATAACTCTTTTCTTTTTCTAAGCTCACAACCCGTATTTCTCTTTCTCTACCAACGAAGCTTGCTCTGATAATTTACTGTTTCCTTATTTCTATGTTAGAAAAAATATTTGACTATTCCCTCAGGTTTCCTGATATTTTTGAAGCACTAAAAAGACCGTGTTCCTTTCAGTATTCATGAACGTTTTGGACAATGCGACAAGTAAGTACTATAAACAAAATCTGGCAAATGTAACTTTGAATTGGGAGTAGTGGCCAAACTACAGGTGCGCTAATTAACAATACCTCACTCCATGTCATAAGCAACGGTCTAGAAAGTGACCGCGTATACTAAACATGGAGAGATTGTTTAGTTAAAGAGGAAGTGGAAACAAACTAATCTGACAGCTATAAATACTGCAAATAGATGTATCACATATTCAACCTTGTATAATCTGCCTTTGTTTTGGGGATGTTAAGGTTGACTCACTTCCTTTAAAGTTCTCTTTCATGCAGACCTGGCATTAATTTGCAAAAACGCAGTTGTTTAGCTCAAACTATATTTACTGACCAGGGGAGCAGCCACAGCAACATGTGAAAGAAACAGAGCGAATGACTAAAGGCTCCCCAGATCAAATGGATAAAAACCAGTCTGTTTCCATATGTATAGTCTTTGGTCTTGGCATTTTTTTTAACAGTCTTACTAAGATCCAAGAAAAAACACAAACATATTCCTGAAATATTATAAAGATTGGTTCTAAAATTTCAAAAATACTTATTTGCATTACAGCAGTCTTCCCCGTCTGCTGACCAGTTTTGTGTTTGCTTCCTTTGGCATTTTGATTACTTTCGGTGATGACCTCCAGGTCCTTCAGATTTGAAGGCCCTTCTTGACTTCACCTGGCTCCTGCCACAGATTCTGTATCAGCATTTTCCATAGTACTGCATGGACTAATTGTATGTGTTCACAGTTAAAGCTGCAGCATTACTTAGAATATTTCTACTATTTTAAAGTATCCACATATTTCGTCATCCATCCCAATTTTATAACAGTATTGCGTCCCCCACTGCTGTCTAATTTCATCTTTTTCTAAGGGTATTGATTGTCTGTTAAGAATCAGGTTATGGGGTCTCGGCATAGGTTGCCATGGCAGTAGACCTCAGTAAGGAAGAGGACCTGCATCGCCATAATGACAATGTTCAAGCTGAAGACTGAGACCAGTTTGTTCCCTGAGTATCAGTCAGGAGAAAATATTGTGACTGGCTTAAAGGAACTTCTCCAGTCACGGCGTGTGAATGAGGATCAGCAGCTGATCAGAGCGTCACAAAGCGTGGAGGTGTTCATGTTGTCAGCGCTCTGTCATGCTGTGACCATCGTCTCTATTTTGCCATTGGTATGTTTACTTTATGCATTCCGCAAATTACTTGTGAGAGTGCATGAAATGATCTGAAATATTGCATAATGTTAACCACTGTCCATAGGATGATGTACAGCAGCCGTATTGTATATGTCAATGGAATATTGAAATGTAAATTCATGTAAATATTACAGATTATGCAAGGTCAAGTTAGCCTTTCCCAATAAAAGATTACTGTTCATGGCATTTTAGCATGTCACTATTTTATGGAAAAAATATAGTAATGTATGTGACATACATGACCTGACTGTGTCTCACACTCAAAATATTTCCTACGAAAAGCCAAGCAATCCAAGAGAGAGCAGTTGTCAAGATGAAGTTTATCAGCAGGTTCTGATTGATGATGTTCCTTTCTTTAGAAGTGCAAAAGTTCCTTCTTGATGACAGCCTCAGTGTAAGCAGACCAGGACAGGTTGGCAGAGGTTTGTGTAGGAGATGAGTCCCACCCCTGCTGTATCACCAGCAGACTTCATGGTGGGGTTGCTGCCCGGCAACAGTTGGAGGTGTAGAGGTTCTAGAGCAGGGGTTTAATGTGGGGAGATCATGTTTGGAGTGATGTGGACCAAGTTTAACAGAGCAGGGTTAGGTTTAGAGAGGAAGTCCTTTATCCAGAGAGGGTTTAGTGGGGGGAAGTCTGAGGTCAGACAGTTTGCTGATCAGAATATCAGGTGACAGTGTTGGACCTTCAATACATAAATTCCTTTTAATGACCAAACAGCATTTTTCAAAGTCATTTTGTTATTCTGTTGAGACCTTCATTGATTTGATCTTGCTTATTAGAGGAACTGACAGAAAGCCTGCACTTCATTAAAATACTACATGACAAACACTTTGACAAACTATTTCTACAAAAGCAAGTCACATTTAAGGAACAAGTCACACATTGACTCGGCCCTGAATTGATATTATTAAATGTTCAGAAAACAATCTTAACAGTTGCAATGATGATAAAGATTGCTTGTCATTTAGCAGATTCCACTATTCTGAAAGGTGGTGATAGTCGTTGTTGCGGGTGTGACAGATTAGGCAGTGACCTGGACCATGTAACGTTCTGGTTATGAATCGCCCCTGTGGAAAGGTGAGCACCATGACAACCCTGTGATGGATGGTGCCAACGTCCAATTAAGCATTTGTCACCAGGCTACTGAGGCCTTTCTTCCCTCAGATCCATCTCTCTTTCCTGCGTTGGGCCCATTAGTTTACTACACACCCAGGCACTCATAGAAAGCCTCAAACTACTACGAGAGAGGAAGAGGATTCAAGGTCTTGTGTGTGTACTTTAGACCTATGGATTTTCTCTTACATTCTTAGAAACACATCCACATCCACAATGCTTTAAAGTCTTGGGTTTCCCTCACATTTGTCTGGAGGATTGAAACTTTTTATGTGAAAATTTTAACAACTTTTAAAATACGGTACTTCATTAATCCCAAAGGGAAATTAAATGATATAACTCATTATAGATGTTTCTTCAAAGAGTTGCTGTGGTTTTCCCGAAGAGCCCTCTGACTGACAACACTTTGTTGTTGTATGGCAGTCTGATGAACACTCAGTTGCCTGTGTCGTTTTTCATTTTATGTGTAATCCTTCTTTGTGTATTTCTTTCCAAAGGTTCCAAATCGATCAATCAATTAATCAATCAAGTTGATTTGTATAGCACATTTCAGCAAAAAGACAGTTCAAAGTGCTTTACATCATAAAAACATAAAAACATCATAAACACATCAGAGTCACCAATTATGAAACCAGTAAGACATTGCATTTTGTCAAGAGATATTGGTAAAATCATCAATACACATGAAATATGTATTGCTTGATTGATAGACTGATACAGAACCAGCCTGCTTTATCAGATTGATTGTTTTTTAAGTCTGTTTCTGATGCTGTTGTCCTAACAGATGGCAGAAAAGACTGAACTCTCCACAACAGACTAAGAGAAGATCTGCAGCATCTCACTGAAACACTGAAGGACTGAAGCCTCATCAGAAAAATGCAGCCAGAAGAATGTTTGTTTGGTTATTGTGCTCCACTCAGACTTTTATGTCTGAATAATTTATATGTCAGAGGTGATCAATAATTGTTAAGTTACAGTCCCTTCCAAAAATATTAACACCCTAAGTTTTAAGCAAACGAACAAAAAAAAGAGTCATCCAGTGCAAAATTTGATCTCAATGTAAATGTCACTGTTATGGAAAGGTCTCAGAGCTTTCTTAGAGAACAAACAGCATCATGAAGACCAAGAAACTCAGTAGGCAGGTAGGGAGGAGTTTGTGTAGCAATTTAATCCAGAATCAGAAGACACAATATCCCAAACTATAAACTTCTCTTGTGGGACGTCCTCCTTCCATCATCTGAACATGGTAAACATTTATTTTGGCTGTCCATCTGAGTAGAGAGAGGTCAGGCAAGAGGAACTTCAATCAGAGACGTAGAGAAGAGACCTTAGGAGGGAACATCTGGTGACAGGACAACTACATATTATCCAGTCCAAAAATCAGGCTTATATGGAAAAGCAACAAGAAGAAAGCCATTATTAATAAAAGCCATAAGAAGTCCCATCGACAGTTTGCTACAAATCATGTAGGAAACACAGCAAACATCTGCAAGAAGGTGATGTGTTCAGATGAGACCAACATTGAAATTTTAGTCTATATGCAAAGAAATCTGTGTGGCAGAACTGCAGTAAGGCCTTTCATCCTTCTGTCAGTCCATGGATATAAATCAGATGATTTATACTCCTGTCTTTGAATGGCCCAGTCAAAGTCCAGATCTAAAGCCAATCAATGGCAAAAAAATGTATTATTATTAATAATAATAATAATAATAATAATAATAATAATAATAATAATAATAATAATAATAATAATAATAATAATAATAATAATAATAAAACTGATGTTTACATATGTTACCTATACAATCTAACTGAGCTTGACTTATTTTTGGAAAGAAGAAATAGCAAAAACGGTTCTGTTCAATAATATTCAGATATGAAGAACTGGTACAGCTGCATGTTTTAGTTCTTTCTCTGGTTTAACACAACTGGATCAAATGATGGCTCATTAGAAGACCTAAGAAAAACACTGACAAGCTGAGGAGGTTGTTACTACCACCAGGGAGAGAACTGAAACATGCAGGATGCCACTCCAACACCCACTATGGACACCCCTGATCTATAAAGAACACTACTCTATTTTTTTCCTCTACTTCACAGTTCTACAATACTTTTGTCATATAATAAATCAAAATAAAATGTGTTGTAATTTGTTGTTTTAACATGAGTTCAGAAAAAGTTCAAAGTGTGTGAACAGTAACACTTTTTGGATTCCCTCAGAAGTGTAACAGCCTCAAATTGATTCGTTCATGCATGTTTGAGAGATCCTTCAATCTCCCGTAGCAACCATTCAGCTGTGCAAAACACCTGGGTGGACCGAGCACCGTCTTGGAGGACGGAGCTCCTTCATGGAGCTGCAGTTTCCAAGTTTCTGAGCATGTGCCTCACAGAGCAGCCCTCTCAGCCTACTCAGCTTCTTCAAACTAGCAGTAGCAATTTAAAATATAATATAATACGCTGTAAAAATGTCTTTTAGCATCAGTGAGATTTAAGCTAGAAACTACATAAAAACAGGTCAGCTAAAGGATGATGCATTCCTCTGTCCTGTCAGAGGTTCTTTATGGGTTTATTACCAAAAACTTGACCGTCAGATATTCTTAATCTCCCCTGTGCAGTTTTTATGCCAGATGCTCAAATTGTCCTTACTTTCTTCAGTTCTCTAAGAACACATTGCACAAATGCTTTCACGGTATAGTCCACACAGACTGGACAGAAGATGAATGAAAAAGCAGCCAAAGCCACGTGAGAACCTTAGAGATACTGATGAATAATGCTCAAGACCACGTCAAAGGACCTGACAACAATATATCTCCATGGAAACAATGTAGCAAGAAATTAAGGGTGATTTAAAACTTCCACACGGCACACTACGTGTCCACATGCTTGAAAAAGTCATTCAGCCTCATCTTTCCTCAAGTCCATCAACAAAAGTCTCAGACTTTTAAGGCTACCTTTGGTTGAACTTAAGCTTTTCTTTTTTTCCCCCCTCATGTCTTGTGTATCCACTCTGAAATTATAGATGGGTATAATAATAATAATGTCATTTTGTACCGGAATCTTAGTCATTACCTGCAGTAAAGTGCTTCTAATTGATACCACCAGAGAGATAATGATTACAATGCCCTCCAGGAACATATTATTGCAATATTAACCTTTGTATATACTTTTATGCAGAAGACTCTGCCACATTAAGGGATCTCTAAATCTTACTTGTGCGGTGTAATGCCATTACAAAAGAATGGGTACTTGGAGGTGTGCCCTTTTCCTGATTAAGTGTGTCCAAGGGTTTGCGGCCATCTCCAGGAAATGGATGGCATAGAGGAGCAATTGCTAACATCTTTCTCTTTTCTTGCTGGATAAAGCTGCCTTTCTTCCAGCCTTTGTGCACCAGAAATAACCCTGCTTTCAGTGGCATTACTCTTTCTAATGTGTCAAAGAGGGTTGACTTATTCCTGTTTGATCACAAGTGTCTAACAGCGATATCTGCCTCTGTGTGAGTTGGCCAGTTTGACCTGCTTCCTGCACTGTTGTTCAAGAGGACTCAAAGCAAAGTGTCATTTTATTCTGGACACCAAAACTTACTTTGCAACACTGCTTTGCTAAAATAAATAAATAAATAAATAAAACCTAAAAATCAAACAACACTTTAAGAGGAACCAATGCAAAAGTATACATTTTCATTTACTCAATGTCAAAATGCAAATCACCGTTTGCATCACTGATGCTTTCTCTCCCGATTACCCACTCCGCATTATGCTCCAGTACTGAGGTCAAAACATGGGTCAGGACCAGTTCCACAGGGGCATCGGCCCCTTTTGGCCCCTGTCTAGAACCGCCCATGGAGCAGGCAGAAGATGGAAGGTGAAGGGCTGGAGGCAGTAACTGTGTTTCCATTATAAATGTGTGCAAAACGTTGTCAATATTCTGCTAAGGTCGAAAAACAAAACAATGTCATTGTGAGCCTGGCTCTTATATTAAATTGAATATAATTTCAGATTTTTGTACAATTTTTGTCCAGGTTAACTTTAAAAGAGAGCTACTATTGTTACAGGTTAATTTTCTAAACTACAGAAAATGTAATTAAGGATGCTCAAATATATAAAAAAATTGGGCAGACAAAACAAAACATGTTTTGTTCTATTACTTGATTAATTGTCAGAATAAGCGATAGAATACTCGATTACTATAATACACGTTTACAACAGCCCTAATAAAATGTTCATCTGTACACATTTCAGTTTTGGGATGTATTGATTTATTGAATTGTGGCACATTTGGCATTCCATACTCGGCTGCTGTCCAAATGATCGGTGCCGTGTTAGGCTACTGTGTATGACATTCTTTGGACGTGAACTCTAAATGCTACAGGCGAACCGTTCTTTAACAGTTGAGCTTCTCCAGCAGTAACTTCGTTCTACTCCTGGCTGGCTGGTGACCTCCAGCCCAGCGGTGAGGACACGCCTGTTAGCACCGAGAGGCGAAAGACGAGAGGAGAGCGAACTGTACCTGGATTTCAGGTGAGCTCCTCAATGACAGTGGCCGTGTTTCTTTATGTCAGAGTGCTGTGTGCTGTCGGCTGCCTGACCCAGCGCGGAGGGGCCAAGTGAGACTGTGTACTTTCTTCTCCCTGCCTGTGGTGCTCTGTGAGTTGATCTAATAAACTCAAAGTGAGAGGTTGTCTCTCAGGCCAGACCTGTGTTTGGTGGCCGGTTCTTAAACTACAACTGCACGGACAAATGGGAAGAAAAAAAAACATCTTTATGTAAATGTTGGACATTTACATAAAGATGTTGGAGGCAAAATGTAAACTAAATATAAGGCCTCCATTTGTCTTAACACACAGGTAATAACTAAATAAATGTATAAATAAGTAAATAAATGTTACCCTCCCTGGTACAGGTTCTCATACTTTGTTGATGTTCTGTTGCTTACCTCTTTGTTTCAATGGGAGTAACATGATAACTTAGTTTTTGTCAAACTGCACAACCTATTACATTCATGCTTTAAATTTAAATCAACCAAATGTACTTTTGAAGTTATTGTGTTTGCTCAATGGAAGAATTAACAAAAATATGAAGCCTGTAGCTGGATGAACTGCTTCACATTTTTTGTTGTCAATCACAAACATGCTTTTTATTGGGACTTTTTGTTTTGGAACGACTGAAATTTGGGTCGATCTAATAGAAGCCTCTGTAAAATGATACAGAAGCTTCAAAACTCTTCAAATAAAAGTGGGAACATGTGCTGTATGTGTGCATGAACTCGCGTGTGAGACCTTGAGATAGTTTAACTCATCCTGCTTCCAACCCCTTTAGACCTCATTTACAAACCTCCTAAGTATTTTTAGCTCAGCTTTACCACAGTTTTCACAACATGGCAGTAATGTGCTTGTTTTTCAGAGAAAGTAATTACTCACTATATTTCTTAAAAAAGCAAAGTTTTTCTTATTCTGTAGACTTGGAGGTATGAATGAAGCCTTAATCGGACACCCTTAAATAAAAGTTATTCAAAAGTTGGCTTCATGGCTCTCCTAATTTGTAAATAGGGTCCACTTCTGTTTAACTTAAGTATAAAATGCACCAGCTTTTGGAAGGCTTCATGTACGTTGGAGAACATTAGTGAGCTTTAAACAAAGGAGTCTGAACACACTGTGCCCACAATTAAATATGGAGGTGACAGCATCATGCTGTGGGAACGCTTCTCTTTCGTAGGAATTGGACAGTTGCTCAGAGTTGGAAGGAATACTGATGGAGGCAAAATCCTGAATGGAAACTGTTAGATGCTGGACAAAACTTGACCGGAGTGAAGCAGGTGGTGCAGTCAATCACTTACAAAATGAAATCAGATTAATCACATTGTAGCGCTGTGATTAATCACTATGTCTAACTTTGTAAGCTTGAAATATAAATATGTATACAGTTGTGATACTTATGGTGACGTGGGCACGCCCTGACAGATAACATATTTTATTTTCTTGTTCTTGGGTGCCCAACCCTTTTCTTTTGCCACCCTGGGCAACCGCCCAAACAGCTCATATCACTGAATACCATTGTATTGAATATCACA
Organism: Xiphophorus maculatus; assembly: GCF_002775205.1. Lineage (NCBI taxonomy): Eukaryota > Metazoa > Chordata > Actinopteri > Cyprinodontiformes > Poeciliidae > Xiphophorus > Xiphophorus maculatus. The sequence continues at coordinate 32,959,371 of NC_036446.1, read as the reverse complement.
TTTCAAAAAATGTTTAAGAAAATGTTTTACTGTATCAAACCAATCATGTCTGAAGATTCTCAGTTTTCTGGGGTTTTTTATATTCATTGAGGTTTAAAGGAATTCATTTTGTTTAAAATGCTAAATTAGAAATGTCCCTCTGCATTCATTTCCAATGGAACATGGGTGATGAGGCGACAGTCACTTGTCCAGCAGAGCCACCAGCGTAATTTGTACATGTGAAACTTTGAGCTCGTACATGTAGATGTGCAAAGGTAGCCTTGCCACGCAACACAAGAGGGTTGAAAAATGTCCAACATTTGTTGCTGTCTGCGATTGTAAAACACTTTCACTTTTCACTGTCATTCGTTGCTCCCCGTGTGTTGATAAATCTTTTGGTCTAGTTTGATAAATCTGCAATATGTGATATTAATGCGTTAAAACATTCAGATTAATCGCGTGCGCTAACTTGTCAATGTTGACGGCCGTAGAAGCAGGACAACTACCTAATGGACAAATTTAAATTAGCTTTAGCTACTTCGCAAAGGAGAATGGGCAAAAATGTCAGAGCTTATATGAGAAAAGCTGGTAAAGACATGACCCTAATGATTTGCTGCTGGAATTGCAGTGACATCAGGTGGGCTGAATACAAAACCCCACGTTCAGAAATTTTATTTGAGGTTGCAGCAGGGCATGTGAAGAAGTTCGACGGGTGCCTTTGCAGACAGACAAGTTTCTTTTACATTAGGAAACATGAATTCTGGTGCTCTTTTTTCACCTACATTGACATACTGTGCTGCTGTGCCAAACCAGTGACACCATCAAAGATAGAGCAGGTGCGTTTACTGTGTTGGTGTCAGTTCCAGCAGCATTTATCCAGCAGAGTATCCTCTCCGTAAAATATTCTCCCAAACCTTCTTCATCTGTATCTGAAGTGAGCAAACTTACCTGTTGATTCCAAAGCGAAGTGATGACCTGGAAAGATAGCTGCTCAGGATTCTGCTTTGTGTCTAGTTTTCATCCCATAGTTGGAACACAAGGCTCTCTTGTTCCTGACTGCTTGTTACAAATATCCCACATAATTCCCACAGGATCAGAGATCATTTGCTGTGGCGCTGGGTGAATCAGTAGGTTGTGTGTGCAGAGGCTGTAGTCCTTAACTCTGCTGTCTTGGGTTCGATTCCTGCTCTCAGGACATTTGCAGGATTTTCTCCAGATTTACTGTTGTTCAAGGACAATAGAGCCTAAAAATCTGTAAATAAAGGAGTGAGATGGTTTATTGATAAATTAAAGGGGCAGTGTTATGTAAAACAAACTTTGTTGAGCTTTAAATCATGTTATGACTTTATTCCCTCATCAAAAAAAAAATGCCTGGAGTGTTGCATTGATTCTTTCATGGATGTTTAAGAAATCCTTTAATCTCCCATGTCAGTGGGGGAACCTTGTGCCCCCTGCTGCTCCTCCTCAGAGATGCAGTTTCTTAACTTCACCCTCCCCCATGACTCTCCCACTCAGCTCCTGCAGACTAGCAAGTAACAATTAGCAAACACCTGGTGGAACTGCGTATTTGGTGAGCTCATTAAAGGAGCTACTTTTCAGTGAACGCTGGTAAAAATCATTGTTGAACAGTTAATAGATGAGCCATGGTATGACGACTTCCTGAAGGCTTGAGTTTTTATAAAGAAGAGGGGTTTCTTAAAGAGAGAGAGAGGCCCAATATCAAGGCGAAAAATCACAAAGTCAAATTTCTTTTAAGTCAGATTTGATATATGTAACTTTTTTATGACAACTGAAGGTAACAAAATTACTTGATTATGCTATAAAATGGCACTGTATGTCTGGAAGGTACATAATACGGCCCTTCAGAGAACTGGTACTGTGTAGCATTTTTTCCTCACACTCAAATCATCACATTCCTTTTGTTGTCTTCACTGATTTCCTGCTGTTTCTGAGCTGACACTAGTATGGTTTTCTTTTGTCCTGGGTAATGGGAGACAGTTGCTGAAGTGAACACTAGGGTTAGTGTGACCGAATCCCTTTGTGGTGTGGCTGGAAGGTGCTCTTTCTCCTCTGTTTTGGTACAGAGCAACGTAATCTGCTTATTTCAGGGTCAGGCAGCCAAATCTGCAAGCAAAGTAAATGCAACGTTAACCATCAATGCTGTTTTGTTTTGTTGTTTTTAAAAATCAATAAATGCGCCATAACATTGAAAATAATAATACAATAAAAATCTATGCTAAAGTACTTTAGTAGTAGGGCTTATAAATAGATTTATTTTACTGGTAGTTATCCCACTGGGGAGCCGATGTAATCCTGTTGCAGTTTGGAAAAAAAAGACGAGGAGGGAAGGAATACCACAAGGAGGAAATCCAGGGAAATGGACGGGATATTGAAGTGGAGCTCAAATGTGAAGGATGGGAGGTGAGAGTAAGGCAAAACACAAGGAAAGGGAGTAATCACGTGTGTCCGGCGGAGGTCACCACTGGTCTGCAGGTTCTAATTATGAGCTAATAGCCACAGAGGAGGTCATTTGGAGCCATTAGCCGGTGCCTGTAGATAGTTAACGGCTCAGTGCATAACCCAACCTCCTTAATGTTCCCTATGAGGCCGTTAGTGCTCTGTCACCAGCCAGCTAGCTGCCTCGTTACTGTGATTAGAAACCAATTGATAGGTAATACTAAAATATGATAGCACTCTATCCAAGAAATATGGACTTTAGTGGAAAGGTAAGATGACAGGAGTTGTAGTTTCTGAGTGTCTCTGCTCTGTAGTGGGGGGATGCGGATTTCCACAGAAGCTAAGAGAAAATATCCTGCTGTATAAAGATGAAAAAGTTGGGTCAAATATTGAGCGGCACTAGGTTCAAAATCAAATACGTCAATATTGCAAACCTAAACACTGTCTGGTTACTATGTTTCTATGTCTAGATGATCCTATAAATATGGTCAGGAGGTTTTACAAGTGGAACCTCAGACACAGAAAATCACACTCAGTCTTAATAAAGCTCAGGGTGAAACAGGAGCAGTTCTGAACCGCGGGCCACCAGTATGATCTGGATAACAGGGACACCAGCTCTGTCCAGAGGCAGCACACTCAGCCACACTGCTGATGCTTTGACTTTTACGCTGACTATGTGTTTGCTTCATTTTCACTCTGAAAATGAAGCAAACAAGCTTCAAAGCAAGCACTTTCTGTGTTTCTGATACTAAACACAGAAATGTTCCTCTACTGGACTCTTGATCACTTTGGAGGACTTTAAAGAGGACGGGGGATGTTATGTATTTTCCAGGAGATTATCTTGCTATATTTTAAAAACTTTTTAGTCAGCTGTATTAAATACTAAATAAACAATAAAAAACTCTCACACATTTATTAAACTTTAAACTGTTTAATTTCCCTGTCCTGGGATGCCTTCACTATGATTATTTCTCATATTACTATCAACTGGGTTGTCACCATCGGACCCTGCAGCAGTAGAGCTGTGGTTTTTAGAGTTATACCTGAATCGTATCTTTTTGTTTGGTCATCCAATGGGTGAGTTGAGGTTTCAGTTGAGAGAAGAACAGCATTGGCCCTTCAGGTCAATGAAAGGAACTCTTCATCGTTAATTTATTGAGGGAAGAGTTTGGAGATGACAACTTCCTGTTTCAACATGACTTCTCACCTGTACACAACGCGAGTTCCATAGTGAGATGGATGAACAGGTTTGGTGTAGAAACTTTTGACTAGAGGTGCACCAATCTGATGTCAATATCTGTATCTGTCCCATCTGTGTATTTATTGGAGTAAATTCTAGACCGGGTATCAGTGACAATGTGCCCAATCCATGAGGGTCGGTCTATTCAGTCTACTTCTATGATGTGCTCTGAGCGACATCATGCCTTATTATTTATTTTACATTATATTTACTATTCCTAATAGAAGGGTTGTTTACTTTTTACATGTTTGACCAAGGGTATATTTCAGATCATTTATGTCTGTGTTTAAGAAAAGAAATGTTTTCAGTCAATCCTGTTTTTGTGTATCAGATCAATATCAGTTGATACTAAACCTCAGATATCTGTGTTGGAAGTGAAAAATCTGGATTGGTGCATCCCTAGACTCGACTGATCTGTACAGAATCCTGACATCAAAGCAATGTTCAAGTGGAGAGTGCAAGTCTTTTTGTGCATTATTAGTGTCTGATCTCAGAAATGTGGTTCAGGAAGCTCACGTTGGGCCAGCTTTATGTCAAACTACAAAGATTAATAACAGGATGTAACTCAAGTTCTCGTGTGTGAAGGCTGGCGAGCGAATACTTTTGGAACTATCGTGCATTTTTAGTATAAAACAGCAGTGCTATGACTTTCCCCAACTAGGCCTGTATAAACTTACACAAACACATAGAAATTAAATCAGTATCAAAACAAGGTTAATCTAGACCTACTATGCAGAACATTGTTCTTAAGCAATTAGAGTCAGATGTTTTCATTTAAATATATTTTATTTCTGCTCTGGCCAGACATTGATTCATATGATTTAAATTAAAATCACACTGGTTATTGGTCAAAGGCAGAATACTTCCTGCTCCTCCACATTCATCAAGGCCCCAGACAAGTTTGATCTTGAGTATATGCTCTTTCCTGGCAAATAAAGTAATCTAGCGCTCCCCGAAGACTCACGGCTTCGTCTGTGATGAAATCTCCAGGCTGGCCTCTAAATATTTGCCCGTGCTGTATTTGTGTGAGCGTTTCATTAACGATCAGAGCTGACAAACATGCACACTCATTGACCCCGGTCATCAAGGGAGAGCCTGAGACAGCAGGGCATGTTCCGTGTGTATTTGTTGGAAATGTAAATGCCTCACATGAAGAATTGATGTCGCCGGTGGAGACGGTTGCGGGTGGAAATGAAACTGATCTGGTAAACATTTTCCATATCCAGCTCTCCTGGCTGTTATTTAAGGTGCTGTCAGAAGTTTCAAGTGTAACTGATACAAATTCTAAAGTTTCATTTTTACAGTTTACAGTCACAGAAGGTTCAGAGCTTCAGATTGTTTAAAATTGCTCTCACTCCCTTTTCATTATAGCAGTCTAGTTTGAAAACATTAGTTCATCAAAGGGTTGCTCCAAATTAGAGTTTGAGGAACTCAATTTGAAGGAGAGAAAAAGCGCTTCTATTCCACCGAGGAAAAGCCGAAGTGTGTGTCTTGGCTATGTTTGCATTTAAATCGAAACAGGCCCACTTTAAAGATGCTTGCTGTCTTCATAAGTTCTAAATTATGGAGACACACATGACCACAATCAAACAAAGCACCAGAATTAGTTTGTTCCCATGAAGTGCTCTTTGACTGTTGCCTTCGCCCCCTTTAGCTATTAGCAAGAAGGGCAGCAGAAATGTTGTGCATCTGGACAGAGACTGAGACTTTGACAGAGACGGCAGGGCGATCTGAATTTGCCCGAGGAGTTAACAGAGGAAGGCCTGTTTTTGGAGCGCTGCGTTGGACGGCTTCCAGGCCAGAGGGGAAGTGAGTGGAGACATCTTCAGCTGCTCGTCACTGTCAGGGCAGCAAGAGGGCTGCCGCAACCCGTCCGGACCGCCGGCCAGCGCCTGCTTTGCCTCCCATCTCGAAACGCTGAATGGGAAAGTAGATCCAGGAAGAGAAAAGAACAAATCAGAATTTTTTTAAATCATAAAAATAAATTATTCCAACCTGAAAGCAGACACTTCCAGGATATCCTTTTATTGCACTTCAGGTCCTGGCCCTGCTAAAATAGAGTATCCTAACAGCATGTTGCTGCTGATACCAAGGTTTCTTTCAACATTCTTCTTAACACTCTTCCATAAGAATGGAGTGTGCTACTAATATTTGTCTATTGAGAGATCTGAGTTGTCTGCTCTGCCAGAGTTACCATGGGAATGCTAGCTGCTTCTTTATTGAAGCTGCAGCATGAAACTTTTATACACAATTTGATTTTTATCTATTTGTTAGAACTGTCACCATGTCCTGACAGTATGAGACAGATAATCTGAAAAAAACAAGCTCTTCCATCTCCTTCCTGTAGTCCTACTGCCATCTGCAGAAATACAATGCTCAGTCAGCAACAACCAATCAGAGCCAGGGTCTTAGTGCTGTCAATCAACCTTGTGAATGCACTGCTAAATGCTCTAATGGTGGAGAAATAACTTAACATTAGGGGAAAACCGTTCATCCACCATCATTGGTGGCCATGCTAACCAGCATTAGCAGTGACTGGTCAGAGGGGTCTCTTCACTAGATTTGTTTACAGTGTGGGTTAATTTGTATCTGTTTAAAAAAAGTTAAAGTTTGATGAAAATATCATACAAAAGTAAGAATATCTGCTTTTGTAATGGAACAAATACTTAAATTAAGGAGTATAAGACTTCTTATATAGACAACATTGAATACAAAAAGGTTTATCATACAAAACATTCCTATTTGCCAAACTATAAAATATGGGGCTTCAGATGATAATAAATTAAGAGCCATTTTGGAACTGACCCAAAAGAGCCAAACTCCCCATTACTAAGCCTGATCATCACAACAGGCTGCATTGTGGGGAACTAGCTGTAGCGCAGTCGAGAAGACAGGGGAGGTGCTACGGCCCTGCTACTGGCTCTGATTGGTGATTCTGACTGAGCGGGGTATTTCTTCAGATGGCAGTAGGAGCACTGGTAGGAGGAGGAGCTGGATTTTTTTTCCACAGATTTTCTGCCTCATATTGTCACAACATAGTGTCAGTTTTAACAAATATGTAAAAAAGCTATTATTTATAAAAGTTCCATACTGCAGGCATCGTTTCATAATCTAACACTGTATTATGCTTCTCCACAGCTTCCTCGCTGAGCGATCTGACCGCTCTGACCACTATGACCATTCTGACCAGTCTGCTGGGTTCCTTGATCTCCATGATGATGTGTTCTTGAAAAGACTCCTGAGACCTTCACAGAAGAACTGGCTTCATGTTGGGAATCACACACAGGTGAACTCTGTTGGCTAATTAGTTGATTTATGAAGGGAAACAATTGCACTGAATTTATTTGCAGGCATTGGAGCTAAGGGGTCTGACTGACATTTCACGCAACTTTTAATATTTTTATTAGTAACAATGAAACAAAAAAAATCAAGAAAAACAAAAAGAACTACCAGGGTGTTTGTTTTGTTCATTCAAACGAAACTTGCTAAAGATAATCCCACAATCACTGAAGGTATTAAATAAATCCACAGGTGGACACGCTTTTCCCATGTCATCAATTCAAAGAAGTGATGATGATGATGATGATGATGATGATGATGATGATGTTTCCTGAACAAAGACCGTTCAAACTTTTCTTCAGGACAGGCAGATCAGTTCAGTGACATGGTCAGTAAAATAAATATTTCTGATGGAAATGAGGAGAAAAAAAGAGTAGCTGATCAGAATAGATGACCATTTCGGAACCTGATTTTTTAAGAATATTGTTTTTGTCTTTATCAGTGAAGTCCATCCCTCTGACAATTTAAGATGTCAGAAAAGAAGATGCGACAAAGTAGTACTTGTGTTTTTTAGCACATGATTCTATTACTTTTTTCCTCAACATTGTGTGACTGTTGTTTTGTCAAGAACAAAAATATGCATTACTTATAAGAATATAAAATATTTTTAAGTACATTTTTAAAAATCCCTGAATATCGAGATGTTAAATAAAATATGCGTACATATTTTTTTGTAGTGTCAGTGTGAGTGTTGAGTCCATATTTCTTGCCAGGACTTTCACTTGCCTGAAGCTGGTCATGAGCTTCTCTAGATGTTGAGATGAACTGAAACTAAATTCATTCTGGTTCAACTATAGGACAAAAAGTTTTGCTCTGTCCTGGATCCTTTTTTGAAACCAACCAGAAAAACTTTCTCAGACTCGCAGTAACAACTGTGTCGAAACACTGTTACATTTACATGCAAAAAAAAAAAAAAAAAAAAAATGCAGATAAATAGCCTTAAACAAATGGTGGAAATATTTTTTTGTTCCTTTAGTGTAAACATCCCTGGGTCAGAACAGCAACCAATAATAAAAATAACTACCAGCACAATGCATTCTGCTGGACTTTCATCATCATGGTGGCCCACTTTTTGACACATTTAACCCTGCTCTAACTGACGAGCCACACACCCCTGAGTCTGTGCAGAACATCTGCAGAAACAGTCACTTTACTGTATGTATGGCGAGGGGGACAGCACTCAGCAGCGCCATGCATTGTTGGAAATTTGCATGCTTAAGTCCATATGGCAAGTTCCTTTTGACCTGCTTTCCCATCCCCGATGGATTGTCAGGCCTGTCAGACGATAAAGAATCACTTGACTTGCTATAACAAGTTCAAAAGGCTCTGATGACGCGCCGTTGATCCATGGAGAATCGGTAAAGAAACACCCTGCCGCTCGCTGCTATCACTGCCATGAAGATAGCCGCATTATTTAGGGGATGGCTATGCTAATTTCTGGATGTGGGGAGCGAAAAGTTACATGTTTTTAGGTAGGAGGAAAGAAATCACGTGCATTAAACAAAGAAAGAAGTGCGAATCTTTAAATGTGATTATGTTTTCTGTTGGAAGGTAAAGAAAAGGACAGAAGGAAAAAGTGAGCAACAAGTACATATTTTATATAAAACAGAGTGAGCGAGAAAGCAAGAAGAGTGAGCTATAATCAAATGTGGGTAAAAAAAAAAAAGTCCGATTTCTTTTCCTTTTTTTTTTTTTTTGGATGGAAAAATGTTCCGAACAGGCTGCAGTTAATTCCTGAATGCAATTAAAGTAATAATGGTTTTAACACGCTGCGAGTTGCGGATTATTCCCACGCACAGATGGAGCGTCGCGCGCTATCCTTCGGAATGACCGTCCGCGTGCTCCTTCTCCGGACAGCTCTGGAGCGGCGCGTGCGTGTCCCGAGTGCGTGTGACCCGGCGCTGACTTATGTGGTGGAGGTGGAGGTGGAGGTGGTGGAGGGGGGTCATAAACACGACCCCCGCGCTGCATCCCCTCAGCGGGCCCACGTCCGGTTCCGCGGCCATCCGATCCTCTGTCGGCGGCGTTAATGCGTCTGTCGGTGCGACATTTTGAATAATCAAGGCTGCGCGCGACCACTAGCTGTCAGCAGCACAGCCTCCCTGTCTGTCACTCTCCTCTGTGATGCACTTAACATTACAGAAAACAAGCTGTCCGTCCAGGAGAGTACTTGATATACTTTTTCCCTCTTTATTATTATTACCAAACCGTTCCCATAATTACCCCATAATCATTATATAATCCCCCAACAAAGCCTCTATTGAAGCCCTGTCTTTTGTCAACGCTGGGACACTGAATCTATAATTGCATTATTCAGCCTCTTCCAGCCCCCCCGCCCCCCTGTTTCTACCCCCCCATATGGAACCATAATATATCAAAAACAGGGTGCAAGGGCAGCTTTTAGTCGCAGGAAACACTCCTGCGTCTGCGGGACGTCGCTCTGTCTTTCTGTCATGTGCTTTTATTCACCGCTTCAAAAAAAAAAAAAAAAAAAAAAACCCAAAAAAAACAAAAAAAAAGTTGAGCGAACTTCCAAGTTCCTGTTGGCATTAGTGTTTGAGTCAGCCTGAAAGAGCAGTTTAAAAAAAAAAAAGAAAAAAGAAAAAAAAGCTTCGAGCACCTGCGCAGAAATTTCTCCACGCTTTAACTCAGAGCGCACTCGCATCTTTATTCTCTAATAATTTCATTTTAGCGCAGCGGGAATAAATCCTTTGAATCGGTGAAAGAAAGAGAGAAAAAAAATCCCTGAAAAGGTAAAAGAGAGGCTCCCCTGGGAGCGGTCCTGCGTCTGTATGCGCGGGGACCCGCAGCCCAATGAGGCTTATTTACATTAAATACGCCACAAGGTTACAGTGCAGATAGATGAGCGTCATTTTTATCACTCATTACTTCTCTTTAGCGGTGACTGACGCTCGGGACGCAGAGGAGGAAACGCTCATTTATCCAGGAGTTTCTAAAGGCCAGGAGGAGACGGGGAGGACGGGGAGCCGGAACAGCTGTCCTGAAAGGTAAGGAATGTCACTTTTTTTGGAGTTATTTGGTGTGTTTGCAGGGAGGGATGTTAAGGCTCTGCCAGCCAATTCTGGTCGCCCCGAGCCTCCGCTGGCTGCGCCTTCACGGCTTAGAGCAGAGGGCACGTTGCTTTTCGCTTTCTTTTCTTAATTTTTACTTTTAATCAAAAAAATTATCTCTCCGCGCGGTTCAAGGTCAGGATCTCGGAGGTATTTTTGGAGCGTTTTGTTTCTGTCTAATGTGAGGACCGGGAGAAGGAGAAGGTGGCGCGGGGGGCGGAGGGGGCTCGCTGCTCCGCTCAGCGCTGGGTTCATCAGCTGCTCTGACGGCGGATACCGCAGGAGCAGCCGGCGCTGCTCTCTACAGCAGAGCGCCTCTTCCAGCCGCCAGATAGGGGGAGTCTGAGCTGAGAGATGGAGGGGACACGCTGCTGATGCCCGCCGATAGGAGCCGGACCGGAGAGCGAGGGGACAAGTCCTGATAAAAGCCTTGTTTGTTTTCTTCTTTATGTCCAAGTCGGAATACGCGGACGAGCGTGGAGTGGACAGTCTGTAACCCGTCCTGAGCGCACTTTCCCCCCCACAACACTCTCGTCCCCGCAGCAGCAGCAGCAGCAGCAGCAGCAGCAGCAGCGGCGGCAACATGATCCCGTCACATCAAATGGACATGCCTCGCTGTTTGCTGAGCACTGTTGGTCTCGACGCGGCGTTTACGCACCGGAGTCGGCGAATTTAAAAAAAACCCAAAAACCAAAATATATAAACAAATAAGAGAAGGTAAGAAGTGTGGAGCTGAAAGCGAAGAGGTCTTATCGGGGGGTTCTGAGTGGGTGTGTGTGTGTGTGTGTGTGTGTGTGTGTGTGTGTGTGTGTGTGTGTGTGTGAGGGTGGTGGTGGTGGGGGGGAGCTCACTCAGGCTTGTTTCTGTGTGTGTGTCGCAGCGGGGGTCCCCTGATGTCTCCCCGAATCATGATTAGAAAATAAGGGTGCAATTATCCGGAGCGAGGGGTCGTAAAACAGCAGCTGGGACCGAGAGAGATGGAAGCAGCTCGGAAGCGACACCTTGCAAGTCTCCGCGTGCCGAACTAGTTTCATTAAGAGCAGAAAATTCATTAATGTCCATTATTGCTTTTTATTTATTTTTTATTCTTTTTTTTTAACCCACAAAGCCTGTGCGTAAAAGCCGCTCGCTGCACACCGTTTTGCATTAAGGATCAGCGGCACAGCGTGGGACTTTTACAGAAGTATGTGGCCGTGTTCCCGGCTGCTTGGAAAACTTTCTTTTTTTTTATTTTTTCCCCGTAGCCGGCGATATTCCACTCAGCTGGGATTTTTGAAGACAGATGGAATAAAGAAGTTAAAGTTTTGGCACCACGTGTCCTTAAAAAAAAAAAAAAAACGAAAAGAGAAAAAAGGCAAACAAAGTTATGAGATGGTAGAAGAGCCGATGAGACCTGCCATTTTGAGCACCGAGATCGACCTCTGAAATGAAAAAGCCGTCAAAGCGTCATGTTCTCGCTGATTAAAGCGCGGAAACGGAGCCGTCTTATTTCTGCCTTAACAACAACACCTAGTCCGGGTTGGGAAAAGTCTTCCTCAAAAGTTGCGGTGTGCGCGCGAGCAAATAGCAGCGGGACAGCTCACGAGGCCATATCACATCAGCGGAGTGAACAGATCAGATTTGTGTCCTGCCCTGATTTCAGAAAAAAACATTCTCTCTGCAATATTTTCACTCCATGAATAGTAATAAAAAGGTATGTATATAAAAAAAACAAGCAAAAAACAAAACCACTCTCAACTTTAACAATCTTTAACATATTTTAATAATATATGAAAATAAACGGGCAGTTCCGAATTAATAAAGAATAAATTGAATTATGCGTGGCACCAGGGATGTTTGAGCTCTGTAATCCCATTTAAAGCCCCTGTCACACCAAGCGTCTTGGGTGGGGAGCTGTTATTTTCTCTCCCTTTTTTTTTCTTTCCTGGAAGTAAAACTGACCCCTGACCGGTTTGACCCCGCTTTACCTCCAACCAGCTACCAGCTTTATGAAGACAAATGCAATGGCTCCAACAACTCCGTCACACTGTTTCCCTAACCTTTCCCCAAGTTATCCCGAGCCCCCTCTGCCTCCTTCCATCCCCCATCCGCCCAAAAAAGTTGCTTCCTCCTTGGATTCATTGTGCAGGGAAAATTGAATAAATAGATGGACTGTACGGGCTGGGATGCTGTCATTGTGTAATGGTATGCACAGGGCGGATATTGTGTCTGAAATAGTGTCTGGGCGTAAACCCCTTTTGTCAGTTGCTTTCAGTCCTTTATCGCAGGAGAAATATGAAATGGATGACAGTGCAGAGCTGCCTCAGACCTGTCTGCCCCTTCCCTGCTCCTCTCTCTGGTCCCCTACCAGCTGACATGTTGTCATTCTTTTTAGTTGAAATATTTTAAGAGGAAAAAAAGGCCTTGCTTTGCTTTTCCAAACTGGCCTTTTCGAGGAATTGAAGGTGTTCTCGGTTTAGTTTGGATTTATCAGGCCCACCTGAAAATCTCTGCCTTCACAAATGTGTAAATTGTGTCACTGCACACACACAGAGGAATGTCAGAGAAAAAAAAATGGGCATTTAAAATGCTGAACATTGATACATTTTGTTTCTGGATGAAATTTGAAGAGTGAATCGTCTCTCGTGGCAGCAGGGATTTGACGAATCCTCCTGCTGCAACTTTCTGACTGACGGAGCTGGAAATCCGTTCTGCCGACGATCCGGCGTGAGCCGCTTACCCACCTGTGCCCTGTAACGGCGCTTCTGAGGGTGGTGGAGAGTGTGTGTATGTGTATGTGTGCATGTGTTTGGGGAAGGTGGGTGGGGGGTCACAGACCATGACTGACTGCGTTGATAAACATCTCGCCGCTGCAAACGGAGGAGAGAGAGCCAGAGAGAGGAGATGACATCAGATCAGTTCTCCTTTCAGTCAGTCAGTCAGTCAGTCAGTCAGTCAGTCAGTCAGTCAGTCAGCAGGCCGCTCTCCCCTGCTGTCAGAAATCTGCATACTGACGGGTTAAACAATCACATTTTTATTCTAAGTGTAAAAGAGGTTTCTAAATTGGAACGGCCAACATGCATGCTTAACCATGGCCTGTGATTTGGATTCAAGCATCTGCAAGAGTCCCCCCCCCACCCATCAGATCTGCAGCCTCGCATCCCCCCCCCTCCATTCTCATGTAATTATGGGGAGAGGGCTCCAGCTGCACAGGCTGCAGGGCCAGGTTTTCCCATCCGCTGGGATCAGGGCAGTGGTGGGCAGGCCGGATCAGGCCAGCTCTGCTGATCAGCCAGCCATTAATTGATATGTGCAGTCATTGTGAAAGCAGCAGCCCTCCAGCCTCACCCTCATCCCGTTTTTTTTCTTTCTTTTGGTTACCTGCTGGTTTTCAGGGCGCTGGATGGGAATAAAAAAAAAAAAAAGTTCCACCCTTCATTTCTGATCAGGCTGTGTTCCTTACTGCGCTGGTAGAGCGAAGTGGCCGTGTGTGTGGGTGTGTTCTGTGGTGACTGTGGGAGAGAGGGGCCGGGGGGCTTGTAACTCCTTGACCTTGATCTCTAGAGTTTAAGCCAGGGAGGGCAGCATGTTGTCAGGCTCCACATGAAGTTGCCTTGTGAGGGTAATAATGACGAGATTTCTCCGGCTAAAAACTCCCAATAAATTTCCCCCCCAAAATAGATTCTTCCTCCAGGTTGAAACGTTTTCAACAGCAGCCAACAGGTTTGGTGCCTCCTGCCTCTGCTCATGCTTAGGATTTCATTTTGGTGAATGAATTTATAGTGAGAGACACAGAGTAGCTACAAGAGTCTCTGCCAAGACAATTATGGATCGAAACTAGATTGAACACATGAGGTAAAAACAAAAAATCAACAGAAATATCCAACAGTTGGGATGCGGAGGAGCTGAGGGGTTGGGTGGGCCGAGATGGCGAAGCTGAGGCTAATCGCGGACGTCAGTTCCATCTAAGAATAAAGAGTGTGGGGCAGATGAGGCGTTGACAGACTGGGTGCCCTCATGCCAGGGTGCCATCACAACGAGCGTCTGCGTGTCTGGGCAGAGGGAGGAAGCGGGGCTGAGAGGAGAGCAGAGGCAGTTGGTCTTAAGAGGGAGAGCTAAGTATGGAGGAGGTGATTTCTCTTTATCAGAGGACTTGTAGAGAATGTGTGTGTCTGTACATTGGTTCAGTGTGTTGAAGCCCCCAGGTTTCTGCCCAGTGTCCTCTGGCCCTACGTCCCCAGAGGTCCTCTGGGGTACCGTGGTTCCCCGATGGTTTGTGTCCTGCTTGGATTCCTTATTCCTAAAAGTTTGCTTCAAACTGTGGATTTAAGGAGGCGCCAGGCGATGTCAGGGCTGTTTTTTTTTTTTCCTCCCGTTGATGCGTCGAGGAGCGCTGTGTTTTCAGCCGTGTCATTTCCACAGACAACAGCTTAACACAAACCGGCAAGCACACATCAATCAGAGGTCTTGAAGCAGAGAATTGTTGCTACTTAGCATTCAGCTGCGCTCTGCAAAGACAGTGGTAAATACCTCCAGCCTTCATGAGATGGAAGTGTGTGCATGGGTGTGTGTGTGTGTGTGTGTGTAGAAGGTCCTGTCTATCGCCCCCTTTCACCTAGCATCTCCGACTGCTGGGCTCATGTCATGTCTGCTCTTTAGCTGCGTTGCGCGTTTTCGGATGTGACCTCTGTAAACTTCCAGACCCCGGCTAATGAGGATGTCAAAATATTCGGGGAGGGGGGCCGAAAAGAAAAGAAAAGAACGGGAGGGGAGAGAGGAGAGGTGAAAGTGTGGGAAAGCTGGGGAGAATGTGTGCACCTTTAATTATGATCAAGAGGTTCTCACCAAAGGATGGAGGCGTTTCCCGTTCAGTAGCTCTCATAAATCTGGCCCTGGATCTGCCGTACGGCGAGCCCAACCATTACTGTACACCATTGTAGCGCACATTCAGCTGCTTCCCCAGCACCTCATTTGCATAATTGGATCTTTAATGAAACTTCCCCAGTGGAATGAATAAGAAAATGAATAAATTATAAAATAAATATAATAAATATATATATATAAAAACATGACAAAACAAGGCGTACGTTTCCATTGGGGTAAGAACGCTCAATCAAAATAATCTACGGAGCTCTTTTATGAAACTCTCTTGTGATATGTGTGTGTGTATGAAGGGAAAGGTGGTGGTGTGGACTGGAGGTAGGAGAGAGAGAGAGACAGCAGTGTGAACAGAAAGAGGGGAGAAAAAAAAAGAGTGACCTGCTGTGGCACAGGCGCTCGCGCATCAACGGCAGTGCTACAAATAGGATGAGAAGTGACTGTGAAAGCTGTACATTCCCAGCCAGGTCTCGCGGGTTAAGACTACAATAGCGGGATATTCTGTAGCCCAGGGGGGGATTTCAGCTCCTCTTCTGTCGACACTCATTGCACCAACTTGTTACTCGGGGAAGATGGCTCTTTTGTCGGAGAGACGATTCCGTTCCTGCCTGCTGGAATTCCTCCGCTGCGAATATTTTCACAAAGATGAATTAGCACTGCTATTCTATTTTATTTGAAGCCCATATATATATATATATATATATATATATATATATATATATATATATATATTCAGACAATTTGCTGAAAGTAGTTTTTTTTCTTTTGCTTCTCCCAGTGGGTCCCAGTGGGACGTCCATGTTTTTCTGTCCATTCTGCCTCAGGGTCCGTAGGGTGAAACCTTCACCTGTGTGTTTTGTTGAATACTAAATGTTCCAGTCCTCGATTTATTTAAAATTACAAATTTTAATCGGCATGGTGTGATAGAGACTGTTCGGTAAGCTCTCTTTTGGTGATAAGTACCTTTTTACTCCGAAGTGGAGCAGACAATTGTTAATCGAGGACTAATGGTAAATGATGGTGTGTTAGAACGTGTGTCTGAGAGGAAGGGTTTCTCTCTCTGCCTTTTTGTGCGCACGCGCGCGCTCGTGTGTTTCCACTCCACATCTGTACAAGTGGATCATGTGTCCGAGTGGTTTATAGGTGGTTTGCGGGGCAGGATCTCCTTAGTGAGGTAGTGGAAAGGTGGGCAAGGTTCAAGTAGCTCAGACACTTTGATGGCAGCGCCGGAGAGAACCCTTCACCAGCCTTCTTATCGCTCTTCCCCTTGCGCTCTTTCACTCCTTTTTTTTGCCATCTGTCAGCTCCCACAAGCTTTCCCAATATTAACCCTAATCTTTTCCTACCTGCCTTCAGTTTGTCTTTTTTTATGTCTTCTCTTCTTTTTATTCCTCATCCTGACGTGAATCTTAATTTCAGATTCATAATTAACAATATACAAATGATCGTTTTTGGAAGTTTGTGTTAGAAGAGACATTATTAAGATATATTGCTGCTGTAGTTTAGTTTGGAGCCTGTTTTAATATTATTCTGAGCCACTTCTCTTTCCAACTGCACAAAAAAACAAAATAGTTTTAATCACATTGAACATGTGATCTAGAATTTCAAATGCATTTTTTTGTAACTGTCTGACAGTCATCTACCTCTAAACTTGTTCCACATTGAGTTTGAACCACATATTACATTTTTACAAAGAAGTAAACAGGTTAGGTTGCGATAAGATGCTACTACTACATGCTAATTTTACGATTTAAAGTCACCTATTTGGCGGGAAACTGTCCTGTTAGTGTAAATAATACAAAGCTGAATGGAAGATGAGGAGTGATGACGAGGTGGTGTGGGGGGGAGAGGGAACAACACCCGGCGAGGAGCAAAAGGAGAGCAACAGAGAGGCAGAAAAGGAGAGATGATTTACCTAACAGATTCTGCAGGCTTCCCTCTCAACAAGCGGCTGCCACAGATCCTGCGAGCCTGAATTGATAAATTCACTTTGATAAAAGTCACTGAAATGCCGGCCTGTCTGCGCACCTCCATTAAGCGCCGGTACATTTGTCACAACCACTGGAAGTCAAGCGAAGGGTTTTAATGTCACATCGGGTTGAATTAAAGACTCAATCGAAAGCTGTGAAAGGTTTACGTTTTCATTCCAAGTGACAGTGGTGGCGCTGCAGCTGTGGCTGCTGTGAAGGATTCCTCAGCTCCGCTTGATCAAGGCAGTCATTTTACATTTTCTATTTTTCTGTTGGGAAATTTAGGATTATTTGCCACTCGGTTTAGCCTGGCTGCTCATTTTGTATATTATGACTTTGAGCAAAGGCGGGTGCATGTCTCTCTCTCTCTATTTGTGTGTGTGTGTGGAGGGGAGCTGGGTTGTTCATTTCATGTTTGGCATTATTTTTGTAATTTATTATTATTAATATTAATCAAGAAAAATTAAATCTGTGCCGCATTAATCATCAACCCTGCCTTAATATAGCAAACCAAGGGAGCGTTTTCTTTTTTTGTTTGTTTTTTAAAAAAGGCTGCATTTAAAAACACAGCTTTCCCCCCTGAGAAGTCCTTTAATACCACATTACTGTTTCCCATTTATGCAAAAGTAAATAAGTAAACCCAAAAGGCAAATGAGCATTCCAGGCATTAAACACACAGCCTTCTGTAAACGACTGGCGCAGCCTCGACCACATCTCCGAGGCAAAGCTGCTGTGAGACCCACGACTGCTACTGTGCCTTTTTTTTTAGATAGGATAAAGGTAAATACATGTCTTCTTGTTTAACTTTGCGTCTATTTTAGGACAGCGCATTCAACATTCAAAAGCAAGTTTCTCTTCATGGGTTTCATTTCACGGAGCTTCAGGGGCTGGGAGAGAACGCGGGACCTCCTTTAGACTTCAGGGAAAAGATCAGGGAGAGTTCATTCCTCGGCTTTATCAACACGTCTGTCCTCTGTAAAAAATAAAAAAAATAAAAATAAAAATCTTCCTACAACACATTCAGCTTGTTTTGCATAACAGCAAAACAAGCAAAACAAAATGGTGAAGTTGGACCTGCTCCAGTCCTGGAATGTACAAACAAACCCTCATGACTGCTGACTAAAGCTGGAGCACAGAAATACTTCCGTTACTCATACCTGTCACACACACGACCACTCACCCAAACAACTTAGTTACTTTGGAAGTTTATGGGAGGAAGAAAACTTTAAAGTATTTCAATATCTCTTACATACCAGCAGGTGTTTTTTTGTGTATTTAGTAGACTGTTTAATTCAATCATAAATCAACAAAAGAAAACTCCCATCATGTTCCATTAACTACCAAAAATATCATCAAGACTGAGTGTTTGTGTCCAGACAGAAACAGGACTGGTGTTAAAACCGTGTGTTAGCGGGGGGCAAGCCTTCCTCAGCTTGTGAAGTTGATGCCTCCTGGTGTTTTATTTAATCAAGTAAAACACACTTTACATGCGTGTGTGTGTGTGTGTGTGTGT
This sequence comes from Xiphophorus maculatus, assembly GCF_002775205.1. Lineage (NCBI taxonomy): Eukaryota > Metazoa > Chordata > Actinopteri > Cyprinodontiformes > Poeciliidae > Xiphophorus > Xiphophorus maculatus. The sequence continues at coordinate 32,940,945 of NC_036446.1, read as the reverse complement.
GTGTGTGGTGCACGTGTGCGTGTGCAGTTGTGTGACGGCGTTTTGCTCTCCAGGAGCCGTCGGTCTTTCATGAACTACTTTAAAAAGTCTTGTTCAAGGTGGGGAACCTAATAAAATTTATCTATTATTTATCTGCGTTAGCGCTGGCGTTGGATTTGAAAAGAGAGTGCTCTAATGCGAGAGAATTCCCTCGGTGGCGCGCTCTTTTCTTTTAATGCCTCTCTTTAGTCATAAGACGAGCTCCCACTTCTGTGGTAAAAGAAACCTAATTGATCTCGGCCAATTTCAGTTTTCTCAAATCGTCTTTTTCTCCTTTGCATCTTCAAATGGCTCACCTCCTCCAGCCCTCTCCTCCTCCTCCCACCGCTCCCGCTTATCTTCCTCTTTGTCTTTTGCTGCTTAGTCTGTGGCATTTTTGTCAGCGTTATTATTTCAGATCATGTGCTCAAGTTGTTTTCCTCACCTCAGAGCTGAGTTTTTTTTAATAGCTTTTCTTGTTGTACTCGCACACGTTTAAACATCCACAGGCAGATCTGCCTGCTTTTAAATGTTGCTCTTGATCATTCTGTCCCGGCTCGGCCCGGGACCACAGTGGTGTTTTTTTTGTTTTAAAATGTCTTCTGTGTATCCTTATACGACGTAATAATATTTTTATTAATTTGCTAACAATGCATAGCTGCTTTTAATCAGGGACAATCAGGGCCTCTTAAATCCTGTAGGAGATTTCAAAACAATCCCAGGAGTTGTTTATTTCTTGGTTTATAACATGGTGAATACATACATTAATAATTAATAGCAGACAGATAGAGTTACAATTGGCAGACATGTTTGTCTTGGAGCCAAATTTGGCTGAAAAACCTTTGAAAAGATGAGCGCACCTTTTGTTTAAACAAGGTGTGGATAAGATTTCAAAGTAAAAGGTGAAAAACTGTCCCAGATTGAAAAAAGGTGTCTGACCTCAAAATATGTTTGTGGTTAAAAGAAAATATGAACTGCATCAAATGGGTCACCAAAAATCCCCCCTAATTTACAACTATTTTGTTTTGAATTAATTTTAGATCAGACGTAGCAGCTAAATAAAATCCAGTTGTCAGTGTAGTTCTCTTGGTTTTTTTGTGGCGTACCACAAGGTTCTGTGATAGGTCCTAACATTTTGGTAATATGCAAAATAAGAAGAAAAGATCTTAAAGAAACTTTAATGAGTGACTAATTCTTAGAGCATTTTTAACTTCAAAGCTGAGGAAAATATTCTAACAGTCAGGCTGGAAATCTACAGTTAACTCTCATACCCTCTAATGCTTTCCAGATTGACTTTATTTTCAAACGTCTTTTTTTTTCCAGTGAGAATTTGGTTTATTATTTTAAACAACAGAATACATTTTCATTCCAGTGTTGCTACTTTTTTCAGTCGCTGAAAGCCCGAGTCTATGACATCGTATCATGCTTTCTCGCCTCACCCTGTCTTTAAGCAATTAAGCTAGGTCTTCCACATTTACAAAAAGAACTACAACTCATATCCCCCCCATTCAGCCCATAATATGCCCACCCACCAGCAAGACAATCTCATGACAGAACTGCTTCAGATTGCAGATAGAGGTCTGCTCTACAGTTCTGAAGTTGAGCTCAGGTTTGTTTCTCTCTCTCCCTCTTGTAGCCTCCATCTCTCTGATTGCCGATCAGCCCCCGAGGGCTTCGAGGCGCTCCTTCTAGATCCCTGTGATTACAGTAAATGCCCCCCCACCCCAACCCTCACCCCAGCCCCTCTTTTTTAACCAGAGATCAGAATTGGCTTGCAGGGCAGGAGTGGGAGACCTGAGGAGGGCAAGGTGAAGAGTTTGGGACACCACTGAGACTGAGGAGGCTCAAAATGTTTGAAGATAAAGTGCAAAAGAGCAGAAGTGGAACCGAAACATGACTTAAATTATTGTTCCTTTAGACTTTGACAGTTGGCTTCTGCAGATACATTTGGAGTTGAATAGAAAATTGGCATTCTAATATTACTTAATGTCCTCATGCAAAATAAAATTGACATGAAAGCAATAACTGTGCTTAAAGGATTTTCTTTTTTAAACTTCCTTTTTTTTATTGGGTTTAGGATATGACAGAGGAGTTTTAGTTTGCACAAGTTAACACTGAATTAATACATTTTCATTGTTTATCACCTAAACATTTTAAACTAATTTCACATCCACAACATGAAATTGTTCAATTTCTGTTATAATTTTTTAATAAAGTAAAAAGTTGATTATGCCAATTCACTGCCTTTTGCAAGCTTAGTTAAACCTGTTCAGTTTCCCACCAATCCTTTTGATAAATGACGATATGGTTGTGAAAAATCTTAATGAGTCTGCTTTTATTTGTAATTATTTTCAAATGTTCCTTTATGAAAGCAAAATGTCTGTTTCAGGACATCAGCTGGTAAAATCTAAATGCAACTAAGGGAAAGAAAGTATCTGCGGGAATGTTATCAATACTTGGTCATATGTCAGGTTGTAAGAAAACTTTTGAAAAAATGAAATGGCAAACTTGATGACTAGAAGATACAAAAAATATATATTTATATGTAAATGGCAAAAGTAGGAATTTGCTTTCAATTTTATTTCATGATTTATTGCTTGTTTTGTTACATGGCTGGCGGGGAGGCATTATGCAAAGTTGACTCTTTTGAGCTTCGTATTATGTTATGATATTCCTTCATCAAAAACATACCTGGACTGTTGCTTTGACTCTTTCAGGCATCCTTCAATCCTTGAATCTCTCCTGGCAACCATTCAGGGGTGCCTAAGCGCCATTTCCCTTGTCCCTAGGCGAGCCCCACCCCCCGCGCCTACAACACAGCCCCTCCAGACTAGCAGCAGCAGCAAATAGCAAGCAAAAACCTGGTGTATCTGTGTGTCTGCTGTGCTAATCCTACAAAATGCAACGCTTCCAAGATCAGTCGTAAATGGCATCAGTGGATGGCATGAAGAGGTGTTGTTGGTGTGACTTGCTGAAGTGTGAGTGTCTGAAAGGAGAGGAGTATCTTAAAGAGACAGAGGCCACTTTCAAGGTGTCAGATGATGATGCAAAGTGAAATGTCTTTTAAGTTGTTTTTGATATGTACAGATTTTTCCAGATCATTGATGATAACAGTTACTTGATTGTGCTATAAAATGGCACTATATGCCTGGAAAATACATAATTCAGCCTCTTTAAATACTACAGGTGTATCAAATAATTCTATATGAACGACTTTACAAACTAAGGTAATTCTGTAGTTTTTCAATTGGAAGTAGCATATTTGGTTGTTTATAGCCAATGAGAGAAAATCGAAAAAAAAAATAAAATCATAAACTGAAGCTAAATATGTATAAATAATAATATGTATCCAGAATAAAAAGAGCATGGTCAAGAATTAAGAAAGGAAGCATAGATACATTTAGACACTCCAGAGGACCATGGAGCGTTGCCCATGGTGATATTATAAAGGGCAGGTGGCCCAACTTGACCAAGTTTTCTGTTGCTGTTATGTATTTGCTGAGAGTTTCAGCATTTTATCCTGCTCCAGAATTGAAAGGATTTCCTTCAGTTTTATTGGGTAAGTGGGAAAGGGGTGACAGAACCCCCTCTGGGACTGAAAATGAAACTTCATTTCTTTTGGTAGACTGACCTACATCAGGATCAGTTTTATTGGCCAAGACTGTGTCCACAAACAAGGAATTTGCCTTGGGTTTTACATTACCGTTGTTCTCTAACCGCTCAGCCAAATTAAAACGAGGCCAACGTTTTTCTTTTAAGTGGCAATTTGCCTTCCAAACCTGCTCCCACCCCCCAGACAAAAAGTATATCATAATTGCTGGTGGACAGGTCTGCTGATAGTGTGCTTAGCAGCCATGTGTCAGTGTCAGCCCTCAGGTGCTGGTGTCGTCCTCTCCCTGGAAGATGTGTGCTTTCCCACGGTTTGCTGTCGTTCCGACTACAGCGTGTACCACTACCTGCGTGTGTGTGTGTCTCAGTTCATGTTGGGAGGAAGGGGGCAGCTGGGGAAGGGGGTGTGGTGTGTGTGCATGTGGGGGGTGTTTGATTCAGCCGTTACTTGTGTTCATGTGGAGCCCGGCAGAGGTCAGTCTCCTCCTCAACACCCCTTTTTCATCTAATTTCTGAGGCTGCGGGCGACCGCTTGCCGCGCTTTTGTTGCCAGAGGTAATCTGTGAAGTGATCTTAATTATGGAGGTTCGGCCTGTCCCCCCCCGCGCTCCGCCACGCACACACACCTCCTCATCCCCCTCTCTTCTCTCTCTTTCTCTCTCTCTCTCGTTCTCTCTCTCTCTTCCTCTCTGTACACACTTTTAATCAAACAGCATAGTTAGCTGGTAATGAGGGCGAGGGGAGCACGTGCGCTTCTGCTTACACATGCTGCGAGGCTTCGAGGAGGAGGAGAAAGACAAGGATGAAAGGAGTGAGGAAGGAAGGGAACCGTTGAGAGCAGATGATGTGCAGTTTCCATGACAGGTTTGTCAAGAAATTTTTGTGCTCATATTGAATGAAAAATAAAGCGGGCCTACAGCTTTTAGAGAACAAAAATAGGGATTTACATCAACTATAAGGACGGTAAAATCTGAAAAGTTGCAACTATTTATAACAGACACCTCTACAGGTAGTCTGTTCTCCCTCACACACACACACACACCTGTGCTGGTAGTTGTTTCCAGGTCACAGCCAGGTCAGGAGTGTAAACGTAATGACTCGCGCTTCGATGTGCTTGTGACTTGCATCACCACATTAGTATTGCTGGAAGTGAAAGACCTCATGACCTCAACAACCCTGAAATGTTCCAGATGTGGGACATCCGTCAGGTTTTTGGAGTCCTCCCACGAGGCTGAACCAGCAGCCAACAGCCACCAAGCCCAGTAATGCAGGCCAGAGTGGTTTAGCCACCTTAACAGAATGAACTAGTTCACTTGGGTTATAGAACTGAAGTGAATTAATTCCATTGTTGTGCAATTTGGTAGGACACTGCGAGTTCCTAGAGAGAATCTACACATTCACAGGGAGAACATGCAAACCGGATGGAAAATTTTAATCCCAAATATTGTCTTAGGGAACAGAGCAAATCCTGTGCTCTTGTTTCACTTCAAACTAAAAACTTTAGAAACATGGATGTATGACGTATGAGGAGCTTTCACATCTGCCAGGTTTTCTGCTGCAGTCTAAGAATGCATTCACACCAGCTGTGTTTAGTCCACTTTGATTAAACTCCATCGGACTAAAATGTCAGGTTCGTTTGAGGAGGTGTGAATGCGTAATCAAACTTTGATGTGGAACAAAAAATTTAACTTTGGGCTTCCTTCAAACCTCAGTCTGGGTTTAGCAAAGTGAAGTGTGATGGGGTTCGAATGAATATGTGAACGCCACGCGGATCAAAAACTGCTCTAAAAACAGGAAGCAAACTACTGCGCAGGGCACTCTGGATAAATATAACCAAAACAAATAAACATGTGCTAGCGGGAGAAATGGCTCGTGGTCTTTAAAAACGAAAAAGAAATCCTCCAACCACTAAAATCCGACGCCACACTTGCTTTGTTCATGTTTGGTGAAGATGGAAGTTGTGCTCAGCATCTTCTTCAGAGGTTTTCATATTGTTTCCTTCAGTGGTTGTTCATGCAGCGCCACCACAGGCAAAGGGAGGAATGGGTTCTTCAAAGGGTTGACACAGCGTAGTCTGAAAGAGAACCGCATCAGCTGAAAGTGGAACAACTGTTGCAACCTTGGTCCCCAATCGAACCGAGCCTAATGGACTATCAGGAGTGAAAGCAACCTGAGGGTGTGTGCTTGGATGTGTGAATAGTGCTAATTCCTTCAGGGTCAAGAGGAGGGGCCGGGGTTAAATGTGCCTGACAGGAGAGGTCAACAGTGATTAGCTTCCCTCTGAACTAATGGCTGGATGCTGAGGAAGCAACAGGAAGCACAGGAGAGACGGAGCAGAGAGGTGGACCTGCACTTGGGTTACAAGTTTGATGAAATGACTTTGTGCTACTGCTGTGAATAGTGCCGCCCCCCTCCCCCCAATCTCCTCCTTCAATCCCCTCCTTTCCTCGTGTCGCTACATTATTAAAGGTTGCCTCGGTGCTTAAGTTAGGCAAAGCAGATGGCCCTTTTCATAAATCATATTTTTAAGACGATTATAGGCATTGCCACCCTCTGTTCTTCCTTCGTTCATGGAGTTTATTTTATTTCTTTACAACACAAAGATAACATCGGTGTGGACTAGAACACTTCAGTTTGAACCTTGAGATCCACAACAAAACAAAAAAACAAAAAAAAAAAGAAAACAAGAAAAGAAAAAAGAAGGAAAGAGATAAGATTCAGCACCATATCGTCAGCCTCCCCTGACTTGTTCTGTTCTGAGCTTGGCACAAACTTATTCAAAACAGGATGTTAAATATATAGCATTGGCAGGGGCTGGGGGGAAAGGAGGCAGGAGACGAGTGATCATGGGGATGTGTGTGCATATGCACGTTGGATTATGTCTTTGCTGTTGCACTATTCCTTGATGTATGCACCATGTCAGGCAGTCATTGTCTCCTGGGTAAAGAATGATAGTTCAAATACCTAGCATCTCTCCCCTGGTGCTCCAAATGCTTTGCCTTTGAAGTTTTTATAATCCATCTGTCATCTTCGAGAAGGGAGGGCACATGTTCCGTACCGCTCAATTACCAAATTCTCTTTTTGCCAACTGCAATGAAACAGGAAGCAAATAACGTGGGTGACCCTAAAAAAAAAAATTAAAAAAGCAGTGGTGTGTGGAGGTGAATAGAAAGAGAGAAAGAGGAATTGCCCGAAATCCTGCGTTGCTGACTTTCTCACGCACTTGATTGTGTCCCCTCGCTGCCTCTCATAACAGGAGAACAAAGCCTGTTTGTTGTGGGTGGAATGCCTAAAATGCTTCCTACTGTTACAATTATGAAGCATTTGATTGAATGTGTATTGTTGCAAGGGCTTGGTGATTTTGATCATTTTTTTAAGTGCCTTGGATTGTTATTCTGCTTCCCTGCAAGAAATAATAACCAGTCACCTAATCAAATTCCATTTGATATAAACATTTCATTTGTTTTAATAGCTGGTCAATGCCTTGCATAGTTATGAAGGAACAGAAATGTGTGTTTTGATTATAAATATTCATCAAGGCGGCTTACAGACGTACGCTGAATGGGGGCTTTTGTCAGAAGCTTGGTGGAGTATCTAATGAAGTTTGTTGCAGTTCTTGGTGTTAAAATCGTCTTTAATTGGTGAACGCTTTGTTGTGCATCACTTTAAAAGTGCCACCGAGCGACCAGAAGAACTTCAGACGGCTGCCGGAAAAATAACAACAGCGGCAGCTGCAAATTACGGCTCCGAAACATATTTCATTTACATACACCACAGGCGCCTTTATAAGGCTTCTACCTTCCTTAATTCTTTTTCACATTTAACACTCGATGCAAAACAATCAAGGCTTCAGATCTTTGTGTCTGCATCCTCGTTTACATCGAACCCCCCCCCCCCAGCATCCTAAAGCATCCTCCATGGGAAGGAGATGAAAAGATTGCTTTGGAAAACTCAAAAGGAAACTTGACATTCTTTTGTTGTTTCTGAAACTTCCAATATTCCACTGTAATTGTTTCACGCACGTTATATATATATATATATATATATATATATATATATATATATATATATATATATATATATATATATATATATATATATATATATATATATATATATATATATATTTATTTTAAGGGGGGAAATAAGGGGGGGGGGAGATGAAGAACATGTCGGCTCCTTTCTTCCTGAATAAAAGGCAGCAGAACCCATCTGGTTGGGTGATCCACTGCTGGCCCTCTCGCACTCATCGCTGAAATAATACTCCCTCTAATGACTCCCGCATATTCTGAAATCTCCCTTTTGAAATTGGTCTTGGCAGATTATTTGCAGGTACTTGAGTTGCATCTGTTTGCAATTTTGCAAATGTGGTAGATTTTAATGCCAGGCAGGGGCAGGGGCGGCGAGCGGAGAAGAGGCTATTTTAATCTTGGGGATAAGACTGGCGGTCTGCACGGACGTGTTCAGGTAGTGGTCTGCATCAGACTTCAATACGCTTATATGCACTATTACTTCCTTTATCCATAATTTGGAGCTGCTATCCGCGGTGGATAGCTCTGTGGATTTTCAGAGTGGTTCATTGTGTCGCAGCGCTGAGTTGTAGTTTAAGCATATTTCGCATTCTCCTTAAGAAAATAATCCAGAGTGATAAAATCTCTTCTCAGTGTCATTTTGTTTAATGAATACTTGCAATTCTAAAACTTTGAGATCCTCGGGTGTCTGGGAAGTTTGTCCCTGATTTATATGGCACTGATTAGCGCAGCTAAAGCAAAGCTGAAATGATTGTGACTTCAGTCCCTATTATTTCTACCATGTGGCGAGCAGCTGACCAGCTTAAGCCTGCCCCCCTCTCCCACTGCCTGGCCTCCCTCCTCCCCCCTTTTAAAACTGTAATAAGGTGCCCTATTGTCCTATAGCAGGGAGTAACAGGGGCCACCGCCGAGCCCACCCACCTGACTGTAATTTCATAGGTGGTTACAATTACATTAATTACATATTTCATCAACACTGTTTATCCAGCCGCACGGTAAATGAAGAGGCCAAACTTTTCTTTTGTTTTTGCCCCCCCATCCCCACTCTGTCGTCCATTCTTTCTCTCTTTTTTCAGTATATTGAAAGTTAGGATGGGGTGAGGGTGGGCGGGGGTGTGTGTGGGCGTGAGCAGGGGCATGTGTGTGTGTGTGTATGGTGGGGGGTTACCAGAGGAGGAATTAGGCTGAAAGTGTATGCCTTGCAACTTTTCCCCTCCCCGTTGAAAATGTTTATTTGAACAGTAAGCTCATGATTTGAATATTTGTAATCCATGCTTAAATTTACAGGCCAGATGAACTTTTTGGCACAGAATGGCAACCATAAGTAGGATTTTGAGAAAAGCTTTACAAAATTTTAAGCCATGTGCAAGGCTTATATAATTTAGAAGGGGGGAAATATGCGCAAATAACACAGCCTAAATCTTATTTACTTTACACATGCAGGAAATGGACTCAAATAAAATCAGATCTATATCTATATTTATCATTATATCTACACAGCTCCACTGTACTGCATATATATATATATATATATATATATATATATATATATATATATATATATATATATATATATATATGTGTGTGTGTGTGTGTGTGTGTGGGTGGGCGTGTGTATGTGTGTGTATACAGTCATTCAATAAATTAGAATATACGTCCCAATTAGAGCCGTTTGTCATATTAAGTGTGTGTTTTGAAATGCATGTATTTCTGTTTTTAAATATACTTTTTAGTCTAATGAAATATTCTCATTTTAAAAGTCATGTTTTTATCAGCTGTAAGTGGAAAATCATTAAAATTTACAGAAATAAAGGCTGTCAAACATCCGTCAGTGTGTAATTCACCTATATAATGTTTTCATTTAGTGATAAAGTTCCTAAAATAAGTGAGCTTTTTGATAATGTTCCACTATATTGAATGGGTCTGTGTATGTCTATATACTTGCATACATACACAATACATTGCTATGATGATCCAAGGCTGCCATGCTGTGATGTATTTAAAACAATATGCACAGTAGGATCTGTTTTATGTTATTTATTTAGGAAAGAAAGCAGCAGTTTCTCTACTATTAAATAATATTTTTAACCTACATTTACAAGTAAATATGCTTATTCCTCAATATGTCTGTTGTTGTTCTGTTCCTTATGAATCAACAATAGTTTAATAACTGATATTACCTGCGCTCTTGTACGCCCTGCTAAACATGCATGATTGGCAGCGCTAAGACCCTTCCCCAGGTTCTGATTGGTTGTTTCTGACTGAGCGGTTTTTCTGCAGATGGCAGTAGAATCATAGGGAGAACACAGAGGAGCTTAATTACCTGTCTCATACTATGATGTCATATCCTGGTGACAGCTTCAGCAAACATGTAAAAAAACATAAATATATATATATATATATTTTTTTAGTGAGTCGCATACTGAAGCTTTATTAAACGCATCACATCCTTCAGCGCTCCAGTTGGGAGTGGGAGGTGATTTTGTGACTGGATTTTTTTCAAACAGCTGAATTTCTTTGTAAGAATAAAAAGGTATTTATTTTCCAGCTGACAAGCAGTGTGCAGTGTGTGGCCATGCAGGAGAAGGGTAGAGGAAATAAGACAATTTCAATAGCTAGAATAATATTTTACCGTTCAGGTAATGTCGTAGGAACCAGCTGCTTTTTTGAAATCACTTTTTTACTTTGTTGTTGGGACGCACGGGAAGCTGCCACAGGCATCATCTCCATGTACTCCATGTATCCGAGCATATGAACTGACTATTGAGTTCTGCTGCTGGGAAGCCACCCACATGCCAGCTGGGAGGTGGATGTCAGAGTCAGAGAGGCAGAGGGAGAGGTCAGTGAGGCAAGCAGACGAAAAAGGAAGACTTTTTTTTAAATGATGCTAATCAGTCCAAAGGGGCCTGGCCCTCTCTCCCTCATCAGGCTGCTGTAATTCAGATGTGCTGAGACCCTGGAATTAAATGTGTCAATGTGAGGCGCGTGCACACACACGTGTGTGTGCATCTGCGTCTGCCCGTATCTATTCGCCTTGAATCTATTTCTGCCCGTGTGTGCGCTCGTGCACAAGGGGTGTTTAGGGGTTAAGTAGAACCAAATTAGTCGGTAGGAGAACTAACAGCAGCACTGGCTTTCTGTGTGGCTACATCTTGGTGAATGTCAAGATGATTTAGCGGCTCTTCTGCGCGCCGTCTGCCTCTGAGCACCAGCCCTCCAATCACGGCTTTAGGCTGTCTGTTTTGTGGCCCTCCATGCAACAAATGAATAATAAATGTGAAACTAGGCACCACAATCGCAAGAGGTTATAGCTTTAAGTTTGGGGACAATGAAACAGTCTGTTAAATGTAAATGTCGGTAAAAGCTTACTTTAGGTTAAAAAAATCCATAGATTTGGCTGCAAAGTGTCATTTCTTAAACTTTCCTGTGAGAAATAAATGTGTGGTTTCTGTTCCACAGATTTTCTGTACTACAAAGATTTTAGTTGTGTCTGATTTAAACAGCATTCTCTCTGGCCATCCTGCCAAAAGTCTGTCATTCTTCCTAGTAAAAGCAGGAGTGATGTTACACTCTTTGCAAGAAATTTGCTTTAATTTAGTACTTTAAGCTATTTTTAATATCGTATGTTATCATTTGTACAGTTAGCACAGTAAACCTCCCAAACGTGTCAGTCTCCATGTGTCGTCACTATTTCATGTAGACCTTTGCCTTTCCTCTGAGTTTTAAAAAGGCTGCCAGTGTCTCTAACCCTGCATATTCCATTACACTGACAGTTCAGAAGAACACCACAGTGCTCTGTGCACATCTTTGCTATTTTAAGCTGATATTTCCTGTTCTATCCAGAAATCTGCTCCAGGTTGTTTAGCTAATATGAAAGTTCGTGTTAGTTGGGTATAATGTTGACATCCTGTGGCGGACGATTGTATCGTAAAAATTTGGTTTGAAATAACCAAACCTGCAGAAGAACAATACCGACATCACTGGTAAAAATATTATTCTCTTTTAAACAGCTTTTACTTTTGTGTTTATGCTAATCAAAAACAGCTTGAGCCTTCTTCCTACAGTAACAACTTCCACAACGAAGAGTGTTAAGGTTGTTTTTTTGAAAAAGGAAAATATTTTTGAAGGTTTTTTATTAGTAATTTGATAATTGCAGTTGCTAGACCTATTTCTAGTTCAACTGATTGGCTTTCTGCCTATCTTAGGAGGTTTTGCACTCTTGCTCCGATATTCAGAAAAAACCCTGACAGAGTAGCCTCCAAATCTAAACCAACCTTAACCCTGATGTGGAAATATGTTTGTCCTGTGTGTCTCTGTGTTGGGGCAGTGACCTGTCCAGGGTGGGCCTGCTGGGAAAGGTGATGACCCCACCATTATACAGGCTAAAGCAGACTCAGTAAATGACGGGATGGAAAGCCAACAATGAAAGCATAGAGCTTTGGCGTAGGCAGCATAAGATCAATGCTGACCAGCTCTTCTAAGTGGTGTTTGTTGTTTCTATAATGAAGCAGTTTTGAATAATAACTTGGTGAAATGCATTTAGGGAGAATTAGATAAAAATGAAAGTAGTGCATGAGCCTAAAGCATTAATTGAAGGTTTGATGAGTATGTCCAGTGAGCTGGCAGCTTTATGTTTCCACCAAGAGTGCATGTTCACTCTTTACACATATTTTGTGTGTGTATATGTGTGTGCAGAGCGAGTTATAGTGGTGTTAAGGGAAGCTCGAGCTCTGTGTGTGTGGGTGTGTGTGTAGGTGTGTACAGGGTCTCCAGTTGGGCTAAAAGCAGAATCACAGCTCAGCCGCTGCAGCCGCTGCCCCTTATAGTCCTTGGCAGTTAGTGGTATGAAAAAGCCTTCTCTTTGAGGGCATTATATAGATTGATGTGCTCTTCCTGGAGCATACACACCCCTACACACACACACACACACACACACACACGCACACACCCACACACACACACACACACACACACACACACACACACACACACACACACACACACACACACCCGCACGCACACCCGCACACACACACACACGCACACACACGCACACACGCACACACACACACACACACCTCAGCATCCTGAGAACCTGACTGTGTTTGATAGTGTGTGCTCAGAGCACAGCCAGATGTGTAAAGTAGTACTGGATCTTCAGGGTTTAAACTCCGCGGATGAGCGTGCGCGGGCGTGCCTGCTACAGATTGCACATGCGTGTGTGTGTGTGGGGGCGTGTGTGTGCTTGTGGAACATGAGAAGGGACAGGTCATAGTGGAGGGAGCAGAAATGCATGTGGAGGGTTCTTTTAGTAAGCACTGAGAAGCATTCACATTCACATGGTGGATTTTTGAATGATTTTGATTTAAGATGGAAAAGCTGTTCTCTGATGCAAGAAATTCAGCAGAGAGTCACACATTTGTGCTACATTTCTGAGTAATGAGAGCACAGGAGGGATTTTACCCATAGCTCCATGGCTGCATTACCTGCTCAGTTCACATCCAACCAAGAAATGCAGCTATTAGACATTAACATTATTAATATTGCGGCTATTAAACGGTCTAACATTAGAGTGTTGCCTTGCTTCATTTAACCGTGAGTAAGTGCACAATAAATGGACTGGAAAAAAAATGGGTGACAGCGTTTAATTCCTAAGTATCCCAGCGTATCAAGCTAACCACCTTTTAGTCCCTCGCAAAAGCAGTTATACCTCTGGTTTTCTTTTTTTTTTAAATTTTTGTCACCTTATAACCACAGATTTTAATATATTGTTTGGGAAATGTAATTGTAAAACAGTCTAATATGGTACATAATTGTGAAGTTTAAGAAAAATGATATTGTTTTGAGAATAAAAAAATGGAAAGTGATATGCACATGTATTGTGTATGAGAACCACATTTTTCTGTTATTATTACCTGCAGGTCTTGTGGAGTATGTCTGTAGTTTTGCACATCTAAGGATTGCAGTGTAGTTCAAGCTCAGTCATTATATGTTGAAAGCAAATCCTGCAGACTCTAATTTGGAAAATAGCCAAACTTTAACTAGGCCATTCCAACATTTGAACCTGCTTTGGTCTACATTGCAGCACTGATTGGATGTTTAGGTTCACAAATCTGTCACCCTAAATCATTTCTTTTTCCAGAATTGCCCTGTGTTAAGTGCCAACAGCGCTCTTGTCTTTGCTGAAGAAAAGCTTTCCCACAGCATGATGCAGCCACTACCATGTTTAATGAGTGTTTGATCACAGTTTCCTGTGGAGACGCCAGAGGTTTAACTTTGGTTTTACTTGTCACAGTTACACATTTGCCACTACATGACTTAGATTTAAACAGGAATTGTTGTGGCTTTCTTTCAACTGTGTTGTTTTATGGTCACTCTTCCATAAAGGTCATATTTGTAAAGTGTACAAATGGAAATAATGATTTCTGAAAGAAACCCTCAGAGGCTTTCACAAAACAACTGAATTTATGCTGAGATTACATTAAACTTTTGAAGGAAATTGGTTGTGTTTGTTTTTTATTTAGGATATTGCAGTCAAGGTGGATGTATACATGTTTGCACATTTTTATTTCTAGTAAAAATTTAAATGAAGATGTGTTATTTTCACAAGATTTCACATTTATGCACAACCTTTCATTGGATTCTCAAATTAAATTCAAATAAAATGCTTTGAAGCTTGAATAAAGTAGACTGTACTCTCATGAAGTTTTGATTATTGTTAGATTAGGTTAGGTGAGGTTAGAGTTTGGAGTTGGCAGGAAGTTGAAAGACACCTGTGGTCTAGCAAGGGGGTTCCTCCAGCAATGACTTAGTCCCATTGTTTCCTCCCTTGGCTGAAGCAGCTCCTACCCAAGTGTGATCAGGGTGTAGCAGAGCTGATATACAATATCACAGCAAATACACACAGATGTCATGGCTGGTGGAAGTAAAGGCAAATGGAAAAGTACAGCGCGGTTCCAGCTGACGCTAAAGCCAAAAACGAGGATGGGTAAACAGCACACTTAAACATTTCGGCACCCGTTTCATTTTCATTCTGATTCCTTTGCTTCTTTTAAATGCAGCGATTTATCTCAACCCAAATCTTTCTGCTTTTCTCATTTTAGCGAGCCCATTTAGATATTAACCGACTCAGTGCTGAATAGACCCGGCTGTAGTTTTGCGCGTTCGCTGGCATGTTTAGAGGGTTAGCCTTAGAGATGTCGCTTTGTTTAACATCAAATATTTTTACTGCTTATAAATGTACATATGCGGTTCCATAGACTCAATATGTGCCTGCGTGTTCATGCACTCGTCAGCTTTTGTCTCCAACCAAGTGGTGGTCCAAACAACCTACTTTTGTCTGACAGCGGCATCAAGACACGGAGGTGCACATATGCAGAAAGCTATTTGGAAAGGCCTCCTCGTAGCTGTCAGCTTTTATTATGCACCGAGGTGTCATGTTTGTTAGGAAGCTGAGTGCAGATGGCAGAGTGGAAGAAATGGATCACTAATTTTAACAATGATTAATGAACAGAGATGGAAAATGAATTACATCGGACTATTGGAGGCAAGGAATATTTTCTCTGAAAATGTTAACTTCGGCTGCCAGGCAGCCGGCCGTGTTGTGGGAGTAGATTGAGGAGGGGGAAGGAATGTGTGTGTGCGTGTGTGTGTGTGTGTGAGCACTAAGGTGCAATTTTTCCCTCGCATCTTTTGTAGAATCAACACTTCACTGCTCTTGCCTATTACTTTAGCTCTCGCCTGCTTAAACACTGCTTGCTTTATACACATTTACCCCCCACCCCGCACCCCCTCGCCTCCTGTGTGTACTGCTCTACCAGTTAAGGTACACACTCTTTAATAAGGTAAACACAGGAAAGGTTAGACTGTCTTAAAATGTTAGCTATTTTCATTACTCTGCAGTGAGCTTTATATCAGATCAGAGATGTACCAGATTCAATCAAGTGTTAGGAGCTTTTTCTGCGTTTTTCTCCTCCAGTAGAACAATAACGGATCTAGCAGTGCACATCTGCTTCTGGAAAGTGCTTGGCAAGCTCTTCTTTTGACTGCATTTAGAATTTTTGATCATGACAACATCAATGAGGCAGATTTTGGGGGGAAACATATGTGTCCTTTCACAATGTTTTACCCACTTATAGATGCACCATTTGACTGTATGTGACATTTCATCAGCATGTTGTTCCCTTTCTCACATTGCTATTGTAATATTGTTGAAGAAAAAAAAGGCAGACATGACATTCCTCGTTGCCTGTGATATGAGCAGATTTCCTTCTTCTTCTTGTACTTTCCTTGTATTAGACCCCCAACGCAGCCATTCCCACCCCTGCCACCCTGCCTGTGGTTGTGTCTGTGTCGATTGTCTGGTGGGCGGTTGGTGCAACATGGTTTAATAGGTAGATGCAAACTATTTTGAATTTAATTAACCTTCTGATGGGAAAAACATAAAAGGGAGAGAAGGGGAGCAACTCCTGGCAGCGTTGCGTGTTTGTGTGCTTGTGTTTCCGTGTGTGCAAACAGGAGACGGAGAGAAATAAGAGAGTAAGAGTGCGACAGAGGATCTCAGGTTACAACAGCATATGCTAAGCACTCAGAAAACATACACAATGCCTTTGGTGAACAAGGTAGTCAGTATGCCCCTGGGAGCCAATTTAGATTGTGACTTAAGGCAACATCTCGGCTTTGTGTGTGAGCGGGGTGTGTGTTCCCTGCATATGAGTGTGAGTTTTACCTCTTGACGCTCCACTGAAAAAGTAGTGGTGGGTAAATCTGGGTGGCCCTCCTGCAGACCCTCCACATCTGTGTCCCCCCCACCCCGTCCAGCCCCCCGTAACCCCGTCACCCCCGCCACCACCCCGCTCTTGTAGGACTGAGCCAGTCTGTATATGCCTGGCTGCCTCTTCTCATTCAAAGATCCATGAGATTTGGTTGAGCCTCTTTTTGGAGGTCCAAATTTAGCAACATCTCCATATTAATGGATCACAGAAAGAGACTGAGATACAACAAAAAAAGAGGCCCTAAAAAAGACGGGAATTTTGCTAACGGTGTGACTGACAGATGATCTTCTGATGAAAGAAACAGCACAAGTTCATTCTAAAAATGATGCAGAACCAAGTCTGTGCACATTATCATCTTGGCAAACTTGAACAGGTTTAAGCAAACCTCTGAAATGTCATAAAAAAATGAAATGTAAATAGGGAGCAGTTTAGTAAGCCGCAAAGAAATTGATATTTTGACTTCTTACAAATGGAACAAAGTGAAAGCACCTTATTTTAGATTTCTCAACTTAGTAAAGCTTAAAAACACACCAAATTAGAATTGTGAAAATAGTCATTTCACAATTTATTGAAAATACCTGGTGCTTAATTTGATTCAATAATGTTTGCAACAAAGAAAATGAAAAATATGGCTTAGGGCTGAAACGACTCCTCGAGTGAGTCGAGTACCTCGATTATTAAGATTCCTCGAGGAAAATTTATCTGCCTCGAAGCTTCGTTAAGTTATATTTTATTATTTAGCGCACCGTGTTCCGACCGGGTTATTACTTGCGTTGCACAGCGCTCTCACTTCCGCCTGAGTTTGTTGACAAAAGCTAAGTGTTAGCAGGATAACGTCCAGTTTTCAAGTTCGGCCTGGGAGGATTTTATTGATTGTTGATTATGTCCGGGTCTTTGTCATTTTTCGGGGTACCAATAAGCATCTTTAAAATGACTGGCTCGGTGCCTGGAGTACGGCAGCTTTTCTCCTCCCGGAGCTGCTGCATGGTGGCGGTTCAGAGCGAACAGAGGGAAAGAGCGCTGCAGGTGTATTTATACAGGTGAGCGGATAGACTGAACACTGCGAGTGGCTGTGCATTAGATGATTAACATAAGTGTAGCTTTACGGACGAACTAGAAAATTTATTTTATATCATTCCGGTCACAACAAATGGATGGCGGAGGTCATTGTGACGGCATGTAGCTGGTAGATGAGTTTCTGTGTGTGACGAACAAAGGTGTCAAATCCCATCGCTAACATAAACATAAAAGCTATAAATGTCTGGGCAAGGTGAGAGTTCATCTATTAAATTGACTGAAGATGAATTCATAAATGAAAAGCTGGACTATAGGCATTTTTTCATAAGCGTATTTGTGAGCCTGCCTCTTTATTATTGAATTGAATATAATTTCAGATTTTTGAATTACTTTTCTTCAGGTTAACTTAGAAAGTGAGCTATTATTGTTATAGGTTAATTTTCTAAACTACAGAAAAGTTATTTTTAGGGATGCTCAAATGTGAAAAATTGGACTGATGTTGAAATGCGATAGTAATACTGTTGTGTTAGATTTACCAATGTTTCATTGTATCTTTTTTAATCCGATTACGGTACTCGATTCATCGTAAGAATAATCAATAGATTACTCGATTGATTACTAAAATGTTCGTTTACAACAGCCCTAATATGGCTTACATTTGTATTTCATTTTATATAGACATAATGAATTTGATAGCTGATGTTTGGACCATTGTCTACATGGATAACCACAGTCTTTTCTAACCCTCATCAATGGGCATATGTAGCAAAAAAAAAAAAAAAAAAAGACCTAAAAAGTCATCCTTCCCACCTATTTTCATATCATCTTGCTGAATCTCTGGGTTGTTCCTTACATGGACACTGCATTACTTTTAAAACAAGTTCCCAGTGAAACTGCTATAGATTGCCCAGAACATTGTGGTGCATCCAGCACTGCATGCCAGCAGCTGTTATTGATTGCCTGGGCCTGGCCTTCCAGACAAAGCCTTGTCACTTTGTTGTCACTCACTTCCCTACAATGTGAGCTCCAGGCTTCTAAAACGTTGTACTCCTCCTCAGCCTATAGGGTGTGCTCGGAAACCTGCCATGCTGACACACAATGCAGTCTGAGGAAACATTGTTTTCATTTTTGGCACCATGGCGCTTGAACCAGGTGTAGCAAATACTTTCAGACCAGAAAGCGCTCCTTTATGCTGGTTTTGAGAAGTTCTCAAGGACGGTCTCCTAGAAACACCCAACATCTAAAACGTGCCTTACACATATTTATTACGCTTTTCTCCTTTTCAGAGATAAAAAAGCCAAATTATAGCTCATAAGATTTGAAGTTATTGAAAAAAAGCTCCACCACTGGTTTACACAAGCATTTATGTTTGATACATGTGCAGAATGACTGTAAAAGTTGAAATGATTTCACAATAAGTTTGACTAACGAGTCGAGCTGCGAGGCGGGTTTGAGGGGGAGGGGACTCGGAATACAATTTTTAATGGGTATTTTTCTTCTGTCGTCACTGTTGCAAACTTGTCAAGCTTCAAATGCAGGTGACGCTGAATTTCCTGGTATGTGTGCTTTGTTTACAGGCTCTTGTCGTCCCACCTTCTGTGAAACTGTCTGCGTTCTTCCTGACATCCGGCATCCGCTGGAGAGGCAGCCGTGCAGGTACGATCACACCCATTGATCAAGGGGAACGGGAGGATATTAAAGGTGTCTGTCACACTCACAGACCCGTGCACTTATGTTTTTTATTCCAAACTTTATCTGGGAAAATTAACTATGGGCTTCATAACCAATGCCATACTTCTCACTTACACTAGTAATTATAAATTCCTGGAGTTTCCTATCACTGTGTTGGCCTGTCAGTGGCTCACTTTGGAGTGTGTAAAAGTTACACACACTCCACCTAAACTTTCACTACCAGAGTAATATTTTGATGTGTCAACTTTTGTGGAAGCAAAATAGAAGCTAATTTGTGTTTGGTGTTTGTCTAAGCATTTATTCTCAAATAAAACTGTGAATGTAAATGTGATCTTTTTCCCAGTGTGATCAGAAATAGCCCTACAGCGCCAAAGTCTGGTTCAATATTCCAAGTGATTATGATTTCTCTTGGGAACTTTACGTAAACTGAGTTAAAACTGATTCATAACTTGTTTTATGTTCTGAAGCCAACATTTCTAAGTAGCAGTTTGAAATGAAACAAATTAAACTTTTTTAGCGATCAGGATTCCAAATAGTAACATAATATGTTTTTCTTAAATTATTATTTATTTATTTTTTTTTACTAACCCTTACTTCAAAATCCAAAATGACTGCCTCATATAAGAGCAGCAGAATTTATTTTTTTATTTTTACCTTTATTGATTGGAATGCCAATAAAGCATGCATAGTACTTTGTAACAATTAATTAATGCATAGAAATAAATTAACCTGTACCCAGTAACACATCCACCAATTAAATCAACCAATTATATGCTTTTAATATAGTGGATATTCAATCTACATGCAATATTTACATGTGGCTATGCAGTGTGCATGTATTATATGCTTTCTGCATATTCATATAGTGGGTAAAGGTTAACCTAAATGACAAATACCATTCTCTACCACAACAAGATCCAATTCCAACACTAAACAGCTAAATGAAGAGAAACACAATCAAGCCTAAAGACACAAACATGGCCGTATCACACAAACTGCATAGAAACCAGCAACACTACATTCCCTCATTTTACAGCAAGTGCATTTCAATATGTTTGGTGAAAAAAATGCTAGCTATGTGATTTTTGCTAACACCCCTGGATTCTATTGACTCTGATGCTTTGATAGACATGTCAGCCAAATTAGCCAATGGGCTCCTGAAAGATGTCAACATCCATCGCCCTGAATGCACCCAGGTGTATTTTTACTTTGCAGTATTTTGTCTCTTGGGAACTTTTTGTTTTTGCATTTTATTTCAAAAACAAATTGTTACTAGATAGAATGATTTTGTATGGTAGGATAAAACGATAACGCAACCCCCCCCCCAAAAAAAAAACAAAAAACAAACTTGTTTGAAAATTCAAATTGTGCCAAAATAGCTCGGACTGAAAGTTTGTCTGGGCTTTTGTTGACTAATCCCTCTCTGAAACTTCTATTCTTCACATTTATTGATACATTTTGGTGAAATATTCTGATCTTGTACTGACTACCTGTGGATTGGTAGGTGTTTTGGATTGTAACTACAGGCTTTCAAAGGGACATTCACATCACAAAGTGCATTTAGGCAGAAATGTTACTGGGTTTTTTTCATGCTCTGATGCATGCCATATTAATTTACTCTCACTCAGTAACATGAATTCTGATTTTTAGACCTCTGGTGTATTCTCTGGAGAAGTCTTTAGTTCTTGAGATATAAATTAAATTCCTTTTTCAAGCAGGTCTTCCATTAAGCGGCCTAGGCTAATTTGGAATAGTCGCAGGTCACTGAACACAACAGCAAGTGAATTCAACTGGTTTTCCAAATTTTGTGTGGAATGTGGTTAAGTTGGTGTGACATCATTCACAGATCAGATTAATGAACACCAACATAAGCCTCCTCATCCCCACAATGTTGGAATACACACATTAACACATAGGACGTCTGCACAACCGATAACACGTGAGGCACCGCTCCCCCTTAGCACACGCTAAAACCACATGCGCCCACATGATCTGTCAGAAAGCCACATCTCTGTCATTCCCACGCGTTGTGCCTCCATGAGACAATTAGCGTGCAGAGGTGACACGGCAAACAGGTGCAAAGCATTATTGGTGGAGGTGGAGGAGCGCGTCCACCCCATCCCTCACCGTGATGGATACTTCCAGATCCGCATGTGTGTGTCCGTGATGGCAGGTTGGATGACAAGTCAGGGGACGTCTCCGCTTTGTGAAGTTAAATAGCTTCATCCAACCTGGTTGTTTGTAATCATCATCATCATCCTCATCCTCTTCATTGCTGTCATTCATACACCATAGAAATTGCACTCACTTTCTTTTCTTACACTCTTTAGGACTTTATTCTTGTTTGCATTTTTGATATCCTTTCTTCCTCTCTCCAATTATGTTATTAATCACTCATCTTCTCACTTTGGTGTTTTTTTTTTTTTTTAGCTTTTAAATGAATCTCTGTAAATAGAGTTTAGGTGTCTGAGGGAATGGAGCTAGGTGTTAGGCTGGCTTTCACATCTGATAAAACTAACTGTTCTTTTCAAAAGACTTGTTTATTTTTTTCTGTAAAATGTAATTTATGTTATTTTATAAATTTTGAATGACCTCTATAACAGCCATTATGACATTAAGTTTGCATCACAGATGCGTTACTAAGGTGAAAAACTCCTGTCCCACACAGATATCTGAAATTCATTTTCTTATTCACTCATTAAAGATTAAAATATGCAGAAATATTACTACATGTCTCTATCTAAAGTGTGCCTTGGCACTTGTTGGTTGCATAGGAGTTAGTTCTGCCTGCTGTAGTTTTATTAATCAAATATAGCATGGGTGAGTCATGGCGTTTTGGCTTGTGTCATATTGGAGGTATGTGCCACAGATTTATCTCATATTGGAAGCAGAGCTAACACATGCTACCCTTGACGTATTCTCACACCATTTCTCACACAAAGCACTGACACACAAACTTGCAGGCGCTCACACTCTTGGAGGACTTATATAGAGGGAGGTGCGTAAACAGGCACTCCAGTCCTTGAAGACTCATTAAAAGACGGGCTGCCTTTTTAAAAAATACTTTTTTTTCTGCATCCTTAATATAGTTACTGCATTTTCAAATAAATGAGATATTTTGAGAATTTTTTTCTGATCTTATTATTCTTTTACTCTACATTAAAATGTGAAACATTCAAATTAGCCACAGGACAGTTTTCAGTTTTTCCATTTGGTAATGCTCCCTCATCCAGATTCTGTCAGTTACGGGTTTGTTGCCCAGATCAGAAGTGGTCTCAGGTGTCTTTGACTAAAAAAAGTTGGGCTACACTTCAAACCAGATATTTACATATGCTCCATATGTACACACAGAACCAATTTCTCCGCATATGTAACAATGGATTTGACTTTGACTTTTGTAGTTCCAGTCAGTTATAATTACTAAAATAATTTATCTTCACTAAATGTTAAGAATAATTAGCAATAATTTTTGTAAGTTAACATACATTCCCTTATGTTGTTGAAATTGTTGTTGAAATTGTATGAGTTGGACAGTTGGCTGGAATTTTGATCCAGGTCCTCCTACTGGTTTATAGGCTACTTTAACACACACCTTTTTGGCTCTGCCCACCAATTCTCAATGGACTGTAATGACTATTCCAAAACATTGTAATTGTTCTCTAAGCCATCTTTTGGGTTATTCTGTGGTCTACATTTGGTCATTGGAAGACCCCATGGTTCTTCCTGGCTGATGTCTTAAATGTTGCTTCAATAATTTCACATAATGTCTCCTTATGCTGCCACCTACTTTGTGAAGTGCATCAGTTCTGTGAAGTGCAACATGGTTCTTTCTTTTCTATACTTACATTGGGATTATGATCTCAGGCTTGCAAACTTTTCCCCTTTTTTGTATAATGCTAATAGTCCTTATAGACAAAGAGCCATTTTACCAAGAATGATG
The DNA here is from genome assembly GCF_002775205.1 of Xiphophorus maculatus. NCBI lineage: Eukaryota > Metazoa > Chordata > Actinopteri > Cyprinodontiformes > Poeciliidae > Xiphophorus > Xiphophorus maculatus. The sequence goes on along the minus strand of NC_036446.1, from coordinate 32,917,864 downwards.
AACTTGCAATCTGACTTTTTTTTCTATTAATTTGGATAAATGGTTTCTTCCTGGGACCAGCGACCTCTCACCCAATGACCCGCCCCTTCATGGTTAAGTGGTACAGACATTCATCTATTGGACACAGAACCCGTCTCCTTCCTGAACAATTTGATACCTGGACATTTCCAGAAGCTTCACTCAATGATGAGCTGGACTTGTTGAGGTCTACAATTCTCTTCAAAATATCTTACCTCATTGTTTGAGCTCCTTGATTTTTCCATGGTGTCACACAAGGAAGCGGTGTGTGTGAGGTGTTGTCCTAGACTACACCAGTTAGATCAAGATCAACACCAGAAGATTCCAAAATGCATGACAACATCATCTGGACTTTCTTGAAATTTTTAAAAGACTATTAATCTTGGTTTATTTCTAAAATCTGCATCTTTCAGACAATTTTTTTTCTCTATTTTAGAATTTAGCAAATAGAAATATTTTGGGAATCTTAAGTGACCTAAAACATGATCTGTTTATTCCTGTACTACAATATCTGTAGTCTTATTTGATAGGAATTGATATTTATATTTCTCTTACAAAAGTTGGAAAGATCAATCCATTTAAAACAATATGTTTGTGTATATAAATCTTCTCACGTTAGGAAAATGTTTTTTAAAAGAAACAAAACAAATTCTATAAATATCCAGCTTTGAATTGACCAACTTTGAACGTACTTTGAAATCAAATGAAAATAGCATCAGTCAAGAGTTAAAACTGAAAATAAACTGAATCAAATTATTGCTATTTCAAATTTCTGTATAAACTAAATTACAAAGTAAAACTAAATGTATGGTTATTATGATGGAGATACTGTAGGTCGGTTTTAATTAGTTTTTTTGGTTTATTTTGTCACTTCTGTGTTCTCTTTAAGCCGTCGGTATATTAAGACATGTTTGGCATAAGAAAACCCTCCCGTTCTCGCTCAGTTTCTCTTTTTATCTCTTCCTCCCTCTCTGACAGCCTTCATTTGCTGGAGGAGTGGCAGACTTGGTGGGAGTTAATGATTATAATTATTTAGCCTTTTTTTTTTGTTACATTGCGGGATAATTATTTAAGAGGTTTGTGTATTCATTGTTGTAATCAGTAAAGAGAGATTACAGAAAATCCGCATGCCAACAGATGGCACTTGGCTGTTGTTGTTGCTTCATATTAAACCCAGTACAGCACACTTGGTAGCAGGCAGGCAAGAGCGAGGGGACATTCACAAAGGGGCCAAATTATAAAACAATTTGTTCTTCATCATAAATCCATTTATCATATCACTTCATTGTAGAGGAAATGAAAGGGAGGCAACAGTAGTTAGCATTGTGCTGTGTTTGTGTTCGCTTCCAGACCAGCTAACACGGCCATCTTCACAAAGTGGTGGTGGTCCGGAGAAGTCTTTGGATTTGCTGGGCGAAACAACACAACAAACAGTATTTGACCAGAGAGGCCCCCAACCCGATGGCTTTGTGTACTGTATCAGTGTATGGCCATCGGTTTTCACACGTAACCCCATTCACGGCTGAGGCCGTCGCTTGGCAGCGTCTACCATGACGCACTCACCATCAGCCATCGCCGTCTCCTCTCCCCGCATGCGGAACGTTCTTCGCCTCCAAAAACTTTTACTTTTCAAAACACCGTTAACACGTTTTCTGCAGGCAAACAAGTGGATAAAAAAAGAAGTTAAGCGAGGGCACTTATGATGCGGGGTCGGGGACCACAAGGAACTGCTGGCCTACATTCCAGACTAATTGTATAATTGGAAAAGCTCTCCAAATGAGCAAGCGAGCCACCCCTCGACCGCCCCACCCCCTCGTCAGCCCCTTTTTACACACACATACATCCGCACACACATGCTCTTCAAAGCAAATCACAAAAGAGCATTTTAGGCATAATAATTAATTTCAAAAAGCGTTTATTATTAATCCCACACACCAGCATCCTGGCAGGAGCAGCTAGGCCAGGCTGGTTAACAACCCCCACACTCTCCACCCCACCAGCGCTCTCATGTGTGCACAAACATAAACACACAGGGCAGTCAGGTGTCTGATGCCTATGTTTATACATTAACACATTCCTTTCTCTTAAAAAATGTCATCCACCAAAAATATTCAACTTTAAAAGAAAAATAAATGTAAGGATAACTGTTACACAACTTTAAAGTTCAAGGATTGTTCAAAAATAATGAAAGTTATCATATTCACCGAAGTGAGTTTCCAGAAGGATTCAACTCTTTTCAAATGTATTGTTGCATTTATTGTTTTCTATTGAACTTTTTTTGCAATTTCTCATTTTGCAGCCGCAAACTGTTTATGTATGCTATTAGGATTTTATGTGATGAACCCGCAAGAATCAGTGCATAAATGTAAACTGAAAGGAAAAATGACACTTTCTTTCACAAAAGTCCTAAATGGCACTTTTGCCTGTTTATCCTGTCTATGCTAAATGATTAATATTTCTTGAAATGTAATTGTAGTTACAAGAGACTTCATAATCCATTTTAAAAATTGTTATCTAAGTTGTTTTGTTTATTGACTTTGGATATTTAAAATATTTCCAGTTCCTGTCTTAAATGTTCTTTTGAAATGAGTTTTTTTTTTTTTTTATCTTTGAGGGGATGTAATTGCATTAATATGTCGTTAATGGTCTCAAAATGACAATAATCATTAGGCAAAAATTTTATTGTGACAGGCCTAGTGAGGACAGCAAACCTTATCAAAGTTTTTTTCGTTTACAATTTTTTAAATGCATAACAGGGATAATGCACATTAAACATTACCACAAGAGGAGAGATGCATTGTAGTCCTAAGTACTAGTTTTCACTTGTAGTCCCTGACTGATAGAAAGATAGTTAAAGCTGAAAGTAATCCTCCAAAAGATTTGTCTTCCAGCAGAACATTGATCCTAAATGTATAGACGGAGCAACAATGGAACATTTTAAGGCAATGTATCCCCGTGTGTTAGAATGGCCCAATCAAATCCCACACCTCAATCCAACAAAAAATCTGTGAAAAGATTCAACAGATTTTTAGTCTGATCTGAGTTTGATCTTGTAAAAAAAAAAAGAAACAAAAGGTGAGGGTTGCAGTTCTAACATGTCAACTCTCAGGTAAATTGTTTATTTTTATTGCAGAGTTTTCAGTTACTAATTTTTATCTTTGACAGGCTTCACTTGGGCAAAAGAAGAAATCTGAACGTTTTTGCCAGCTGAATATTACGCCTCATGACATGTTCCATAAATTAAGTTGTGAAACTTTTTTTTTTGTCGTAAAATAAGCAATTTAATGACCAGTAAGGAATGATCTACTTGTGTGCTGTGTTAGCACTCATATTTTACTGTTACTACTGGAGCTCATGGTCAAATTGAATTTCCTGATTTATGGCCCTTGCCATGTACCGTTCATTTCCATGGCTACTGAGGGACTTATGGGGGGATGGAGTGGGATACAGGGGGTGTGGGGGTGGGGAAGGGGTTGTTGGGGTAAAGGTGATTTCTGAAGTCGACAGCGGCGTCCAAAGGAATTGCGGGATGCTGTTAAAACGAAGCCGTTAATTAATACTATTGATTAGCAAAAAAATAAAAGCAAATGTGATTTGCATATAGTGATCAATGCATTAACCGATTCCACCCCCCACCCCCACCCCACACACATACACACATACACACACACACTCCATCAGAAATCTGATTTCCGGAGTTTTCAAAGTGAGAGAGAGGGAGTTCAGACTAATGTGGATCGATTGGGCCCCGCTCTCAGACAAGAATGTAAAGCATTTTAGAAACCATTGGAGGGTGAAACATGTTAGCACAAAAGAAATACTTTCAACTTGGACCGCTTTATTTATAAAAAATGAAGACAGTTAGCCCTTTTTCACATTTGCGCTAGAACCGGCCCCAAACCACACAATCAGTTTACATATAGCATAACACACCAATATTTCTGCTCAACTTATGCTGAAGACAACACTGTGAAGAAAATGTCAATGAGAACAGCAAGGCCATGACAATCAAAAACACAAGAGGCGTTAAAAAAGCAATATGTTTTTTTTTTGCTGTGTTTTTTTTTACCCCTCCTTTCTTGCTTGCTCTGTCAAGAGCAGCTTATTATAGCGTATTGATTTATAAAGCTTTAAATGTGATCCTCCATGTCCAAGTCAAGGGCAGGGAGTGCAAGAGACAGACTGAGACGAGGTAAGGAAGAGGGTGGGGGGTGAAGCCAAGCAGGGGAAGAAGGGATTGGAAGACAAAGACAAAAGGGAAAATATGTTCTAAAATGAATAGAGTTAGAATAGGGAGTCCGCGGTGTGGGGGGAAGAGGCAGCAAGGCATTTTCAGAAACGCTCTAGAACACAAAAGGGTAATTGTTTTAGCCCAGATGTTGTTTCGCACAACAAGCAGGATACAATGTTCCTACTGAGCTGATGAGCCCAATCAGTGAAATGATTAAAAATTGATTTTGTCCCTGTAATTACAGTATGTAAACTACTTAGCCGGGATTGCAAAGGAAGTGATTTTCTAATTACGTATATACTCTGGTGTCTAATGATTGGTTTTTTGAAGTAATGAAGAGAGGGTCCTAACGACTCCACTGTGTTCTGTTGTTGAAGGGAGAAGGCAAGAGAACGGGTGGATGAGTGTGGATGTGTGTGGGTGCGTATATGTGTATGTGTGCTTTGGGGGTGTGTGTGGGGGGGGGGATTCTGACGGCAGAACATCGTTAGGGCAAGACAGCAGGCTTGCATACAAAAGGGGGATGAAAATTGAATTTTTGCCAGCCAGTGCTCGCACGATAACACGGGGGCCCTGTGTTGGTTTGCACAGGATCTGGAAGCTAAATGGAGACTGTGACTTCTCATGGGGGTCGCTAGGCCCTGACCAGCCCTGGCAATCTGGACCCTGCAATTAAAACCTCTCGGGGGTGAGGGATTTAGGACATCACACTAGCAGTGGAAATCTAACAGTTGTACAGAGATCCGGCTCTACTGTAGCGAGGCCCTTCTCAACTGTTTCATCTACAAGCCTAGCTGTTACAAGCTGAATGTTCAGGATTCAAAAGTTCTAAAGTCAGGATTCAAAATTCTAAAGTAGGAAATATTTTTACAATTTTTAGAGATCAGCTATTGTTAGTAATGATTCTGGTCACAAAACCCCATATTAAACTGCCTTTCGTTTTAGGATTATAATTTTTTTTATATAATTATGAGTTTTAAGATCTGCCTTAGCTCTTTCGGGCCACAGGTGATGTAATCTTTTTTTCTGGTTTTTACCCAACATAATTATCCTGGAAGGCTCTCTTGGTTCAGTGATCTGTATGGGTTCTTTTTTTGTTTTTCCAGTAAATCTAGTTTCTAATAACTATAATAAAAATAAAAATTATTTTTAGTGCTTTCTTAACTACTCAAAGATGCTTTAAAAGATTACAACAACGTAATATCAAACAGTGCAGTATAAAAACACACTGTTCACCTGCTTTATGAGAAACTTTGAGCATAAGATCCTTTTACTTATCAGCCTAAAACAAGTAATGTACATTAATGTTGACTTTTTATGGTTGTTGTTCTATAAAGTTTTTAGAATGTTTGATTCATCCAAGCTCATTGAAGCAGACAAACATCTTTATATTTGGATAAAATTTTATATATTTTCTTTGTTAATGTGTCTCAGTATTGGCTAGACGGTGGAGTCACTGGTTGCGTCACAAATGCGACTGCCTGGCATTTGTGTTTCCTGGACCGCATAATTGCACAATTTGACATTTTAAAAACAAATTTATCAACTTTTTTTTGCATCACACAAGTCACATCGACTGGATGCTGCCATTGACGCAACCACAAAGAAGACGACGACAGAAAGTAGTTGGATGATTTTGGAGCAGCATGTTGCTTAATGACTTATCACGTGAACAGACTTAATGGAAACAGAAATTGTGAAACTGTTTTTTTATATAGTAGAGGAATATTGAATTGATAATTGATAATCAATCTAATAATCTGATCCCCCATTTGTAAAAACTAACAACAGTGAGTAAAAGCCACAAACTGAACAGAGGTTTCAGCACAGCTTCCATTGCCTCCATAGTCAGATTGTACTAGTTTTTGGAAAATGGGACCACCCAACTATATGGTGACCACTCACTAACGCTGTTACTCAGTTGTGATGGAAAACTACCCAAACTCTGCATAGTGAAACCAGGTCCAGGCGCCGGTAGGTGCCAGTGGAAAATGGCCATCAAATAAGATAATCGAGATGCGCCAACATCACAACAGATGAGGATGGGAATGAAGAAGTAATATATAGTTGCAGACATTTAACACCACACTAAGACTTTGCACCACAATCTGTAACATTTGTTTGTTTCTTTATGTATAGACGTTAGGTCTATACAACGACTTGTACAAGTCGTTGTATAGAGGTTTTAGAAACCTGAATTTTAGTTCAGATTTCTAAACTAAAACTTAGTTAGTCTGATTAGATGTAGAGGTTAAGGCATAAAGCAAAGAATTTCTGAAGGATTAAGAGTGTTTGGGACCCAAGAAGTACACCTGCAGCCGGATACTTCTCAAATGAACACGTAAGGCAGAGGCAGTCTGGCCTGTTAGAACGCAGTGCTCTGAGTCCCACCTGTGATCTATAAGCCAATCATCAACTATGAGAGCACCCTCATGCCATTGTTGTTATTATTTTCTATATCGTACCATTGATGTGTTTAAGTTATAGTGTAATGTATTATATATTTAAAAAATGTGTACTTATATTTTAAAATAACCTGCGCCATAAACAACCAGTGGATCTTATATCAGCATTTGTTTTGTACAGTAATGTATGAACAACATCTGTGGGAGTTTTGATGAATAGAATGTAATAATTCATGGATTTATTTTACACGAGGCATTTATTAGCTCTTATTGAACCTAAAATAAAAGGGTGGCAGTCTTGAGGAATAACATTTCCTTCATATCACTTGGAAATCCTTTTGTCGACTCAGCAGGTTGTAAAGAATCTTAAGATAACGCCTTCAGGGCGGACTTCCTCTCTTCTGACTCCTTAAAGTAGCAGCAGTTCAGCAGCATTGAGAAATACTGGAGATAATTTCAGGAAGATGTCCAACAAAAGGCCACAAATCAGGATGTGAGGAAATGTAAGGGTTGTTTTGTCCAGTGTCTAATTTTCAACAGTTTCATCTGAAGAGGTTGCTCATTGTAACAGCTAAGATACTCTCTGACCTTTCCTTGTTTCTTTTCCACTACGTTCTTTTTCCCATCATCTGCAACTTGACAAACCATGGAAGCTGTCATGAATTAAAATTGACCAATAGGTCAGGTCAAAAAAACAGCATTATTGCAGGCACTGGGGTGTCAAGGAGTCACTCCATCAAACAGAATCTGGAGATAAACCCACATAAATCATCTCACACAGAGTGAGTCACTGCCACAGTAATGGCTGTGGTGTCCTCATTGTCTGCGCTCTTAACATATCTAACAAAGACAAAATATTTTCTTGGCCTTATCTTATGTTCAGTATTGAATATTTAATTATGACTTTATTCATTATTTAAAACATTTTTTTTAGAGAAATTAGAAGATGTGAGTTGAGCCTTTGATTATGAGGATGGGAAGATCTGTGGGTTTTAGCTCTTTGGGAACATTAATAAATGACAGAAATCTAGATTAAGAAAGCCGGAATGCGACTAGAAAGAAAAATGACAAAGCTTTGAAATGCTGCCAGTATCACCAACTGCACTCCTCTGACACAGCTGATTGTAAGAGAAGCCGATAGCATAGCCAACTTAGGCCTTTAATAATTCATTTAGCTGGGCTATGATCTATCATTTTGTACCTTTTGACATGCAATATTGAAATTTAATATTGCATCAATACAAATGATGTACTGCTAGTCGTTGAAAGTGGAGAAAGGATGTGGAGTGCACAAAGATCTCTGCCAATGTTTTCCTGCTCTGTTCTTCGTCCCGTTCTCTCTTTGCCTTTTCCACAGTTTTATTGTACTAAAGTGGAAAAAAAGGCATAAGAGAAACATCTGTCTCCCTCCAAACTCCCGCTTTACTCTCAGCTTTGATATGTGTGCTTAAAAAAAATGACAACTTAAAAAGTTCAGGGAGAAAGTCTCTTGTTCAAGTCAAGAGAGGCTTGGGGAAGAGAAGGAGGGTACGCTGGGGGTGTAAGTGAGTAGCAGAGGGAACATGACAGCGGTGGCTGAGGGAGACGTCACGCGCTGTTAAAAGCTTTGACATGATTCTTAAGTGCGGTGGGATCCCGAGGGCAATACTCAGGCTATGAAAAGCAGCGGGAACGGAAAGCCTCTGTTGCAGTGTCAGTCTCGTCTCACCCCCAGACTGCTTCGTTTGAGCTGTCGGTTCAGTAAGATACGGATGCACTGATAGGCAACGCTGGCTGCTGTCAGTCTGAAGTGGATGACACCAGTGGTGTGTTGATGCTTTGTCTCCACATGTTTCCTCAGCCCAAAATGCTGCTGCCTTTTATGTGTCTTGCAGTACAAGACAACTTGGGCGAGTCGCTTTTTTTCTCTCTTCTTTTTTTTTTTTGTTTTTTTTTGCTTCTCTCTGTTGTTTTAAGTGTCTGTTTACAAGCCGGCTGATGGAACCACACTGACTGCGGGATGTGAGCCAACAGGGCTGCCCATGATCCGATGAGTTTGGCCCGGCAATCCAGCCGGATTCCAGTGCATTTAGGAAATCTGAATTTCTGGACCTGGGAACAAATTCTGTATTTCCCATAGTGGTCACCTTTCCTAAACCACCGGGGTTAGATTTTTTTAGAAGGTCTCCATCTACTCTTCCAAACTAGTTGCTGCTTATTCATTAAAGTTTGATAGGAATTTCCTGTAGCGTACTGAAAAAAACATATCCTGTGTAGTTATTGTGATATTAAACTTGTTTGTCAAAACCACATCATATGAAGAGTCCTGTAGCTCTCTGTAACCTCCTTCAAACAGATAATATGGTGCTTTTTGTTGCTTTGGCATATTTTTTTTTTAGAATAAGGAATATTATCTAGGCACCATAATGACCCAAAGAAATGAAGTTTAAAAAGATCTCCCATAAGAGTCACTTTAAAACCCCAAGTTGTTCAAAGTGCTGCAAATGATTAATTAATTGTTCTAGATAATACAACAAATTATTTAAATATATTTTAGGAGCCTTAAGGTGAAATATCTTAGTTATTTTGATTGACCTCTCTTAAGAACTCCCATTAGTCAAGTTGCTGGTTCCAAAGTTCTGCTACACTTTGTGCAACAGATCAGAGCTATCTGACTAACTCTGTGTTGAACACTGTGACTTTGGCTGAATCAGTGACATCTTGAAGGTTTTTACAAACCAGCATCACCCTGTCATAAACCCACGGATGTGTATGGCTGTCACTGACGCTGCATATTCTACAGTGCATTAGCATTTTTACTATAATTACGTCATGTAAGCAAATGTTGTAAGAGAAGAACAAATAATTTTAGACTGTTACTAATGGCTGCTGTCACCATGCGAGGGCCCACTCATGGAAAAAAAGGCTCCTCAGTGGAAATCGCTTCAAGACGAGAAGTATTTGCTTCTCTGCGATAGAGCTTTATTGCAAAGAAAAGAAGAAAATAATCCAAGGAATTGTGGACAACAGCTCACTGTTGTTCGTTCTTGTATAGCTTCCAAGAACCTTGACCTTTCGCTGTGCCCTTACACCGCTCTGAACATGGAGGAAGTCTGCCATGCTTGTAGGTGTCTGGGTATGCCAACAGTGGGAAAGAAAGGCACAGTGAGGGAGAGAATTAGGTGCAGTTGGGAGGTGCCTTGGGTCGCCATGGGTCATGGTGTGCCTCCCTGGTCACAGCCTTATGTCAGGGCTTTATTACTCCACCTGCCAAGGTCCTGACCTGCTGTATGAAGCACTGTCTTCCCTCACACTTTCCAGGGAAAAGGTGCCTAGTGAAAACCAGACAAATTACATTAACATAACATTAAGAGTGTTGTCTGGTTAAAAACCCCAAAACCATGGTGAAAAAGCTTATTACAGTAGAAGCATTATAGCATTTTGTTTTGCATTAAGATCAGTGATGTGATGACAGAGGGCTGGAGGAACTACATTAAGTGAGATGTTTGATGCTCTACCTGAGGTAAAGTATGGAATGATCTGCATAATGATGTGAAATATTTTTACTAGGGGATTCAATATAAGGAGCTCTATATCTAACTGATCATATTATGTAAAGTCGATGATATTGCTTGCAGTTGATTTTTTTTATACACGAGTGCAATCTATAGAGTGGTTGTCAGGATATATAATTTATTCTCTGCCTGTCCATCTTAAATTTGAAGAGGGTTTTTTTTTAACTTACTGATAATTCACTAAAATTAGTGGAATAATTAATTTATTGAAAATAGAAAAGTTAATTGAATAAATCTTCAATAAAATGTGTAATTTTGGAGAAAGTTGTCGGAAGAAAGTAACGAGTTTGAAGGTAATGAGAGTGGATTTAGAAAACACATTAAACACTAGAATCCAGCAAATGAGTGCAACCAAAACACACCATGACTGTAGCACTACGTCTAATGACTGTTTTTATTTTCTATTCATCTTTTGATTCACTTCATCTAAATGACATTTTACCCCCAAAACAATAAACATCTTCTTATTTATATTCCAGATATGCAGGTTTGCCATTTTTCTGCATATAAAATATCCAGACTTAAAACAATTCAAAGTGCGAATGCAAGCATGACAATTATATATATTAAGCCCTTATTATGTATGTTTTTAAAGATGGAACTTTGAATCATCTAATGTCACCTAATTTGAAGCATTTTCAAAGTTTCAAAATATATGTATTTGAATTTATTTATTTGATTGATTGAATTTGTCACTGATTTTGAAGCTTTAACAACATTTTTTTTAATTGTTTCTGTTGGTTGAATCTGACCAATTACAGGGTGTTAAATCAGTTGGTATGAAATAATCTCCCAGTAGAACTACAAGTTTGTCATCAATGTTAAGGAATTATTGACATTAAGCAAGCTCCTATTTCTTACTGAAAAGTTACTTGTAAGATAGTTTGCCTTATTTCAAGTGTACAAAGATATTTGCACTAGAAACTAGACCAAAAGTACTTGGTAAGATTTTGTGTTTTTACAGTGTGAAGAACGATAATTCCCATTGGGATCTTCTATTCCTCCATGGAAATATTTTTGCTTTTGTAAGAGAGAAAAAAAAAATCCCTCTTAATATTAATTTTATACAGGTTTCAATCGAATGTAGTAAAACTTGGATAGTTTCCTTTTCTGTTTCTATATATTTTTGTTCTCTTTCTGGATCTTTAGTTCTTACTTTAACCGCTTACTGAAAAGCATTTTTTCTTTTAATCTTGCTTTTTTTGCCCCGGGCCTCATGGGTGTGTTTGGCAGGTCAGCCCCTCAGCGGGTGAGGAGTTGTGGGCTTGGTGACCTTTGTCTGTCATTGTTTTGCTCCTCACACCTCACCCAGGGAGTAGGAGAAGAAGCTTAGTGTATCCACCTGCCACGGACCTTAGCATCGTAGCTCTACATATTGTCGCGGGGCGGGGGTGTTTTCGGCGTGCCAAGAGGAACTGAGACGGTCCCGAATGAATCGGTGCACGCAGTGAGCAGCCGAGTTGGTCCAAATGACACACAAAGAGTCGGACTGAAGAGGTAATATCAGAGTGTGCTGGGATCTTTAGCTAAATTGGTTGAGCAGAATCAAAAGCGAGTAGCTAACAAAAGCAGAAGGGACTCCGGATTCCAAATGTGATTTGTGTTCACGCACGCGGCTCTGCGAGATGAATCAAACACACCTTGAGTGAGCGAGGGGATGGAGATGAAATGAAACAACCAAACGCTTGCCTCCGCCGGGGCCTGATTGAGTTCAGGTGGCTGGAAAGTGTCTCACCCAGGGCTAGTTGTCAGTGAAGGATCTGCTGTCTTCTTATCTCTCTCTGTGCTGCAGGGCTAACCGGTGAGCATCGGGCGCGCCGCTTTTGACGGATGCTCATGCGCCTCCTGTGTTGTCGGGGGACAGGCCGCTGACACTCTTCATCTTTCACCGGCAAAGTCTGAGGTAGAAATGAAGATTGATGCCAAAAAGTGGCGTGGCAACCCGTTGGCCTCTCTCGCCATACATAATCATTTGCGCGTCCGTGACACGCGGATGTATAAGCGCACGCGTGGTCGGCGATATGAGGCGCCTCGCGTGTTCACACAGGAGACTGCTTCCTCTCTGCTATTAGAGACATGTGATCTGATTGCATTTGATCTCCAAATAAGCAGGGAATCAGTCCATCTCCTTGGTGAAGATGGCAGATGTGATGGACGAGCGCATTAGCATCGAGGACAACATTAGATTTGCTCAAAATTATTGATCTTTTGTTTGTGAGCCAAGGCAGCAATAAATAACAGTGCATGGAAGATGTGACTCATTATCACCATGCCAAAAGCCTGATAGACCTCTGTCAAAGCTCCCTCTCTCCCTCTTTCTCTCTCTCCTCTCACCCCTCCTTCTCGTCCTCCTTCCTTTCATCTCCATCACTACAAACCAGTTTAATCTGTTTTTAATCCTCACTTCCATTCTGTCACTGGTGGCTTTAATGCGAGGCCTCACTGTCACTATCTGATTCCCTTAAAAATTTTTAATCCTCACTGATAACCCTGTGTTATTACATGTTGCTCACACACACACACACAATCGAGTGGCAGGACACTCACACTCACACACACACACATAAATATGTACACGCAGCAGCGTTTAGTGGCTCTCTTAGTGTTTTATTCCTTTTTACCTTCTTAGTGAAGAAAAAATCCTTTTATCACACAATGGGTAATTTATATCCATTACCAGCGTTTTCAATCCTTTTCAGCACGGCTGTCACTGCCTTTGGCACACTCGTGATTAATGTGATCTAATAATAGTCTGCCATTATATTTCCTTTAGTAAAACATGTACCAACATCCTATTCAGCTCCACAAAATTCATTGCCCCTTAAAACATTTTCCCCTTTTCGTTTGAAAGGCAAGATTGCTTTTTTTCTCTCTCTCTCTCTCTCTTTCCTCATTCTTGTTTCCTCCTTCTAGGTGATTATTTGTTGGGGCAGGGGGAGGGGGGGCGAGTTGGTGGTGGGTTAGTAATGGCACTTGCATGTTTTCAGACACTTATAAGAATGATGAGATTCATGATCCAAAGTGGTTTGTGTGGATGCAAATATGTGTGTGGGAGTGTGTCTGCAGGTCAGAACTGGGTAGCTCCTGTATGGGTTTATGAGTGCCACACTATTGAGGATCCCAACACCTTCAGGCCAGAAGTACATATTACTTTTAGTCAAGATTTTTGCCAAGAATCCCTCCCCACCTCTTTTTTTGTTTAGATTTAAGGAGTGATAGGTCTGGAGGGCTAGGTTTCGATGTGTCTTTATAGAGCTAAGTGGTCCTAATTCCCAAAAGCATTGGAATGACATTTTTTCTTCATGTGAGTAACAGTTTACAGAAAAAGTTAAGGTTTGTTCAGTGGTTTTAGATTTTAATCTTGAGATTACCAAATTGAATCCAAACTGTGAGACCTTATGGCTCTGAAGCGCTTTTTAACTTCTTTTTCTTTTTTTTACTGCCAGGACTTCAAATGTTGACACAAAAAGCTCTGTTTCTGTCTTACGGTCATGCAAATCTTGAGTAAAATTTTGAAATGTCGCAAAACAGAAAACAAAAAAAGTAAAACTGATTTGGAGGGAATCAATCAGACTATGCAAAGCATAATTTTGTCAGATGTTAATGCTGCGTATGGCTGTAATGAACAGGAAGTAGAGGTTGCAAACTAGCAAAACTTATCCAGCAAATGTGTTTTGTTATCTAACTTTTTGCACATTAATTTTTTTTTTCCGGAAAGGTCAAAAAACCAGCTCACGTAATCATAAAAACACTTGATGGAAAAGCTTGCTATTTCCATTAACTTTTTTTGATGCAATACTTCAGAATGCACATAAAAACAGATTGGTGGAAACACGGCTGAAGACGGTTCAAAACTGATGGAAACCTCGTCTGTGCTTCTGGTATTTCCAAGTCAACAACAAGGGCTAGTCCAGAAATAGCTAACTATTTAATTTAGAGTAAGACTATTAAATATTCTATTGGATGTCAAAGTCATGGCCATTTTTCATCAGCACCTAGCAGCATGGCTCAACAGCTTGCATGGTTTTCCATTATAACTGATGAACAGCTCCACTGGGTGTGGTCGTCCTACAGTCTGAAAAGTTTCGTTACATTATGATATGATTACAAACCCAACATAATGCCACAATGGTTGGACCGGTTGGATTGTTGTAAAAGAATCGCTCTTCTGACGAAAACAAGGCCTGACAGTTTTCTGACGTTGCATTTTCAGCTCCAATCTTGAAACCTAAGTGAAGTATGTTTTAAAAACGACCTGGTACCACCTAACCATTATGGTGGAAAACATTTACAACCGAGGAAAGCAGAGCCAAGTCGCACTGAGCTGTGGAAAAGAAACACTTACCTGAAGCTAACATGCTAACAGCAACTGGAAAGCGCCTTGCCAGAATGTTGCCAATTAAAGACGAAATATCTGGCTGCTATCGCACCCCTACAAGCTTTAATTAAATGGGTTAATATCTCAGTCTTTGATTCAAACAGCGTTCTTCAGAGCAGCTTAACCTTTTAAGATGAGCTGACTGTTGCTTTTAGAAAGACAACTGGAAATGCATTCAGCTAAGATTCAGACAATGACATTCCCCTTCATTTTGGGTATTGTCAGGGTAAACCCACAGAAAAACACAATAATGACTTTATAAAACTTTTACAATTGACTTTTTTTTTTTTTTGTCAACATAAAACTACTCAAATGCCAGAGAATAGAATCAAGCTTGTTTTACCCCAAATATACCTAACATGTTTTGAAGAGAATTTTCATTTCACAAAATTGATGGTAATAAAAATACCTAGTTTTAATTTCTGTCCACTAAGGGCCTCATCTGAATATCTTGAAGGCTGTGATGTTTTAATGGACTTCGCCAAACATCACATTTATAACATTTCTATTCTTTTCATTATTTGCCACTGCTAAATTTCCTAATTAGCTTACTGCCTTAAAACAGCGAGTGTGTTGAAGCTTTGTGGATGATGTTTTTGCTTTCAGAAATGTTTCAATATAAGAAAAAAAGTCTTTAATAATACACTTTCTATTTAATTTTGAGTGTTGGGTAAATGTATAGTTCATCTATTATTCTCCTATCTGGATAAGTAGGAAAATAAGTGTAAGAAAAACACGCTTCATTCTTTGTGCTACTAAACGATCTGAGGAGGAAATGAGAGACTGAGTTTTATCACATGGATTAAATGTTAGAGATGAACATAATCAACACTACAAGTGTTAGCTTTAACAGTCTTGGCATAGCTGTATTGGTTTTTGAATTACTCACCGTGAAACCAATCAGATTTTTAGACCATGAACACTTTCTGAAAACAGGTGACAATTTTTTTCAACTGTTGCTCCATGTTGCATTTTTGATCATATTTCTGCAGCCATTGAATGTTTAAAAAATATTGTGTTTGCATCTGACTTTTAAAACATACTGCCTAATGAACACATTCATCACAACTATTTGGGTTTAATGGGATGAAAATCAAGCCAAACATGTCAGGAAATTTAAGTCTGGAAAAGTATGTAATTATGAAAAAAAAAGTGTCAAAACTCTGCAGTTTAAATCGGAGACAGTGTGGAATGGACGTATTAGCAGGTGAACATTTAACTGATTGTTGGATTTTTTTTTAATTTTTATTAAACTCTAAATCCTCTTTTTTGTTTTCACATTCTTCCTCCCTTCTTTTTGGAAAAGCACCCGAAGCAGAGGGAAGACGCTGTCTCCCTAGAAAGCCCGTCGGATTATGCGTGTGTGTGTGAGTGTGTGTGTTTGTCGCTTGGGAGGTGGTCCAGCAGTGGGGTCTGTTCTGTCCCAGCCGGACAGCCTGAGCCAGTCTGCCACTCATGGGGGCACGCTGTAGATGGGGCGGCGCCAGCGCAGACACCCGCTCACACACATGCTCACCCAAATTCACGTCCCTGACGGTACAAGTAATACCTGGATTTCACACACATACATAAACACACCCGCACACCCCCACACGCACACAGTCCTGGCTCTGGCACACATGAAGGGTTAACCCTTACTGGGTTCTCAGACTTGTATCCAGGATGAACAGGTGGTCCCACAAAACATGGGCATTCATTTCCTCATGACTTCTCCCTGTGTGTGTGCAGGCGGGTACGTGCGTGTGTGTCCGTGTGTGAGGACAGAAGGGTAAATGTGTGTGGAAGACAAATGTGTATAAGGATGGGGTAGCTTTTGTAAACCTTTTGTGATTTTATTTTTCTTCTCATGGCGAGCTGCTGCCTGAAAGAACATCACAAGTTTCACAGGGCGAGGTGGCGCGCAGATATGTGAACGTTTGTTGGCGTGTGTGTGCATGTGTGTGTGTGTTCCTGACCCCGCAATCCAACTGCACCAAACACAGCTGTCAGCACTTCACATCGTCGCTTTCTCCCCTTCTATCTGCCCCCTTTCCCCACATTTTTCTTCATTTGAATCATCCCAACTGAGATCCTTCCTTTAAAGACAACTTCTACTGAGCAGCGTCTTGCTCTCCTTCACCCATCATCCCCTCTCCACACCCCCACTGCCTCAAGTGAGCTCTTCCCAGCAGAGAAAATCGAAGGTAAATCTCTTTTGAGGCAAAAAAAAAAAAAACAACAACATTGTACTGCACTTTGGCTGTTTAATATATCACTCTCCAATAGAGGAGGAGATGGAGATGGAGAAGATTAAAAAACATACTCACCTGACCACCATGATAACAGGTCCTGCTCACAGGATCGTTTCACCACTGTGAAACTGACTGCGGCTGGGCATTTAGCACATCGTTTATTGTGAAGAATGTCTTATCATGGCGAGAATTTTGATTCATTACGATAACAAAAAGTTTTAAGAACTCTAAAATCTGTCTGTTACTGGTCTTCCAGTGAGGGAGCATAAATAAATATCAATAAATTAGAAAAAAAATATTAAATGCTTTTACCGTGGGCAGTTAATGATAAAGATACTTCTCTTTGACACTCCTTTGCAAAAATACAAAATCTTACCAAGTATTTTTTGTCTAATTTCTAGTGCAAATATATTGAACTAATACAAAATGAAAACAACTTAAAATAAAATGTTCTGCTTATTTTGACTTTAGTAACTGTCGATATTGATACACAAATGCTAGCTCCACTGGTGGTTTTTCACTTAAAATATGAAAAATGTATTGCTATAAGTGAGAAAATCTGCCAGTGGAACTAGTACTTTTCAATCTATATTCAATCTGTCAATCTAGTTTATTTACATAGAACATTCAGCAGCATAACAGTTCAAAGTGTTTTACATTGTGAAAACATAAAAAACATCATAAACACATCACACTGTCAACAATTTTGAAACCAGTAATATGCATTGCGTTTTGTTGAGTGCCATTGTTAAAATCATGACTATACATCAAATATGTTTGTCAGTGTTCCATTTATTAGAGTTCAAAGGTAATTCTAAACAGGTGGATTTTAGTTTTAATTTAAAGGAACTCAGTGTTTCTGCTGTTTTGATGTTTTCTGGAACTTTGTTCCAGATTTGTAGTGCATATTCAAGAATTAATAACTTAATCTCAAATATCTTACTGAAAACCAACTTTTAAGTTAGTTTTGTCTTTTTTTTAAAGTGTGTTAAAATAGTTGCTCTAGAAACTAGAAGATGCCCATCCCTGTCGGGAACAAAGCTGATCCACTGAACCCAGATGCTGCAGAAGTGGATGCAAAAAAGACTAAAAAACAGCCAAAAAATCACATAAGAGCAGGTAAACAAAGTGAGAAGGAGAAAAGTGGATGAAGCTGAGGAGACAAACACAGAAGGAGCTGAAAGAAAGAAGAGTCTCTCTGAGTCAGCAGGTTTAGGTGAAGTCTGATTAAACGAGGTAGGAAACCACTTGGGGTAGTAAATAACGGAGGTGTCAAAATGTTGCTTAATGACCTGGATATCTACTGCATGAAATATGTATCTGCAGATCTATGCAGAAGCCACATTTTTCCCTTTGATTCTTTAATGTGTGTGGGGGGCTAAATTTTTAAAACAACTTACTGCAAAACTACAAGAAGTTCGCTTGTAAGGTAAACTTGACAGACTACAGTATTCTGTGGAATACCACAGCCATTATTGTTTCATGGTTGTGGGAAGGAAAATGTCTTGAAGCAGCGTGTGAAAAGGTTTGAAGAATCTATCAATAGGAGAGAAAAATGCTAGCATTAGCTCCTCAGCGCTAATGTTAGCTAACATTAGCTGACTTTAGCTATGATAGCAGACCAGTACAAGGCCTTCAGGTAGTAAGTCTGCGTCTGACGTGACTTAAGTTCATGTGTCCAGTCGTAGACTCAATCATCAAACTAAATTTATTTGAATTTGCTTGTCAAATACTGCTGTATGAATAAAATGCAAACATGATATTTTAGTCGTGATATTTTAGTCTACATTTTGTATAAAATGTAGTGGTGGGACTATATTTTACTATATTTTAATTTCAGAAACATTTAATCTATTCATGACATATACTTTTTCACATTTTCATAAGTCTTTTTGATTTATAAAAATCAAAAATATTATCATAAAGTACAAATTCAGGTGCATACATCACTTTTTTAACTACAATCTTTGCATAACTTCTAAAGAAATCTGCATATAGATCCACATCTTCATTTCTGTGACTAGAAACAAAAATACTAAGACCGATGTTGTGCTGGTAGGAGTTGACATCCCATTGAAATCAAGATAAAAAGAAATCCACATTATCAAAATGAAATTAAAGTAAAGGTGAAAGATTTTCCTGAAACATTTGCAGTTTTGTTTTCTTTGAGAATATTTTGTTTTTATTTTTTTTTACTCAGTCATTAGCTTTCCAGCTTCTGGTTGGAATTAATGGAAAAAGAATCTGAGCTAAGGGAGACGAGTGTGGAAAACTCATTCAATCACACCATGCTTATTGGTTTTTAGGGCGGAAAGCGGTAATAGGCGTGCAGGAAACTGGCTTCTACTTTACCATTTCTAAAAAATTCTGTATTTCTACTCCATATGGATACACTTCAAACTGATTTTAAAATCCTTCACTTTGGAAAGTGTTCTAATAAATCTTTTTTTTTTCCCTCCTAATACTCTGCATATGAACAAGAAAAGCAAAAACAGCAGGAAAAAAAAAAAAAAAACTATCAGTGTTGATATGTGTCCATA
This sequence comes from Xiphophorus maculatus, assembly GCF_002775205.1. Lineage (NCBI taxonomy): Eukaryota > Metazoa > Chordata > Actinopteri > Cyprinodontiformes > Poeciliidae > Xiphophorus > Xiphophorus maculatus. The sequence continues at coordinate 32,898,507 of NC_036446.1, read as the reverse complement.
TGTGAACAGGGGCCTTTGGGAATTTTGAAGAATATCAAGTCACCAGTGATGGAACCGTTTTGAACTTAGTGGGTTTTTATTGGTATCAACGAGGTAAAATCCATACTGTCAGACTGTGATGTCACAATATTGTTCTTGTTCTGTGATTAAATATTACTCTAAAAAAAATTGGACTACCATCAGTTGAATCACATTCAATGATCTGTTTTCCTGAAGTGAATGAATCTTCTTAAGTGCATATAGAGCGTCTGCATAGAGTTTCTCTAAGCTGAGCTGTTAGTGGAACAATGCTGCAACATTTGAGTAGTGTGTGTATTTATTCCTTTGTGTGTCATTATGTGTTATTGTGTGTTAAAGTTGGTATTGTTGGGTATTGTTTCCCATCAGTTTTTCCAACTGATGGGGAAAGAAAAACTCTGCCTAGCTGATGATCAAATTAAGCTTCAGTATCAGATGTGTAGAAGGGTAAGTGACCCTAAAATGGAGAAGACATGCAGAGAAAGTGGATGGATAGATGGAGGGTTTCCTTGTTACCTTGACCCTCTGTACAAACAGTTCCTTAACTATTTAGCTAAGGACCTTCCACACTGGTGAAAAAAAAAAAAAAAGTTTCTTGCCTGGTTGCAAAGTTTTTATAGCAATAAGGGAGAACATAAAGACGTATAAAGAAAATGTCTTTCATTTTAAAATTGATTTCACTACCACAATTTACAGCTGGTCTACGTTCTGGTTTTTATTTTGCTCATTCTTTTTTTTTAAAATCCGTTATTTGGAACCCTAACCCCTAACCCTATGCAGTCAGTCTCACTTTGAAAATGTACAATGAGCAAATACTAAATGTTCAAATAAACAGTGCCGTAGTAAGAGCAGTTTAAGGTTTGAACATGCTCATGCAGTTATGTCACCTCATATAGTATTATATTTTGCATTAAAACAAGGAACAGAATGTATAAAACACTGAAAACCACAAGGTTTTCTTTCTGGGGAAGGGAAAGCCCTTCCAGATGAGGAGGGTCCTACAAACTGTATGCTGTGTGTGTTGAAAGAAACTACGACAATGATGATGAACTCAGCACTCCCCCCGTTCTCTCCTTCTCTCTCTCTCCTCCTCTCTCTCTTTCTTGCAGGGCTCTCTGTGCAGTGGCGACTAAAGCGGCGCTGAAGCTGAAGCGGGCTTAACCGGGCTAAGTACTCTGTCTGAGGAACAACCCCCTCCCAACGTCTGAGGTGACTGTCTGAGGTGACTCAGGGCTTTGAGGGAAGAGAAAGGGAGGAAGTGGAAGAGTGAAAAATGTGTGTGTGTGCATGGTGGAGGGGGGTTTGAGCTAACTTGAATATTTGTTATTATTATTGTTCACATGAATGGAGGAATTTTAAGTGAGGGAAACAGGAAGGAAAGACGACAGACAATGAACAGAACGCAGAATGATGAGGAGAGAAGTTACAATGTTGGTTACTCACTTTACCATGCACTGTGTGTGTGTGTGTGTGTGTGTGGGGGTGGGGGGGTGGGGGGGTGACGGTTACAAAAAGGCAGAGGCTGATTGTATTACATATTCATCACACAGACATAACACACACACACACACACACACACGAGTCAGCTTTAAGTGGACATACAGACGGACCTCATGAGCATATCTACAGATAATTCCTGTTTAATCTCATTAGTCCTCCAATGTAGTAGTTTGTTTGTGTTTAAGCGTACACAAGCAGTGCCTTTCATTGCTGTGCACTGAACTTAATGCTGATACGCACATCTGTTTGACGTGAGCTAAGTTAAAGATGGGAGTCCAGAAAAGTAGAAAGAGAGAGAAGTGTGGCAGATGGAACCTTTAACATCCTGACACGGTTACCCGTCCGACGGAACAAAGTGGAACCCCCTGCAGGCCCGCGCCTCCAGGCTTCGGTACTCTCCAAGGATGCAAGGTTAGTTCACCCAGCAGCTATTTCTTGTGGAGCTGTGGAATTGCCTTTGACAGAGCACTGGGAATATCTAGCCAAGGTGCGGATGAACATGTTGCGTTCGTCTGTTAATAGCAGGGTCTCGTATGTTATTTTGGTTGATTGAGGAGACGGTTCTTTTCACATCTGACTATCCCAGTTACTCTTTTTTTTTTTCCCACAGTTTGGGTATAATGATAGATGCATGTGCCCGGGCATGAGGCTGTGTGCGGTTGTAAATTTAGACATTATGACAAAAAAAGAAATGCGTGAATAATTTAAAACCTCCCTAATTTTTCTTACGCCATTCTTCAGATTCCAACTGCATCGCTGTGAGAAAAGCATATGTTGGAGAGTTCAGGAGGATTTTGTACGGTGCCTGTGAACTGTGAGTGATGGCAACCAGCCGACTCCGCTCTTCCTCCCGTCTAACCGTGTGAGAGTCCCACGCGCCCCGTTCCCTTTCTCAGAACTAACACCGCGGCGAATTGAAACAAAAAAGGTCACATATTTTATTTATGTGTCAAAAGTGTGGTGAAAGAAGGGCATGGGGGGGACGGAGCAGAGTGTATCACTCTATCTGTTGGCTGGTATCATTCCATCTGTGCAGATCAATTCTCCCAGACAGAGAGAGATGAGATAGGAGCTTCTACACAAAGGAGGGAGGGAAGGAAGAAATGCTAGTGATATTGATTTATCAAAGAAGTATAGCATTGCGTGATTTGCTTAAATGTCCACATAAAACCAAGCTGTCAGAGCCGGGCATGCATTTGGCCACACAGACGCGCAACTGTGGATTTTTTCCTGTGGCTAGATGTACACGACATGCAAATGCATCTAAAACCATCTGTTGTACAGTGACGATTTGACATGGCATTCCTAAAGCCATTCCACCAAAACATTGTTGCTAACCTCGTAGCTCCCATGACCTTAACATTTTCTTACGACGACGTGGGAAAAATCATTTCATTCTTTGAACAGATATAAAGTATAACAAAGCACAGAAATCTGCCTGACTGGCTGGAATTCCTGCATTTCAAGAATGCCTCGGTTGCAACATTGTACTCCGCTGGTTCAAGGAGTCTCCCGGCTATTCTGTCGGTCTCATCCCCTGCTGAATAAGTCCTGGGGAGCTTCTCAGCGCTCCGCGACTTGTACACCTGGCACAAGGACAGGGAGTGGAGGCAGAAATGAGATTAAAGCGCAGTTAAAGAAAACTGTAGAAAAGAGCAGAGAGAGTGTGCACGGGGCCATAAAAGGGATAGTTTAACCATTGATCGAGAGCAGTGGTGGAAATGGCAGCAGTAAATCAATTTTATCTTGGAGCAGCTAAAGAGTGTTTTCTAATGAGGTTAATGCCACGTAATGGCTAAATTCCTCTGGTTAAAAGATGCCCTCAAGGTGGTGACGAGAGATAGATGTCGCCTTGGAAAGCTTAACACCTCGCTGTTCAGCAACAAGCCGAGGGAGGCCCTCTTTTTTTTTTTTTTTCCTCCCAGGCGGTTTTTGTTTTAAATCACATTACTCCTTCATCCCTGCAACTTGTCTTAACATCAAATAGATGCTGGTAAACCTGGACTAGCCATTCACAATAACTCTATTTATCTTGTCCCCAGTTTTTATCTAAGAATTACAGCATTTACCACAAGTAATAGACAATGTTGTATTTCAACACATAAAAATAATAGTTTCTGGAAACCCAGTCATCACCTTAGTGCTAGACAGCCAACTATGAGGAATGTCATACTGGAATGTGCTGACGAAACCAACTGACAGAGCAATAACAGCTTATTAATCCAGGCCGCTTTTAGAAGGTAGAGCTTAGTGTGTTTTAAATCAGTCGCGTTGAGGCAGTTTGGAGATGCATGTAAACGCTGCAGCTACATCTATGTGCACACAGGGTTAAAACCAGAGAACCAGAAGGCGACATGCTACCAACAATGTAGAGTAAAGCTTGAAACAGCCCAGCTGGCTGGTTCTGAACTCTGGTTCTGAGCCGTGACTTATTCAGCCCACTGAATTTTACATCCATCTGAGGTTTGGAGGTTAAAAGGTTCAGTCAAAAAGTTATGACCAGTAATATTCACAATACATTTGAAATGAGATATTTACATACTCTGTATCTATATTCTTTTTTTCTCACTTAAACTAAAAATGTCCCTGTTTTAAGTAAACTAAGGTTAACAAGATTACTTTTATTGGTTAAATACATGAATTAAAAAGAATGCTTTATTATTATTATGTAGTTATCCCCCAGTGCTAACTTATTCACAATATTAGATCAAACTAGAAGTTTTTCAATTGAATATTAGATTTAAAGTACAATAGTAGTTCTTTTTTCTATGAAGTATTTCAGATATTCCATTTGAACGGAGATGAAAAAAAAACAAAATTCTACTATCTCCATAACCAACATTTGCGTAGTGTTGTAAACCCAAAAAGACAAGCCGTCATCATGTCATTTTCTCAAAGACTCCAGACCTTCATCTATTCAAAGATAATTTAAAAGTTTCTTCATAGCCCTGCATGATTATAGGAGGCTTCAGTAAAGGCATACCAGTTCTTAGCCGTTGACAGTTAGGAAATTAAATGGGTGGGTGAGTTTTCAGCAGTTCAAGAGTGTTGGTTCTAAACTAGAGCTTGTCTCAAAGTAATTACAGTGTGTAAAATACAAGCACAATACCAGCGTCAACCGCCATTAGTTGATCAGCCGGCATCCTTCATTTTACAGTTTTGACTCCTGAAAGCAACCCTCCCTGTGCTGGGAAGGGAGAAGTTCTCAGACAACTTCCGATTTAGCAACTGGAGAAAACTTTAGCCGATACTGTATGTGCAGGGAACCCCACGGCATCTGATATCAAGACTAATCACACGCAATACAAGCTAGCTCCCGCGCATGTAAGCAGACCCAGACATGTTAAATTATTACATTACCCAAATTACATTAGTTAGTAATGGAAGCATAAAAAATCCTCTTAGACTTCGATGGAAGTGATCTAAAGAGTCTGTAAGCTGTAAACTAGACTCCTCTATAACATTGCTGATGGAAATACAGCTCACAATCAGCGGGCGTCTTTTTGTGAATTGGACACATTAGGGGTGCACTCCACAACGGGAGAGGCTTGGAGAATTCATGGATTTCCGTCAGCAAGAAACTCTAAAGTAGCCCTTTAGTGGTTCTGGATTTAAATCTAATGCTTCCTATGAAGACCTTTCAGTTGATGACATGCAAACGTGAAACAAATAAAGTCATCCCCCTACTGCCATACTCTCTTTTGAAGATGAAAACTGCAAATGATAGCAATTATTAAATTTAACTGGGTAAAGTAGTAGTTAGGTTAAGTCACTGTAATGTTCCCTGAAGGATTTGAAACGTTGAAATCTGCTGGTTTGTGTGTCTGCGTGTGTGTATGTGTGGAAACAAGCGACACATGGCTTGAAACTTAAGGAAAGTTCATCTCCACAGACCTCTAGCATTGATCACTGGGGCCCTAAAGCTATTATCATGATCTAATTAGATTTAACATAAGTCTGTGTCACGGCCCGGTGCAAGGCTGCCTTGTCCCCAATTCCACACTTTCACAGCACCCCTATTTAAAAATAGCTCACACACGACATGAATACAAATACTTTTTTTTTTCCCAGTCATACTCAGATCTACTTTAATTTCAGACTGAAGGTCTGGGCCAAGAGAAATGATATAACTCACAATACACTGAAGAAATGTGGTCTGGTGCTGACGTCCCGTCACCCAGACAATCAGTGTAGGAAATGCTTCAACACTTTATTTCAAGTAGGTGTTTCAAAAATGCTTTCTTTAATTTCAGAATTTTGCTGTGAACCTTTGAAATAAATATGGATTTCCTTTGATGTTAGACCACTCAATTGGTTTTATAAGACCTTGTATTTAAAGTAAGAACAGTCAAGTTAAACAGAAAGTGCTCACTCTGTTGATTCTGTAGTTTGAATCAACAATTATGGTCTATACCAGATAAATATACTAAGAATATTTAAATCTAACCCCAGATGTAAAAGCAAATTACATGGAGTTAAGATTTGCCTTAGTCTTTCTTTCATTTTTTTGAGTTGAAGCCATGTACTAAACTTGGTTTGAAAACTTTTGCTAAGTCTAAAAATCACTCGTTCTGTGATGAGACATAAATTATAAAACTGAATTCTAAGTGTAGGTAAATGTGATTGTTGAATTTCTGAATAAATGGATGGGGTTTATGTTTATTTAATTTATAACTGACAAAGTAATTTATTACAATGTTCAGCTTAAGAACATCCCTTTGGTCTTTATTATGATGCTAAGCTAAATATGAACATGTCATTGTTGATTTAATAAATCAGAAGCATCATTTATCAGGGCAATGTGATCATCACCGTCTGACTGGAGAGATGTGGCTGAACTTCTGTAAACTGTTGTTCAATGGTAGTGATAAATTCAATGTTGCTCAAGGAAATTAAGCAAAATTCCTTAAGCCAAATCCACACATAGACACACGCAGCTATACATTTGTTGTATAGCCAATTCACAACAAATGTCTCAAGGAACATTACAAAAAAAGTTAATTTCATTTCAATCGCACATACACATTAATCCAAGTTATTAAATCAGGGCATTAAGTTCAGCTTATTATTGAAAGTAGATTAAAAAGTTTTCTGTCTAAGGACCCAGCAGATTGCATGGAGTCATTGACCTGCAGCATTCCCTCCTCCTGGACGAAAACATAGAGATAATCTCTTGCATTGTGCTGTTGACTACAGCAAGCCCTCATACTATGTGTGCATGAAGTTTTTTTTTCTTAAAAATCTCACTTTTAACAAAAAGAAACCTCCAGCAGAACCAGAACCTGGTTCAGTACAATAGGCCATCTAGAAAAGACAGACTGGGGATTTGAGAAGACGGAGCAGGAGGCACAAACAAGAAACAGTTCTTTCTATCTTAATGACAAGTAAAAAGTTAGTATTATGATAGGAACACATTTACTACAATAACTAAAAGTCAACATGCTTGGAATCTGTTATCTCTGTAAGATGGCACATATTATAAAGAGACACTACAAAGTAGCCATTTGTACTGTGTGTTACCATCATAACCAATGTTTTGTATTTTTACAGTAACTCAGCAGGTTTAACATTAATCATTTTCTTAATAGATCTGTTATTTTCTCCTGATTCTAATGATCACGAATGAAGCCAAAACTGTACGCCTTTAATCCCTACTACCTCTGCTACAGACTATACTATGTCATTACTTGTTAAATAAAAATGAAGAGGATGACACACTATACAGTATATACAGTATATGTATATACAGTATATATACATTATATACCTGCAACATATATGTATGTTAGTGCACAACATATACATACTGACTGTCTGAATTCTGCTATTATTAGTGCCTTTGGACTTGTGTTTTCTGGATTGAGGTGGCTGAATGCTGCTGTGAATTACCTGCTCTGACACTTTATTAATCTTCAACGGGATTAGCAGCAACTATGCACACAGCTGGGCCGGTAGGTTGCTGTGGCCATTTGCACCCCGTACCCCAACACAAACACACAGACTAAAACACTGATAAATAAATTTAAAAAACTGCACTAACAAGACCTCACATGCAAAAACTCCAATGTGCTTTGTTTGTTTTTTTTATTCCAGAGCTCTTTCTTTTCATTATCTACTGCAGTATTTCTAGTTCAGGCTAAAGGATGGCATCTCACCTCCTGTATATATGAAGACTATTCTTATGAATCCTTGTGAGAAATGCATATCTCCTTTTAAATGTGCTTGGCATTTCTCCAGAACCACTCTGACCAAACGAGCACCCCGTATCACTCCCCCCACCCCACGTCTCTCTTTTGATTGATATGTGAAATCCGTCTCTCTCTGCGGTTCTAAAGGCAGTCCCTGTGTGAATCTGAAAGGTGCTCATTGTTGAGCTGAGACCACTTTGTCAAGAAACAATCCCGTTCCCAAGGAAGCCGGGAATGTCTTAAAGAAAAGATACATTGGGGGAACTTTTAATTTTGTGTGGGGTCATTTTAATCCTGATCCATTTTTATAGAAGCAGTTGTAGTTCAATGGCTGCTCACCCTAATGCTCTAAAAGAAGGAGCCAAATAAAGGGGGACCAGGAGAGAATGGAAAACCCACCCGCGGGCCCATTGAACAATCCTAAACTTACGTGTCACAGGGAATGAGGAAGGGTAGAGGCCTTTGTTGTTGGACACATTGGGATGTATTTAAGATTTACAAAGGAGTTTTTACTGAATACAGGCCTGATTTTTGATACAAGGTTTAAAATGAATGGCTTCAGGGCAGATTTCTGAGGGGATGAAGTCTGGTTTGGGAAATCCTTCAGACCTAAACATGCAAAAACTGGTTCCAGGAGGTAGTGGAGGAATATGACCCTACAGCTCTTAATTTAAAAAGGACACCTACAAAGCCCAAAATAATGTTTCTTATTTTTTTTAATTTTTGTTCAGCTTCTGATTACAAAAACAATTCATCTGTATTTTCAAAAAGGGAAGAATTGGAAAAAGTTAACAATGTAGGTAGCATATGGAGTTTCCACAAACTTTTTTTTTTTTAACAAAACCCAATCTGTTCCTTCAAACACATCAGTTAATGATTTTTTTATATATATATATATATATATATATATATATATATATATATATATATATATATATATCTATATCTATATATATATATATATATATATATATATATATATATATATATATATATATTTGAACAAGACAAGACATTGGATGTATGCAAAAGTTTTCTTTTTCTGCATTTGAAAAACCTGTGTTTGAAACCTTGCCACCACTGTGGCGAAATGGAAACTGGATCTTGTTTGAGAAATGGCGGGGTGAGACCAAACAGTCTGATTCATGATGGTTATTTATGTACCATGTAGCTGCTGCTCAGCGGGGGGTTAAAGGCATGGTCTTTACTAAGTAACATCTTTTCCTGCTCGGTTTCTCCTCAGCTGGGCTCGCGGCCGGTCTTCCTGGTGCAATGTCTGTTTTTGATCATGCCCCAAAAATAACGAGTGTAGGAGTTCTGCTCCAGTATCGTCGTGCTGAGAAATTAGGTGCATTCAAACGAGCTTCGCTGTTGCATTGTGATGGTCAGGCTGATGCACATCCCCTGTTTTGGTGACATGACCTCATGTTTGTCACTGAATCTCTCAGCGAGCAGAGAGACATGACCACATAAAGAAAGAATATGCAACTGCAACGTTATTTTTTTTAAGGAAGACATGCCTCATTCTTTTCCTCTAATTGTCCTTTATTTATTTAGTCTTTCCCCCTCCTCCTATTTTCACCCTCTTTCCTGAGACACAGGGATCCAACTGAGCAATGGTGCATTACTAAGGACACCTGCTCACTTGACGTGGCCAGGAGGATTGACTGCTGTGTGTATTTGTGTCTTCGAGTGTGTTCACTTTTTATTCATTCATCAGTTGTTAAGCTGAGAGAGGAACCAAACCTGTCACATGCTTTCATAGTGGATATCTGGAATTCTGCAAAGACTGTGTCCTAAATCCAGTTGGCACTTTGGTCAGCAAAATAATGAGAATATTCATACTCTGACAAAACCTTAACTGATGAAGCACGCGTCATAGAGGTATCATGTCTAGAAAGGATGGAACTTTGTCATCTGTTAGTAGCCTCATCCTTACCAGTCTGTTATTTATTCAGAAAGATTTCTAAAAACGGGCCAAGTTGGATTTGACCCGACTGGGGGCATCAGAACTTGATTTTTGTATTCCAAGAGTGACTTTTTGGTTTTGTTTGAGGCCTTGTGGTTGAATCATACATTTATCTAGAATACTAAAACACACTTCACACATTATTTTTATTCTGGTGCCAAGATGGAACCGACTTTAACTCAGTATGCATCTAGGTGGTTTGACTCCAGTTTCGTCTACCACATGTCAAAGAGTCATTGGAAAAGACTCTGAACTACAAGATCCTTTGTGAACTGCTTACCAGAACAGGAATGCATTATTGTGTGATAAAAAGCACTCTGATTGGTCAGTAAATTGTGATAGTTTATCACATTTAAACTATAAATTGTGATAAATACTATATCAAAGATCATCAGTCCATATTCATTTAATCAAAAGTAAACTGGTCATGTTGGTTCCTGTTAACATCAGAGGTCTGTTAATGTCTCCTCATACCGCATAGTATGGTAGACTTGATTCGATCGAGGACCAAAATTGTACATTTGTTCCATTTTCAACTGGATTGGGTCTCTTTCACTCTGCAAACGATCGTGTCAAACGATCCAAACCCTTTGAAAAACCTGTTCACCTCCTGCCCTGTGGTGGCGCTGAAGAAGAACCACTGAAGAAAACAACAAGAAAACCTCTGAAAAACACACTGAGTATAACTTTCTTCTCTACACATTGTAAAAAAAAAAGAAGTATCGTCAGATTTTAGTAGTTGTAGGATTTCACTTTTGTATTTGGTGAAAGACCATGAGCTGTTTCTCCCACTAGTGCTAGACACACAGGTTTGCTTTGGTTATAGTTTCCCAGCATGCTAGGTGCTATAGTTCGGTTCCTCCTTTCAAAGTGCTCTCCAGTCCGCTTGGCATTCACATATTCATTCCACCAACATTGCTCACTTCAACTGAACAAGGACCTGTAGGTTTGTAGGCGGACCAGAGTTTGCTTTTTTGATTCACGCCTCCCCAAATCAACTGGACTTTCTAGGCAAACAAAGTAGAGTCCAATTCAAGCAGACTAAACTGGGCTGGTGGGAATTAACCCTTACAAACACTGGGACTGCAGGACCAATTGTCATATAAACAGCAAAATTCTACATCAGGGCAAATGTCCTCACACGCTCTGTTGAAATCCATTCCCGCTCCATTCTCAAGAAGTTGTGGTTTTGGATTTGTTCTAGAAAGCATTTGTTTTCTCAGAGAAGGTGGTCACTTGATGTTGAAGGTCTGTGATTACCTTCTGAGGAGGAACAGAGGCGTGACAGGTGTGGATCAACTATGACCTTCCCATTTGATGTCGATAGAACGTGCGTAGATCACAGATTGCAAGTAAGGCCCGAAGGGACCCAGTCGGCTGAACTTATCTGAACTTCACTTTTTCTCAAATTATGTCTAAATCGGAAAAGTTCTTCACCATTCCTGTCGTGTTCAGTTAGAGAATGTAAAATAAATGGTTTCTTAATATTTCGTTCATAAAAAGAAACCACAGCATCCCTCCAACTTAGACCTTCATGACACCAATTAAAAGCGACCTTGTTCGATGCAGTCTAAATAATTATCTCTTAAAGATGAAAAGAAAAAAAAATTCTCCTGCCGGTCTTAAAAAGCAACAAAGATGAGATGTTGAATTCGGGGAAAAGCACAATGTGTTCCGTTACGTTCTCAATACTTTCTCTGTTGCTTTGAACGAGAAGAAGATTGGAAGTGAAGGAGGCGAGAGAGGCAAAAAGCAATATTTTACCATTCTAATACTGACATTTGAATGTGTTCTGTTCACATTTATTCCCAAACCCCCACTGTGCCCTCTCAACCCCCCCCCCCCCCACTCCTGACTGTCAAACAAAAAAAAGTAAAAACATTCTTATTCGTTTAGTATGTAGGTCACATTACAGTGGTGTCTAGCTATTGGACATGGGCTTAGATAACTGTTTGTTGAGTATTAAATGCTTTCGCTGCATCAGCAGCCTCTGCTACTGGCATTTCTCACACAGCTGTGCAGCTGAAAAGAGGCAGCGCCGCAGCAAAATTGTGTCCTGTTCATGCACATGTACACACATGCTTTCAGATTTTGGGCGGCGTGTGCGGGTGTGGTTGTGTGTATGGATTAAGAAAGGAAAAAAAAATGTAAAAAGTCTTTGTGTGAAACACTTACTTTTCTCATGTAAAAGTGGACATAAAAGCAGGTTTTGAAAGCCAGTCAAAGCTGCACCTAGAAATGAGCGCTGGGCTTTGGTGAAAAGGAGCTAAACCCAGTGACCTGAGGTGCTAACTCAAGCAGATGAATCTTTGCTTTTCTTTCCTCTTATCCATGTTTGCTTTGGGTGACCTTGCACACCAGCCTTGTTTCGGTGTGTTCACATAGCGGCTGCCCTAATGGCTCCGATAGGCCCCAGTGTGGCCGATGCTTTTCCTCTGAAAAACACCCCTCAGCACTCGACCCTTCGCCCCTTCAATTATATCCTCGCCTTTTGATGCAACTGCTGCAACCTCTGATTTGAAAATGGCCAGGAAGAAGTTGCGGGGGGAAGAGGAGAAAATTGCCCTTGCTTTGATAGCAGCAGGATCCAGGCGAGGAGTTAAGTGTTCACTTAAAACAGAAGGACGGGAGACATGAGGGGGACGTGGAGCCGATGTGCAGTTTTACCCTCTGTTGTCTTAGCGTGAAATGAAAGATGCGAGAGGTACATGTGTGCTCGTTTGTGAGCTTTCCTCCCCTCCTTCTGTCCTTTGGACAAAACAAGCCCAGATGGTGATTGATTTTTCAAGTGCTGACATCCCTGCTTGAGAAGCGCCCCTCCATTCTGCACACACACACACACACGCACACACACACACACACACACACGCCTGCACACCCCTCTTTGTGCCTAGCAAGTCAGGCACACTAACATCTCAGTGCCATCTTTCTCTTTGTGACTGCCAGGAGCCACTATTGATTGACAAAAGTATGCATGCAAACAAATAGATGTACACCCGCATGCATGCATACACACACACACACACACGCCCCCCACATGCACACACACCCCAACACAAACACGAGGACATGCTTGCAATGCCGTCCAAGACCACAAGCACAGAGCCAGAGGTCATTTGCAGTCTGTCCTCATTTGCAGGTGGAGCTTTAAAAAGGGAAAACATGTCCATGGAAGGTATTAAATATGCCACAGACTGTTTGCTTTCACTGAAATAGCTTTGGAAGTATTGGGTAATGTGTTTGATCGACAGAATATACATTAATTAATCATTCCTCAACCATCCACATTCACAATTTGGTCCGCTTTAATCCAACTCTGTTTCCGGTTCACCTGTGGAGGTGTGACTGTGCAGTCCAACTCTGATTGAGTTCTGGTCCGCCTAAAAACCTCGGTCTGGGTTCGGCTGATCTGAACACTGGCATAGTTTGAATGCATATGTCAATGCAAGTGGATCGGAGACTGCTCCAAAAGCAGAAAGCAGACTATAGCGCAGGGCATTCTGGGTAAATACAACCAAAGCAAACAAGAGTTTGAGCAATTCCTCATGTTTTTTTTTTTTTTCACCAAAGGCTTAAGAGAAATCCTACTACCGCTAAAATCTGACACCTCTCTATTTTTTGAAGGAAGTTGCGCTCAGTGTCTTCATTTTTTGAAATTTTCTTCTGTGGTTCTTGGTGCAGCACCACCATTGGTGAGGGGGAGGGCAGGTTTTTCAAAGGGTTTGGTTGGTTTCACAGTGAAGTGTAAATGAGAACCACAACAATGTAGTAAATTGGTGTCAAAATGTAGTAAATGTTACAATTTTTGTCCCCAATCAAACCGACTCTACTAGACAACCTGGTGTGAAAACGCCCTGAAAATGAAGTGCTATACATTTCCCATTAAAGTGCAATTTAATTCTCATCCTCAAATTGTCTGCTTCTTTTCAAACTGAATCAGGGATTTATATTTTGAATTTACATGTCTTCTATTAAAATAAACCATCTTTAAAACAGAGAAGCCCTCATTTTGTGCCTGTGCAAGATTTCCAGAAATGGACAACATGCAGGAAGAAAAACCACTGATTATGGTTCATAAACTGGCATTTCCCCGGATGTTTCCCCAGTGTGAGGCAGATAAAGAGACACAGAGCAATGACAAGCAGGGATAGCATAAAGTGACAGAGAGCTGTACGCCACAGCAGCCCCATTGAGTTAAAGTGGCTGTGTGGCTAAATGATGTCATTGGCTAACTAGGCGTTCTCAGGCCATTGCCTCTGTTTGCGTGACTAAATACATACAATTAAGGCCTCGGCACTTCTCAATCTCTGTGAACTCATTGTTATCCCCGGGTTCAAGTGCACTGATAATGGGGGCCAGAGGAAAACAGGCATAGCAGCGAGAGAGACGGAGAGCTGGTGGGTAAAATAGACATCTCATTATTAGTGGCATTCTCTTTCACCCCGACAGCGTTTCTAAAGCCTCGTTCAGCGTTTACTAATCTGTCCCCTTTTCTGGCCGTTTTGCTTTCTTTCCTGTGGCTTTCTCTTTGTGGCACTTTTTATTTTTTTACTTTGTCGTATCGCTTGTATGTTTTTCTCTGTGCTTCTCTTGTCCCTCATTAGTTTGGCCCTTTGTCTCATGACGCTTCATGTTCACTAAAACATAGACACTTTTCACATGCAGTTCCGGTCCAACAGCAGAGATCAGGCCTCATACGACTTTGTGTGGTCAGGAGTCATTTGTTTCTTGCGAACGTAGATGTTTAAATAAGAGATGCATCGATGTGACATTTCTCAACCAATGTTGATCATATAAATGTTCAATTTCACATATCAAAAATAAATTTGCTTCACGGAAACACAGCAACTTTTTTTGGATAAAATGTTTTGGCACTAGGATGAGATGTTTTTTTTTTTTTTGGTGGAAATTGATTTGACTCTCAAAGCTGCAATGGAAACACGTTTGTTGCATCACGAGTCACGACTGGATTCTGTTGCTGCCGCAGATCACAAAGAAGACGACGACCGGATGACAGTTGGAGGGTCATGGCACGGGGTGTTTTTTGACTGACTTATCACGTGAACAAGCTTGTTTACATGTTTTTTTTTTTTTTCAAAACATTTTTTATGCTTTAACATGAGGTACAATGTAAAGGCAGTGCAATACTTATATAGTTAACAGTGGTTCACATGTGATTTTAATTTAATAGAAACACAGTCACTGTAAATTTATTTATTTATTTTTTTGTTTGGTTTTTTTTTTACATTGGCGCAATATTGGCAAAGTTTGAAACACATTTGTAATGGAAGCGCAACTTATAACTTCTTTCAACCTTGACATAAAAATGTTGATGTTTGCAGGTTTTAAGATTGAGGCAGTTTTTAGTCTAATAAAATGTGAAACAGTCACTAAGTTAAATAGATATGATTATGGTTTTCTGACTTTTTTCATATTGGAAAGGTATTAATATCAAAGTACAATTGATTGGATGCATTTATAGCAAAAGGGTGGAAAATCTAATATTTTATCAATTGATCAGTATATAAAGTCAGTCAAATGAGAATTATCAGCTTTTAGATCTGGTCTATTGGTTGAGGCATCAGTAGTTTCAACTAGAAAGATAGTTTGACATATTACTTTGTAGCTACTGATCTGACTTCACCAGGCCCTCGAATTCCAGCTTTAAGTTTCAGTTTTTGTTGGCTTTGAGCTGAAGAGCAGCTGCAACAACTTTTCTGCAAAGTTTTGCAAACAAAAACTCACTCTGTCGTGGGGAATGTAAGTAGCCCTCGCTGTTGCCTGTACAGAGCAGTGGAGGTCACAGTGTGGATTCTCTCTCTCTCTTTTTTCTCTCTCTCTCTCTGTCTCTCTCTCACACACACGCACACACCCCCGCACGCATACACACAAAAAAGATTGGGTGTAATCGTCTAAAGTGAGACTTCCCTGATGGCCTCAACACTTGACAGTGATGCCCTCAAGTCTCAGAGAAAACTCTGTAACTTGAGAACAATTGCTTCTGTCTGTCTTGAGTAACCAGATCACCATGCTGTCCTCCCTGCCCACAGGCACACTCCTTCCCAATCACCGCTGCACATTCATACACACACACACAAACATGCATGCCCCCACACACACATGCACCCGCACACCCCCACACACACACAGATCTTCTTTCTGTAGAATACACACAGAGACAGATAACCCATGGAAGGAGTCTCACACACAGGTTTGTGTGACAATAAGTGTGTCTGAGGCGTACTACAGGGTGTGTGTGTGGGGTGTGTGTGTGCGTGTGTGTGCCTCTAAGCAGAGGAGGGCAGGTTCTCCTTCACTCACTGCTGTGCAGTGTAGTGGTAGTCAAGGTAAATTGATCTTATTTAGTGGCACATCAACACGTGTAAGGGGGCTTACGGCTCATTACTCTGGGCCCTGATCCTTTCTGTTCACCCGCTGATGGATGGCCTGGGCGGGTGAGGGGAGTTACAGGTGGGGGGCAGGTTAAGGAGAGCAAGATGGACATCAGCCTTGGTGTCCCCCCGCCGCATCCTTCCTCCACTCCTCCTCCTGACTTCTCTTTACTTTTTCCACATATTTAAATTTGCCACTTGCCAGAGTTCCTGAACATGTTGAACCACCAGGTTTTAAATCTTCAGAAGATCAATGGAAATGAGTTTCTCAGTCATGACGTGAACTTTTACCTTCACGTTGCTGTTTATAAGGATGTCCAGTCGAATTTGCTGCGTGGATCTGTTTTGGTCAGGCCCTGTGTTCAGATCTTGATGTTTCAGGTGTTTTCCTTCCAAGGACTTTCACTCAGTTTGCCAAACAAATCATACCCGACATTAACTCTATCCTTACTTATAAACGCAAGCTGGCTTTAAAAGTTGTTAAATAATTTTCAGCCTTTATTGAATTTATGTATGAGAAGAAGTTCAACTTGCTCTGCTTTGCACATTGGTAAACTGTAAAAGGGCACATGCAGACTTCTATTGACATGTGTTGTCAGTATGTGACTGGAGTAAAATAAACATCGTAAAATGCTTGGACAGCTGCACTATTTATAGAAAACCATAAATTTAAGAAAAATGTTTAGGTTTTAAAAGGATCAAACAAAATAACTGGTCTTATTTTTGGGTCTGGCCCTTTAGCTAAGTTATTTGTTTTGTCTCAAACCTCTTGGAAAGAAAACAGCCCAGTAGCCGCTCTGTTCTTAGTTGTGCATGTTGTTTTATATTGTCTTTTTGACAAAACATAGATGTTACAGGAAATAATATCTTGAAGGCAGCACATCCATCTGTCCGTCCATCCATCCAATTTGTACATGGTCTAGCGTAAGGAAAAGGGCAGCTAGCATCTCTGCAGACCCCACACATGCTGGACACAAACTGTTCAGACTCTTACCTTCAGGTCTATAGAGCGCTACTTGCAACAACCAGCCGCCACAGAGACTGTTTGTTTCCCCAGGCCGTCTCAGATGAACACTATTTCCAGATAACTTGTGAATATTTTTTGACCCAGAAAGAACGACTGGATCCTTCTGTCTGTGAATGTCGAGGGAGAAAATTCTAACTCAATAGAGACTCTGAGTGGGATTGGACCCAGGACTTTGTTACTGTGTGCCACAGTTGTGCCCCAACGCATGTGATTTTAAACATGCATTTCCAAATGAGTTTGTCCATGACTCAGACTCAATGCTTACAGTCTGAATGTTTTTTTTTCTTTTGTGCTTCAGAGGCCACTGTGTTCATTCCTCCCCATAAAAATCTGGAATACTGATTTGTCTAACCATGATAAATATTTTCCACTGAGTGATGGTCTGCTTTTCATAAACAACAGCGCTGTCAGAAGGATCATGGCTGCTAGGTGTTTGGCTGAGGCTGAGATTGTGGCCTTAACTATTGGTTATCAAATAGCCTCCATCTTCTTTGTCATTCTTCTAAGTTATAGTAATAATAATGATAAAATAATCTTATTACTTTTTTTTTTTAGATTGAACGATTTCCTTAAACTTTTGAGGATAGTCAAAAGATTTACATCATATGTCTCAAGTAAGCTTGTTGTATAGTTGTTGTTTTTTTCTCTTTTCTCCTTTTAACACCAATAGCATTTTTGACACTTTCCTTTTAGGTCTTCTTTTTATATTCCATTTCTCCCTCTCACCCTCCCAAAAAAAAAACACAAATAAAACAAAACAGAGTGGGACGTCTTTTAAATGTTCTAATTCGTTTCCCTGCTGTACTTGTTGATTTCAGATGTTTAGAAGGCTGGATTCACTCATTAGCTGTGAGGTTTTTGGTCAGGCATCCTGCTTTCAAGCTTTCTGTTTGAAAGCTTGTATGTGGTGAACTTTTAAACCCGTACATTAGCTCTCTGACACTTAATTGTTACCAGCACGCAAACCTGCACTGTAAACATGGCAGCCATGACACACAGCTACCACACACACACACACGCACACCCACGCCCATACGCGCCCACGCCCGCACACCCCCACACACACAGCGTTCGGAGCACTCCGTCAAGTCTCTCCCTCTTAAGCTCATGGAGCATTCCTCTCATTCATGGAAGCAAGGCCCTCCTAGTGAAGCGCTTAATTGGCTGCAGATTGCTCTTTAACCTCTGGGTTATACCACACACTCACACACAAGCAAGGCTCGCTCACACAACAGACAAAGGCAAATGCACACACATTGCACATGTGTGCGCACACACACAAGCGCACACCACTTGGCAGGCTGTTAAAGTCTTAAGGAAAATGGAGAGTGGTTTTTACAACTCGGATGGGAGGTCAAAGGTCAACAGATTTGTTGCAGACGTCCTTTGAGGATCTGTCAGTCAAGGCTACGATCTCATGGTGATTACCACACACACACACACCCATACGCACACACACGCCCGCATGCATATGTTTGGATGTGTGTTTTGTCTTGTTTCTGTTGTGTTTTTAAAAGAATAGTTCAGTTTTCTAGGTGGGATCCTGACGTTTGTAGCAGCCAATACCTTAAACACTTTGAATCATGTCTTAAATAAATACAATTGAGGCATTTATAGAAACACCATTAAAAAAATTGACCACCTTCTTTCTGATGGTTATGTACAGAGAAATGAATGCTAACAGAAAACAGTTTTTGCTAGCATTTTGTAAAATTGACCCATCACATGAAATGCATTACCCAATGGAAGCTTTTCAGGTGGTGGCTAACTGTAAGTAAGCATAAAACTCAACAAATATTGTTTACTATAATAAATTATGTTTATTTATTCTATTAGTTTTTGTAGCAAATAATTACACTTAAGAGGTTCTATTTAGCGATCTATGTTTAATATGAGAGGATTATTTTTTACAGACTGTGTCCACTGATAACTGCAATCTTTTGTCTTTTGATTTTCCCAATTGTAAATCAGAGTGTTATGATCATTTGCATGAATTTGCGATAACATTTTTGTCATTTGTTAAGCTCTCAACAGAACCCTGCTCACTAAAAATGAACTATACCTTCAAAGGTTTAGACATGTGTGAAAACATGGGAAATCAATATGAATATGTAACTTTTCGAAAGAGTCATTCCATCAAATGGTGGCGTGGAGAATCATAATATATGAAAATGTCAGTTGCAGACTATTCCTTGAATGTCCAGTATTAGAAGGTCATACCATCATGGAGGACAATGATAGTGAATCTGCCATCTTAGCTGTAGGTTTCTTGAAATTAAATGATTTTTTTCACCCTCTTTAGGAACTGTAGACTACACTTTACTATCTGAAGTTCAAAATTAGAAAAAGAAAATACTTGTCCAGTTCCCCACCACTGGATTTCTGATCTTAGTATTTTCAAACGATCTGTGACGTCTTGCTCACTGACTTTACAGCCCAACAGAGATATCGGTGCCTGACTTTTAGCTCGAGTCGGCTGCACATCTTAGAAAATCATAAGCTATTAGTGTCCGAGTTTATATTCTGCCTTGACAAGAGGTGAGTCCAGATTATACTTTTAAATGTGGCAAAATAAAATAAATAAATAAAAGTGATGCTCCGCATGGCCGACTGATACCAGAGTGTGTATTCTTATATCTTCTGCTCCTGCATACACTAGGACATGCTCGCCCGTCTTACAGTGCTCTCTATTGTTAACAATGCATGCTGAATTTCTCCATGACTCACTGTCCTCTTCCAAAAGAATTAAAATCTCTGTGCTTTCTTCGTAGTTCGGCTTCTGCACTTTTTTCTCTCCCTCTTAGTACGTGAAAAGGACGCAGTGCTAATGTGATCGTGCTCATCGCAGAAAGAACAAGTGGCACAATTGAAAAAGAAACAGAGGGAAACTGAATGAACATTTCTAATTTTCTGCAGTGGCTCAGTAAGGATGGGAAAAGCTTTTCTTCAATCAAAAACAAAAAAAAAAAGAAATCATACTTTACTGCATCACTATGAATTATGAATACGAATTGATCAGTTATTTGTTACAAACAAAACATCAGTAATGGTAACTTCTCCTCTCACTGTACAAGCCCCATGAATGATTAAGCTACTGTAGCAATGAGAGCAGATCATATTACAGACGCCATTTTGTTTGCTCCCCCTGCTACCTTTCATATCTCCAGCAGTTGTTTACCATATTTACTCTAAACAGGACGGCGGTGGAGTGTGTGTATGCAAGGGGTGTGCGTGAGTGTGTGAGTGTGATAGAGACAGAGCGGTGAGAGTTTGCAGGCGGGGTGGCATGCTCGGAGTTAACGCCACAAATTGTTGTTAGATGCAGGTCTCCCTCCGCCATGCGTTTTGGACAGGAAGAAAACGCGATTGGCTTTGTTCAATCTTCCTGGCAGCCGACACCAGCTGACATCTGTTCCCTCCTAACCACTCAGACTTATCTCCATCAGGGAACACACACACATGCACCCCCACACACAAGCAGCGTTACATAAAACAGCCACATGCACACACTGATTCATGCACTCATGCAAACAGCCATTCTTGCGTCTTTTGAGGAAAAAAGCGTGTCCGTGCTAGATTTTCTTTTTCTTCTTTTTTTTTTCAGAAACATTCGCACATTTAGCTGTTAATGAAGAGCTCAGTGCGTGACAGTTGTATGGAAGCAGAAGGTATATGTACACAGAAGCTTTATACTGAGAAAATTGATTAAAAAAAGTATTAGTAAAAATAAAAACAGAAGATGATTTGCTCATCTATTAAGGAGTAATTTTGGCAAAGCTTCACATCTTATTGCAAAGATAATTTATATTAACTGTGACACAAGGCTTGGCCACATATCTTGGATTTTCAGTCAGTTTTTCTTTTGTTTTTTTAAAAGCAAATAGCCATAGCAAATGCATGTGTGTGTGTACGAAAAGCCTTTTCGCTCTGAAACTAGAGGATTAAACAGGAAAAAATAAATAATAATGATGATAATAATAAAAGAAGAAGGGAGGATTGGTGGGAAGTAAAGGACAGAAGCCTGAGCGCTGAGAGGCTGTGTGGAATTGGCCCCTCTGCTCCGGGGTCTTGGGAGACGAACGCGACGCATCCAGATTTGGTGTTTTTGTTGCACTTACCAGAAAACACCAGATGAATTCTCGCCGAGCCATGTGTACCGTTTTGTGTATGCATGAGCGTGTCAATGCGTGAGCATGTATGTGTGCGCATGCTGGCATGTGTGTGCGTGTGTGTGTGTCTTCTGTACGTGTGTGTGAGCAGGTGGCCGGCATATTTGAAGATGACAGTAGGGGTCTGACCCATGCCAGGCTCAATAAAGCAGCCTTGTGATGGAGCTTATGTGACACACCATCCCAAAGGCTCTGGGGTCCCCCCCTCCCCCTGCTCCTCCAACACCCCCTTACACACATGTGCACAACACACACTCAGACACACACACTGCCTCATTTCCCAAGCGGGGCTCTCTGTCAGATTGCAAGGGCTGCACTCTGATTGCCGCGGGTGTGTGTGAGGTCTGTGTGTGGTCCGATGACGACACACTCGACAAACTATTAGCGCTAACGGTATTGATCCGGGTCACCTCCGGATTTTATGAAAAACTCAGATTTGCGGATCGAAGGAACTTCTAAATGAGTTGGAAGGAATGCTGGAAGTTCTGCTGCTGCTGCTATTTGGTTGAATTCGATATGAGTGTGAGGTGGTTCGGCCCAAATACACAACACAGAGGCCGGCCCAGTGACAGAAGACTGATACAAGTCTAAGTTTATTTGGGTAGCACATTTCAGTAACAAAGGCAGTTCAAAGTGCTTTACGTCATGAAAATATCATGCAGTCAATAATTATGAAACAAGCAATAGATATTACTTTATGTCAAGAAACAAACACAATCCAATGAGGATGGTTTCACACCTGATAGTCCAGTAGACTTGATTGGGGTACAAAATTGCAACTTTTGCTCAGTCTTCAGCCTCTGTGGTTCTGTTTCATACTGAGTGTGTCAAACACAACAAACCCTTTTCAAAACCTGTTCCCCCACTCACCTGTGGTGGCGCTGCTCTTACAACCACTGAAGGAAACAACATAAAAACCTCTGAAGAAGACACTGAATGCCACTTCCTTCTTCACAAAATGTAAGCAAAAATGGAATGGCGTCAGATTTTAGAGGTTGGACGATTTCTCTTCTGTCTCTGATAAAAGATCATGAGGCATGTCTCGCTCTAGCGCTACACTCATTTGTTTGCTTTGGTTATATTTACCCAGAATGCCCTGTGCTGTAGATTGCTTCCTGCTTTTGGAGTGGTCTCTGGTCCGCTTGGCCTTCACATATTCATTCAAACCACAGCAGAGTTCACCTCAACCGAAACCAGACCAGAGTTGGTTTCTTGGTTCAGTTGCTGGTAGACACAACCCAACAGACTGGAAACTGTAACTGTAATGAAAAGTGGCTCTACAAGGTATTTATTAAGAGGGAATGACTAATTGCACTTTCCACACATTTCATATTTTACAGAAAATCATGTATCACTTTTTTTCACATCACAACTGTACACTACTTTGTGTTGGTCTCATAAAGTCTCTGTGAAATACATTAAAATGCATCATGCAATGTGACAAAATGAAAAAAGTAGGAATGTTCTGGTCAGTAGGCCATTTAGAAAAATAAACCAATGCTGTGAAATAGTAAAAAAGACCCCAAGACTACAGCACTTAAAGGCCAGTTAGTCTACATTTATAGTTCAGCACTTTCACAATTGAACTAAATTCATTCTATTTATAAATGTTCCCTATGTTGGAAGTCAAGAAAATGTGGTAAATGTCATCCTTCCAGTCATCCTAATAGTTTTTGTTAGTGTAACATTTTCCATCTGCTGTCAAATTATTTACATCCACTAGACTCTTGACTTCTCTTTATACCACATAAACTTTATATTAATATGTGTATGTTTCACACAAAGCTGCTTTGTTTCCCATCTTGTTTTATTTGTATCTAAAGGTAGCAACGTTAGTCTGAGCCTGTGACTTATTTACTTTATTGATCACAGTCATGTCTTAAAGAAGTTTATGTTCTACTTTATTTATGTATTGAGGCCAGTCAAAGTTTTTCAGGCTGAGGTCACTGAAGTCAAATGAAAGGGAACAGCTGGGCTGATCTGTCTGGAATACATGCAAAATGGACAGAAAAACTATGTGAAGACACACAGTTTTCCTGTTGGTTTCTCCCTTTCTCCTCCTTGCCATATTGTCATTCTTTGACTGCCTCACACTCCACAGGGGTGCAAAATGAGCAATAAGCTTTTAAATTTGATAGTTAAGAAAATAGGCTCCAGTGTGCAAATGTAAAATTTCTCCTTCGTGTCTAGTTATACTGAAGGAAGAAATTCATTTCATCCAGAATAATCAAGTCCAGGGACAACAGGTTAAATCCATGTGTGCACAGCAATGCACAACATGTCACATCATGATTTTATTAAATAATATTTGAAAAAAAATAGGAACAGAAGAAAAGGGTAAACATCTGGCTTGCTGAGTGCTTAGGTATGGAGTGTTTAGATATCAGTATTATTTATATTCTTTTCACTTACCATATATGAAATCACAAAGGTCTTCTGAGGGTAAAGGATGACATAAAAAATATGCCAATAACAAAAGCACAAACAGGTTATGTGTGAGCTCACTGAACTTTGACCTTCTTAAAAACACCAGTTTGCTTCATAAAGCACCAAGAACAGAGAAGCAGGTTAGGAGAGCGGCCATGTTGGGGTCAAGTCCAGGTTCAGAGACCATCGTTATTTTCAAGTATGTGTGCATTGATTTCAATTTTTTCCCAATTCTTTGAACAAATTTCCAAAAGCTGTTGTTTCTATTGTCCTAAAATGATGTTTCTTTGAAGAAAGACAAAACTCATGTGAGCAACTATTGAATTCATTACATTTTTTTGTGGATGTTGTGTACATCTTTTTTGAATTCAGTGAGATCCCCCAATCAGGGACAGGAAACTGACCAAAATGATGAAGGATTTAAGACCTTGGACAAACATCTAAACAACTTTGCTGCCATAAATATTTTTCATTAACTGTAAATTAATAAACGCAGGAGTGATTAATAGGGTAACATGATCTTTAGTCAAGTTAAACTTACCAGGGGAAAGTAAGAAACTTACCAGAGAAAAGTAAGAAGCGACCGTAAGCAACACACTAATCACACAACAGGGTTTGGGTATCTCTCTCTCTCTTTCTTTTTTGTTTAATTTGTCTGGCATCAACCTGCAACTGTCCGCGTTTGTCATTAAAAGCAAAAAATAACAACGATAAAGGCCTAATATGAGAAGCTGTTCCCTGATCATTTGGTACACTAATGTAAAAAGGACAAAAAAATGAAATTCAGCAAGCTAAGCCTATTAACAAATTTAGCCAGCCCAGGTGTCAGAGCAGACTCAATTGCCACTGTGACCAAATCCTTTTTAGATTCATCCACTGTAATTTTCATTCTCTTATGCAGTGAAATGCTTTTTTTCCCCAGCTGTAATTAAGGAAAGCAGCCCAGCAACAGCTCAGTAAGCTGTTAGAAAAAAACGTGCATCGGTTTAAAGGATAAATCCCACCTTTTCTCTACCCCCTCTCTGCATCTTTTAACCCAAGAAGTCATGAAAATCATTCCTGGCTTTAAACTTCAAGATGAATGCAGAATTCTTAGCTCTAACCCCTCTAAAGCAGTTGTCCCTAGAAGTCAAACATGATATAAAAAAACAAAAAGAAAAATAAAAAAAAAAACGGGCTCCTAGCAGGTGTTGAGTATACTGACAGTGAGTACAGCCATGAGGCTTAATGGGAAGGGAGGTTAAAGTGGTTTCATCATAGATCAGTTGACAGTAATGCTTTGGGGCAGACACTACTGATGCTGAGACAGAGAAGAAAAAAGGATGTTACCTGTCAGCCAGACAAAAATTCGTCTCACCTCAGAACTTTTACACCATCTGACACTCTTTCTAATGCTCTCTGTGAAGCCCTGCTCCCTCCCTGCTCGGAGCTGCCATACATGCACAGCAACAAGCAAAAAAGTTCTGGCTCCTAAAAATGAAATAACAAGCGGTTGTTCTGTAAGTAATTGAAATCTGTGTAAAGTGTCCCAGTTGGACATTGGATTCAGCGCCTTTTTTTTTTTTACGTTATGTTTTCCTCTGATCAGTTTAATCAAAGCTGCAGTATGTAACTTTTTTAAAAAAATATTTATTTCTATGTCTGTTAAAATTGTTGTTATGCTGTCACAGTATAAGACAGATAATCTGTGAAAAAAACAAGCTCCTCTGCCCTTTCCCAGTGCTCCCAGTACGAACTGCAGAAAAACACCACTCAATCAGAAGCAACCAATCAGAGCCAGGAGGAGGGTTGTAGCGTTGTTAATCACTCTTGTGCTCCCCCTCCCCTCCTTGCTCTTTGCTACGCTACAGCTGATTCACCACAACATTGCCTGACAACAAAGCTAAGGCTAGTTAGCATGGCCACCAGTAATGATGAATAAATGGTTTTTCTGGAACAATAAGTTCTTTCTCCGCTATTAGCACATTTAGCAGCGAGTACATAGCATGATTGACAGCACTAAGCCCCTCCTCCTGACTCCGCCAGGGTGCCTCCTGGTGGAGGTGGAGGAGATTGTTCTTTTCACATATTATCCGTGTCATATCTTTGTTACAGTTACATACTGAAACTTTAGGAGGTTTTTTTATTTTCTTTATTGTACCGACTCACATGATGAATCTGATTCTCGCTGCTGATACAACAGCTGCCGCCGGATGAGCTGTCTTTACCCAATCACTTAAATCTTCAACTCAGGTCTCGTTGTGTTCAGACAAATGAACTCTGCGTATGAAAAGAGAGGGAATATACTGGAATGGAGGGATGATGTGTTCTTATGTGGGTTCTTGGTTGGATTTCCAGAAGTTCTCATCTCATTTGATGTAACAATTAACTATAAACTTGAACATGTGACTGTGGTGTATTTGCACACAGAGCTTTTTGAAGCTTTCTGGAAAACAAGACCTGCAAGATAAAAATCAACTAAGTGGCTGTGTGTGGTATGCATGCATGCATTACTGATGCAATCATTCATTGTTCTCAGAAGCATATTCAATAGCTAAAACATGGCTCATGTAATCGAATATCTGAATCTTAGCTTGGAAGGTAATGTCTAATTTTGTCTTTACATCTTCCGTTATTATCTACTGTGTACCGCTCTGTGTCATTTGCCATCGTTTCACATGATGACTGGGTTTAATGGAGATGGTTTGCTATATTCTCTGCTATTAATGTAATTTCAGGTTAAGTTTCACATTTCAGCCTCTTGCCGTTGGGCCGACTACATTATGATTATTTTTGTCAGGAGTTTTTTGAATACATGAAATAAACAGTAAAGTACATCAGCTGGCCAATCTATCTAGCAGATGAAATAATAGATTTACAGTTAAAGCGCAATGAAGTTGACAACTACCGCGCTGTAGTCTGAGCATCAGAATGGTGATGCAGCTTTAACATGGAGGCCTGTCCCAGATGTGACTCAGCCTGAAGTCTAAGGTGGCCCTAATGCTGCTTTGGTGTCTTCACACACAAAGTTAAAATCTCAAAAATCTCTGTTAGACATTAGAGTTAGTGTAGAATTAGCCAGGTCATTACATTTTGTAATTCTGTTGAGTTTGTGATTTCTCCCATTGAGCTTGATTTCTTAGGATATATGTCGTTGTGGCCAATCAGGAATTGTGTCTTCTGCATTTTTTGGAGTTGCAGTCTGCCTGTATAGTGTTGTAGTTTTAGCAGTGGAGTGGTGGCAGTGGAGGAAGTGAGTAAAGCTATTTGGAAGCGCTTCAGTCACAAATTGAAATGTTGAGCAATTAAAATCAGAGCAAAAGGAATATTTAATAAGTTTCACTGGGATGGTGTTTTGCAGTGAGCTTCATAGCGTAGCTTTCTTCACAATCAAGCTGCCGTGTTAGTTGCGTCACAGCCAAATGTTGGTGATTTGGTAAAATCAGATCCAGTCATTTCAAACTTCAGCAGATTCAGCAGATACACATTCAACAAGCAGTGGTTTTTCAATAGCCGAGGGCCTGGACCCTCTGCAGAAGCACTTGCTTAACCAGGGACAGGCTTAACCAGGCTGCCTCTAACTAGTATAAACTTTTTACTGACAGGATTTTCTAGATTTTAAAAATAAAATAAAATGTCTCACACAAAGGTTTAACAAAGAAGAACCTTGCAAGTAACTCTGGGTGAAACACAGCTGAAAAAAAAAATGCTACTAATTTGTAATCAGGCCTGTTATAAATCCAGTTACTGTATTTTTCGGACTATGAGCCGCTACTTTTTTCCCACGTTTTGAACCATGCGGCTTATAGCCAGATAAGGCTTTTCTGTGGATTTTTCTTCAACCACCAGGGGGCCCTTTAGCAGGAAGTGAATCACAAGAAGTCAAAATTGGAAATCAAAGAAGATAAGATAAGATAAGATTTATTTGTCATAGTCATCAACAGATTACAATGAGAACCTTTGTGTGAGACATTTTATTTTATTTTTAAAAGAAGGAAGTCCTGATTTTCATTTAGAACAAGCACATGCTAGCAGCAGGCACAACGGAGAAATTTCTTCAAACTCATATGATGCATCTTTTAAGTTGAGGGCTATCAGTCTGGCAGTACAGGAGGGAAATAGAGCTGCTGCACGTAAGGTCAGCATGAACGAATCCATGGTTCGGAGTTGGAGACGGATTAAGGACGCAGCCCTTTGCTGGGTCCTTATGGAAAACCAAGAGCAGCGGAGATACCAGCGGCTTATTGCCCGGTGCAGTATATGAATGTACGTTTCCATTTTTTTTCTAAAAAATTGTAGGTGCGGCTTATAGTGTGGTGCGCTCTTACAGTCCGGAACATTCGGTAATCCATTTGGTTCATATATAAACATGATGGCTCTATGTAATAATAGCATAAATGTAACGGGGCTTACAGCTACTGGATAGACTTCACTTGAGGAGAAATTTTTGGCATTTTCATAAAACCAAATCTTGTTACATTCCTAATATTTTCATATTCTCTCTGCACTGGTCAGTGGCATGAGAACAGAAGTTTTTTTTTTTTTTTTTTTTTTTGCCCGGTGCTGATATCAAGATGAATATTGGTTACCATGAGGGGTAACCAATTTTCTAAAGGAAATTCAGTAGAGCCCCTACTAATTCATGACTCAGTATTTATAGATGTTTCTGTGGTATGTAAATTATTCCCACCTGTTTGAGGATTTTTTTTTGTTGCGAATATCTAAAATATTCAAAAAGAAAATGCAACTTAGGAGGCTGAAATACCTTAAAGCATCTCTGCTTGGCACATTACTGGCTGCGTTTACAAAGCAACCAATCCTGGAAAAGCATTTATTGTCCTTGACACTGATTGGCTGTACCCGCAAGAGTGTAAATAAGAAAGAGTGTAGATACTAGCTTCACTCAAGTTCTAAAATGGTTTCCACTGTGCGTTTTATGTATTATGGAAGGTATATTTGATACATGGGTTTGTGTTTGAAAAAGAAATGAGCCAAAATCTTTTAGGAAATTGCAATTTCCAAAACAGAACTCAGATATTCTAAAGGAATATCTGGTATGGGTCTTACTCAGTGGGGTTACAGAAAAAAAATAGTTTCTGTACTGATATTTAAAAAAAAAGATCATTTTCTTTATTATCATATATTTGTTTGTTTGTGCCTCCTTTTTACTATTTCCTTGTTAATAATTACAACAATCTTTACATGTCCGTCCATCAGGTCATCTGTTCTGAAACGGAATAAAAAGTGAGGCACACCCTGGAAGGGCTGGCAGTCAGTTACTGGGCACACACACACACACACACACACACACACACACACACACACACACACACACACACACACACACACACACACACACACACACACACACACACACACACACACACACACACACACACACACACACACACACACACACACACACCAACAAACCTGTAGGCAACACAACAATTAGAGGTTCCTGGCTCCTTCTTAACTGATGCAGAAAAAAAAACTTAGTGCTATTTAAAAAAAAAAACTGTCAGGGGATGAAAAAGAAAACATAACTGTATATCCTAAATTAATCCCTACTGAGGTTAAATAAATCTGCAGCAAAAGAAAGAATCCCAAGCCTCTGCTGCCTCATCCCACTGTAAAATAAAACCCAGCTTTGCTTTTTTGATCTCTTTTTATGCATAACTAAGTGGGTTTAACGATATATTAACCTCTCTCCTGAGATATTTCTTTCAACTTTTTTCCCTCTTTCCTTATTTTTCCTAAAGGATTCATTTTCCATAATGAATCAGCATTCATTAATTGGTAAATGATGATTGGAGTCATCAAGAGTATTAGAGTATAATTTTGTATTTAAATGTTAGCTAAATAAAAAGCCACAGATTGACCCCTTTTTTTGACATCAGAATTATATTTGGACTCAACACAGCTTTTCCTAAAAAACGCTTGTGGTGGAAAAAATGAATAAATGTTGCCCATCCTCCCCTTGCAAGTTGTCTGTATGAAAAAGTGTGAACTAACAAGCGCTCAGCAGATTGCAACACACAGGGACATCTACGTTGTTTGTTCAGGAAAGTCAGTGGAGTCGAGCCAGGCACTAAAACTGTTGAGTTACATGAGACTCAGAGGGAGCGTGAGTTATATTACAGCTAGCTGCCCTTTATAACTGGATCCCAGTGGTTGAAAACACCTGGAAATATCTGTCTGGTTTATTTGTTTTAAACTTGCATCGCAAACGACTGAAAGCAAAAATGGTGTTGAAGCACAACAACTCCTGGCAGCCTCCAGGACAGTGTTGTGAGTCGACTGATTCCTCTGGGCTTTTATTAGGAACATCAAGGCAGGTGGTCCATCCTCGAACGATGACCACGTTCCGGCTGGAAAAGGCCCTGATCTAACACTTACATCTTAGTTGAGAACAGCGTTGGAGGAGATAAATATGGTGCATTAGTTCAGTAGTTACTTCTTGTCTTAAATATGTACATCACTGATACACAGCATAATCCATAATATGATATACTTGGTGAAGGTTTGGTGACAAACTTGATTTTTAATATTGTCTGGGTATTGTTCAGAACAATCTGCACTGAGGGAGCCATCTTCTCTCTGCGCCTGCTGTTGTGTGAGGACAGAGTCAGATAATCCAGCCAGTTATCTGCTGAGGTCCAGTCCGTTCTGACCCAGCTGGTCATATTCATCTAAACCGCTGAGTCACAGCTGGTTTTCCACACATCCCTGTCCTCCTAGACTAGCACTTAGAAAACTATTCATGCCCTTCTCTATGCATCTGGCCCCCCTTCTGAATGGAAACTTTTCTTGCTAGTACCAGGTTGGGCTCCTTTTTGCCTTCAAGATTACTTCCAATTATTATTTATTATAAGAAATTATTATTTATTATTTGTGACATGTTCAACCAGGTGTCAGAAACATTGTGTAGACATTTTCTTGAATTGATACAATTCCATCCTGGAGTTCCTGCAGATTTGTCTGCTGGTCATTCAAGATGCAAGGCTTTGTTTTCAGCACATCCAAATGTTGCATTACTCAGGTCTGATGTGGGATTTGTTTTCTGCTCTTTTTTTTTTACTGAGGATGTTTAAATGGGCCAAGAAAATATCCTCCCTCACCCACCATGACACCACCACCACCATGCTGAGTCTTTGAAACGCTCTCCTTTTTGGTTTGTTTTTTTTTCACACCAGATTGCGAACATTGCAGTTGGAATTGCAACCCGTCAGATTTCAGGTTTACTTTTCTAAAACAGTGACAGTTCAAAATATTTGAACAAGTGCAAAGTTATTGTAAATATCACCAAATATTACCAAAATTATCACCAATAGCCCATTTCTGTCTGCTTGTCTCTTGGCAAGGTTGATGACAACATACAGTATATGCCCTAAACATAAACACACAAAATGACATAAGACAGTAAATCTCAAAACACAACAAATAAAAGTAGGAGAAAAGGAACAAAACTGAACGTGATAAACAAATCAGTACATCAATTAATCAGTCAGGAATCAAACAATCAGTCCTTTTCATAAAAACACAAAAGTACAAAGTCATAAAAGACACCACACATGGACACAGCTTTCTCCTTACTATGTAAGCATCACATTTTGTTTTGCAGTACCTCACACATGGGAAGATTATTACAAATCCCACATTAACTCGAATCTCTTTGTAAATAACCATCTACTGCAGAATTGACCAGTTTGTTTCAACTGTGGCATAATTTGCGTGGTAGAAATTCATTCTGGTCTTGGCTCTGTCCCGCATAACCAGTAGTGTCAGTCTCAAGGCTAAACTAAAAGCAACACAGAATCCTTTTGAGATGGACACAAACTTTCTATGATTTAAAACTTGTCACATATCAGAACAAGCAAGCTCATCACTTATTACTTACTGATCCAGCAGCAGTAAGCTCAGTTGGCACTTCACACTGTTTCTCTCTGAAAATTTTTCATGATGTTGTAAGAAAATCAAACTGATTGTAGGCGGTTTCTTTGTGGTCCCACAAGCATGCCATCATCTCTTCAAGTTCAAATCCTTCTATTTGCCTGAGTTGTATTAACTATAATGCAGGTAAAAGTTAGATATCTGTTGGGAATGTAGGCCTCGCTCTGTTATCTTGAGTAGGGAGGCAGACAGAACAAGCCACAGCAGCCTGGTTTTTGATAAAAGCTCCCCTTACCACCTCACCTCCATCTATTTTCCTTCCCTGTGCCTCCTCCATAAACAATGAAAAGTTAATGAAGATGTAACCTAATGATGTAATGAATATGGCATAGCCCAAGGTCAAAACAGGCTGCAGTCTGGGGGCCCACAAGACTGGGGCAGTTGAGCACCATTCTTTTCTACGCCTCTTCTCTCTGCTTCACAATCACAGAAACACACACACTCTGAAATAGTTTGCAGATTCAGCTGAGAAAGCAATCAGACTTTAGCAGATTTTAAAACAGGCTTTGTACTGTATGTGTTCTGTCATTTGTCAGCGATGGAGGGAAATGTGTG
Organism: Xiphophorus maculatus; assembly: GCF_002775205.1. Classification (NCBI taxonomy): domain Eukaryota; kingdom Metazoa; phylum Chordata; class Actinopteri; order Cyprinodontiformes; family Poeciliidae; genus Xiphophorus; species Xiphophorus maculatus. The sequence goes on along the minus strand of NC_036446.1, from coordinate 32,866,330 downwards.
CTTGTGCAAACATAAGCACAGTACAGAGGGTTAAGTGACTACCGCAGTTGGTAAGAGGATGCACTTTTTATTTTACAGTATTCTTTTCTTTTTGTGTGTGTGCGTGTGTGTTTTAGCATTTCTAATCTTATAAGGCCCGTTTTTCCCAACTACCGTAATTTCCGGACTATAAGGCGCGACTTTTGTCTCACGCTTTCAACCCTGCGGCTTATACAATAATACGGCTAATTTATGAATTTTTTTCTAATGGCCGCCAAGGGCGCTCGAGCAGAAAAGGTAGAGTGAGACAGGTATATGTGTCGAGGAAGACACAAGTTTAATGTAACCAAAGAAAGACTTACAGAGTGTGTGGCGAAGAATATCTGACGCTATTTCAATCCGACACTGAGGAGGAAGACTTCCATGGTTTCAGTGCACAGGAGGAAGATGAAGACGACTCTTAGTCTTCATGTATGTATGTTTTTTTTAACTAGCACTGTTAGTGCTGTGCTACCGTGTTGCTGCTGTGTTACTGTCGCGTCACAGGCACTGTTTGGAAAGAAAAGCTAAGGTATATTATTAAAACTTTGAAAACCCTTTCTGTGTACCATCTTTCTTTGTAAATGTTCAATGTAGGCACATGCGGCTTATAGACAGGTGCGGCTTATGTATATACAGCATGGTTTTTCCTTTAAAAATGTACTACTATGCTTATAATCAGGTGCGCTCTGTAGTCCAGAAATTATGGTAATACATACCTTCTGTGGACCCTGTGGTTTGTTTTCAGCTGCTCTGACCCCGCTCTGGTTCTGGAGTAGGGTTCAGGTTTTGGAATGCGGTGTGAATTTAGTTTATGTGGGCATATACTGGTAATGGTTATGTTTATGATAAGTGTCCGGGTTAGGCTCTAGAAATGAATGAAAATTGGATTAATGAAAAGTCAATGCAAAGTCCTTGTGACGGACCATGGGTGTGAGTGTGTGCGTGTGTGTTTGTGTGCGTGTGACAGTACAGATGCTTGTTCTGGTAATGGAACCGGTGATTAAAAATGAAAGGGCCTGACAGAGTGGGGATTTTGGTAGATTCAGGTACGATCGATGGACCACTCTCCCTGCTCATTGGTCTGGAGAGCGTTTGAGAACAGTGGTGTGTCTTAGCATGCTTGGGGTTTGCAACTTAAGAATTCTTTACTGCCTTTGTTAATCTTGAGCTCTATCCTGTTATGTTATCTTGAGTTAAGGGTACCTTATATATAATGAACTAGAAAAGACAGAGGGGTAAAGTGCCAAAACAAAGAAAATTCAAAGAGGAATGACCATGAAAAAGAGAAGATGACAACTGTTACTAACTCATGGCTTACCCACCAGCCAGGTGCTGTCTGTGTTCGACCTGTTTGGCCTCTGCCAGGGTAAGAAAATGTCTTCATCTGTCTTTTATCCTTTTATAGTCTATTAACTCCATACGGGGACAGCAGGAAAAGACTCAGGGTGTGCTGAATGGTAAGACATGAAGTCTTACTTGGAAGCATGTAGTCCATAGGTTTGTTCATGTTCTCAAATGTACTACTGTGATGTACCTAAGGCCAGGGCCAGGGGACACTTTTTGTCAGGATAGTATGAGTTACTCGCTTCAGTACAGTACACATAGATTCTGGCATTGCAGAACCTCCTAACACCTGCTAGCAGGACTCTTAATAACCCAGTTTTATTCTGCACCATGTCTTGATGGCAGGCATTGGCTGGACGAGGTATTTACCATCCATGTGAAAGCTATTATTAACCACAAGACAAAGACAGGCTGCATTTGAAGAGATGCCGTAACCAGGAGGCATGGACTGATAATGAATGGCATCATGTGAGGTTCAGGTAAATATCTGATGATCATTACATGCATGAATGATCACATTGGGGGAGCAGGACCAATCGGCTGTCAATGTTGTGATGGGACTTTTAACAGCATTGAAACATAAAGCCCTTCCGCTCAGAAGGCATGGCTTTCTGTTCAGGCTAAAGATTAGAGTGATGGCAAGGAAGCCTTCCAGGTTCAAAGACGTGGAGCAGACTCTGGTCTGCTGGGGTACGTACTTTGTCTATAGGTTGATTTTATTTCCTATTCTTTGCAAAATAACTTGGGTTTTCCCATTCTAACACAGAAATAGGCTTTGATAAAAGGGAATTTGTTGTAGTTCAGAGTGTGTTTAGGACTGTTGTTTTGTGAGAAAGTGAATCTCCATTTAATTAATTAATTAATTAATTAATTAATTAATGTATTTATTCATTCACTCATTTTCAGCACATACTGTTGCAATGTACCCATTGACCTGTACATAGACCTTTACCTGCTCGGTCTTTGTTAAAAAGAAGAATAATATTCATTTGTAATATGTTATTATACATCAAACATTGTGAAACATCTGCTGATCAAATTCCTCTGTAATATTTAATAAGCTTGATCACTGTGATTAATACATTATGACCTCCAGAGTAGCTCTGACAGACGTTGCCAAACATGTACAGTCAGTGCTGAAATGTTAACACTATCAACTTTATCTAAAACACATAGGAACCCAAACTGAGAGCCCCAAAAGAACCCGTCCACCATTAACAAACCGATCTGCTCATAGAGAGTGTGATCTTGCACCCAGAAATCTTCCTGAGACTGTGCATTTCTTCACGGTCACACACACTTCTTCTATAAACAGGTTCTCCTTTGGCTTCTTATGTTTCCACCATGAACCCACTGTGTTCATGCATGTGGGCGTGTGCAAGGTTGCTGGGGCTGATCTGTTTTAAAGAGACTCTTGCCATAATCAAAAACAATAACTGCTCAGAGTGTAAACTCTTCCAAATACCGCCCCCCTCTCCCCAAAACCCCCCCTTCCTCCTGACGCCCCCTACCCTCGCCTTGAAGTATGAAATAATATTCTGTGTGTGGGCCCGGCCGAACACTGAGAACGCAAACATTTCACAATAAAGTTGTTTAAAGAAAGGCCTTGGCATAGATGGCTGGGAGATAGAGGACATGCTGCGTTAATTACAAGCCCCCGTTAAAATAAACTGCCGGTATAAAATATGAGTCTCTCCCTCGCCTATTCTTGGGGATTTGAACCTATAAAATATCAGCGAGGTGTGCACCTCAGATGTGCTGTTTGGAGACCAAACACAGCAGTCGCTCTCTGCTTGGAGATGGAAGGGGGGCAGACAGACACAAAGAGGGAGAATGAGGGGAATCAGGGCATGATCAGCGAAAAACACAACAGAGCTGTACGATCAACAAAGAAAGCAGTGTTTATTCTGCATTTAAAGACTTAGGAATCTTTCTCCCTGCCACTGCATGCCGTTCACTCAGAGGGAAAATAGCCTAGTTAAGCGGCAGGTTTATTATTCTTCAAAGCCTGGACTGAAAAGTAATATGCTTTAAAGGCACAGTAAATGCATCGGTGTGCGCCTCCCGAGGCCTGTGTGCGTTTCAGCCTTTCCCCTCACCGAGTGCCGTGCCTGTGTGTGTGAAAGCGAGCGAGGGTTATATTGCAAAGAGAGAAGCCGAGAGTTGGATTATTTTTCCTGAAGTGTGGACTTAAGTTTCTGCTCTCTGTTCTGCTGCTGGGTGGCCCATTTGGCTTTATCCGTGTTAACATAAGAATGGAGGGGTGGCCAGGAGATGAGGGAGTGGAAGGAGGGGCCGGGTAGCTGGTTTAAATTATTCTTCGCCTCTGCCGCTGCATAGCAGGAGCTGTTGTTATCCACTTAGAACATCAGACGATTTGTTCCTTCTCCCTCTCTCCTGCTCTAAACCCCGTGGGCATCTTTATTCGGGACCTTGCGTACGTTATCCCGTAATGCCTGTCGTGGCCGGAGTTTAAGTCAGCTTGTCACCGCTACTGTATTCTGCAAAAAAGAACTCATAAAAAAAAGAAAAAAAGAAATTTTTAAAAGTTGTTTTTTGCAATCAACTAAACAATCTCAAACTTTTCTTTCCGTTTTGCTTAAAATAAAAAATAAAAAATAAAATGTCCTCTGTAAGGAAAAATCCAAATCTCAAATATAAACCCTCCTGGCTGTAATCTAAGCTCAGTGACGAGGGCTGTGACGCTCGCAGGCCCAGATGAGGAATGCAGTTATGAGAAGATGTTTGTATACATTCAGCTTGTGCCTCGGAGAGCAGCGTTGGTGGTGAAGCACAGCTTAAAGACATCTGGATGCGATGAAATGCCATTTGTCTAAACAATCAAGAATTCAACCGAAGCCACCCAACGTGCGCCGTGCTTATAGGACACACTTGTGCAACGGGCTGCAGCTGAGATGGAAATTGACAAATATTTTATTGTGACATTCTTCTGATTTTTTAGTTTTTTTTTTCTTTTCTATCCCCCCATCGTTCAGCTGTAAACAAAGAGAGGGAAAAAAATTACTTGATGACAAAACTAAGAAAAGTAAGCACATATGGTTTGAGCTAAGTCTTCATTAGCATTTTTGGGAAAACTTACAATCCCAACTTTGGAGGACAGATGAAAGTTCATTTTGTAGATCTAAACAGTTTTAGTGATTTTTGTTACGTTTTGCCTTTCTTACCATGTAATTAAACTCTTCTACAGTAACATTTTCTAATGATGATTATAATGATGTCCATCTATATGTATATATATGTATAGACTTTATTAGAAATTGCTGATTTCCTAAAAAATTGGGTTCATTTCAATCTAATGAACGAAGAGACAGAGAAGAAAGGGGAAATGAAAGGGAGAGATGTGGGGAAAAAGTTTAAAGGCGAAGAAAAAGAGAAGAGTAGAGGAGAGAAAGAAGGATAGAGAAAATACAAATTAACATTCCAGAAGTCTGTAGAAAGACAAAAACAACAGAGAAACTATAGCAGCAAACATATTCACATATAATAATAAAAGAGATGTTTCCACTGTCTCCATGAATATGCAAGTATGACATTTTCACTCTGGAACCTGGCCTTAGGTACATCATATTTTTAGGGTTTTTTTGCAAACTAATTAATGACATCATTTAGTGGCTTCTTGCAACTTTTACCAATTTGCTTACTCAAAAGTTTCCAACAATATTAGTCAATCATAATTACGTTTTTTATGCTTTAAGAGTCTCATAATACCATATGCTTGCTTACTTCAAAGAAGTCACCTGTTAATAGCAGCCAGATAGCACTCAAGACACGGTGCCTCAAGAACAACTTTGTGGCAGTTTAATTGAGTAAAATCTTGTGACACTTCTGTTATTTAATGCCGATCTGATTACGCTGTTAAAAACAGAAGCCAAATGTAAAATAGCAGAAACCTGCTGGGATGGGATTTTTGTGCACGTTCAAGACGCAAAACCGCTAGATAAACAAGCAGACAGGGGATGAGGCATTATCTGTCAAAAGAAATGCCACACCTTTTGATTTATTTTCCAATTAATTCCATTTAAACAAAAGGTCCAGGCAGTTGTGAAAGGCAGAGCTCTGACTTTGCCAGTGGTGTGTGCGTACGGCGGCGGCTGCGAAGGGGGCAGGCAAACATGACTGGGATAATAAGCGTCATGGAATCTAATCAAATTCCTAAGAGGAATTGATTGTTGTGAGGCAGCCGGTGCAGGAGTGGGGTTGACAATAAGCTGAAATTTAAGTGTTAATTTTTATGCTAATCCTCTGGCATCTCTGTGTGATGCAATTTGGTCCGGCAGCCCCCTCGACTTTGCACCGCAGATATGAAATTGTCCCGCGTACGTAGAAAATGTCAGCTTGCCAGACCCTGAAAGCTTGTAATTTATTAGGTATGTTTCTATTAGTATGTGTCACAGTTGTTAGAGAGCCACATGTGCAGGCAGGCGGTCGCTCCACCTCGTTCTCTACCCTCCCTCTCTTTCCATGCATCACACCTATTCTGCTCCTCTGTGCCAACTTCCTCAAATCGTCTCTTCTCCATCTTTGTTTCTTTTGTTGTTGTTTTTTTCCTCCCAAACTGGCATTTTATTCTTTAGCATGTCAACCAGAAGCCCACCACACAGACACAATGACACAAACACCAAGCGTGGCCTTAAAAGTGTCCCGGATCAGTGCCTGCTTCTACGGAGCCTTAATGTATTATCATATATCTGGTGGTCCTTGCCCCCTGGACAAAAGGCTATTTAATACAGTTTAATGACATTCTGTAGAATTCCTGTGAGTGTGTGTGCGTGTGGGTGTGTGTGTGGGCTAAAAGAGTAACAGAAGTAGGGAATTAAAAAGAGAATTATTCAGGATTCACTCATGCAAATATGCCAATATAAAATGTGCTACTTTTCACTCGTCATTCTTCTTGTTTTGCTCTCTCCTCTGGAAAAGTCGAGTCCAGTCCAATTTAATCACGAGCACGTTTAAAAACAACAACGGTTAACCAAAGAGTTGTGCACATAAAGGAACAGATGTTACACAATAAAAGAATACACATTAAAGCAACACAGTGCTAAAAGAAATACAATTAAAAAGAAGACAAACGTCAAAAGACTTTACAACTCAGTCTGATTCAGATGCAAACAAGAAGAATTAGTTCTTCAGCACAAAGTGTTGAGAACAAAAGGAAAAATAATAATACATGGAAGAACAGAGCAGTAGCAAGTTCTTGTCACATTTACTTTTTTAACTCAACGTTACAAAATACTATAAAAGAATAAAACACATGATTACTAAATGTTGCCATGAACTAGCAGCATGCGAGAAGGCTGCCCTCCTGCAGGCCCCAGGACTGTGGTGATCGTTGTGCAGGAAGAGTTTCAAACAAGCAACCCTTCTCCGGTCCACTCATATTTCCATAAAATGTGTTTTTGCCCACATGAAAGTGTAAAACGGCACGTATTCATTGTAGAATTTACAATGTTTCTGTCATACTCTTAAGAAACCAAAGGCTGTGCTAGGCTGAAGATGAAAACAGTCAAACAATTGTAGGATTTTTTAAAAAAAATTTAAGCTAGAATATTTTGTGCTGGGGTTGTTTTTAGATTGTTGAACAAAACGTACCATGGTTTCACAAATCTACAGTGCTTATATATTTTATTTAGAAACAGAAGACACAAGAAAAAATTAAAAAAAAAACATTAACAAAGCACTATCACATTCAGCCTTATTGTGATTTTGATAGATGGAGTCACAGAAGTGTAAGAGAATAAACAAGTAAGTTGGTCTATTTAAATTACTCCATTTCAAATATTTGATGTACTCTTGACAGTGATTTTAAATGTCAGTGGAAGATATGTAGACGTTCAAGTTTAAATTCTATTTTGTTCTTAAGCGGTCGCATTCGTCGTTTTGGAAATCAAGTATGCAAACAAGTCAAACAGCAGCTCAACAGGCATTTGTCTAAGATACTCACCTTGATGGAAAAGATAGATTTTTAACAACCATAAACTCCAGCTAAGTTAAGTACACTTTTTTAAAGGAAATCTGCTTATTATAGAGTTCTGAAGCATTGATATGAGTTTCTTACTTATTCGGGGTTAGCTATGCAAGTAGATGACTTCCATGTTTACTTTACTCTCATAGTTTGCCTGTTTGACTTAAAACAGTCTTAGCTTAAAAGTGGGCAAAGTGAGATTCCTCTTGTATTAATTCTGTTTTTATGGTTCAATGTCTATGTTTGTTGGTTAATATTTATGCTTAATGTCACAACAAGCAAATTTACTAAGAACACATGCCAATGCATCTACTGCTGGTCACATATATTTTTTCTTGATAAAGTCTTCTTTAAAAATAAGTAAATCAAATACAGTGGGTGACTAGCCTAGGTATGCTTGCTGCTAGCCTATTGATGCTAATGGACAACAGTGGGGTTAGCATGCTAGTGCTAACCTCTTCAATGGGAACGCAAGTGAATTGTATCTTTCTCATTTGACAAAGCCAGCTACTCGGTCACCAATTACGAAATACCATTAATCAGTAATCAGTAGCTAGCCGCAGAATGGATATAGCTTCCTACAAATGCGACATGGACCTAAACACATAACAAACAACTGACAAACTGCTAACACACTGTGTCACAGTCCATCAAGAATTTAAGCTGCAGAAATGTTATAATAAAAAGCAGAAATGCCTTTTTTTAAACTTCCTTTTTTGTCTAACTTGATGTCAGAAGCAGCTCAGTCACTAACATATATACATATATATATATATATATATATATATATATATATATATATATATATATATATATATATATATATATATATATATGGGCTACACATCTGGTGAATTTGGGTCGTACGCTGTCTAACAAAATGACTTCCAAACTGAGAAAGAAACCAAAAACAATGGATTTTTACTTTGTCTTTTTAGATTTTTTCCCCCTATTTTACGTTGCAACAGCATGTTAAGTCATTTTCTTCCTTATTTTTTAACACTGATGAAATTGCTATGTGCCCTGCCTGCACGCTGAGTGGCTCTATGAAGGCAGTCAAAAACTGTACTCAGCGGGCCCAGAAAACACACTGAAAGGTTTGGATGCAATTCACATATAGGTCAATTAAATGCAACAACATCTGCTCTCTCCCTACCATTTGCATATAGCATTCATATGTTAATGATGTCCCTTGTTTTTTTTTTCCCCCCCTTTCTCAGCATGTGTGTACGTGCGTGTGCATGTTTGCGTGTTATTTGTTTCCCTCTTTATTTTCTGTACTTCCTACCCTCCTCCCAATTTATTTGTATCGCCAAACAAAAAGCGATGCTGAAAATTTGGATTCATACTTCCCTATTTGGGGAAGATTAAAAAAAAACACGATAAAGAGAAAGAGAGAGACGCCCGTCCTATTTTCACTTCCTCTCACTTAACGATTAAAGGGGAGGTTAGATTGGTGCCACAGTTGTTCCACTGCCATGCCCCTGATTTCTACAAGAAGCCCCTTTAACGGCAGAGAAGGCGAAGCCCCATCTCTTCCCCAAGCAGCCCTAACGCCTTATAAATCAATGATGACACAGATGGACTAGCGATAATCTATTTAGAATGCCTCACAGCAAATATTGTTGTGCAGATGATTAGATAGCCAGTTATTTTAACTCCCAAAACATAATCTTCTGCTTCTTATAATGCCCTTCAGATTTCTTGTTGTAATATTGAGTTTGATGTTTTGCTTCCTCGAAATGAATTTAGCAAAAATATGTATTTGCAAATGTATAATTTTTGCTTGTGCATATGATGGATATGCGATTTGGTGACATGACCTGCTTTAGGAACAAAAGATCCCGTGTCTTCAAAGAGGGTGGAGGAGGACCTTTAGCACAATTGTATCTCCGGGGCATTTGTGTGCGCATTAATGTGTGTGTGTTAGACTAGTCTAGCGACACGAGGGGGGTTAATGGCAATCCGGGGTCCCTGCCCCTTTTCATGGTCGATGGGTCTCACTTTAGAGTGCTGGGGGCGAGGAGAAGGAAGAGAAAAGGAGGAGCTGGGAGGGGAGAGAAAGAACAGAGGAGGAGTGCAGAAATGAAGTGGAGGTTGTCAGACGTGGCAACTGCTCGGAGGCCCTGATAAATATAAGCCCTTATTGATCGGTGGAAAATGAAAGATCCCCGAGTGGCGTGCAGTATTTAGCTTCTTGTCTGCCTCGCGTCAGCGGTGGCCTTGCCTAGGAGGGATAGATTTTCAGCTGTGCCTCCGGGCACCGCAGCGCACCGGCTTTGATTTCATCTTTAACCTTTTTCTGCCGCGTTCCCTTGACCTCTGCAGCAGCGCTTACTGAATTTGTTAGATTTCCATCTTGACATTGATCCCCACCGCCACCTCATACTCGCCTCCCTTTCAACCTGTCGTCTTCCTAATGCTCCATCCCTCTTGTCCATTCTCTTCCTCCTCTCTCCCAGGTCTACGTTTCATTATCACCTCGTTTTCTAATCCTACTCCTCCTCTGTGTCTCCCCCTAGGTGGCCATTCCAGTAAGCAGTAGTCGGTGAAGAGTGACAGCGAGAGGCCACTTGATCCCAACAGGTTGTGCACCAGTATGCAGGTGGTGTATTAAGGTCAGTTCACACCCCCTTAGCACGTAGAAAAACTTGACTTCACTTGGATTTATTTTTTTCCAACCCTGTGTCTTATTTGCTTCTCACACTGTAAGTATGAAAGAACAAGACACATATACACACAGTTAAATGCACACATGCATTCACACATTCCAACTGTTCGTCATTCACCCACCATTTAGTTTTATCCCCAAAGGCACAGTCTTAAACCAAAACACACACACACGCAGTCACACAGCTACAGTACACTGCTGTTATGTGCGCAGACAGAACTTGTAACAATCTGGATTGTGATAATCTATGATAATCATCCACCACATGCCACCTAAAAACGCACATGGGTGGCATTCAACACCCACACTGGCACATTGCTTCAGCGCGCCTTGCCTCCCTGAGCCGCTCTCCCCCAATGTCACTACCTCTCAGGTCAATGTCATCGCTTATGTCCTTATTTTTCTCCTTGCGCGTGGAGGAGCCCGCTCTGTGACGCACAGCAAAAAAAAAAGAAAAAAGGAAGGAATCTCAAATATTTTATGTTTAGCATTAGCGTAATTGTGTCCCACTCGTATATCAAAGAAGGATAGTTGAAGTTCAACGAGATCCAAGAAAACATAGATCTGTCCCTCACTCCTCAACAATGTCTCCTCCCTCTCTCTTTTTGTATTCTCTCCCTCTCTCCTCTCCTTTTGCTAGATGGATGATACAAAGCCAGCAACAGCTGTTGGCAGACAGGCCTGATATGAGAATAGCAGCATAGGATGAGCGGGCATTAAAAATTAATATGCTATTTAGCTTAGGTGTATTTTAGGTATTTGACATTTTCATGTCCGGGACAGACTAAATTTATTCATAGCTGAGAAAAAATAAAAAAATAAAAATCTAAAAAAAAATCATAGCGAGAATGAAGAATAGATGTGGGGAAACAAGACGAGGGAGGGGGCGAGGCGGGGGGAACACTAAGTGAAGGCCATTTTGGTTTTATGGTCACCCTGTTTCACTTTGCTTCCCACCACAGTGATCAATGTGTGTGTGTGTGTGTGTGTGCGTGTGTGTGTGTGTGTGCCCTGTATTTGATACATTGTAAGGGCCAGTTTCCTAACACATACTACATTGTGAGGACTAACTGTTCCTAATAGGGACAAAGCCTGGGCCCCATAATAAGAACTGCTGTATTTGGATTATAGGTTAGTGTTAGGACTGAGTTTAGGTTAGGGTTAAGTTTAGGCATGTACAGGTAATGGTTTCAGGTAAAGATCAAGTTTAGACTATAAAAATGAATGAATTGAAGTCAATGCAAAGTTCATGTGTGTGTGTGGGCGTGTGCATGTGTGTATTACATGTCTGCTGCATAACATAGTATAAAGGGAAATGATTGAGAGGTTTTAGCCTAAATCTTCACTCTGAATGAGAAGTACCTTGACATTTAAAGGTGATGTGTGGAAATTCAATTTTGTGGTGATTTTTTTTGTTAGTATAACAAAGCACTTTTGCAAAAATGAAGCAAAACAAAAACCAGCCTTCCCTGAGACAACTTCTTGCCATGTGGATGCTTAAGGACCAGAGCAACATGAGGGGTGTGAGGTCAAGCAACCCAGTCTGATAAAGTCATGATAGATTCTGCTTGTTACACGAGATGATGAACATCTCGTGTAGAATTCTCTACAATTCTTTTGTAGAGAATTCAGACTCTACAAAAAACATAAAGAAATTTTTCTTTTTTGGTTTATCGCCGATTAGAAGCTCAGAAGAAGATGCCAACTTTAGCATCGTTAACAGCGAACAATTAGCCAGTCTGACTATTCCAACTGTGCCTATTAATCTTTTATATTTTGTCTAGCACGATTTTGTTTTTCTACCAGACACCCAAAATGCTGTCACAAGAATGATTTATTATTTATAGCTGGTGAAGACTTCTTTAATGTTTTCAACGCCGAGTGTTTTCAGCCAGACGGGTGAGAAGTCTAAGTGTTAACTCCATCAACACAGAATGACTTCATTCTTCACTTTAAAAACCCATCCAGCATGGATGCAATACTGTCAAACTTGGGGATCATAATGTGATCCCCAAGCTCAAGTGTCAAGTGTCATGCAAACATGTTACTCTTACCTGCCACCAGAACCTGCCAACGTGTGGGTAGGTTCCCCTGGTCTGCCACAGCGGCCTGGAGATTTGAAAAGACAGAGTTAACCAGGAGAACTTAGAGAAAAGTAAGTTGGTGGGCCACTAGAGAAGCCACTAGAGAAGCTAGTGGCTTCATCAAGGAGATAAACTTTGCAGATAAACTTTGAAAAAGGGTTTTAAGATGGAAGAGAGCACATACAGATAGTCACAATAAAAACCCGTAGAGTAGGAAAGAAATGGGGTTAAACGCTGAAAGATTGGGTCAAGTGCATCATCTACGGAGGGAGAATGTTAAGTTGTTGGCAGCGGCATCTCAGCCGATGGCTCCCTCCAGGAAGGTGTCACAGAGAGGCAGAACACAAGACCTGATGTAGCTCTCTAGCATAAAGAGGACAAACTGGAGAGACAATAGTGTTGAAAACAGCAGCCAATAGGAGAGTAGTAAAAGAAGAAAGTGAGTAAAAGTGGTGTGTCCTCTATCTCAGGATAATTTAAGCAAGTCTAGGCATATGTTTTATATATAAAAAAGCAAGTTTTAAGCCTAGTTTCAGACAGCAAGTTTATTTGTATTGTCCACTTCAGTAACAGAGCAATTCAAAGTTCTTTACATAACTATAAAGAAAAGCTGACAGGGTGTCTGCCTCATGGATTACAACTGGGACCTGGTTCCACAGGAGAGGAGCCTGATAAACTACAGGATCTGCCTCCCGTTCTACTTTTAGAACCTCCAAGGACCACCAATAAACCTGCAGCGTGAGAGTGGAGTGCTCTGCCAGGAACATGTGGAACAATCTGATCTCTGATGCATGATGGTGTTTGCTTATTGAGGGCTTTATATGTGAGAAGGAGAATCTGAAATTCTATTCTGGATTTCACAGAGCCAATGAAAGTTAGCTAAAACAGAAGAAATACGATGTCTCTTTAAATCCCATCAGAACTTTGTTCACTGCAGTGCTTTGGATCAGCTGAGGGCTTTTACTACATCTTGTGGACTTTCTGTTAGTAAATAATTACAGAAGCCCAGCTTTGAAGTAACAAATGTATAGAATAGCTTTTCAGTGTCACTCTGGGCAGGATATATCTAATTTTGGCAACATTCTGAAAGAGAAAGAAATACATTCTAGAAGCCTTTGACACTAGATTATATCTTGGTAAAAAATGGCACCAAAGTCCTTTACTGTACAACTGTAGGCCAATATAATGTCATTCAGATTAATTGACTGACTATGCAGTTTCTGTCCTCTTAGAATTTAGAAGCAAAGAAAAAAAGCCACCCAGGCATTTATGTCTTAAGACATGCCTGTAATCTACTTGGATTAATTGGATTAATCAGAATGTATGGATGAACATAGCTGAGTATCATCAGCATAACAGTGTTTAAATGGAGATCCAGAGGTGCAGAATTAACCAGTTTAAAAAACAAAATTTACTATTTACATAATGCAGTGATGTGGTGCAGAAGGTAAACATAAAAGTGACCAAAGTGTGTCTCTGGTCTGTCTTTTCAAATTACAAATGAAAATTTTTAAACATTTGTTTACTTAAAATGTCTGTTTTTGTCTGGTTAAAGCATTGGAAGCCCATTTCTAGTTCCCACAGAATCAATATCTATAGTTTCTTTCAATAACCTGTCGCTGCTGGATCCTCAGGCAGCACTTCAACTCCATCTGATAGTCTAATGAAAATGGCACAAAATGAAAATTATTCTTGCAAGCTGATACTGATTGTGCATGTTAATCTTCTTTATTGTTGGCACCAGATTCAAAGAAATGTAATTAAGTGAAAGGTCCCTGTCATGTTCACACCATATTTGTGTAATTTGCTAAATGACAGAGGACATTAAAGGGCTAGCTCCAACTTTTTGGGGACACACTGTATATTTCCCATGTTATTCTGCTGTGTTTTTTTAAATACATGTTAACCAACAAACTTGTTTAGTTGGTTTTATTAGCCTGTTATTAATTGCACTTTTCTTTTTTAACACAAATAGATAAAATGTATTTTTTTATAAAAATATTATTATTATTTTTGCAAATACATTAGTGCAAACACTATGAAAGATGCTGTTACAGCTGTAAAACAGCTTACCACCATGAATAAAAGCTTTCATAGAACCGTGTTATGACAGCTGCTATGCATAGAGTCATTTTCTGGCAATTAGAATGAATTGTTTGGCAATCAGAAGGTTGTGATTTTCATTCCAGCTCCCTCTGCTACATGTCGTGGGGTGCTTGGGAACCCAGAGTTGCCTAAATGTTGTGCATTATCATATGAGTGTGTGAATGCTTTTGAGTGTAGGTGAATGTGACTTGTCGTGTAAGTGCAACTTTACAACATATGACTGCCTTTGAAAAATATACCTTTCAACCCAGACTCAGAAAAGAATAGCCAAATAGTTCAGTCTCAGTTATTGTCTGCAAATTCCTGGATTTAGAGAGGCACAATATGGCAGCTGACAGGGACAAAAATAAGCTAATGTTTTGCTGCTTTAAACAGTCCTTTTTAAGTCAAACCACTGTATATTACAATAATCAATAGTTTATGAGCATCAACGATTGGCTACAGTCAGGTTCATGTTTTGTAATGGTGGAGCCCAGAGCCTTATTACCATCTAGCCTTTACCTTTAACTTAGCTAACATTTAGCTTTTATGAAAACAGGAGATTTTAACACAATTCTTAGACTATTTTATATAGCCCAGTGGCCAGAAGAGGAAGGGAAAAAAATACCCATCAAGCAGACATGTTCACGTTACCAGACTATTAGTGATTAAATCACTTAATGGAAAGAAGCTTGATCAGTTTGAACCACTGCTATCCTCAGCTCGGCTTGCTATTAGGCCTGCTGTATTTGGAACAGTTTTAAGCAACAACGACACAAAAACACCATGAAATACACAACAGAACAATATTCAGATTGTTTAACCTAAGCTCATTGTCCGCTTCCCTTACACTGCCTCTTACTCGGGTCATCCTTAAGAATCAGGGAAATTTGAATGACCGAGTGAAGCTTAGTGCAGGATAGAGGGTTTTCCCTAATGGTAGTGAGGGATTGAGGAGAGGCCGAAGAGTGTAATCCACCTTATGGTGCCTGATGGAGATGGTGACTTCACTCAACACTTACACCTAAAAATCAAAACAAATATCCACTTCCTGTTCCTGACAGAATTCTCATTTGTTGTGCCTGAAGGACTGAAGAGACACATAGCCTCATCAACGCTGTGCTAGCTGAACCGACATCGTTGCTGCCGCAGCTTGATGCTTGTTCCAGGCCAGCGCTAAGAAAATGCCACACGTTCCAAGCTAACATGTGGCTAGCCGCACATATACGCTGTCTCCTGCTAACTGAAGAGAACAGCATTCGTTTCCACAGCTGAAGAGCATCCTGGAGCTGAGAAGAGCTGTAGCTCAACTCTCTACCAACACTCACTTTAGCTTCAGTTTAGCTTCTTTAGTCAGCTAAATTGTAAATGGGGACTACTTGTGTGCTATATATCCAAATGTAAATAAAGTCCCATACAACACTTCACCACAATTTCGAAACCTGCTAGTGGGAAATTGCAGCTTGAGTTTATAACATGACAAGTGTGGAAAAGTTTAAGAAGTGTGTTTACATTTGTGAGGCAATGTGTACATTATTGTTTGCAAATATTTGATCCAAGAATTCCTCTGAAAGCAGTAATATTAATGAATGAGCCCGTATGAAATATACCCACTGTGGATGAGCCTCACATTCGTCACAGGTGTGACAATAATACATCGCCTTCTCGCCATTAGTCATCTTCCACCTCTTCCCAGCTGTTCCCCTAATTTCTCACTTTTGCAGAACTTTACTCTTTCTTTGCTATTTTCATATGTCCTCCCGCCTCATTCGCTCCATCTGCATTACTTCCACAGTTGGTAGAAATGTTCCTGCTGCAGCACGGCACTGTATATACGCTGACTGTTATTACCTTGGGGAACGTTTAGCAGCTCTGTGTTTAACACCATAACCTCCACTACATCAGCAGTGGCAACCCGGGGAAAGAAAGAAAAAAAAAAAACTAGGAGGTGGAAACCAGAGATGGCTCGTGTTAGGCGAGCAGCCGACTGATCGCCACAATAAAGATGACAGGAGGGAACAAGACAGAGAGAGAGAGAGAGAGCGGGAGGGAGACCAAACAAGTCTACTTTATTTCAACCCACTGGATGATCAGCGCTTCTTAAGGGTTGGGATAATTTCTTACGATATCTCTCACTACAAAGTAAACAGAAATCAAAGCCCTTCATGCTTCAAGACAGAAGCACTAAATGAAAGCAGCTATCTTAACAACCTCATTCATTTCTGCTCTTTTTTTTTCCCCTCATGTGCTCCATTGATTTCACATAACTAGTGTTAAGTGAAACTATTTTAGTACAATGGATCCACTTGACTTTGTGTCTGTAAGCTAGGCTGTCTTCAGCTTCAAGTACAGTCAAGTAAAACTACTAACAATCAGGCTTGCTGGATTAAAAATTAAATAGTCAATTTGAAACATCAAGCAAAGCTTTTTTTTTTTGTCTCTCTCTCCCTGTGAGTTGGTGCCAGTTTCTGTGGCGGTGTGATTTTCAAAGTGTCACAACAGCCTGTGTGCCTTTGAGGCTAAAACCTCTTGGCAGATGTCACTCCCTGTCATTCAAATTCCACCACCCAGCCCCTGACCAGCATATTGTACCCATCAACTGGCTCCCGTTCCAGTCAGCACCCATCACAGTACACCCCCCATCCATCCCCCTCTTGGTTTTTAGGGGACTGGGAGCATCTTGAAATAAATGAGATCTAACAAAGGAATCAAAGCACTGGTCTTGTCCTTTTAAGATTTTAGAGCGTTTGAGAGAACGGGAATGGTTGAACCAAAGCTCCAGGAACCTTTTTTTCAGAAACTAGAGTAGATTTCTGGGGACATCCTTCACTCGCCGTATGTTTCCTTTGCATCTGCCAGAGTATATGCAAAGAAACATGACATTTGTTTCTCAGAAACTTAAAATTTCTGCTTAGAACCAAATCTTAGCTTCTATTTCTAAGTTTTAAAAAGAAGACAGTCAAGAGATTTAAAAACAAGAAATATGGAACAAAATTTGAAGTTTGTAGTGACTTTATTTAAGATATTAGTTAGAATCTCTGTAACAACATCAATTCTAGTTTGTTTTTCTGCTCACAGCTTTGTTCCTCTCCCACATGCAGTGGTTGATCAAAATGTCTGCTAACTCTCCCACAGTAGAACGAGGGACCTGCTCAGCACCAACAGCACCGTTTTAAACCCCACAGTGAAGGGAGTTAGCCTGGGTAAAGAATAATGCTCCTGGAAATGGAGCTAGAGGTTGCATTGTCCATACACATCTATATTTCCACTTGCAACATTCCTGTTTCCATCTTTTTGTTTTTACATGCTATATTTCCTGGTAAAACTTGTAAAAATGGAAAACAATGAATGACCTGAAGACTGAAACCTTTAGAAATGTTCGCAAAGGGCTGAAGAAAATAACTTCCAGCATATTAGCAACAAGAAGCCTGATCCCCCTGTGTTCTCTCTCCCAGCCCGCCCCCCCAGTCGTCCCCCAGTTGTGGCACCGCTCGCCTTCCTTGGCAAGTTTCCTGAATTAAACTGCTGGCTTCCTGTTCTTTTATATGCACGGCCACATCTGGGGAGCCCGCTCACAGGGCCCCGCCGCTTAATAACAATCACCTTCCCTTTCACTCGGCCCTGATTGTTTCTAATTCGCCCTGACAGATAGTAGCTGACAAGCCGCCCGCGCCTCCCTCCCTCCGTGACCTGAGCTCACTCAGCACACTTATAAGGCCTGTCATTTTTAATATTTGATTTTCACTTCGTAAAAAGTTATGTGTTTTAGAGCTGCCACAGACACCCCGCCTCCCAGATCACATGATGAAATCACTATTTGACTGAAGCAACGTCCAATGGCCACTTCTCCCTCCTCGCCCTCCCCCCGGCAGCTTTAGTTGATCTACCTTTTTTTTAATGCTACATCTCCAGATCTGGTCTTCCTCGTATTTCATTGTTTGCTTATCTTTCTGCCCTTTTCATTTTTAAAGTTTGTTTTTATGTCTTGTTATCCCCCTCCGTCTCTGATTTGATTTTTTGTTTTTTCGCATTATGAAAATAAGGCATCTAAACCCAGATTTTTGTCCAGCTGTAAACATAAAGCTTCAGCTTTAAGGATGGTTGTAGGTATCAAAAAATTGCCACTTTTCATCCATCACAGGCTTCCAGCATTATTTGCTTTCCATTGATTCCCATTAAAGAGATATGGAGGCATGTGAAATGCATATCAGGTAGGCTGATCATTAAATGAAAGGATGGATTCATCGACATCTTGACGGATGACATTTTGCTGTGCGATCCATAAAGTCCTTCAATAAAAATATAATTTGGAGCTTAAGACAAAGAAAAAAATGGTTGGAGAGGGCTAGGGGGAGGAAGAAAAGCACAGAATGATTGGATAATGTATGCATGGATGAACCACAGAACGCTGCTGAAGAAATGTCAAAAAAACATCCATCTTGTGTTTTAAGCATTGATTTGACCGTTCACCAACTCTGCAAACACGTCCGTTCTGTCTTTGGACTCAGCTTTGTGCTGTGCCCGAGCGACGTCGAACGAATGTTTCAACTCCTCCAACGCCCGCCCCCCACCCGCCCACCCCTCAACCCGCCAGTGCCGCACTTCGATATCGGGACACTGAGGTGCCCGGGGCGCACCCACTGCCATTCTCGTCTTTACCCGACGACAAAAACACAACTAATTGGAGTACCACTGCATGTTTTCACTAAAGGCAAAAATTTAATTACATTTGAGCTGGGAATGAGTATTTTGGGAATGTCTGTGTGTTCATTCAAACAAATGGAGCGAATGAAAAGCAATATTTGTTTTGCTTTGATTAACAAACGGGCAGGGTAATTTGTCAAGGAGGAAAAAAAAGAGAGTGGGGGCAGAAAATCCTGTTTAACCCCCAGCTTTCCAGTGGCGAACCCGTCTCACCCTCACGCACACACGCGCACACGCCTACACGCATTCACTCCATCCCTCCTTCAACATCTCCCTCTGTCTCGACACACAACTTTTGCTTCCGGCTTTGGGACTGACCTGCTGTTTTTTTCTGCCCTCCTTTCCTATTTTCATTTGCCCATCTTTCTCCCTGTAGTGGCTGCTTTGTGGACCTCCTGTTCATAAATGCTTTATTAATAACTCAGTGAATAATGTAAAGAGTATTGTTTTCTCCAAGGTTGTATTAATAAACATGAATGAATTTATTTCTCTTCACCAAAGCATGATTAATGCACATTAATGTCTGGATATTGCTCACTCTGCGCTGCATCACCAAGCACGCATCAGCCCCATCCCCACACTGCCTCTGCCACCAAAAAAAGAGAGAGAAGAAGACAACCTATCAATGTTAAATATTTATGGCATAATATTAATGGTTTTGTAAAGAAAATAACACGTTATTAATCCACTGATTAACAACTGATTAACCTTTTTTATTAAACACGTGATCCGTGCATCATCGACTCAGGATACGTCGACTGACTGCACTGCAGAATAATTATTTTGGTGTCTTTTCTAATTGCAAAACTCGCATGGCTGAGCTATGTGCATGTCTACGGGTATTTCTTCTTCTCTCGCCTTGACACTCGCACGGAGGCGAGACCCGCGCATGTGCACGCAGTGTAAAATGTATACATCTGAGGCGGACGGAGGGGGACAATAACACATGCAAACATAAAATGGCAAATTCTTTAACTCTGAGGGGGAACAAGCGCAGGCGCCCAAATTTAGCAGCCGATCTCTTTAAAACAATGGGATTTAATTCACATATCCGTTTATTCTGCAGTCACTGGCATGGGATGGGAAAGTGGAGTGAAAACACAGCTGAAGGACAAAACATTTTCCCTTTTCCCTCCCTCTCTTTTTGCCTCTGCTCATCTCAGAGCTATTGTCTGTGTATTTTTAGTTCCCGTCAACCAAAAGACAATTATGTTTTCTTACATCGTGGAGCTGACCTCAAGTTGGCAATGACAGATTAGAACGGCATGTGAATCAGTGTAGTTCAAATGCAGAGTGAATTCTGACTTACTCTGTTGTTGCATGAAGTTGATCAAATGCATCAGTGCTGGAAGAGGCAAACTTTAAAAAGGAAACTTTGAACCTCTTTTTTGAAAAATCTGTTAAGGAAGAATTTTTTCTTTAAAAATGTTTTATTGTGCTCTATAGATTTAGATATAGAGTATTTATAACAATAAAATGTCATTTTGTAAACTTAGTGCATATTTAGTGGCTCTATGTTAAAGGGGAAAACAACAAGTAACCATTAAATTGAAAGTTTTTATTGTGAGCAGATTTGATAACTTTGCTTTTTTCTTCTATAACTTGTCACATTTGTTTCTTGTGACTCTTCAGTCATATTTTTCTTTGTTTTACTTTTTTAAAGCCCACATTTTACTACCACTAAGAACTCTTTGCTTCTTTTTTGTTGTGTTGTTTTTAAGGTTTTGTTGGCTCTAGTGGCCTTTATTTGAAAGTAGTTTGACAGGAAACAGGGTAATGAGAGAGGGGGAAGACATGGGGCAAATGTCACCAGACCGGGAATCGAACCTGTGACCGCCGTTACACGGACTAAAATCTCAATACATGGGTCGTGCTTTGCCCCTACGCTACCACAGCACCCCACTCTTTGTTGTTTTATTTACATTTTTCATTTATATTTTAAATCTATCTAATTCTGTACAGTTTCTCTTTTACAAAATGCCTAAAGCTAGAATTTAAACCGTCTCTTTGATCCGGTCTGATCTTTAAGCAGTTACAAGACACGGTGGCAAAACATAAAGCTGCTCCCACATACTCAGGGGTACTGTTTGTGTTCTGTGTACTGAATGCTTATGGTATACAGGGCAAATTCCTTCCTTTCCCACAATCCAAATGGACACTAGCAAGTTTGATGAGCCAGTTTGTTCTCCTCCAGGTTGGCCACTGCTCACCTGTCAGCGCTGCACAGAGCTGCTCACTACACCTTCTTGTGGCTGGTTGCACTGACTTTAAAAATCAGCTCAGTGTTGGATCCAAACTGATGTGAACATGATTTCCTGCTGAGCAGTTTCATGTGGGAGTTGGTGCACTTTGAGTCCAGTTTGAGTCCACCTTGTGTACGCATGGACCTCCAAATGTGGGACCATGCGTACACAAGTCTGGGGCTGATGTTGTTGCGCAACACCCCCCCCCCTCCTTTCTGTCTCTACTCTCACACTCTCTGCTTCCTCTTCTGAGAGGGGAGATGTGCTACCAGCTCTCCTTCTAACGGGTTAATTGAGTTTCCTAAATCTGCTGGGATTTACCCTGTCCAGAACTGAAGTAAACTCTGTTTAAGCTGGTTTCGAGAAACGATTCGCCTGGTTTCTGACGGCCAACATCCAGGTGTCCCACCCTTCTTCCCCCTGTGAATTAGCCAGACTGAGCAGCCTACAGCCAACTAGTTTCACAGAGCACACCTGTTAACGGTCGCTCGTTCTCTATTTTACAACTTGCATTTGTTATTGAACCAGGTAGGTTTTAGTGACTCGGGCGAGTCCCAAGGATGACGTTTTAAATTTGGGCTACCAGCAACCTAAAAACATTTTAAACTTTTTCCTCTCCAGAATCAAACATCAGAGCTATTTTACAACCATCAAAGAACTTTAAGGTGACTCATTAACTGAATGTCCACAACATCTTTTAGATTTTCTTTATGCTAAATATTTTATTAGTAAGGCAGTTTTGCAAGGGTCAGTACAGCTTAATTCAGTAGCAGAAATAATCAAATAAGTAAAATCAATCATCTAGTCTGTCTTTCCCTACTGCTGACACTGAGAACTAAAAAAAGGGAACCTTTGAGAGAGACGGACGGAGCCTGGCGCCTCGAACCCCAGACCTGGCACGACGACGAAGAAGGTGCTGCAGCAGGAGGAAGACGCCGATCGATGAAGGCCAGGATCTCCGCAGGTCTGATGATGAAGAAGGTGTTGCAGCAGGAGGAAGACGCCGATCGATGAAGGCCAGGATCTCCGCAGGTCTGATGATGAAGAAGGTGTTGCAGCAGGAGGAAGATGTTGATCAGCGAAGGCAGGAATCTCTGTAGGTCTGATGAGCCTCCTCTCCGCATGGATGGTGAGGTCACACAGGACTTGGTGCTGGCAGGAAGGAAGGCACCAGTTCTTCTTCTTTGTCTTTGCCTTTGTCTTCATCTTTGTCTTTGGGGTCTGAACCCAGCCGATGAGAGAAGTGCGATTCGAAGCCACAGGTTGTGGGCCAGACGGGTTGGTCCCCATGCATGAGCAGGACAGTCTTCGGCTCCGTGGCCCCGGCTCTTCTTCAGCTGCAGAGTTCTTTGTCCATCTCGATCTTGGCTCGAAGCTGCCCGGAGGATCCAACGAAAGGTTCCTCCTTTGCACTCACCTTTTATAGGGTTTCTTTGGCTAGCACTGTTGCTGGGCTTGTTTCATTGGCTGACTGCTCAGATGATTTCATATCCATCACTGTCTTACAGACATTATGTCCTGATGTCTGTGCTAATGTCTCAGAGTTGCTCAACCTCCTGTCCATTGCCTGCACAACCTTTCACCTACTCTCTAAATAAGGCGTTGATCATCTCTGCTCTCCTGTTAGTTCCTTGCCTTTCACCTTTCACCTACTCTCTACCTCCAACATATCAGTGATGTTTAATTGCAGTTACACCTTTTACACCATTTCAAGTTCAATGTCAAAATCACATTTATATCACATTTATTTTCTTTAGCTTCTCTGATCTAGCATTCATTTATAATTTTATAACCATAACTTATATCACATTTATTTTCTTCAGCTTCTCTGATTTATCATTCATTTATGATTTTATAACCATAACTTATTAATTATACTTATTATAATCTTAATGTGAGTTATTACAGATGTTTTTCTGAAAAGAAACCAAGAATAATACATGATTCTAATTATTTGATGCCAAAGTTACAGTTACTTGTTTTTCTTGTAACTGTTCCCACAAATGTTCGTGTAAATATTATTACAAGTAAACCAATATTAATATAAGTATTTTACTTTGAATCTTATCAAATTACTCAAAATGTTTTAGATTTCATTCTTTAAAACTTTCATGATTTAAAATAAGAAATAGTCTCAGCTATTTTTTATAAATCTGCTGGCTGGAACTTACTTCCTCTTTTTCCAGGAAACCTGCTTTTCCTGTTTAATGACTCTCTCTGACTGACTATGATTTCTTATGATTAGATAGAAAAAAGTTAAATTAAAGCAAAGTTTGCATGAGACAAAAACAACACACACAACCAGATTTATTTTATTGACACTTAAGTCTACTGTTGGGCCTAGATATCACTTGAGTGATTCATTTTAAAGATAACTTTATTTATTATTACTGTTAAACTAACTTTATTGACACTTAAGTCTACTGTTGGGCCTTGATGTCACTTGAGTGATTCATTTTAAAGATAACTTTATTTATTATTACTGTTAAACTAAAATCTCCAGCATGGGGAAGTGGGATGAGCTCGGATTTTCTTGACAGAGTGAAGCAACATGAAACTGCTGCTGCACATGATACACAAGTTGTTGCTAGCTGTGTGATAGTGTGTGAGTTAAAGTTGATACCACAACCTTCTATCAGATGTATTCTATCAACATTGATCATGTGACTATCTGAATAGAGATGGTTATTGTTTTATGACCCAGCCCCACTGTGCACCATGCAGGTCTAACTGCAGCATCCAGATGTGATAGGATATGTTAAGGCCTTGAGGGCTGAGAGGTGATGTACCCTATAGACAGAATAACCATAATTTTGGCATGAACAAGACAGGCATCCAGGCATGTGGACAACCACAGTTTAACCTAGAATGTATGTTTTTGGGCTATTGGGGGAAGTTAAAGTACCCAAAGAAAATAAACACCAGACCAGAGGACCTTTAAATTTCTTGTTCTTGCTGCAAGGCACCAAGACTACTAACCAGAACCACTGATCCTCTTCAAAGCCAAAGGCAAAAAAAAAAAAAAAGATATCACCACCTAGTTCTGCATAAAATATTTTATTTGTTTTGTAATATTTCCTTGAGCACTGATCACGTTGATGCTGAACATTATTTGACTGTCCCAGAAGTCCTGATAAGACTAGGATGGATTGTGTGTTCGCCATTGTCGTTTCCTTCTCGGTTTGTTCTTTATATTCCCCTCTTCTTTTTCTTTTGCTATCATCAGAATAAATGAGTCTGATACGAAAATACACAGAGACATATGGTTTGACCCAGTTTATAACGTGTCGAGTTCAGTTTTTGGTCATTCCATTAAAAGATTCTGTGTGTGTGTATGTGGGTATATTATATGTGTGTGTGTGTGTGTGTTGGATTTCAGGCCTTCTTGGGAAGTGGAAGGTATTTATAGGTTAGCTCACACATGTGTGGAATTCACCCTAATTAATAAGCATCACATGTAGTCAGGTCTATGGCTCCGCCCACATGTTTGAAGTGTAGTTCACCTATTCTCCAAAGTTACCCAAAGAAAAGAACCTTTGGCCTCACACAGGCTTTCTTCATTCAGTAAAGACACAAAACTATCACACACTGTGAGTATTTCTTAATTACTTGGGGGTTGCTAAGTAGCTATGATTGTGCTGTCACTGTGCTGGATGCTGACTCAGCACTAACTACTGAGAATGGCTATGTAAAGTGTGTGCAGAAGTGCAACTTAGGAAGCAATAGTTATTTTTTTATGAAGTCATTTTTTGAATCTCACGGATGCTTTCACAAGTTTCTTTGCTGCCTGTTCTGTTAGACTTAAACAACTTCCTGGACGGCCTGGTAAGTTGTAACAGAGTTCTGAGGAGGTACAAAGTCAGACACAAGCAGCACTCCACGGTAATCACAGTACAAGTGTCAAGATGAGAATGAGAGGACTGACATGAACATCTCACTGTCTTAACAAGCGCTGGCCAAAGTTCAAAAGCTGTTTACTCTGAAGAAATGCATCACCAGCTGTCAAAAAGGTTGGCTTGACGATGCTTGCAGAGTAACAGACAAGTGGATGAAAGCCATAGCAGTACCTGATTTGGTACACTTCTAACTCTAGTGGGTGCTACAATAAGGAGATATTCATTTTATAAAATGAGCTCCATGTCATCCATCAGTTTTCTATACTTGCTTGTCTTTGCAGAGTCATAGGGTGGAGGTGATATTGGGCGAGAGGCAGAGTTGACCCTGAACATATTGTCAGTCCATCACACCACACAGACAATTTTAAAATATTCAGTTGACCTAACAGTTCTGTTTTTGGAATATGGGAGGAAGTACCCAGGGAGAATGCACACATGCACAGTGTGAACATCAAACACAACACAGAAAGACTCCAGGACCAGATTTGAACCACGATCTTCTGGCTGCAAGGCAACAGCGCTACTAACTGCATCACCTTGCAAGCCACTGTTGGCTCATTGCAATTTCATATTTAGCATATTCAATATTCAGTTGATACTGGGGTAACAATTGGTGAAAGTGGGCAGGACTGACAGCAAACAACTTTTGTGCTTTTTGTAAATGGCTAAATACTGAAAGTTCATCCCACTGAGCTGAAATTTACTGAACACATTTCTTAGATTGAGAAACAAAAATGTTTTGAAAGTGTAAACTCAAAGTCTCTAAAGAAGCATTTTTCTCAGCTGTTGTATACAGTTATGATTTAGGCAGTTGACACTTTATGGTTAATGCCAAAAACTTTCTATTTTTTTTTAAAATATGTCAATCATTGAAATGAAAAGCAATCATAAAACTGTATTTTTGGAAAATCTTTTAACTCTTGAGGATATTTTGCCAGTATAATTTTTTCTATTGGCAAAATAGAAAGAATCTATATTTTGCCAAAAATAGAATTTGTTTGGCAGATTACAATAGTGAGCCTACTATTGATTAAATAATGAAAGGCTGAATGTATTTCTCTTTTCCAAATATTTCAAATCCTTTGCTGAACATGGAGTATTTAACAGCGCAGTTTACCGTAATCTCTTTTCTAAAATAGCCATTATAAATCACATTCTTACTATTTTTACAGATATCCACTACCTGAAGCCGTGCCTTCTGTGTGATTTGGTGGAGAGAAAACACAAGGTGAACGAACACGGCGTTCTCTCCGCCTCACAGTGGCATGTCAGTCTTCAAAGACGCATTAGGTTTGTAGCAGAACAAATAGAGACGCATCAAAACACTCCAAGCCAACGCAAGTTTTCAGCAGGGAGGAAGACATTTTTGCCTCCCTGTCACCAGCTGCAGTTTGGACGTACCACCAGAGGAGTTTTGGTGACAGCCCCGTGAAGGCTGCTTTGTTTTGCTAAGTCGTCTCCATTCTTTTTAATGAGCTATTATGGTTATGTTTTGTCTCTGTCGTGTTCGTTGGCTGGCTGAGTTTCTGAGATGGTAAGACAGAGGCAAATGGGGAGGCGGTAGCGGGGGGTTCTTTGGGAGGGGGGACGGGGTTCTTTACACCTTTCTGCAGTTTTAGGAAGAAGGTGCAGTTGGAGGCACACGGTGAAATGAGAAAGTAAAAAAGCCAAGTTTCTACCAGTCTACTTTAATTATAAAAACAACAGGATGTCCAAGGTTACTGTATTTGCATCATATTACTTTGCTTTAAGATAACTGGAATACAATTTCACTACTTTGCTTCAAACATCCAAGCTAATATTGAACTGCTCTTGCACAGGGGAAGCAATAAGCTCCTCTCCTTGCCTTCCCCGAATCAAAGCTGGAATCTGGAGGCCAAATGCCAAACTGTCTCCCTGCTCATCCACCTTTTCTTTTGTCTCCTCTGTTTGCCTGGAGACGTGATGAGCTTCCTCTTTCCTCACATGGGGTAAACTGTAAGGAATTAGATGGACGCTGATGGGATGTTGAAGGGGAGAACATGAGGGAAGTTGGGTGGCTAAGCAGCCACTGTGACAACCCTCCTGTCAGCAGGTACTCAGTATAATTGGTAAACGGAGGCCGCGGGATGGTAGTGGGGCCCCTTCTCTTCACTCTGATTCTGCTCTCTTATTCTTTTTTGTTTCCTTTTTGATGAGTTTTTGAAGTCACCGGGCAGGTGTATACAGCCTGTTTTCCTTTTTTTTTTGGTTCAGACAAAGAGACAGAAGCCAAAACAAGAGAAACTAAAAAGAAGCTGGAGCGGTACATATGTAAATGTGAGTCAGTAACACACTAACCTCACTGAAGGTAATAACCCAGGAAGTGAATGACCATGTATGTCAATTTTATTTTGAATTCTACATTCACAAATGTGTTTTTCATCCACGTCCAACTCTTGCTTTACTCTCAGTGCCAAGCCCAGCCAGCCATCAGGCTCTGTTTGCCCTCTAATGAAACATATTCATCTTTATCACACTCTCTCGTGGCTCCCGAACTTACTTTACAGCATAGTCAATTAAACCCTTAGGGGCCACTCTGCGCGTAAAAGGATATATAATGCTTTGACATTTCAGCAAGTCCATATTAGACACACCCATAGAGCATCTGGGTTGGATGGGAAAGAGACATAGTCAGGCCCAGAGGTAGATGAAAGCCCGTCAGAGGGATTGGGTCTCTTGTAAGCCAGTTAGCCCTTTGGATTCAGTTACTTATGCTGATGTAAGAGGGCAATTGTAAGCTGATACTCAATCTCTCGGTGACCCCTACACTGGCTCTTGTTCTCACATTAGGCTTCATAAAGTCATATATAGTGTAACAATAGACTAATAAATAACTAATATGGACTTAACTCAATAAAAAAGTGTATTAGTGTTCTGGATTACAGTTTAAGCTTCTTACATTTTATAGCGCATTTCTTAGGACTCCTATCTTCATTATTATCTAGATCTATATATGTTGTGTATCTACTGTATGTCTGCCACCTTTTGTTTCTTGAATCAGTTCTTAGAAATTCCTACCCCAGTTGAAACCAGTGGGTATCACTGATTCAAACCAAGGCTCATATCACCCATTGCTTTATTTTTGTTTCCAGGCTAAAATCTGATGTCACATCCTGTTTTTGAGACTGGGATTCTTGCGTTCCTTCATGGTGGTAGGGATGCCAATGCATGTTTAAGGTGGACCTGCAACTGTCATGTTACTTGGAGCTTAAACTATTAAAATAGGCAGCTTTAATCATTCTAGAGAGGGTTTCAAGTATTTGCGCATTTTAGTTATTTGCTAGCGACTGTGGAGCCTAGCCCCAGGATCTACTCTCTTATGCTTTGCGTGGAGATAAATCAGTGCCCAGCTAAGATCGAAGACTGCCCACATGTTGAAGGATAATTTTCCAAATAGTTGCAGAAGCATCTGACACTCAAGATACGGAGGATGCCTTTTTTTTACAGCAATTGTCTTCATACAAACAAAACCTGTGACCCCTTCTGGAGTATAGCCAACAGTTGGTGTTGGTGTTTTTGTTTCTAAGACTAGATGCTGGTGTTGCTATGAAATGTTACATTCTATGCCCGACAGGGACCCAAGTTTCAGACTTTATAGTAATTACACTGAAGTTGCAAAAACTTCAGATTTAAAACACACACTAGACTCATGTTGTAGAGTCAAGAACCGACCAAGGGTACTCAACCGGGACCTGGGTCTTAAAAAGCCAAAAATCTTGAATAAAAGCATGATAGTATGTTAGCTACTTTCAAACAGCAGGAGGTTTGAACTCCTTACCTAGACTGCAGCTCTTGTTGCAGCCAGTGATGTTCACAGACTTTGGGCCATTAAAGATTTATAACAATCTGTTCATCTTTACTTTAACTTCATAATATTGACTGCAGAAAACTGAATACTGGAAGAAAAAAAGTAACATAACATACCAACAACATTTCACCTAACTGCTGTTAAACTAGTGTCATATGCTGTAATTCAGAACATATCTTGGGACATGATTACTGTTTAGACTTGATAATTATAACTGTACCTGCAGATTTGAAGCATGAGTTTCTAATACCTTTAAAAATGTTAAACATTTTTTAAGGGTATTACTCCCCAGCCCTCCAAATCTACACTTCTTTATCCATTTCCAGTACAAATTAAAGCAGCTTACCACAGCTTTTTGTATGCTGAAGTAAATATTAAAGAATTGAGACATTATTGCTGAATGCTCAACATGTTTAGGACAAATAGTAGCAGTGTTTAAACACAGGTTTAAACACTGCTTTAGGGATCACCTAAAGTAGTACAGTGCTGTAGATATACTGGATGACATTACCCCTTTACTTCACTTACACCTGATCAAAACAACTTTTTAGGTTGCTTATGATCATCATGGCAGCCCATTGAACTGCTTCAAATGTTCTGTGCATAAAAGTTTGGGTACTTTTTAACACGCCTATTCAAGTCATGGTTCTTGACCTTCCCATTTTGGCATTGTCCTGCCTTTTTGTCACAGCTCAAAGATGAAGCTTTTAATTCACAGACATGTCAGTTTACTTCTGAAAAAAAATGATAATGAACTTCCATTTGTAGAGAAAACCAATGCAAACTGTCCTAGTGTGGGTTGTACGTGATTCCTATTTGTTTATTATATTTATATCAATAGATCCTTGTGCACATTAGTCTAAATGTGCTGGTAAGATCAGTAAACTGTGTTTGGTATGCCCAGCCACCAGCATGAGGAACAACAGTGCAACACCTTCATTGTGTTCTGCTGTTCTACAGGGGTTAGCTGATGCCCCATGTGAGCAAAAGTGTTTCAGAGTCTTGCTGTTTGTCATCAATAGACTGCAATTCAAGCAAAAGTCTTGAACATTCTGACAGATTCATCAGTACAGCTCATTTATGCAGGCATGCTGCAAACCAGCTTCTTTTCTGTGCGGAACAATAAGCAAATTTATTATTCATAAAAGCTAATGCAATGTTTCTGTTGCTTTATATGTCTGTATTTTTTTATTTTTTTTTTGCCTTTCTCCCCAACTAGATGGTGGGCTGAAATCTCTCAGGCAAAGGTTGGCAGTTTAATGTCTGGGTTGAAACAGGAAGTTTGAAAGACAAAGCACTATATCTGTACATATGTGCATGTGTGTAAACTGATTTAAATTGCTCTTTGAGCCCTGCAGAATGGCGCTTTAAATGTTAAATGGGGGTTGAAGCCTGCCTGAACTAATTTGTAAGGCTTTGCACCATGTTGACATTTAAATGTGATAAGAATAGCAAACTGTACCGCCGACCTATTTTGAAGATGCTTTTGGAATACATTCACATCAGCTGTGGCCTATAATTAATAAAAAAAGACAGGCCTCCCTTCCTCTAGATTTGATTATAATACAACCTTATAAACACACCAGGGATAGATGAGAGGAGACGAAGGGGAAGAACTGGGGTAGGGAATAAAAGAGAAGAACAACAGGAATAAAAACAAGAGAAATGATGGAGGCAGGAATTAAGAGGGAGGTGGATTGCGAACACCTGGTCTTTGAGGCAGATTGCGTTGGCTGGCTGCTGTGCTATCACATTACTCTGATCTTGCCTCTCTTGTTTGTCAGAGAATTGAGAGAGGGAGAGAGAGAGTAGGTTGGGTGGAGGGGTCTGAAAAATCAGCATGCAAATAACACCACATTGTTAACTTAATCAGATGCAGGGGGAGAAAATATGGAGAGGAATGGAGGGAGCATGGTGGGGCTGAGAGAGGAGGGGTGGGGGAAGGAGGAGGGTGCGATGATGGGAGATGGAAGGTGAGGGTATGCACATCATACCCCTCCTCCCCCCGCCCCATACACACCATCCAACAGCCCCACCTTTGCCCACATGCAGCACCCCAGGAGAAGTTCAGAACCAGAGAAGACACTGCAGTTATGTTCTGGTCTGAGGAGATGAATTTATGGATTACCTTCCATTTCTGCAACCTCTTCAGGTTGACTTTAAGTGACGTTAAGGACAGTTAACATCTGGCTCCACCACTACCTGCTGACTGGCTTAACTGTTGTCTCAACCTATCACTGGAGTCAGATATTTACACCATAAATAAGAAACCTGCAATACCTTTAACCCCTGGCAACCACCAAGGCAACTAAGGAAGAGAGATCATGAATAGTGACTATGTATTTTTGGATAAAGAAAATAAAATAGCTGACTATTCCAGCTAATGATTTTGTTATCAAAAAATATACAGTACTAACTAAATATACAGTCCTAACAGGGGATGTTCTCTGTGGAGTTTTGTGCAAATACTACTTATTAGTGATTTAGTTCCATATTACTGAAATGTGCAGTTTCAATGAATGAGAGTTTCACAATTCATAATTTGTTGTAAATGATTAGAGATTTTGGTGGGGAACATTTCTGTAATGTAAACACTTGTAAGACCGTAAATGGTAGAAATCTTTTAACCCATTCTGTCTGCTCACTATCTATATGACCCAATTTTCTTCTCCAAATCCAGGCTGAGGATATTATAGAAGTTATTGACTCCAGATAACCCAAACTTCTTATGGGGCCTGGGGTTTTGGCCCCATAAGAAGAAGCGTTGTTTTTGGGTAAGGGTCAAGGTTAGGCTACTGTAATGAATGAAAAATCAATGGAGGTTAATGCAAGTTCCCTGTGAAGACAGAAGGACATATTAAGTGCGTCTGTATGTGTGTGTGTGTGGGATGGTGTAGCTCAATAGTTTCTTAAAATGCTTTTTCAGCAAATCTGAATGAAACAAAATGAGTTTTTGCTCAGT
The DNA here is from genome assembly GCF_002775205.1 of Xiphophorus maculatus. Classification (NCBI taxonomy): domain Eukaryota; kingdom Metazoa; phylum Chordata; class Actinopteri; order Cyprinodontiformes; family Poeciliidae; genus Xiphophorus; species Xiphophorus maculatus. The sequence continues at coordinate 32,834,508 of NC_036446.1, read as the reverse complement.
AGAGAGCTTATTTTTCCATCGCAGACATCCACTTCCTTGATGAACACTGCCTCTAAGCAGAGCGCTCAGAAATGTGTGTCTTTTTAATGAGTGTGTGTGTCATAGGCTTTGTTGTGAAAGATAAGTCGCTGGCAGTGCTGAAGGTCAGACAGGGCAGAGGGGAGTGAACAAAACACACTGCTGGCTCGGACTGGGAGCTCCCAGGATCGGCTCCGGTGTGGACAGATCAGAGGACCCGGTTAGATAGCCGTGTCCCAGGATTGTCACTTAACAATTTTGAAAAACAGCAACATTCCATGAGTGTAGAGATGTAATTCTAGTAGAGTGTAAAAAAAAAAATATATATATATATGAACTGATTATGGAAAAATTTTTGATTTCCAGACTTCCAGTCCATATCTCATTTTTTAGAAGTTCCATTCGTCTGTCCGTCCGTCCATCTGCCCCATGTTTGTGACTGTTTGAAATATAATTTAGTAATCCATTGCTATTTTCTGTTTATAATTTTTCTAATTGAGAGCTTTTCCTTTTTGTTTGTTTTCTTTTCATTAGCTGATGTTTAGTTCATAGTCAAGGATAATTGCAAAATGTTCCTCAATGGAAACGGAGGCTCTAAAAATATCATCTAGTGTTCAGGATGATGGAGATATCAGCTTTAAAACACAGAAAAAAATGTTTCTTTAAACCAACTTCAAAAAATTGACTATTTGTAATCTGATTTGATTGAAAATCAATCAGAATTACAGCTGGCGAAAAAGTAATAAAAAGTAGTTTTCTGTTCGATTTTTAAGCTTTTTGTGGTAAATTTGTTAGATGTTGGGCGTGGTACTGAATCCCCCCAAAAAACGAAAATAAATACATAGGTAAATAATTTGTTTAACAAATCAACTGTAGATTGTTGTACAAGGTACCCAATCTTTTTTAAAAGCCCTTAACTTAGCTTATTATTTTTACTAAACTTTAATTTTATTTATATTTTATCATTTATCTACCCATGATGTTGTGAAGCACTTTGGTCAGCCGAGGTTGTTATGTAAGTCTATGACTTGACTTGACTTGTCTGTCACAAGGACACCGGTGTCACTAAGCTTCTGCAGCACACAACACACAGGGTTCCTTCTCAATCTGGAAAACCCTAAAGAATATGAAATGTGAATATTTAGAAATCTGGACAAATGAAACAAAATATTTTCAGAAAAATGTTGTATTTTAGCATCCCTCAATCAGAGTAAATGTACTGTTGAACTCATTAATAGGGGTCACTCAGAAGCTACTCATAAATCCATCCACCCTCTGATAGTTTGGGATTTTGCAAGTTCCACATTCAATGAATGACATCCATCGTCGGTAAATTCACTGTGTTTATGTTTTAGAATTAACAAATACAAGAAAACACCTTTGGGTCATCACACATCGTCCCACATGGCCTCAAAATGAAGAATAAGAAGTAAAAATGCTTGTGTCACTTCTTCAACCCTTTGTCATGCGCTGCCTCTGGTAGGCCTGCAGAGTGGCACCTTTGTTTTTCAGCCACGCTTTCAGGTGTGGCGCGTTGAGTTTTCTGCAACATGTTCTGCTGTCCCATTAACAGAGAGCACTCAAAAAAAAAAAAAAAAAAAAACATTTAGGTTTCACCCAACGGCTTGCTTTAATCATGGTTGCTTTTCCTTGAGTCACTGGCATTGACGTAAATGGTGCTTCCCTGGCATCTTTCATCCTCATGCACATTACCCCCCTTCTTCCTCCCAAGTTCTCCATCAACCTTTCATTGCTTTTATTTCCCTCTGTGAAGCATTTCATCCCTCTGTATTCCACGAAACCCCATCTCTAATCTTAAGAGCAGTCACCACTTTGTTTTCTGATAAAGTCTGATAGGCAAACATGCTCTCTTATGTCTCTGAGGTCCTCCACCCTCTCTCAAGAGCACACCCCTCTAAAGCACTTCCTCTGCTACAATTAGTCTGTAATAAATACACCCTGGCCTTAAAGTAGAAATTCTTTTCTCTCGCTCGCTTTCCTTTTATATTAAGTGCTGCATTAGATCACTGTTCATCTCAAACTTTAAAGTGAAAGTAGAAAAAGCAGTGAGTGTGGTCCTTGTTTCTCTCTTGTTCACACCAGAAGTGCATGAGAACTAAACCACTTATAAGGCAACTATCAGATACTGTAACATATGCGAGGAGGCACAAGCATTTCCACTCAAGTCTCCGCTTCCTGATAGCTTTGATAAGATTTGTTTGTTTTCTTAAACAGGAAACGTGCTTCTTAAAGTAAAAAAAAAAAAAAAAGCGGCATAGTTAAACTTCTTAGACAGCTGACATTCTCCTCAAACTCCTCAGAGAGCCAAGAAAAAGAAAAAAAAGACGATGAAGAAGAAAAATGAGAGAGGAGTGAGATACAAAGGGGGAGTTTATCAAAGTGATGGAATAAAGACAGATTTAACACGGGCATATTAAAAAGACATCCAGAGTTTCAATATTTAAAAATTCCATTTGCTTGGACAGAAGAGCTTTTTCATTCAAGAGCATATGGTAGCAGTACCTGCATCAGCCTTTCTCTTATCATCCTGAAGGAAAAAAAGAAAGAAAAGGGGGGCTGGAGGGGGACAGTTTCAAACAGACCTCCAGACATTGAAGAATCATTCAATTATCGGCAGCACGATGTAAAATAATTACCTGACTCACTTCCTGTAATGAATGCAGCTAATTACCCATAGACTTTTGTTTTAGTTGAAAAAAGAAAGAGAAAGTCCCAAACTCCCAACAGCAGTGGAGCCGTGAAAAGATATGTTGCATGTGGAGGCAGCACCTATCCTGTCTGCTAAAACACACACAACTCTCTCACACACACCCCCACACACACAGTGTGAGGCTTTGCTATAGACTCGCTTGGTTTAAAGGCACAATTTACCTCTCAGCACACGCGCGCACACAGCTCGCGGTAAATAGTCGTGAGTGCAAAAAAAGATCCTTCTTCTCTTAATTAGCTGTGTAACAATTAAAGTCTCCTCTTGTAAACTGAACCTTTGTCTCCCCTTCCTCCTTAGCTGGATTTCAGCACCTGTCACAACAACCCCTCCCCTTACCACCACCTCTACCGCTGCCACATACCCACCATTATTACCTCCAAAGCCACCCCCACTCCTTCTCAACTGGAGTCATTATGCAAAACTCCACCAGAAATTGCCCAGTACCGAGTAGAAGAAAACAGCAATTATTTCTGGTATTCTGTTATTTAGGCCAGATTGACATTCAACTGCTTTTCTCTTTCTATTTGTCTCTTTTTCAATACTGTCACCTGAAAAGAAGGTTGAACCGCACTCAACTCTCCAGCAGTCTCTTCTGTCTCACACTGACCCTAAACGGGTTGTACATGTCGCTGTGGGTTGGGGTTCTGTTTTAGTGTTAAAAGCTGAAGAACAGAAACTCATAAAAAGACGCGATAGATAAATCCCTCATCTATCTTCTAACGATGTTTAATATCATTGGTCATCAGCAGTGGCTGTGTGTGACAATGTGTTGACTTTTTAAAATATTCCTTAGTTTCTTATATTCACAACGAGTTTCACTAGCATTACAAAAACAGTAGTCTGTGTGTATATGATAGAGATTTTGCCTGCTTCCTTAATTCTGAGTTGACTAAAAAGCTGCTAATTTTTGCTGCAGTATAGCACTTCCTTGCAATTCTGCATTTAGCCTTTCTGTTGTCTTCTACACATCTTGCTCTCTCTCACGGCCTGAATAACCACATCTAGGAACAACCACATGTAGGAAATACACTTTGCTTTTAAACAGCTCGTTACTTTGCTGTGCTTCCTTTTTCAGCTGCAACATCCACACCAAAGAGTGTGTCTTGTCAGTGCTAAGTACGGTCAGGTCACTGATTCCAGTCAACCTGAAAACCGTCGTGTTCAAGTCAACAGCTTGAATAGATGTTTTTTGGACTGTTTGAGGAAACCAGAGTAGAACCAACAAACTGGCAAATTCCCCAAAGAAAAGCCTTGGCAGGATTTGAACCCTGGACTTTGTTGTTGTTGTTGTGAGGGAACCATGGGATCCACTGTTCCACTGTTCTACCCGTGAGGATTCCTGCCATAACTTCTCTAAACTGAGACAGTCTACTTAACAAATGTTTGACAGTGTTAATCCTTAGCTCGTTGCTGGGCTTTGTTCTCCCCTGCAGGGGTCTGCCTCTCTGACCTCCATTGTAGCGCACTCAGAAGGGGAGAGGTGTTCACAGATGTACATCCACACAAACCTTCCACACACACACACCCAAACACACACAGTCACAGACAGAGACGGAGACATCTGCAGGTCATCATCATCATAGTGGGAATAATAACCAAAATGGTTATCATAAAGGGAAGCTTTGAGCTCCCGTCTGTCTTGGGAAGATGATTTGGCTGGCCCGGAACAATGAACTGTGGGAATCCGCTTGCCCCGCATTGATCTTCCTCCCTTGGCATCTCCTGCGAGGCTGTCAGAGCGACGGACGGATAAAAAGATCTACAACATTTTTCTTTCTGCCTTTTTCGCTCCCTCCCGGTGTCTTTTCTTTTCTCGCTGTCAGGAGGGCTCCAACTGATCAGTGGGGATGAACTGAAAGTTGAACTACCTGTTGACAGGACCTCTTAAGCATCCCTCAATGATACATTGTTCAGGGGAAAGACAGAGAAGCAGAGGCTCCTGTTCATTCAGACTCGTCACAGATCTATTGAGCCTGCGCTCTTGTCAAAAACCCTTCTGTTAGTTTTTCCGCGTTCAAGATGATATGGTGTTCACGTATCCACTTCCATCCACTTTTGTGTCGGCTTTGTAGTCGTTGAGGATTCTTTGTTTGTGATATGTCAGGTTTTCAAGTGACATTGCTGACTGCAAGGTTAGATTTTTACTTCTTGTGTATAAAAGGCAGCTGAAGCTACAATGGAATATTTTTTTCTTTCTGTGGAAATTTCTGCTGTTTGGAGTTTATACACCAGGATTAAAACGGCTTCTCCAAACTTTCCCAAACAATACTATTCACAATAGTATTATTCAGCTCTTGAATGATGGAGAATATTATGTTTTCTGATTTTTTAAAATATTTTTTTTAAATACATGCCAATATTTGGAAACCAGTCACCAATTGGTATTTTTTAAAAACATTTTTTTAATTCAGTCAATTTTTTTCCAAAATGTTTTTTTTTCAGTCTGGATTTGGGGTTTGTTAATGATTTCTTTGAGTTAGAAAAAACTTTTGGCCAAAAGGAGGCTGACTTTTCTGATAAAACCATGTAGAGGTGGGCAATATGGACTGAAAGTTTTATCACAGTATTTTGTGGTACTTTGTGATAAAGATAAAAGTGACAATAAAAACTATTTATTATTTTGTTTAGGTAACAGTAAGGTGTGACTGCATGTAGAAAAATCCCATTAGAATCCACTTCTTTAGGACACCATTTTAAAATAAAAAAAGTGGTTTGTATGACTAAGCTGCTCACATTTACTGCACTTACTAATATTTTTAAGTTTACTTCTTCTTATTGATACTCTCATTGAGCAAAAGGGTGAGAAAATGGTAAAACCTCCAGCCTCAATATTATGGACAGTGTTAGGGGTTTTAAGCATCATTAATAAGAATTTATTGTGGCAACGATAAATAAAAGTTTTATGATGAGAAATTTATCACGATAAATAATAAATTAAGTGATCAATACCCAGAACTAACTCCATGTGTCTGTGATGTTTTTTTTTCTCCCGCTGACATCCTTACCTGTTGCTTTCAGCTCTTATATGTGGCTTTATAAAATATATGTTTTTAGAAACTGTAGCAACAAGCACAATTTTAGGGACAGAAAAAATATTGAAAAGAAAAAGCATTTGAAGGAAAACTTTGGTTAATCAAACAATGGGAATGTTGTTATCACAATATTCAACAAACTTAGCACAAATGCATATTTTTCAATATGCTGTCCCCATATAATATTTTATCATGTTTGCCTTAAGTGAGAACAGACCTCCCCCCATATATGTGTACTGTCTCATTTCTGGGCTTGGCCTTGTCTTCGGGTTCACTTTTTTTCCACTTGAAAAGAACACAGTCCAGTTCTTAAACATCCCATCTTGTTGAAATGCAATGTTATTGGTTTTGATCAAGTGGCTCAGGGCACAGGATGGAGTTTAGATTGAATGTGGTGTTGTGTGACTGTTTTCCAAGTGCAGTTCAGAGCAGAGTGTTTTCACCTCATTACAGAAAGTAATAATGCAGTGAAGTCAAAGTGCGAGAGAGAGGAAGGAAAACAAGGCAGCTTTTTTTATTGGAATAATTAGACGTCTCGCAAAGACCACCTGCAATAGAACAAAACACAAGCCGGGGAAGAAGCTCATATCTGGTGTGTTCTGCCTAACAAAGAGCCAACTCTAACTAAACCATCTTTTGCTGAGATGTAATTGATCTTTGAAACGATGAGGAAGTTCTGTTTGTGCTTTAAAAACACTTTTTTTTAAAATGAATCTGAATATCCCTGATGTTTGTCTAATCACTAAATATTTAGCATTCTAATCTCAGCACATGTAACATATGGTAAATCCCCACATTGTCCCCCTGCACATCAGAATGCTGTCGCTCCAACTCCCTCGTGTCATTAATGATTTGGTGCAAAAATGATTGAATTCAGCATATTGTGAATAATGACTGATTTGTTTAAAGCAATGAGTTTGTTCATGAGGACGTAATGAGGTATTGCATTGTGGTAAGCTGACAGGAATCATGTCGATACATGCTGAAATAAAGTAAAGTCCGACTAATGGCTTTCGATCCCATCTGAGCTCCACCCTCACTCATCTTTATCTTAAATGTCAGACAAAGATTTTATGGCCAAACTTGCAACTCATTTGAAAAGGAGGTTTGGAAACACACTTAATCCAAAATGAATCTGCAAGACGGCTGCGATCAAAATTCAACTTACAATCATCATGGAAGTTGGTGTCAGATCTACTTGGAGATTTGAATCTTTTATTTCAGTCTTTTGAGTCTTTTGTTGCTCCTATTGAGTATTTCAATATTTATTTCAGTTTTATTCTCGGGTGAAATGACTATGCAGCATCCAACTGCGATCTTTGTCTGAAAACAAGAACGAGGTGCACAAGTTTGAATTTGATCATTTTCAAAAATACACATAAGGCTCCCGAGCTATACATAGAGCTTCAACTTTATACTTACTCATATCTGACCAACGCTTCCTGAGCAAGCTGCACGTAGAGCAGCTGAGAACTGAAAAGTTGATCAGTCTAATTCTAATTGACTGTTTTTCTATCACAGACACAGGGTTTAGGTGTGCTTCACAAATTTACGGATGTGTTTAGGTCAGGAACTGTTTAGAAGGACAATGTTTGCCCACGTTCTTCATCTCCAAACCGTTTGTGGGTTCCAGTGTTTGGAGACATGATGGAGCACTAGCATAGATGTTGGAATGAGGTGAGGTAGAAAAACTGGAGGTACAGTAGTTCTCAGTCCTGTAGCATGATGCTGCCGCCATGCTTTGCACGTGCTTCGCAGTGTTCTTGGGTTTGAAAATCTCATCTTCACTGCTTCTAATTTACTACTTGTCATTGAGGGCAAGCAGCTCATTCTTTGCCTCAGCATAAAACTTTCTGCAGGAGGCATTCGGCTTGTCTGAAACTGCAAATTTCACTTCATCTTGAAGGTGTTGATTTTGAAGCGGGGCCCTTTTTCCTGGGTTGACATTATCTCAGTAAACTGAAATCTAAAACATCCATCACTGAATGACGGATGTTTTAGAAACTAACAGAACTAACTGTTCTGTTAGTTTCCAGTTTCCAGAAGTCTTTAAGGCTTGGTGAATTCTGGGTGGCTCCTGAGGATCATAACTGAAATTCTGTCATCACAGCAACAAAGTAGCAACAAGTGCAGTCAAGCAAATGTATATTAGGCTGGCAAAGAGAATCGTGGGTCTATGTATGCATATATTGTATTTGAGCCTGTTTGTATCAGGAGTGAAATAGAGAAACTTCACAGTAGAATCTAACATGTGCACTCAATTCTTGTTGTCAAAAACCACCTGGGTTTTTGGTTGTACAGACATTTGTCTATGGAAACATCAAAAGCATAAAATTAGTATGATAATCATGCACATGATGAGTGTTTATAAACTTCCAACCACAACTGTAGGTCACAGTTCCTACACATTGTAAATGCACAAACTGTCTTGCATTTACAATGATTTATTACGATTAAAGAAAGAGAAAAAAGTCTAAATCCCATATGCATTTAGGATACATGCCATTAATGATAACAGAAATGAACTGAGCACATTCAAATGGTGACTGAAATACACTTCCATTGTGTTTAAGATACCACTTATAATTACACTGAGGACTGAAAAAGAAACTAAGTGAAATCACTCTTTTTTTTTCTTTTGTGCATTGAAATGTGCAGAGAGCTTGGGTTTCTTTTTTTTTTTTTTTTACGAGTGCACGTGGTGCTCTGCTGAATATTAAACCGCAAACTATAAAGACAACAACGGAACTATCGTGAGAAAATGCTAAAGGAAGTCTTTGTGGTTTTCGAGGTATCAGAGGAGCCAATAGTTTTAATGAGGCAGCACTGCTTCACATGCCAGGAAATGATAAGGTGTATTCAGGTTAGAATAACGGCAGACAGATACCACTATAGAAGTACATCTGTTTGTTCAAACGCAGAGTCTCTACAGGAGCATCAGAGACAATGAGGCGTTTTAGGAGCGAGGAGGGGCAGGTTTTCACTTGATATGACCGGTAAGGATGCAAAAATCAAACTTTGTTCTTTAAAAACGTGAAGCTTTATGAAATATTGTATGAGCTTTTGTTCTTCTGAGCTCTTATGTATTTTTGTAGAAGATTTTTAAAAACTAAGGATATTGTCAGAACAGAAAAAAAGTTGTGGGTGAGTTGTGACCTGCTCACTGCGTCTTTAGAGGGCATTCTCATACTGAATTGTTGTCTGTTGTCAAAGAGGTTGGGTTGAGTGCATGTCTTACCCGTGTGTCTATGCATTCGTGCACACCACCCTCGTATTCCCTGATGTGTGTGTGTGTGTGTGTGTGTGTGTGTGTGTGTGCGTGTGTGTGTGTGGGTGTGTGTGTGTGTTGATGTGAGCAGAGGGGGGATGTCACATAAGAAATGTCCTTTTTAATCAGGGGAAAAAATATAAAATGACTCGGGAGCAAGGCAAGCATATAAATGTGCCTCATTTGCATATGCTCGTCAGCCAGGATACGTTTATTAAAAAAAAGAAAGGAAAAAAAAAACACAAACTGGATTTGTCAGTTCATTTCACAACATTCCATTGTCTATCTGCCTTTGTTATATGTTAAAGATAAAGGCAGAAATCAAATTGAAGAAAAGGGCAAGCTGCTATCTCCCCAAATGAGCAACAGCTCATCAACCCAGTTTTCAGATTTTGATTCCAAAAGGCAGCCGCCTCTGGAAGAAGGGCCCGCTCAAATAAGGTCTTCTCCAAAATATGCATGGCGGATGATCGACACTATATATTTATACGCAGGATATGAGTTATTCTTGATATAATTGTGGCACTATTCCAAGTGAAGTAAAAGCACAATCAAATGTCAAATGATTTGTTGAAAACTTAAGCATCTTTAAGAGAACATACCATACCCAATTCATTGGAACTGCTTTCTAAGAGTTGTGGGGAGAAACAAGAAGAATTCAAAGGGCAGCCCACAAGTGTCACATTCCTCTACACACAAGTAGAAACTGGTCACATTGTCTAATTCATGTCCGCAAGATAAGAATCCACCATCAATTTTGTGGGCTGGAGCCCAGTGACTACAAGAACAGACAACTCTTATGTCTGCTAACCTCCCACTGAGGGGAGGGACGAAAGGACAAGAGAGAATGTTTTCGAGTGAAAAAGATGACAAATGAAACAAGTACAATGTAATCTACGGTGCTTCATAAGTACATAGTGGGAGGAAAAAAAGCAAAAAAACAGCAGAGTCTTAGTTGGCCTTCGCTTGTCTAACATGAACACCAAACTCTACATGTTTGATTTCAGTGTGTCCTATTGATGCTCCTGTCCTTCTTTTTTGTCCTGAAGCTTACCTAAAAGCAGTTCAGTGCAATACAAAAGGCTTAGCTTAAATTATCATCATGCAACCACTGTTACCGGGCAGCATACTAATCAGCTTAATGAGATATTATAGGATATTTTGTTGACTAAAGCAGAACCATGGTCATTGCTTCTCAGGGTTTGACCCAAGCAAGCAGCCAGGAATGGTGGGAAAGGCTCCTTATAACTCTCCATCTGGAGAACAGATGGGTCTGTATTTAACCATTGTTGTTCGCTTTTCTTTAATTATTTTTCTACTCATGTTACACATATGGAAGTAAAACGGTTTCCAGTAGTTGGAGAAAAAAAAGGGAGTAAAAATCTATTAAGGATGTATCTTTGTATTACTAAAAGTAAGTGCTTAATTTAACTAGTGTTGTCAATGTGCATTATGATAAAAAATTTATCTTCATTTAAGATTTTTTTTTGTTACAATTGAACTTTATTTTATTATTCTTAAAACTGAAGAATCTGGTAGATGTAAAAACCAAACAGTGGTTGACATACTCTTAGGAGAGTTGCACCACAAAAGGTTGAATGAAATTAGGATAAAAATCATCTGTTCACTTTGAACAACCATTTTTATTTGAAGTGCTATTGTAAATATAATTATTGCAGGGAGGAAGCATCCCAACAATTTAACTTGGCTTTTTCAGAAAGGTTAGTGGGTAATTGAACTGATTCTAATAGGATGGTCAGTAGTAGCTTACATACACACCTCAATTTGTGAAAGGTGTGTAACAGTAAATATTGTATCCAGTGTGGCTTTACGGTTTGAAAAAACTATAAATGTAAAGAGAGTGCCTCTTTCATTGACAATGGTGGTCTTTGCAAGGTTAGGGTTCCATACATTTAGTTAGGGATGACCCATGGTCATGTTGTTGGATAACCAGAAATCAATTTTGCATAATATAGTAATATCTTTACTGTTTTTATTATCACTACAACTAATTTCCTTTTTTCTATCTGGTCCCACAGGATGGAGGACTCCAGTTTATGTCTTGGTGTATCATCAGCGGTGCCTGACACCGACGCCCATCTCAGTAGTGCAGTTTTAAATGGCCGCTACCCCATCAGTCAAAAGCTTCACCAGCTCACTGCCCAACTAGGACACGCCTTTCCTGACCTGCACCGCCCACAACAGATCCCTGAGGAGAAGGCTGTCACACCTTTGGATGAGAAGACGCACCACGCAGCCCTGGCCAGTCAACCTATCAGCAGTCAGATGGCCCTGTTAGCCAATCAGCTCAACCGAGACATTGATGCAGGTGCGCTAAGTGGGCTAAATGGCCGGGTTGATCTTCAGCAATTTCTCAATGGCCAAAATTTGGGCATCATGTCGCAGATGAACGATATCGAAGATGATGCTCGGAAGAATAGAAAGTATCCCTGTCCGCTGTGTGGCAAACGTTTCCGTTTTAACAGTATCCTTTCACTCCACATGCGTACGCACACAGGCGAGAAGCCATTCAAGTGCCCCTACTGCGACCACAGAGCAGCTCAGAAGGGAAATTTAAAGATCCATCTTCGCACTCATAAACTTGGAAATCTAGGTAAAGGCCGTGGCCGTGTCAGAGAGGAAAACAGGCTGCTTCATGAGCTTGAGGAGAGGGCCATCTTGAGAGATAAGCAGATGAGAGGGAGTGGAAGTCTTCTCCAGACTGCTCAAACACCCCATCTTGTCCTCAACAGCAGCTCCAACACCCATCAGCAGCAAATGCCGTCAGCCTGTGGCCCACCTCCACTTTCTGGCCTCGCAACTCCAGACACAGTTTCTCAGCCATCTTCTTCACCGAAGCCAACGAACCAGGATGAACAGTCTGTGAACCCAGCTAATGGTTACCGTTGTACATTCTGCAAAGGGAAATTCAAGAAGCGCGAAGAATTAGACCGCCACATTCGCATTCTCCACAAGCCCTACAAATGTACTCTATGTGAATTTGCTGCCTCCCATGAAGAAGAACTGATAAGTCATGTGGAGAAAGCTCACATCACAGCTGAAACCACACAAGGACAGGGTGCCAGTGGAGCTGGTGGCATGCAAATGGCCACTGAATTTCGATGTGATGTCTGTGGCCAGGTATTCAGCCAAGCGTGGTTTCTTAAGGGTCACATGCGAAAGCACAAGGATTCCTTTGAGCACTGCTGTCAAATCTGTGGCCGTCGCTTTAAGGAGCCCTGGTTTCTGAAGAACCATATGAAGGTTCACCTAAACAAGCTAGCCATTAAGAGCAAGCCACCACAGCCCAGTGAGCAAGACATGGCCGCTGTTAATAGCATGAGCAATCTAGCTCAAGAAGCTCATGCCAATCTCTATTCCCGTTACATCTCATGTCTTCAAGGAGGGTTCCTTTCACCAGACAAACAAGGCCTTAGTGAGCAACACCAGATGTTGGCTAAAGCAGGGATTGCCATGAAGGAAAAGGAGATGTTAGGAAAACTGCTGGGACCAATGGCAGGGGGTATGGCACATGGGCTTGGTGAAAATGAAAAGCGCTCACTCCTTGGGTGTCTCAATCTTGTGCCGCCACTCAAGTCCAGTTGCATGGAGCGCCTTCAAGCAGCTGCAAAAGTGGCAGAAATGGATTCTCTCAATAGCTATCAAGCCTGGCAGATCATGGCACGTGGTATGGCCATGGACAGGGCTTTCATGCCCAAGGAGCAGCAGCACCAGCAACACATAACCCCAGGGCAGGAAGATGAGATAAGTGGTGCTGTGGCCCTGGCTTCATACTCAAAGGACAAACAAGACTATTCCATGATTGCTTCTAGTGATAGCTCCAAGCAGAAGCAGCTCTCTGAGGGCATCCAGGGATCTAAGGCTTCCAGCGGAGCCATGATTCCCATGAAGGAGGATGGCAGAGGCTTTGAAAGTCATCGTGATCTAATCTCTCACCATGGTGGTGCTGAAGCCACTGGAGTTCTGTCTGGTTTAGGAGCCCCAAACATTGACTACAATCTTTCCACCCTGAAGGAAAAACCTTCAGAGTGCCCTGACTGTGGCCGCGTCTTCAGAACCTACCATCAAATGATTGTCCACTCCCGAATACACAGCAAAGACAGGAGAGGCCTTGATGAAGCTCTTCATCAAGGTGTAGATGAACGTCGTGGCTCTGCCAGTGACCCTGAGTCCCAGTCCATCAGCCGTTCCACGACTCCCGGTTCATCTAACGTGACCGAAGAGAGCGGTGCCGGAGGCGGACAGTCCCAGACGGGGAGCATTCAAGATGACAGTCCACATCCCTCATCACCTTCCTCAGGTAAGAAAGCAAAATCCAAGAAACTATTATTTTTCTCCTACTTCTTTTGTTCCATAGTTACTTTGCTGTCCATTGCACAAACAGTAACTATAGTTTTACAAAAAACATGGATGAGTTCATCTCTAAATAAATTCAAAAAGAAGCAACAGATACTTCTCTAAAATTAAATGCTTATTTTCTGAACATGGATCCACCCACTGTCCTCCTCCTCTTAATGAAGAGTGGCTTAAGATACTGTATACTCATAGACTCAGTATAAACATTGTTTTCTACCCACAGATATCTAGTTTCAATTGAAAACGTATGGACAAAGTCAGTTAATATTTTGAAATTACAGTATTTTCACCTCAATTTCCATTAAGTGTCAAATGACTCCAGAGAAAGTGATCCAAGAAAACACCAGGTTCACAAGCGCATTCTCATTTGCAGGTTAGTCGTTAAGATCCCTGTGGAGCACGGCTAAAGACTAGGAGCATAGGGACAAACTTGTTTTAACCACAGTGATTAACAAATGTCTTTAATAAACACGGTGGAGAATACCCAGCCCCTCCCGTACCCAGCAAACACACACTGGCCGGGGCTAGATAAGTGTATGTTTAGTAGGATTAGGGGCAGCTCATTGCTAATGATTACACTAGTTTTTAAAGGTAACTTTTGGTTGCTCCTTAGGGCACAATACTGGCATTAAGAATCGTGTGCAGTAATTAGGTCACGGATATGCGATAATCAGCCGGTTTAAGCTAAACAAGACACTAATTAAAGATATACATATAAAGCAGGTCAAAAAAAAAACTGAATTTCATTTGCAAAAGCAGGAATGTACTCTTGAATCCTTTGAGAAAAAAATAAATATATATAAATATAACTTAGAGTGGCTTAGCTTAAGGCTATAAGGAACTTAATTCCACCAGTGGAGACAAAATTGTTTATTTATTCACAGAGGCATGAAGTCCTTATCATGCCTGTGTAGTGTGATGGGTTTGAACATGGGACAGGCTATGTTTATTTTAATCTAAGAAATAATAACAGACAACCCCCACCCCAATTAGGAATTAATGAAAATGAGAGTGAGATAAAAACCTATTTTCTTTATAGAGACTATTAAACATAACACTTTCTCAACAGGGTGGGGGTGTTGCGGATGTAATTATCTTCTGAATTTTAATGCTGGAAGTTTTTCCCTCTGTATAACCCCCTACACCCTCATCTTCCCCCTCCTTCCATCTTAGCATCTCCATCTCCGTCTCTGTCGATTTTGACTTAAGCACCTCAATTCTGATGGTTGCAGCTTGTTTCATTTCAACTGATTTAGAAGCACAAGCAAGCACATAAAACTTGAAAAAACCTGTAAAATAAACCAAGTTGTATTATAGCCTAAAGGTTTGCATTATGTTTGTGCTCAGAGTTTAATTGGACGACTAAAAGTCATTTAAAAAGGAAATAACCTAGTCAAAACAATAGGTTTACTTTAGCGTGTCATGCATATGTGTGGTTTGTCTACAGTTCTTTTGTGTCAGGCCCAACCCAGTCACTTAAACTGTTAGTTGGTGCCTCAACTGAGAAGCTGTGGTTGAGTTTTGCAAAACTCAATCAGTGATGTTGATTGGCGTCTTTGGCAAGCTTTTACAATTTTTCAACCTTCTTTCTCCTTTAAAAGCACACAACTAAAGTGGGCTTGTTGTTCTTCACAACCTCTAAAAGTTGCTTCACATTTGGAGCTCAGTAACCTTCAAATTATAAAGTTTAATGTGTGAAAAATACGTGTGGAGAAAGGTGTCATACGTGGCGTCTACATTTATGTTTAGTGTGTGTCTGAGTTAGGGGGGGTTGTACTCTGTGTGAACATATATATCACTGTCTTGTGCTGTGAACAGGATGTGGTCACTGTACCATTGTTTTTATCTTAATAACTTAGCTCTTGAAGAAAAAAGAAAGAGAAAATGGCTGTTTGATTCTCTCTGACTGGGTGCTTCTGCCTGTGAGTGCATGTGTGCAAGATGGCCTCTGTCTCACCACCTACCCACAGCAATTTTGAGTTAAACTTAAATTATAGTAATCAACAATAACATGTCAACTGTGAACGAAGGTGAACTCTGGCACTTTTGTCTTTGAGATGGAACTTATTTAAGAGCTCTGAGGGAAAACAAAGCGAGAGATGGGTGTAGGTTGGGTGCAGTGGCATAGAAACACACATGTATGTATATATATATATATATATATTTTCATACATGTGTGTGGTGTGTGTGTGTTTGTTTGAAACATCAAAAATATTGATGTTTGGGAGCCAGTTTAAATTTGATGGAAAATGTGTGGGGAAAGCTAAAGGTGATGAGGAGGCTTGACTACTTGAGCTTATCACCAAAAAAATTAACAGTTAATTTACCATTCAAGAAAAAAAGTAGTAAAGCAGTTGGACAGCGATTATAATAAAAGTTTGTTTGCTTAAGTTTATTTATTTATTCATTGATTATTGACTCAGACCTGAGCCATTTTCAACAGACCATTTGAAATATAATTTGGACTAAAACCGATGTTTTATTTCTAAATTGATATTCCTTTTACATTTAATTATTGTCTTTTGGGAGACACATGTCTTCATGTCTTATTTCCTATCAGAAATTAAGATAATTATATATATTCATACACTGCTTCGAGTTGATTTCGTAGGTACTAATAAAATATTTGTTTTTCTTTGTCAAGCAAAAAAAACATCCACACTTTAGTTCCTTTTCTGCAAATAGTCACTGAATCTGTTACAACACTGGCTTTTCCTGCACACACTTAGGGCCTTAAGCAGCAGAAGTCCCCACATTCAGTCCTACAACCTTCCCACTACCCCTAAAGTCACTCGAGTCTTTTCGCTTCTGGCTGCAAAAGAATCTGTATACTCCCTTCTGTCTAGTTCTCTCTGCGGAGAATCCCTCATGTCTACATTTTCTTTTGCGTTTTAACATGGCAGGGATTAGTCTGCATATCCCTGGTCTTACCATGGCTCAAAACAAGCAGGCGAAATGCTTGCTCCATACAAATTGAAATTGGATTTGCCAACTTGACGCCTTAGGTTATAAAGCATGGATATTCATCTAATTGCAACAGCACAATGAGGGTGTAATTACACATGCAGACAAACAGTTACAGTGTAATTACTGTGTCATTGGAAAAGGAATAAAATACTCTGAACAAGATCCAGGCGACTACGAGGGAGACAAGCACTCCTGAGCCACTCATCGTCAGGGGAAACCTCCACCAAATAAACAGACCAGGGATGATTTGGAAGAGTCTCTATCAGTTTAGTTTGCTCACATTTTGGTTGAGGCGAATTCGCAACCAACCAAAAAAATAAAAACATAAATCCAAATTTAAAAAATCTTTAAATTGGAGGCAGATATTGGACAGCACAGTGTGTTAATTTGACTCCAAGGTTGTCTTTGGATTTTGTTGCATCAATGCCAGAGAGGGAAAAAAGGCCACTAGCTTTAATCTCACCACACTCCTGTTGTTCCAGGTCTCTTCCTGCATTCCTACAACTCTGAACCGGATTTAACTGTTACAGAAAAGTCATGAATGACTGGATTGTTAACACACAGCAACACACTAATGCTGTGTTTCCACTGTGGCTAAAAACACATCCCTAAACTTAGAAAAGTGTCTGTATACCATCTCCTATGGAAAAGGATGGAACTGATTCTTATGGTCAGAATAAATCTGGATAAGGAGAGTACGCGCTGGAATGTATTTTTTTTTCTCCCAGACATTGTTCTGTATGACTCTCACAAAGCTCTGTCCATCCACTGCTTTTATTGTCCATCCCTCCAGAGAACTCTGGAGATATTAGTGAAAACAATTTTCAAACAACAAATTTGTTGCATTCTTGATTAATATATAGATTTTTTTATTTTATTTGCATCATTAATTTTACTGACCATCAACCTATCACAGGTTTGCTGCACTTCTGGAACACTATTTAGATGTGATGGATTGCTCCTGAACAAAGAAAAAAACAGGCTGATAATCCCCCTTCACACAGTTTGTACCCTGGAAACTGATAGCAAGGTGAACAGTGAAGCTTTTGTTTATCCGACCTCACTACCACCATGAGTCTTCTAGGAATTTCGTCACATTTTGAGAGTGAAAAATGGCGGAAATTGTACACTGAAGATATGCCACAATGATTTTCCACAATCTTCATTCTTGTTGCCACTGACTCTTGATATTTGCTTAGACTTCAGACTGTAAAACACCTAGTTAGGATTAAATTATTTTTTAAAATAAAATTTATGTTAGAGACACATTTTATTATTTTAAAATGCAAAAGCTTCCCCCTGTCAGATCTACGACAATAGAAACAGGTAGAAGCCGTTTGGCCTACATGCCTCTGCTCCCATCTCATACAAAAAACAAACAAAAAAAACCCCCATCCTGCTGACAGATAATATTTAGTCCCATTCATACCCACAAATTCTCACAGAAGACAGCAGATTTTAGAAAATGACCTCCATCCTCAGCTGTCGAAGAACGTGTGGAACATTTACCTGGCAGGTATGAACTGAGGCCACACAGCCTGAGCTCGACGTCTCCCTGTCCCAACCAATAAAGTCTGGTACTAAATGAAAAAATCTCTACAGCCATTAATAGATGAAATGACTAGAATCTAAAAATTAAAACAAACAAAAAAAAACTTGTGCATTATTTGGTTCACAAAAATAAGACAAGATTTTAAGATTTTTGAGGACTTGTATTTGGGGAAAGAAAAAAAATCAATTGCCTGCATAACAAAAGGCTTTGCTGATGACAAACTGTGATTATTAATAATTTGTAATCACTGCGGAGTGATGCAATCTGCTTGACCAGGCTATATATTGTGCTTTTTACTCTTTTCACAATCTTATGTGAACAAATTCTTCAGATGTATTTTCAGAAATAGAATAAATGGTCCATAAATGTCAGATTCCAACCCGATCATCGTTAGAGGTTAGCAGGTCATTTCTACAGTGCTTGTGACCCGAATGACGAGTGTGTGTTTACATTTTAAAGTGGTTGGACTATTCTAGTTGAATCACATTAGTTTGACTTTGTTGCTTTTGACAAACACGGTTGAAACTGAAAGGCTGTAGCCGGGTTCTAATGGCCCAGCTGAATCGGTAAATGTTTCGGTAAATGTTACCAAACTGAAGCAACCCTTTGCTCAGAGGGCAGCCATGTCTGCATGCACGCTGCGATATGTGTGTGTATTAAACTCCAGGGCCTAACAAATAATGAATAACATCTCTGTTTTTCTTTTTTTTTTTTTCATTTCTTTAGTCTACGGAAATTACTTTGTCTTTGTAACTGACATCTGTTCCTCTCCTGCTTCCCCCCTCGCGCTATTCTTCTTTTCTCTATAATCACAGAACTCAGTGGTTACAAAACCTGAGCTTTCTACCCCCCACTCATTTGAAGAAGTCTGGCCTGTCATATCTGTATTTTTTATGTGTCACCAAACTTAAATAGACAGTCATTGTGTTACAGGCACATTCATTCCCTGAGCTGTATTTTTGTACAGTAGGTCAGGACTCTGGTGTCTGGTAAATGATAAAAGTTCTATTCAAACGCACTAATTGTCAGTGTGCTGCTCTGATTGACATGTCTTAGATAAATGCAGACTTAGTATTTTTGTACACGCTTGCACAATATAAAAGGCCAATTTATTCCTCTGTTCTCTTTTCTCTTTTTCCTTGCACGGTTCATTTGATTTTTTCTCCTTTTTTTCTTTTCTCTTCTTTCCCTTTTTTTTTTTTTTTGCTCACCGCCTCTCTCCCCTACCCTGTCTCTCAGTCTCTGAGAGTCAATTTGTAAATATTACCCATGTTGGGAATTAGCCCCGGCTTTTTAGATATTTAAAATCTTCAATTGTATTCCAACGAGTGTGTGTTTGATCGAGGGGAGAACTGCGAGACTCGGTCGGCTCCTCGGTATTCCTGGGTGGCTATCAGTGGCCTGCCTTGTCCTTATGAAACATTTATCAGCCCGTTTTATGTCTTAATGATCACGTTAGGATTCCCCCGCTTGGTTATAAATTCAGTACAGAAAAAAAAGAATTGACTGTTCAGACAGTGAAAGAGAGATGGCAACATTAAAGGAACAGAAAATTAGACAATCCAGAAAATAAGAGGTGGTGACAGGGCATCACATTCCTGGGAAAACAGCCTTATCCACTCACTTCAACTCAAACTGTTTGGAAAAACTCACATTTTTCCCTCAGAATAAGCACGCGCACGCACACCTCCCCCTTCGTCATCTGTCTTCCCCATTTCTGTTTTATGTTTTTATAATTAAAACATAATATTTATCTTTCCACAACAGAAGGCTGCCTTACACTGTCAGGTAGACTGTTTGCATATTAATATTCTTAATACATCAGCAAGCTATCTTCTCAGGTGTCATGCTGAAACCGAGCTGCAAGAAGAGACGAGAAGCTGACTCACAAACACAGCTCCTCCTGGAGTTTAGAAGCAGTTCTGGGTCAATTCATCCCGCCAGTGTCAACCGTCCCGTTGCCACTTCCTTCCATTCTGTACACAAACAAAGTACCTGTTTTCTTCACCATTCATTATCGATGCATTTCTTCTGTTAAATCAGTTACATGTCTGTAACTCCGGGCTCAGAGGTTCCGGATTCGCTGAGGAGGGAATGATGACAAGAGTTCTGATCTCCTCTGGGACCTGCAGACCCTCTGAAAATATGACCAATCAAAATAACTCTAAGTGACAACCAGCTCAGCCTGGCCAATTCCGTTCGACTCCCATTTCCCTTCAGGTCACCATGTGGAATTTCTCCCATTGAGCTCTATTTCTTCAAATAAATTTCAACCTGGCCAGTCAGGGAACAGAAGGGGAAGTTGTCATGATGTCATGATAGTTCTGTGCTGTTTTATAATTGTAGTTTCCCTGTGGTTGTATCTTAGCCATATTAGCAGAGGAAGTGAACAGAGCTCTGCACTGGCTTCTCTTCCAAATATTGAGCAATTAACATTGAATTAAGAGGAATGTTTAAGACATTGTATCTCTGGCAAAGATGTCGTTTTGTTCGACACTTCTCTCTTCGCAGTATGGGATGCTTACTTACAATGCAGGCAATTTCGAGTTTCTTCATGATGGAGCTGGTGCGTTACATTCATCATGACCAAACATTAGTGATTGGGTAAAATCAGATCTAATCGTTTCAAACTTCAACAGAGTCCATACCTCCATGTTGCGATTGTTTCTCCATAGCCGAGGGTCCAGACTCTAAATAAAGCAAAGTATAGAACAAGGGGCCATTTTTTACCAGTCTACATCTAGCTAATACATTATTTATTAGTTATTTTCTTACATGCACGTTTTAGCAGTGTGAAGCATACAGCTGGCAGGTTCAAATTGACCCGTGGTACACGGCACCGTTTGGTACCTGAAGTTGGATGCAACAATGACTGCAATGGTACAAAACGGGGTAAATGACCAACAGCGTTTGAAAGTGAATAAGAAACATAAAAAAAATAATAATAATAATAATAATAATAAAAAAATACCAAACAGCTACATGCCACAAAGGAATGGTTGGTTTTAATGACCCACCAGTAGATGGCGGCGTTTTGTACGCAAAAGGTTTGGGTGACGACATTAACTGCAACTGCATCAAATAGATAGCAAATATCCAAATAACCAGACTGATAAAAAGCAGTCGACATCAAGACAAAGAGATAAATTAACATCACAGTCACAGCTTGTGCTATTGACTGAGCGTGTTTGCCCAGCCTAAACATCGAGATGCACATACAAATCCAGAGATCCAGACTAAATAAGTGTTTTGCCGCTCTTTCAGTCCACAAAAACCCGACAAAGCTCAGCGGCGGTTGGAAAACTTTCTGTTCTTTGATTGTTTATGTGTGTGCTTAACAGAGGGTCAAAGGGACGGAGGGGAGGGCAGAGCTGTATGAGCGCGAGTGCCAAGTTCCTTTTCTCTCCGTCTGGTGACAGCTGTCTGACTCCATCAATGTGGGATTCCTGTGAAATGAGGCAGGGCTCTCAGTCAAGGAATGCAAATGATGGCACTGGTTGGCGGAGCGGGCGGTGGTATTGAGGCACAGAGTTGGGTGGGTGGGTGGAGGGCGAGGGGACCTTTGTTTGAACAAGTCAACTTGGGGCACGACTGGGTTTCCTCCTGTGTGCAGAAGAGCAGAACAATACGCTGACCTTTGCCTTGTGAAAAATGGAGGGCCGAGCGCGTGATATGATGAGTGAGAGAGCGCCCGCTTTCGCCTCTTCTCCTCGTCTTGTCCACTTTTTCTCCTCTTCCCCTTTTTTCACTCCTTCACTTTATCATTCTTTTACTCCCCCATTCCCCACCTCCACCCCCTCACCCCATCCATCGCTTCCCCTCCCTCCCCTCTTAACCCCCATTGACAGGTCACATAATAAGCCTTTTGTGTCAACATCAGGGAGCTGACATGACAGCAGAAAGCTACATGAAAAATTAGCTGTTTCCTTAGCTGTAGCTATCTCCTCATCACAGCAGAAGAAGAGACACGGAGCTAGGGAGAAGTGGGGGAGAAAGAGGAAGAACGGGAAATGGAGAAGGAGAGGAGGAGGCAAAAGTAAAAAAAATAGAAGAGGAGTTAAGTCCAGGGATTAAGATCTCTGAGCTTTCGGGTTTTTTTCTTTCCCTCTCTCCCCCTGCCACATTCCAATTGTTCTTAAAATATTTGGCAATGTCAATTAGTAAGTGAGCAGAGCTAGCTGATGAACACAATTTTCCAGGCGACTGAGCACCCTATTGTTGTGGAGCGAACAGCAGATTTCTGAGGTCATTATCATTCCCTGTTAGCCGTGCCCAGCTGCTCTCCTCTTGGCTCCAGCCAAACTCTGCTCTTCTCTGTCTTTTTCCCCCCTCAGTCTTTATTTTTTTCATCTCTAACCTCTTATCTTATCCTGTCCTACCCCGTCCCCATCTTTTTGCCTTCTCTCCTTGTTCGTCTTCAGCCCTCGTCTATCCAGCGCCATGTTCAGTGAGCTTAAAGCTGGTCCGGAGCTGGCAGCAACAGGGGGTCTTCATCTAAACGATAGAGAGAGAGAGAGAGAGAGAGAGAGAGAGAAATATGAAGAGGGGGTGGGGGGGTGTGCAACATTGTGGGGATTCAGTGCAGGACAGAATTAGGGAGGGAAGTGCTGGGAGAGGGTCAGACAGGGGCTGGTTTGAGATTCTCACTGTATGTAAAATGGCCATGGTTTATGGTTTTAGTCTAGGTTTATGGTTTTAGTCTAGGTTTATGGTTTTAGTCTAGTCTCTAGCCTGGCCATGCCTCCCTGCACTATTTTACTCTACTCACATCTACCTTCAGTTCTCAGTCTGGGATTTCTGCCTTTGAGTTTGATTTCATTAGATGAACTTCAACAATAAAGGAGTTGTGAACGATGACGTCAATTTTCTGCACTTATTTAAAATAAGAAGTTTGCCTCATGATTTTGGTTTGGCAACGGCAGCAGAGGAAGTGAACGAAGCCATTCAGTCTTTGTTGGCCACACTTCTGAATATTGAGCAGTTAAAGTCGGAGCAAGCAGACTGTTTATGACACTTCGTTACTGACGAAGAGGTCGTTTGGCTTGGGACTTTTCTCTTCGCAGTGAATGACAGACACAAAGTTTCCGGTTAGCTTTGTAGCGTAGCTTCCTTCACAGTCTAGCTGGTGCATTACATACATCAGAGCCAAACGTTAGTGATTGTGTAAAATCTGACATCAAACACATAGAAATAAAAAAAAGAAGTTGTTCTTTACTACCAAGTGTTGTGTACATTAATAACATTAATGTTGCTGTTGCTGCCTGCTATTTGTGACATAGAAGCACAGTTAAAGAAAAATAGACTTGAGTGGCTTTAGCAGAAACAAAAATCCTGCACCATTAAATATAAAAACAATTAATCAACTTATATCAATTGTATTTATTTAATTTAATATTTTTTAATGAAATAAAAATAACAATAGTTGTTGACCTGAAAGCAGAGCATCATTCTTTACCAAGCAAAGGCATAAAAAACAAAGGACAGTTCTGACTAACTGGAGCGATTCCTACCATTAACTGTTAAAAAGAATCCAATCGCTAGTTAATGACACATCAACACTCAGCAGCTATTACTTAGCTTCCTCTGACCATGTAATAATCCAGGAGTTGTTTTATTTCCCTGGAATCTGAAACTTTTTTTTGAGTGACCTGGTTTAAGCCAGTTTTCCATCATAATATTTAACACAATCCTTTGTTAAGCTAGCAGTAGCGTCGCACGTTGAGCTCACGTCACTGCAAATAAACAGTCGTGCACATGCAGTACCCCACGGAAAACTAGGGGGCGCCCGCGGACCACCAGTCAAACCACCAGGTCTTTGAAAGTCTAGACAAAGTACAACATAGATCAAAGGGCTGGTTTCACCTGGATAGATAATCACTCGAAAAATAATAATAATAATAATAATAATAATAATAATAATAATAATAATAATAATAATAATAATAATAATAATAATAATAATAATAATAATAATAATAATAATAATAAATTTAAAAATGGACTGTAAAACCTGCTGGTGAAACAATACTACAGTGATTGTTGCATTAATAATAAAAGTGTGAAGTAATTTTGGTCTTAGTATGTGAATATGAAATGGTTTAATGGGTATGAAATGGAAGAAGCATAGAACAAAATGGAAACACACTAATACCAACATGTAGGTATGAATTGGTCAGTTGACATTTTTGGTCACTCGCACACTTTCTCTAGCATCCCATTCAAACTCTCATCTCAAAAACAGCTTTAACTTTACCTACGCTACTGAAAGTGTTGTTTTCTTTTACAAGCTAGTCAACCAGCAAAATCTAATCCAACTGGAATAAGTGTTTTTTTGTTTTTTTTATTTTGTGAAATTTTGTGTCTTCTGTAGTATCTTACCCTCTTGAGTGTATTTAATTTAAAGGGATGGCTTAGTAATCACTGAGACTTTCACAGCCACAACTGTAGCATGAGGAATGAGATTTTAGTGGGAAATTCTCTTAGCTCTGGTCTTTATTAAAGCAGGAACATTACTCGCCAGGAGAATATTAATTGAAACACATGTTACAGTTCTTATTTTTTGACATTAAAAACAAATCTCGTGTGTACATATTCCCGTATATTAGAGTTCAATGAACACTTTTCAGTTGAGATCTAGGATTAAAAAGAAGAAACACCTGCCTGCTGTTGCTATTTTATTCAAAGGAATCTGGCTCGCTTTAAACCGCACAAAGCATCCAGGTATCTGCATCTAAACATCCAAAGGCGTCTTTCTCTTGTTGTTGTTTTTTTTTGTTTAAGAAATGATGAAAGACTCTTTTGTAGAAAAGAACGAAAAAGAAAGGGAAAAAAACAAGATATAGAGGAAGAAAATCTCTGATATTTTCCTATTGTACTTTCCAGCTGCACGTCACAATGCTTTTTTCCAGAAGGCGATTTCTCCTCCTTCTCCTCCTCCTCCTGTTTTCTCTGTCCCATCGTAGCCTCCAATTACCTTAACCACCACCCAACCACCCGTGAGGGTCTGCTTTCCTTAATAACTCATGTTACACCATTCAAACATCAGATATAAAGATCCTGGAAGGAGAGAAATCTATTTTTCTACTTCAGTTATTTGTAATTTTTTTATCCAGTATTCTTGTATGGGATGAAAAAGTGGTCGAGCTGACCAGAAGTGTTCAAGTAAAATATCTCAAAGAGCAGTTCCAAGAACTGCTGGAATCCAAGAAAAATAACAGCAGTATCTATTGAACTTCATTTGCTATGAGGTCACTTCCTGCTATCATGTCTCTTGTCCAACATGTGGAGAGTTTGTCCGTGTTGAGCGTTGGTTGGTAGTAGGTGCCTGGCTTCTCTTTAAAGAGAAGGAGGTGGAAAAGGAGAAGACGAAGAAGAGAGACAGAGAGAGAAAGAGAGAGAGAACAAGTGAGTGAAAAAGGGGTGAGCGGCATCAAAGCGTTGCTCTCAGCTGCAGCTGCCAAGCTTCCTCGTCCCCAGTTAGCAGCCATCCAGCTGTCAGGCTGCGCGAAGAGGAAGAGAGGGGGGAAATCTCTCACCAGCCATATGGTCCCCAGTTCTGTCAGAGACACTCCACGCTCTGTGGGCAAATGGCAAACTCGTATATCTAATCAACACTCTTAATATCCAGACCTGAGACCAGCAATATTTTCAGCCTCGCCCCTCAACAGCATGGCCAAAAGGAACTATATGGGAAATGACCAAACTCTTAGGATACGTTGTGCTTGGGTCACAATGGTCTGACGAAGTCAGTAACATGTCCACAGTGATGGAGTTGTTTCTGTTCTAAAACAACCAGCACCTCTACTTTGGTAAGGGTCAGAGTTTAACATCTCTGCTTTGTCAGCAACACCAGAACCATCTGAATGCACAGGAAACAATCCTTTAGAGTTACGCTGAATCGATAAGTATCGATTCATGACTCAACCACAATTCAATCCGATTTAGTTTGTTTTGATACAACAGAACAAATTCTGTTTCCTCAAAATGAACCAATAAATGAGGGGAACGCAAGAGACTGATGATTGTCAGTAACTAAACTTTCTTTCACGTATTACAGTTGCAATAGAATGATGATTACGAGAACCCTGCTGTCGAACACATGTGCATAAGTTTAAGGGTGCTTCTTCTGGAGGTCACAATTTGAACTTTGTGACCTTAAATAAATTGTTTAATAGTACTCATAGCGTTGCACACTGGCTGTTAATGTGTAGAACCCACCTGCTGGTCAATACGTAGCTCCTTCTGGAATACTGGTTAAAACACATTAACGGTAAAATAACCCGAATTAGACTGAAGTATCCGAAAACAGCCATCCATTCTGTTCTTCTAGCTTATTTCCAGCAGTTCTCTTCCCAAACAGTGAAAGTCACCACTGACAAAAGTTTAATGAGAGTCTATTCACAAACATAGTTTTCATCTGATTTTTTACCAATGCAGACATTTATAAGCTGCTGCAATAAACTTACAGTCCACATGTGCATGCCTGTAAATAAGTAGAGAAAGGTTCATGAATAATTATTTGTACAACAAGTAGGTACACTTTTGGAAGCCATTTATTTATTTTTTTTGTTCCCCCCCCAAAAAAAGAAAACGACTAGCAAATAAAAGTTCCTTTAAAGTTGTACACTGTGCAGTCGTATTCACAGTGTCAGTTTGCATTTTCAAAGGACTGCTTGGATGTAGTATTTGGTAGGCTGTAATACTTTAAGTGCCATGCATTCACACTCTGCATGCCAGTTGCATGTCTGGCCAGTTGGATGGACTCTCACAGCCCTTGATTGACTGATTGCAGACGCTTGTACTTAACGTCAAACACCAATGGAGATGACTGAATGGTTTACACAGGAATCTGTTTGCCATCAAAATAAAGTTCCACCACTCACTCTTTAACTTGATAAAGATTTTAGTGACCCGGATGCTAAACTTCTCTGCTTTGTAAGCAACACCAGAAACAGAGTGGGACAGGAGTCAGGGAAATGTGGTATAATTTGCAGTCATATCGTCTTTCCAATGTACAAGAACAGTGTGGCTGTTGCAGACTTTCCTAAAGCTGTGCAGCCATGCTTTGATTCAATTGTTGAAGAATTCCTGCATGGCTTTATTTTAATAGCTGCTGTCTCAGTGTCTTATCTTGCCATGCCTTAAACAGGAGGAAATAAAGCCGATTCTGTGGAAACAACATTTTCCAACTTTTTTTTAAGCTTATGTCTCATTGTGAATAGTGCATACACACTGGGATCAGTGGTGTGGAATTCACAGTATTCTGCTTAGTCATGATAATGTGCATTGCTTTCTGAGTCTTACTTTAAACGATCAACTGCTCATCTGGAAATTACATTTCAAAGCTCAATGATTGACACCAAGTGATAATTTTTTTTTAACAAATTAGACATTGAGTGATGCTGCCAGTATCACTTTCTCCTTCAAATCTCTGGTATTCTGGGGTGATTACAACATCTGCACACGGCAGTATTTGAGAAAGTTATATTATTACCGAATCCATTGTGTAGATTATATAGAGGTGGTTTACATATGTGTGATAGACAATACATTTTTCAACATAATTTTACAAAAGCAAAACTTTAAGTGGCTGCTCAAATTGCGTACAATGAAATGTCAAACACATTGAAAAACAATTGAAGAGCTTAATTTTCATTGTTTTCACATCTCCCTTTAGTATTAAAATGGGGAAAGAAATAAAACGGGGAAAAAAACAAATCTTGACAATGAGAAAAATATAGTACGACACAATGTAGCTGACCATTCAGACAATGCACTTCCCTCACCAAACAACTGTGTCAGACATTTCTCAGCTCTTTTCCCAGCTGAGACAGGAATATGTGCAATGGATTGACTTGAATCCCCCCCCTGCTCTCCCCTTTTAGAGGAATAGAATCTGTTAGCTTTAACATTTTTTTTGCCCCAGAGAAAATGGGCTTGAATGTGGCTTTGTGTTGTATCTGTTAGCTGGATGCTACACCTGCTCATCTAATCCTGGCAGGCCTCTGCCTCTTGTCTCTCCGGCTGCAGAGTAACATGTGCCTTATGGCACCGCCTGCCACACTGAATCATGAGGAGGTTTTTGCAGTATTATAGTGACACTGGTGGGTAAAGCTTGGAAACAACCATCACTCCCCCTTTTTGGGGTAAAATGTGAAGCGCTCCCTAGTTTATTCCTTTTTTTATTTTTCGCTTTATTACAAGCAGACAGCTAATGGAACACATGTTGGAGGGTAGGGCACACCAGCAATGACGAAGATGGAGACAATCGTGACGAATGAGAAGATAAAAATGAAAGAGATTGAAATAAAAATGAGGAGATGAGGTTTGGGGGTAACTGCAGTGAGAGGGGAGTGGGATAGGGGGGTGGGGGAGTATGAGGATGATCCAAGCTTCACAAATCTTTGCTCAACCCAACAACCTGAAGCAGAGGCCATTAAAAGCAGCGAGAGCCGGGTGAGATATCAGCCGAGATGGATACGATGGCAGCAGTGGTTTGGAGGGATGGTAACTTTAATGGCCCCACTGGGTTTTTAATGAGTGTTGTGCCCCAAACAAAATGAGCTAATTAGTGTTATCATCCATATATCAGACCCTACACTCACCCATGCGTTCCCAGGCGAACACATACACACTCTGTGGTAGAGAGCACAAACAGTTCAGGGCTCCTTACTGCATCTTTTACTTGTTAGTTTTCAGTATATAAACTCTGTAATGTGCAGGTTCCCTCAAACGCTGCTTCACTGTGATCCTTTTTGATTGTCCACTTGTGCGGCCATGGAGATGGGTCTTTCCAGCCCCGTGAGTGAGGTGATTATTTCTGCAACAGTTTAAGATCAGGTTAATAATGCCATAAACAGGTAGTTGAGGAAACAATTGAAATGGGCGTTTTGACTCAGGCTTCTGCTACCTGTGCGTAAGCCTCGTGTTTGTCACGCCATCGCCTCTGGTTGACCACGCTGCCCCATCAGCCCCCACTTTATTTCTGTGGCACTAAGCCTATTATAAAATCAATAAACAATTGAGCTTTTTTTCCCCAGTCCTTTAAAATCTTTTTTCTCCTCTATATATCTTCGGAGATGAAGGGGAAGCATGCAGGCGACTACGTGAACACGAGGGGAAGAAAAGGGAAAGGAAAAGAAAACCGGCTCAATAAGCCCCTCTGTTCCCTCCAGCATTGTGTCCTTTTCCAGGACTGAGCTTCTTAAACCTGTTTTTGACTCACGTATTTAGCACTTAAACACAGTCATGGGAAATTGTGCTTTAAATGTGAGGGAGCATGGATTGGTTTAACCCAATCAGACTCTGCAAAACCCTGCTTGGTTTGTGCTTTGGGCCCCATGCTGGGATTTCATCTGTTTTTTGCCTCTTTATATCACTTCTTTGCTTGCATTGTGAAATAAAGCTCATGGGAGTGATTTAGGGACTTTTAATTGTCATCGTCTTGAAATGTAATAACCCTCGAGTTGATAAAAATCAACAAACACCAGCTCTGATTGCACATTTTTAAATGAGGCATCAAAAAATTTTTGGCATTTACAAATTTTAATTCCCTCTGTCAGTTTCTGCTCGTGTTTCCATCTCCGCTGTTTGGCAGGAGGGGCGGGTGGGGGTGTGTGTGTGGCGGGGGTGACAGTACAAACTTCTTTTTATTCCTCCAGTCACACAGAAGTTAGAAATTAGAGTGTCTGTAGTGAGGCCTACCCCATTTTCCAATCTCTGTTTCAACTTCTCACTTTGTTTACTCTTCTTGGAGTGCAGATACAGTAATTATCAGTGATCAAAAAACAGTGCAGGTTCTTGCGCTGATGCTTTTGATGTGTGCATGACAGTGTGTGTCGCCACATCATTAGTCATAGAAAACAAGCAATTTGCCAGAAATGAGCCTTTGCCTAGCACTCGACGGTTAATCCGTTGTAGACAGGATGCATTATATTCCACAGAGAGTGAGTAAAAGTAATTATCTATATAACAGCTGCGGATGATGACACGCTGTCACGTCGGCCGTTAAGATAAGGCAGAGCGATTTTCGTTCTGCTCGTTTTGGGGTTTCTTTAGGAGGCGGGCACCTCACCCCCCCCCCCATGTCTGCCGCAGACTGTCCAGTGGCCGGACTGTTTGACTGCAACAGATTTTAACAAGCTGTTGATTGTGTCATCTTGGATTTTCTTCTTCATGGCTCACCCTCCTTTGAACATGTCTGTTATTGGCTGACCCTTTGTTAAACTGAGCTATCACTGGCCAGCCACCCCACCCTGCGTCTCGAGCCATGCCTCTGTTGGATGAGTTCTCGGAGGCCCTTGTCAGGATGGTCTGAATTAGAAAAGATGTCGGCCGTTGTGGTCAACCACACACCCTTCCTCCCAAACCCCCGTTTGGTCTTTGGAGATGGAGCCCCGCGACGTGCCCAGTGTTTGTGGAGCATTTGGCCGGCTCACTTGCTATTCCCAGGGTTTGCACCCCACAGAGACCCTGTGTGGGCCGCTGGTGCTGACTGTGCTTCAGGCACATGTGTGTGGCCATGTGTGTCACATCCCCCCCTTGTCATTCCAACAGACGGGAAGGCTGTATCATGCTATCGTCCTGTCACACTTGGATGATGCTTCTTCGCCTCCAAATTTGACAGTGACTCGCCTTAGTGACAGTTGCCACCAGTACCAGCCTTCTTATCCACCTGGTTCAAAAGGTCTGTGTACTGGAGATTGGCAGGCGTTTCATTTTCTCTCTCCCGCCGCTGTTGTGCGCCACCATCAATTTCACCGGCCAGCTCATGTTTCTATCTGTTGTGACATGCAAACCATTCCCTTTCACATGGTGATATCTCTGTGCGTGTAGCCGTCCCTGTGTGGACAGCAGGCGAGCCCTGGCTCCATTTGCAGGGCCTCTTGTCACCAGATCAGAACAATATTCAGCAGACGAACGACTGAGGAAGAAAGCCTGACTGTGTACCATCCATAGTCCCTGTGTTTTCCTCCTTCTTTCGCTTATTTCCACTGGGACGAACACTGACCTCATTTGTGAGGACAATAACCCCCTTGACTTTGGGGATTAAGACATGAAACCTTTGTGGATTAATTAGGTTCAGAGCTGAATTCATTTTGTCGCCCTGGAAAGCAAAGACGGAAAGAAGAAAACGGAGCATATAGGCTTTAGGCTTAAATATGAATGTGCAATTTGTCCAGATAGATATATTAAACACACACATTTAAATCCTTTAAAAGAATGGCACTGCGTTGGTTTACTGAGCCAGGAATTAGTGTGGCAAGTAAATAACAGTAAGACGGGCTAGCAAAGAACAGCAAGCATTAGAGAGTGTTATATGTCAGCGCTGACTTCAGTCTAGGGCTTTCTGAGCGTGGAGGCAGCGTTAGCCCATTCAGCTTAACTCCTTGGCAAGGTTGCAAATGCAAATATGGCTTGCCGGACTATCTGCAATCCACAATGGGCTGGAGCCTGAATCTGCACATTCATGCCCCTAGATCTACTCTTAAGCTTGTCACACATAATGTAGCAAGTAGCAGTCCTGACAATGCCGCAGGAATCACATTATCTCAGTTGTCTTGGTAACAAAGGAAAGTGTTTGTTTTCCAAGATGCAGTGCAATTGCAATTTAGACGGTTTACACCTATTGTGTGTGCGTGTTTTTTTTTTTTTTGTTTGTTTTTTTTTTTCAGTCAAGAGCATATGTTTGGATGTATCTTTAGCGTGTGAAAGGGGCTGTTTGTTAGATGTTTTGTTTACTAAATAACAAAGGTGTTTGTTTCACCCAAGCCTGAACAGAAAATGTGTTAAAGTATTTTTCATGTCGTTTTGTGGTTGTTGTAAATAAAAGCGACTGTTGTCTTATTAGAGTAACACGTTTTTAATGCGACAGCCCCAGGTATGGAACCCGTATGGACCGAGTGTGGAACATGTGTTTGGCGAAACACATCCCTCGCTTTTATCTACAGCTCCTCTAATGAACCTTTGTATTGTCATTTCAACCTAATCGCTTTAAGTGAGCCTGTATATACACGCGTTTTATCTCAATATATCGCCCAGGAAACCTTGCTACATCCAGTGGTAGGATCGCTAGGTCAGTTCATCAGTTGACTGCAATGTTTTTGTCTTAAGAAATGTTAAAGGTTGACGGGAAATTTTAAAATAACTTGATAAGATAAATGTTTGCTATCGGAAGATATTATTAACATGTAAGCACTAACAAACAAGGCAAACACAAAAAAATATTTTTAAAAATAAATAATATCAATTTCTTGCACATCAATTAAATCTTAATTAATTAATCAGAGAGTAGATTTTAAAACAATCTAAATAAACGTTACCAAAATGGACAACGATGAGTAAGAATATTTGTATGTTTAACTAAATGTTATATATAAGATATATAAACTACTGTTTATTTTTAAACAATAATTACATTTGATTACACATATACCACCTACAGAAAGACTAGTTTTATTTAGTACACTTCTTTTTTGTTTATTTTTTAACTTGTACTATGCCATAGTTTATGTTTTAGGGGTCTTCTTGTAATGCACTGGTGGTTTAAAATGCCGTAAAATCTAATGATTGAGCACCAATAATACAGCCTCTTAAACAAATCCATAAAATTCCACTACATATTATTTACACTACCAAAAATATGATTGTATGTTATTTATGTGTTGAGGTTCACAGTGCGGTTGCGTCACAAAAACAGCACATTCTGTTATTGTTGTGAATTAGCTATGGATGTAAACACTGTGATGCAGGCATCAGATTGTCTTGATCTATGTTTCTGGTAAATTTTCCTATTAAAAAATAAATATGTATGGATTAGAACAAGGCGTTAATATACATATTTTTGATATTAATGACTTATCACACTCTTTTTCATCTAGCTGCTAACATTAACAACGTTGGTAACACGCGATCCCCACAGTGCGTGGTCAGTGTGATGCAGTGCTAGGTCATTGCTATATCACTCTGCAGGTAGAACAAAAGGGTAAATTGGGGCTTGCAACTCTTCTATAAAAGCATGGATTTGCGGCGTGAATGTCCTCCAGCATTAGCATGTGCACACATATGTGTTATGTGCATGTGTGTATATACCACTGTGATTAAATGTTTCTGCCCATGATAACGTTATTATAGCCAGTCAAGGTCTCTTAAACACATGGAGGGTTAGATTTACTGTATCCTTTAATCGGAGAACACGTTTCGCTAGAGCACACACTTTATTCCACTTCCCACAGACCTTAAACTAAGTTAACATTTCAAAGAAATGCACAAACCAAATGCTAAGGAGCACCACAGGCTCCATTGTAGCCATGTTTAACCACTCAGGCTCCGTTTGGCTGCCAGCGCTCCGTGTCTCCCCCTCTTGAGAACACAGTTTATCCTGGGTTTTCACAGACTCACAGTTTTTCCCCATGGTCCTCCCAATTCAGCCCATCCTCTGTCTTAAGACACGGAGCTAAGTCGGGGCTAAGCCACAAGCCCCCCTCATGGGAGGACGGATCGACCAAATGCCACCTCTCCTGGCAGTGCTCACAGGTGAGGTGTGATTGTGCCGGTGCAGTACTCTCAGAGCCAGGGTTTCCCATTAGACACAGAGATGAACAGTGGCTTTTCAGGACCTGGAAGGGAAATCTGTTTTGGTCAATCCTCCTCAATATCACTGTGTTTTTTATCCTTGTGCTGCCTCTGTCCTCCAAACTCCCACCCATCCTTCTTCTTCCATTGCTCCCGATCCTACCTGTTTCGCCAGTGCTTGACACTCAGGATTTTCTCTTTTGTCTTCCCTGGCAGTGGCTCCTCTCATCTTTTGGAGAGAAGGGCAAAAGAGGATGAGGGATTGAAAGTTTGTGGAGGAAAGTTTTTGGAGGACGTTTCTGGATTATGTTCACAAGGCACAAGCTGCTCACAGTGTGAACATGGCACGTTGTCAATGAGATCTATTTCCATGACGATTATTTTTATACTCCAACAATCAGGGAGCCGACAACACAGTTGCACAGGAGGGGAAGAAAAAAGAAGTCCTTCTCATCCAATTCGATACACATTCTGTAACATATTAGCTGTAAATATAACAAAGCCATGAGGGAGAGCGTAATGACAAGATATCAACCTTTTTTCTGGCGTCAACAATTCCCACTCCGGCTCAACTAAGTGTCCTGTTGAGTTGTCAAGTGGAAGTGCACCAAACCTCCGGATGCGTACGTCTTCTGATCGGATGCTCTCCCCGTTGCTCAGCGTTGCGGTAAATGCAACATCTGATGGCTTTCTGAAATCAAGCGCGTTGGACAGGTGAGATGCTGCAGCGAGCATCACTTTGGAAGACGCGAGTTAGCACCATGTCACCCGTCCCCATCTGCAAGCTTTCAGTGTTGTATGTTCACGTGTGTACGCGTTAGCGAGTTTCACGGCATCAGAAGTCTTTCGGAGTGGTTTGTATCCGCCGTGTGTGAAAGGACCGAAATGAAAACTCTGGGAAAGAAAAAAAGGGAACATTTGGGCACTCTATCAGAAATATGGCAACTAAACAACAGATTTGCAATTCATAGTTATATTCAGTGTCACTATTTGACTTAGTGTTTGGCAGGCTTAAACAGGGTGCAGATTGAGAGACAGTGTCACATGGAGAAGGAAATGTCTTGCCTCTTTTATGGGCCATTTAAACTGCTTCCATTCACTGCTCTGCTAAGTGTTTTCCTTTATCCAGATCTAAAAAAATCCACTTATGTCCACCTTCATCCCTTCCACAGCCTCCCACAAATCACTGGATCCATCAGGTAGATCGGCATTGTTCAGCGGCGTGGATCACTCCTCTCCTAATATCTTGCGCGCTCAGTGGGCTGCTGGAGGGCTTTCTGCTAGACAGAAGGGCTCGGCCGCAGAGTGGGTTGAGAGCCAGGCATCTTGATGATTTTTTTTTTTTTTTTTCGGGGTGTATCACCATCTCTCTAGAAGTGCCAAGCATGCACCAAGGCCATGCCACCCTCTGCATCTTCCATCTCTTCCAGGCATCTTGTAGTTTCTAAAACAA
The DNA here is from genome assembly GCF_002775205.1 of Xiphophorus maculatus. Taxonomy (NCBI): domain Eukaryota; kingdom Metazoa; phylum Chordata; class Actinopteri; order Cyprinodontiformes; family Poeciliidae; genus Xiphophorus; species Xiphophorus maculatus. The sequence continues at coordinate 32,799,537 of NC_036446.1, read as the reverse complement.
AGCTGAGCGGGCTGCCACATTAGGGACAAATGCTGCGATTTCTGCGGGCAATAAAAGTGTAATTCGGCGAAGCTGTAATGAATGCAGTGAAATGGTTGTCTAGTGCAACATTTTGTGAACTCGATTAGAGGTGCTAAGCCATTTATTTGCAAAGTCTGTTATTGCAGACATAATTTGTGGTGGCAGCGCAGTATACCTAATTTTATTTATGTATTCCCTTGGTCAATGTAGTTTCAAAATGAACGGGAGATTTTCTTTTTCTTTTTTTTCTTTCTCTGTTCTCTCTGCTGATTTCATGAAAACGAGTTGCATATTAAAAAAAAAACAAGTCACAGTAAAAAAGATTTAAGTTCAATTTTCTCTGTTGATAACTTGTCAGGAAACATTACGAGTCTGGATTTCAAACCCTTTACATTCTGTTCTCTGACGGAATAACCTGTGAGGCTCCTGTGAAGTGTGATTCTTTCCCTCCTCCATCCCCCTCTCCTCTCGTCTAAATTAACACCACGTAACGCTGATCGATGGATCCCTGCTAATAGTGTTAGACGTTTTGTTTTAAAATACCAGTGCCCAGCTGGTGATTCCCAGCACTCATCTATTTGCCTCTGATGCACTGATCCCTGCCTCTTTTCTCGCTTTATTGTGTCTCTGTTGCTCATTTTCTACCTCTGTCCATCCTACTTGTCTACAGTGGGTTTTTTTGTTTTGTTTTTTGCCTCTATACATTACACATCTGATGGTATTTTAAGCTTAAACAACACAACCACTCCCCTCACGTCCCCCATCACCCTCTATACTTTTTTTTTTTTTTTTGCTTTAAAGGTCACATATTAGTGCTGGTAAAAATTGATCCGTGGATTTATGAATTTAGCCCCGTTGTCGGCGCTCTTTTGTAATGGAAGATTCAGTTGGGGAAGCTTAAGATTTCATTGTTTTGCTTTGACAACGTCGCCATGAGAGCCCGTGCAGCTGTTCCCCGCGCTCACAATGGCAGATTAATTAACACAATCATGTGGCGTTGGCTCGGGCTCAACAGCCAGGTCTGCTAAGGGATAGATAGGTAAATCCTATACATGCGTTTCCAGACTACCACTGAACGTTCTTGTGATGCTCTGCCATAACTAGATAGATTTGGTCATTGACTGGTCATCTGGAGGAATAAAATTAACTTTGTGTGAAAGGGGATCTTTCGCAAATTTTGCACTGATGTCAACTATTGCTGCATGCGGAATGAGAGCGTGTGCAGGTTCTGTGAATTTCAATGCCTCTCCGAACCATTTCTTCTCACTTCATTTAAAATTTAAATGGATACACAGAAGTAAAATGTGTCTTTTTCTCTGTTTGCATCCATATAAATATGTTAGAGTGCGTGTGTGTGTTGAGGTAACGGTATGTCAGCAGGACGGGGTGCGGAGGTGTGTGTGTGTGTGTGTGTGTGTGTTTGCATATGTCTACTCGACACCACTGTCATCACGAGCCAGTTTGGAAAGCCGCTGCCATTAGATGGAGCTGTTCTAATTAAGATTCCGCTGCGGACCTGTCTCTCTTACTTACTCTTACTCTTACTTCACTGACATTTTAAACTGTCTATTATGCCACTTGGCTTTCAGGTGCAATGCTGTGTAAATGGCAAGTCAGGAAATTATGTATCTTTTACATACAGTTATCCGTCAGGGACAACGTGGCGGTGAGGGAAGTCTGGGCCCAGTTTTAAAAAACGTTGATAGATCCTGAGGTTTTTTAATCGCTGTTGATCATACGACTCACTGTACATCCTTAGTGTTTTCTTTCTTCTTTAGATGGTTCTCCTCACCAGCAAGTGTGTACATTCCCCGTTAACATTACACACGAACATGACCGCGGTTTGTCAATATTTTACCCTTGGCCCATCCCCTGTGTTGATATAATGATCACTTAACAGTCAAGAGTAAGGCGAGGAGGAAATTAGGGCGTCGGCAGCAGAGAGGACAACAACACCGAAGCAATTATGTTTCTTTCAGCCCAAGCATTCCCACGTTAATGAAATCCCTTATCGTTAGGGAAAGATGAAGGTGGGGAGGGGAGGACAGGTGTACAAAATGTACGTTGTTCATTTATCTTATTCTCTGAAATGAACGAAAGGAGCGGTGAGAATAATATAGAGATAAACTCCAGGCAACAAGTGTGTGTTTTTTTTTTTCCTTTTCCTTTCCCCCATGTTGCTGGCCATGCATTTTGTAGTGACAGAAGAAGCAGTGAAAAGAGCAAACAGTTTGTGAGGCAAATGAATGAGAGAAGAGGACGGAAGTGCACGGTGTATCGCTTCACAGCATCTTCCTAAAGGACAAATCGAAGACACTCCCCATGCTAGCATTTAAAGTATTTACCTTCTTGCAAAATGTCTGCCCTTTTCCTTTGTAGATGAGATCAGTCAGTCTTGGAAAGTCACAGAGATCCAAGTAAAGACCTTTTGTCAAACTGGGAGTTATCAGGGTTGGTGTAATTGGGTTTCTTTTTTTGGAAAGAAATTTATTTTATTTTATTTATTTATTTATTTAGCCTTAAGAATGTATTTGATTTGTTTCCGTGTTTGTTATGAGGAAATTATTTTTATAGACTTTGGTGTGAAGCAAAATGTACAGCTCATGAAATGTATAATATTTCAGGGAAAATTAGGAATCCACATTTTTTGATGCACAATAGAGCTAAGGGTTAACTAATCTCATTCAAAACTAGTCTAATCCTAAAGTGTTTCTGATGCAAAAACAAAATCTCTTGTGGTTTCAAAAAATAAAAGTTTTAGAAATCACAATGATTGTTCAAGCTTAGTATTTAAAATTTTGAACAAGAGATGATGAATTTCAGACCAAAACCAATGAAATAGCTCTTTAGTTTTTGGCCAATACGACGTGATAAATAAGAACGACTGTTGTCTCTATTGTTCTTTGTTAACCGACAGTTTCAACACAAATCAAAAACTACTTTTCTGTTGCTTCAAAATAAGAGTCTGATACATCAACACAACAGGATGTGGAGTTTAAAGTCCTTCCATTTCAACAGAACATAATGTTGGCAAAAAGTTACTTCACCTGCTAACATACTTCACTCAGACATTTCAATATCTTATGATCTAATTAGATCTCACCAGACTCAAAGTAGCTTTTGATTACGATGAACTTGTTCTTCATTCCATAATGGTTGTTATGGGTTATGGACTTTGGGATATGGGTTGCATGGTGACCTTTTGACCTAACTTTAGATTGTAGGAGGAGTTCATCCTGGACAGGTTGTCAGTACATCAGAAGGCGAGTAGAAATATGTGTAAATTAATTTACATTTATTCTGTAATTACCATCATATGTAATGTCAAGTAAACTTTTAAACTTTTTTATCCACATTTCCATGTATTTTATTTATCTAAACAACCTAAGATTTAATTTCCATGAGTCCTTCAAGGCAAACCATGCAGTTAAATGAATGTATGAAATAAGTTATACTGTACTTTATGAATGACATGGAGTAATATTTTCTGAGATATTCTTACTATACAGAGATTTTCCATCCATCCATCCATCCATCCATCCATCCATCCATCCATCCATCCATCCATCCATCCATCCATCCATCCATCCATCCATCCATCCATCCATCCATCCATCCATCCATCCATTTTCTAACACCCTTGTCCCTTAGTAGGGCCGGGAGGTGCTGGTGTCTATCTCCAGCTAACGTTCCGGGCAAGAGGCGGGGTCACCCTGGACAGGTCACCAGTCTGTCGCAGTGCAACACAGAAACAGACAGGACACAACCATGCACACACACACTCACACCTTGGGAGAATTTAGAGAGACCAATTAACCTAACAGTCATGTTTTTGGACTGTGGGAGGAAGCCGGAGTACCCGGAGAGAACCCATGCATGCACAGGGAGAACATGCAAACTCCATGCAGAAAGACATAGAGAGATTTTACGACTTCAATTTCAAAGCATCACTTTTTTGGTCGATTGGCTGTTTTTGTCAAGTGTTGAAAAAACTATGAGAATGCTGAGGTGTATCTTTAACTAGTCGCTGCCTCTGCAGACACATGATTGATACCATCTACTGTCCAAAGCATCCTACCACCTAAACCATAGTGGGTCCTGGAGGGCCGGCATCCTGCACGTTTTAATTGTATAATGGCTCGTTGGATAATGTATAATGGTAATAACAACCTTTTCAGCTTGTCAATGTTCTTCTTAGGCCTTCTCATGAGCCATTATTGGATCCAGGTGTGTTAAACCAGGAAGAGAACTAAAACATGCAGGATGTCGGCCCTCCAGGACCCATTTTGGGCACCACTGGTCTAAACCTTACAGCAACTAACTAGATAAACCTTAGCTTCTTTTGGCGATTCTGTGAACAAGTTACCCTCATATCTGGAGAAGACATTAAATATCTGAGTAAGTGAAGTTGCTAAATGGCTCATCTTTTCTAGGTCATCTCCTAAAGAAAGCAACAGGAAACATTTTTTGTCATAGGTATGACACCAACAAGCAACTTTTACAAACTGAATACAGACATCTTTATTTTTTACAAAAAGTACCTGTCAGATTCTAACGTTGCACACAAGGATGCAATTTATTTTATGAAAACTGTTGACGAAAAACAAAATATCAGCAATAATAAAAAAAAAAAGAATCTCTCTATAGAACACAGCTTGAGTGAGCTAGTTTTTGTTTTTACTAATAAGCATTTCTTTCTTAGAGTTCTGAATGCTAAAGTAAATAAAAACTATAATCTAAATAAATTTTTCTCATCTTATGCTGTTAAACATTAAAATGACTACATTGGCTCCTCTGGTATCATTTTCCACATGGTAAGCCCTCCCCCACTTTACATTAAGCCCTCTGTTGATAGACAAGTTTTATCATTTTTCTCTAATAAGGTTCAGACCTAGGAATACAATTACCCCTCCCTCTCATATTCTCCCTGACCTTGGTTACAAAACACCCGCACCTTTGGAACATTTAAATTAGGTAACAGCCATTTATTTAACTAATATAAAAAAAATGTTGCCTTGTTGGACAAAAGATTTCTCTCCAACTCATTTCCCATATTAGTAAAAACATACTGCTTTTTCCATCATTTTTAATAACTCACTTTGGTAATATACTTTCAATCAGCCACAGGGTTGATAGTTCTCTTAGAGAGGCATGTGCCCACCTGTGTGGACTTCACTGTCCTTTTTGTGTAGGAGAATTTGAAAAATATGTATTAAGCAGACCACTAAAAATATGATGACACCAGACGCTTTGATACAATTCAATCAGATTTCAGTCATGCATTATCTCAACTCTTTAGGACATTTATATTAAGTATTTCACCAGCTTGTTGAGCGCAGTTCCAATTGCTTTTTGTTAACAGTGACTTGAATACCTCTGTCCATCTTACCTTAGAACTCACACTTTACCTCTAAGTTCCACCTACCCATCCATCGTCTATACCCAGATGAGCCTTCAGGGCTGTTGGAGAGCCGGTCTTCATCTCCAACAGTCAATGAGCAAAGGGCAGTGATACATCTTTGACAGATCAGCTGGTCATTTAGGATGTTTTCACACCTGATAGTCTGGTAGACTTGGTACAGCTGGGGACCAGAATTGCTACATTTGCAACATTTTCATCCAGTGTGCATCTCTTTTAAACTGCACTGCACCTACCAAACCATTTGATAAACCTTGTTCACCCACTGAAGAACCACTGAAGGAAATGACACAAGAACCTCTGAAGAAGACACTGTGCACAACTTACTTTTACATGGAATGTACACAAAAATCCAATAGACACACATTTATTTTGGTTGTATTTATGCTTTTGGAGTGGTGTGGGGTCTCCTTGGAATTTAAATAGCATTCAAACCTCACCAGTCATCACTTCATTTGTTGGCAGCCCACAGTTTGATTTTTTGAGAATTTGAGTACGCATTCACACCTCCCCACACAAACTAGACTTTCTAGGCAAATGAACTAGAGTTCAATTAAACGAAACAAAACTGCTGTTAGTGTTCCTTAACACCAAACTACTTTTTGTTTTTGAAGTAAAACAACTAAAACTTTATTACACAGAAATATATCAGTCTGTAGACAAATAAAAATTGGTAACTTTACACAATTATTAATCATTAATGGTTAAATTGTCTTTGCTGACAAGTTTTAACAGATAAAGTGAGTGATTACAATAATTAACCAGAGTGACATCCTTACTGACCATGTCTTCCTGCATTTCTTGCCCTGTTCTGGAATCTAGATGGTAACTTTATCGATTTTAAGTGTGGTCCAGTAGATATTACCAGTGTATAAGTCTAATTTAATGACAATTTATTTCAGCTCTGTATAGCCTACATTCTTTACAGGTGCATTACGGTATATTTAGGAGCTGTTCTTGAAACAAGTGAGGAAGAAATTATCCACACTCTCTGGGGACAGGGCTGCTCCAGCTGCTGAGATATGTTTAAAGTTGAATAAATTTCTCAGCCATTGTTACAGTAACTGCTAATAGCGGCGTTGAGCTGAGGCGACCTAATGTGTGCTTCAGGCTGTTAGATTCCTTTCCGTCACCGCTGTAAAAGAGGGCTATCTGATTGGTAACAGATCTGGGGCACTGGGGGTTTGGTCCTAGCTCGTTGGATTTAATGACCAATTTCCTCAGCTGCTTCATGCCACAAGCAGTTAAACGACAGTCAAGGTGCCCAGAGGTTCCCCACCATAGGACTTGGGGGAGAACAGAGTACACTAGCTGTAGAGACAGAGTGAGTAATTGAGAGCGACATACCCTGGCTACCAGACAGCAAATCAAAGCCCATTTCCTCAGCAGGAACTTAACTACCATCCAGCATGGTCTCAAGTCAGATTTTCAGTCCAGTCCAGAGATCATTTCACAATCAAGTGTTGGAAATCACTTCTGATAGTAGTCATGCTTTCCATAGCCACAGCAGAAAGATATAGGACTGGAAGATAGCAGCCTGTCTCAAAACATGCAGAAGTGCCATACTATGGGCTCCTACTACCTTTCTAGCATGTTCATTTCTATAGAAGATCTGACCCTGGCTTGTTGTTATACTGAAATCATCAGGACTTGATGAAGAAAGTTATTTATTTCAGCTTTGTAGTATTTAGTGCATAACAAAAAGACACTCGACCTTCTCCACAAGTGCAGTGATTGTGTTCAACCCACAAGGAGAAACCTAAAACAGCCACACCAAACTTTCACCAATAAAAACTTCATCATGCTCTGTGCTATCAAGCTGATGATAAATTATTAATATCCACAATCCTCCAGCCTTGATATGGCTGCTTGGATGTAGAAAAGCAGGCAATTATGTGCTACTCTGTCTTTTGGGTTTTGGCTGCCTCCATCTCCGGCCTTCCTCTGCTTCTGCATGCACAACGCTCCGCCATAAATACATAACAACTAGTTCGTCTAACTCGCCACGAGTTCTCATTGAGCCCCTCTCAGTGCAGATATCCCGATCCAGATTAATTTGCAATTAGTCTTGAGTTGTTGAGCCTCCGTAAGATAAAGGATTCCTGCTCCAATTTCATTCGCCCCAAACACTGACAAACTCCTAACAAGAACTAACGCTCGTACACTTGATAAAAATAGCTTAAGCTTGGACTTGTTTGTTTGGCGACAAATGCTACATGCATTTGTCGGAGGGGGCTTGGGTGATATTGGAGCACAGAGTAAATGAGTTGGGCTAAAATAAAACTTGTCATTGTGTCTTTCTGGACCCTTGTCTCTAAAGGGTGGTGATGGTAGGGTGTGTGTGCGTGTGTGTGTATGGCATTGGGGGAAGTGGGAGGTGGCATCGGGGTGTTGGTGATTGGCAGCCCAAGACTCGCAGCAGGTTCTGGAAGGTTGTGTTTTAGGTACTGGACGGTTCTTTTAGTATTCTGTGAGCATATATACAAATTTAAGAGACAGCAGACACTATGTGGAATGAACTTAAATGTTCTCTAAATGTTCTGGTGTTTGTGTATTGTTTCCTTGTGAAATATATTGTGCATTTTATCCATTTACAAAGACAGGGGATATAGACAGTAGGGTGAAAGTGGGGTGGGGGGGCTTGAGTCTATTAATAGTTGAGTCATCAGTGCCTCAATGTTCCAAAATGGCAAATTGTTAGATCCCCAATGGTGATTATTACTTGCTGTCAATGACCTTCATAACAAATTAAAATTATGCGACTGGGACAAAGCGTGCTCTTTAATAGGCGTTATGCATGGGATTGTGTGTGGGTGTGTGTGCATGTGTGTGTTGGCGTGTGCATGCAAATGTGTGTGTTATGGATGTGGAGAGTCAGTGAATGAGAGAGTAGCATTTAAAAACGCAGCTTCCTTTGCTAAAAACAGAGGCTCACATCATCTCATAAAACAATCAACGGTACGAGATTATGTGAGATTTGCTACATTTTGTGGCTGTGTACTAAAATTTCAAATTCATATTAGAAAATGAAATAACACATTGACTCCCTGTTGCTTTGTGCAATCTATGTGACAATATCAGAACCTTCCGCACTTGCTAGGTAGAGTAGGTAGGGGGACGGTGACTGAACTCTCTAGCATGGTAATTCTGAGTGTAACACCTCTACTTCAGCACCTTCCCACTTACAAGTGTGACCAAATAAAAATGTCAATTGTATACAGTGTCATGTAACAAGACGGTGTGAGAGAATTTGTACCATCTATAACAAAATTGTGTAAAATCTGTAAAAGTGTATTTGAGTTCCCAAGAGAGCCTGACAACAATCGTAATCACTTGTTCAGACATGGGCAGAGTTTTGGATCCACATTTCAGCAGACAATAGTAAAACGTACATAAAAAAATAAATAGGTGATACTAGCAAATTGTCGCTAAAGTAAAATCCATCAAATACTTCTTCACTTTAAGTGTTTGTTTTTGGGGTGGAAACATCTGTACCACGTTTGGTGTCAGTTGAGCTTTGAGTTCCACTTTAGCGGGAAGTCCACATACCTTTAGGGATAATTTATTCAAATGTAGCAAACTGCTAATCTAGTTACACGGTATCCCTTCAGAATAAAGGTTTTTGTTGCTTTGGTCCTTTTCCATACATGTTGGGCGTGAGGTGGCGCTTCCCCTTCCAACAGAACAACAACCATAAGCTTGCAGCCAGATCTACAAATAGAATGGCTAAGACCAAATCAAATCCATGCGTTAGAATAGCCTAGTCAAATCCAGACCTAAATTAAACAAAAGATTTGTGGCAAGACTGGGATGTTTTGTTCACAAATCTCCTTAATCAAATTTGACAGAAGAATGGTCAAACATTTCAGTCTCCAGATGTGCTCAGCTAGTAGAGACACACCCCAAATGACCACATAAATACATGCCACACTATTCAGATGTAGCTTTTTGTTTACAGTAATAATATGATACTTTGTATTGTATCACATAAAATCTCCCCAAAGTATTTGGTTGAAAAGTGAATATGTGAAAAGGTTAGAGAGGTATGACAGTTTCTAGAAAGATTGACAGAATTGCTCCAGTATCACCTAATCAGGAGCCTAATGCATTTAATCATTAAAAAAAAAATAAAAACCTCTTTTCTGCACCAGTGGTACATTTAGCAGTGGTGTTCCTCCCTGTGTGTGTGTGTGTGTGTGTGTGTGTGTGTGTGTGTGTGTGTGTGTGTGTATGTGGCGATTGAGTCATACACACTGGTGGAGGGATGCTTCCAGCCCCAACATAAATCGTCTCACTTCATTTTCTGAGACACTGGGCAAGCTCATAGCAGAGGAAACAGGACACGTCCCGGGTCTGTGGATTTACAGCCGGCCTGGGCTGCAGCCCGTCTGACTCACACACACAAACAATCACGCAGTGTGTGTATCCATGACATGGATTTACCCACCGTGGAATTCCCTCTCCGAAGAGACCTTGTAAAAAGTCTTCATCTCCTGTAGTAATATATGTCTTTAAGAGTACATTTATGCTCCCGAGCTATCGATTGCTGTAGCTACATCCCTCACCAGATAATTACTCCACCTTAATATGCATCCTTAATGAGGCCTAATTGATTCATTTTCATTGACCGAGAGTAACACCACTAATGGCTGTGGTGTGCAGAGCATTGATGCCCTGTACAGTATAGACTCTGACCAGTGCCAGATGGATTAAGGGTGGGATAGAAATGGTGGGACTGTAGCTGAGTTTGATGATTGGCCTATTGTGCTTGCTGTTGAGTTAGCACGCTCAGGAATGAATAGGAAATCAATGGCTGCTAAGGGAGGAGTTCTATTTAATTCAGCGTTAAAGAGACAGTGCAACAGGGTGCTTGTCATTTTTAGGTGTGCACACTGCTGCCTTTTTTTTGGGATTCCTATTCCTTAAACTTCTCCATCGCATATTCGGAGCTCCTCACTGCTCTTTCATATTTTCTTCTATTTTTCCTTCTTAAACATCCTTGTAACTCCATACGTCCTCTCAAAGGGGCTCTTCCCTTCCATTTGCTCTTTCTGTTTATGCTTTTAACTTTTCTCATCCCTAATGCTCTCCTCTCCTCTCCTCTCCTGGCACGACCCTGCAAACAGCAATCCAGCCGTACCCTGGTAAGCGAGGCAGCAAGCTAGTCATCCTTCACTAATGGTAACCACACCACTTCCTGCCAACACAGACTGAGAGGGGACATGATGAATATACACCCTGATTATTATAGCATTACACACACAAATGCGCACACCAATTGTGTGTGTGTGTGCGCAAACACACACCCCTACACACTAGTAATTGCTTTTGTCTTCATGTCCTAAAAGACACCTACCTCTGTCCCCATCTGCCGACTCTTGGTCTCATGCATACATGCAAGCAGTGGTGGACAATGCACACACATACAAACAAGTAAGTACCTCACAAGCACTCCAACGCTCACAGACCCTCAAGCATCATCCACAGCCTCTCAACGGGGCTATGATCACCCTGCTAGAATGATAAAGTTAGTGAGACATCAGTGCTCCCTCAGACGTTTCTATGAGCATGGATGTGTGACTCTGCGTGTGTGTGTGTGTGTGTTTCTTTTTCCAATGCTCTTTGAAGCCTGAAACAGACTTGAGTAGGGGTGGAAAACAAAGGTGGGCCAGTGCCAGGGAGAAACTTATGGCACCATTCCTCTTCTCCTAGCTGGGCAGAGGCATAGCCCTTTAACTGAAGGAGAGAGCCACCTTCTGTCGGCCGGGGGGTGGTGGTGGGTGAAGAGAGAAGTGGCAAGAGAGTGGAGAAAAGAATGCATATTTAAAAGGAAAAAGAGGAAGAAAAAAAAGGCTCACTTCACAATTTCCGCCAGGTTCCAGGCTAGGATTATTCCTCCTTTTTTTTTTTTTACAAACCAAGTGCGGCTCTAAAGCTGTTGCGGAGAACCTCTCTGCCCTTTACGATCCATTTAAAACAGAAAAAAGGAGAACTGATAATCCCTGTGTTTCTTTCTTCAGCATCCATCCTCTCTTTCTCTCCCTCCCCATTTACAACCGCAGCCTTTAGCGCGGGTGTTCACTAATAAATATAAATGTTTGTGATTAGCATCTCTGCAGCACAGGTGCATGTTTGTTGCGAGGGGAGGCTTGTTCATTAATTTTCAGCCATGAAAAGTGCAGTGCGCCATGAACGGCGAGTCCAAATCGCACACACTGATAAATGAACGCACAGATTGTTAATGTACCATTGTAAGGCTGCTGCCTCCACCAGCTAAAAAAAAAAAAAAAAAATAGGGGCCTGTTGCCAAAAGCAGCACACACACACGTGCATGCACACACATCGGTGTAGGCACACACAATCTGAGAGGTGTGGCAGGAACCTTTTCAGAGGTCTAGATGAAACTGAATGCAGCTTTGGTGTGTGTTTTTTTTAGTCGTATTGCCAAGGATTATTTTTGATTGTGAAGAAAAGACATCCCCTGGTGTGAGGCCTCTGGCTTGTGTTGTCTAATTAGATTTGGTAGAACTGGTATCTACAAGCAGTGATAAATCTCTGCATCTTAGTTAGCTTAGCTGCACAGATTGAACCATTAAGGAACTCTGTTAAAATATCTCTGATAAGGTGAACTTGTTTGGTTTTGTCTTAAGAATCCCTCTTGAAGCTCTTAATCCTGAAAGAATTCTTCTCCTCCCATCCTCTCCGCTGTAGCTTTCCGTACGCTCTAACCCCTGCTTGTGTGTTCCATCATCACAATCAGCAGATATTATATACTTTAATTAGATAAAGCATTCTGCGTCTAGCTGCGACCTTCAATATGTTGTTTTGGAGATACAGCTGCAAGTGTTGCATTCATGAGAGAAGAGAGAAATGCTGCTGAAGAGTAAACAAAGAAAAAATAAAATAAAAAATCCGTCTTGGAAATGGGCTGTTTTTTTTTTTTGTTTTTTTTTCAGGAGCTGGAGAAATGTTTTATTAGGGGACCGCCGAACACCTGCCTTAAAATGTCGTTTCAACATCTCCCGAATGCCATTTTGCTTAATTGACTTGGAAATGGCCCAAATGTATTGCTGAATGCGGTCTAATTAATATTAATAATAAATGCCATTATTAACATCAAAGAACATCTGGTGCCCCTGTTTACCCCACCGCCTTATATGAAACACATTCTGCTGCTGTTTTAATCTCACAAACATTGCGGGGGTAAACAAAAACTGGCGTTCGCCTTATTTTTTTTCTCTTTTTTCCATCTTTTTTCTTTTTTTTTTGGCTCTCATGTTTTACTTGGTCTTACTTCTGCTGCCAGGAAGGGTCAGTAAGGAAACAACAAGTATGAGGTGAGGCGGCGTATAATTTAGAGCGTAAATGCGCTTTTGTGGTTGTTGCCCCCCTTATCCCGCCATTTTTATTTATTTATTTATTTATTTCTCTTCTCGTGCTGCTGTTCTTCATTTAGACCTGCTTGCTGTAGTAATACCTCTGAGACTTATTTAATCCTCTGGAGAATTCCTATAGAGAATAAAGAAATAAATGAAATAATTAAATTAATAAATAAAGTTGCATCTGCACATTATGGAGACCCTCGCATTAGGGCCTCCTCGGTACCCATAAATCAAGAGGCGAGTAACTTTAATCTAAAATTTCATTTAGTAGTCCTTGTCAGGTGGTAAAAGGAAGGGGGATAATGCAGCGGTGTTTAATGATAATTGGTGTTTGGTTAATAAATTCTGCAAGTTCAGATTGTGTTCTCGCAGTGGCTGGAATGCTAGCATCAGCAGTGTAACTAAACCTCAAATTGATTAACTTGCATGAACCAGACGCTCACAAAGATGGCACCGGTCCAAATCAAAAAAAAAAAAAAGAAACAGAATGAAGGGAAGGGGTGCTGGGAGGTGTGTGTGTGTTTGTGTGTGTGGCGTAGGGAGCGTTAGGGGAGAGAGAGAGAGAGAGAGAGAGGGAGCACAAGCAAGCATCAGGCCGGATGGTGTTTTGTTGCTCTGGTGTAAGGAAATCAAGTCCCCCCGGGCACATTTTTAAAAGCCTAATGCCTTTCAAATGATGTCATCACGTTTTACTCTTTCTCTCTCCCCTAGCACCCTCCCGCTCACCCAATCTCTCTTAATATCTTTTCCCCCTTTTCAAACTGTTTCCGCCACCCTTCCACTGTGCACGCACACACACAAACACACGCCCTCTTACCCCTCTACCCCCGCGTTCCCACCCTCCCCAATCACTTATTTGGCTGCAGAGAAAGGCGATGGGCTCCGACCGGAGTCATGTGACACATTAGAATAATGGCCGAGCAAAAAGCAAAAACATCTTGTGTTTTTATGACTGATGTGCTTTTTACCCCCATGTTTTATTTCCTGAAAGTGATATCACGCTAATCAAAACCACAGAGTGTTTAGAGTGCAAAGTGTGATTGAAAGAGCACCATTAAGGAACTGGCAACCCCGCCCTGCCATTGGCCGCCACCAACCGACCTGCATCCCTGGCACCATGCACGCACTCAGTGTTGTCGGTTGCATTTGAGATTTTTGTTGATGTTCTGTTGTTTTTTTTTTTTTTCATGTTAATGGGAACAGGGTGTGGCCGCCGGAAAAAAAGGAGGATGCAGCCCGGCCCTACCCGCAGGAACACGGACGCGCGTGAAGATCCGCGTCGATTTAAGCGTGCGTCAGTCAGTCAGCTGCCAGGCGAAGCCTCTGAGATTCCGGCGACTCGAGGTCAGCGGGGAGCGAGGTGTTCCGCGCGCACGCTCCTGTTTTGCACACTAGCGCCAGCGCGTTTAGTCAGAGGGGAAGTGTGTGTTCACGAGTGTGAGTGCAGCAGACAGCAGGCAGAGTGACTGATACTCAGCCTGCCTCCCAGATGGCCTGCTCAACTCTGCTCCAATCTGATCTCAGAGCCTTTGTTCTGGCATGTTCCATTACGACGCCGTGACACTGGTAAAGACAGAGGGGAGAGGAGCTGGTCTCAGATCAGATACAGCTAAATTATACATGTATATTTTTTTTCTTTTTTGTTCCCCCCTCTGTGCTACTCTTGTACTAGCACAGTCACAGTTTGGCATTTGTCATGTTTTTTTTTTTTTCTTCTTCTTTTCCTTCTTCCTGTGGTAGAGGGAAGAGAGCGCTTTATAGATAATAAATAAAAACTCATTCAATGGGTTTAAGCTTTTTATTTTTTTGTAAGAAAAGCGGCTTCAATATTAAATTTAAAGACATTTTTTATATTTTCTATTTTTCATCGAGACGTGGTTTTTTTGTTGAAGCAAAGGCTTAAAAAAGCCCCAGCTGACACATATAACAGCTACTCAGCAGGAAGTTTTGACATTTGGAGATTTTAAAGAGATTTAGATGAGTGAGAACTTATAGATGCTGAATTTAAAATATAAGTACATAAAGTTAAATTCTTGGTCTGTTTCAGGGGCCAGAAGGACATCAGGGTTAGAAAGAGACATTGTATTGATAAAACTTAAGGATTTTGCTGATAAGGCCTGTTAAAAGAAATATTTATCCGATTTTAGCAAAAATGTAACCATTTCGGCGCAATAACGTTGGGATTTGGGTTAATCTATTTTTTCTACTGTCTTTGCTAGAAAATGCAAAAACTTGGTTATTTAATATATAAATGTTTTGTATTTTAATAATATTTCAACTTATCTTCCATCTTTCTTCCCCAAGAAAAAGCAAAAAATAAATCTGCGTCAACTAGCTGGGCCAGGAGGATAAATTCGTTTGAGTTTTGGGTTGCAGTCAGGGGCCTCAAATGGCACCAGGGCCAGACTTTGGACACCCAAAGTCTAATTGTCCATTTGTCTTGCGGGGATTAAAGCTGTTAACTTGTCTCTTTGTATTTTAATGGCTTCACACTGCTTTTTTATTTCTTTTCAATATAAAGTTGAAGAAAAGTAAAGAGTGTGAGGTTTTCCGAAGTGAACAATGTAAAATTAAAGATCGGTAGTTGTGGGCCCCTCTCGCTGGTGACAGTCACTGTAATGTTGTGTCTGCTGCAGCAAACCTTTGCATAAATAAAGGGGGGAGAAAGCAAGTGAAAATCAATAATCAGAGAGTAGTTACAGCTGGGTGTCAACAGATTTGACGCTCTCTCTCCCTGCATCACACACCCCGCTGTGAACGATGATGCCTAATATACAGTGTGACCTTCAAAATGTCATAAAAGTGTTGTGCAATAAAGTGTCAATATTTGTGGTTATATGGAGCAGGATGACTTTTACAGTAATTGGAACGGCCACGTTAAAGCTACGGATCAGTCAACTGATTAAAGACGTGCATGCCGGACGGCCGGCTTACTGCCCAGGAATGATGGGCGCTCACGTCTTGCGTGCGCGCTCACACACTCACCAAAAGGAAGTGCAACCAAACTTGTGTTGCTCTTTCTTTTTGTTTTTTTTTCTCTTGTAGCATTAGTGTGTGTGTGTGTGTGTGTGTGGAGACGTGCACGTGTATGATGGTGTGTGGTTATGTGTGAAGCTCATTTATTATTGAAGGGCTGTTATATGCCAGGAGAGCACACTCTCATCCTCTCAGTAGTGTGTCTTCCTCTTACAGGAGCACTATTAACCCTGACACACAAGGACATGCTTGTCTGTGTGTTTGTGACAGAACCAGAGAGAGAGAGAAGCGCTCTTGTGGGCGTGTGTGTGTGTGTGCATGGTGTGTGTGTATGTGTGTGTGTGTGGTCCAGTGTGTGCCCCTGCTTCTAATCTGTGTTTTGGATTTTTTAATTTTAAACCCCATCTGGGATGGGCAGGTGGGCCAGTGTCTGTTACACGATGCTGGGAACTGTTGCCAGAAAGGGATCTGTACAGTAGACCACTCAAAATATGTTTCTGAGAGGCGTCTATGGCTACAGTATGGTGGAGTCCTGGACGGTGCACTGGGGGAATTGTATTTGTTCTTATTTAATTATTTGTTTACGTACAGCCGCTGCTCTAAACATGTCTAAGTCAAAATGGCTGTTAATACATGAGGATGTGGGCAATATGGTCATATGTTAAATATTTTCAGATTTTCCAGTACGGTTTATGTGAATCATGCACTTATTTGTGTAGCAAAATAAAGGAATAGAATTAAAGAGAACTACATTATAAATTAAACATACTAACATAATAACATTAAAATTCACAAAGGACACTAAAAAGACAATTTTTAAAATATGCTGACATAAAGAAGGAATGAACCTTTATAAGAATTATTTTTTTTTAGTTCTAATTGACCACAGGTAATAATGATTTTAAAGCTCATGTTGTTAGGTAGTTTGTTCCAGAGCAAAGGACCATTCAAACTAAACATTGCTAAGTGTTAGTACTGAGAGATTTAGAAGTATAAAGTTATGTCTCAGCAGGATTGATATGGTAAGATGTGTAGTGCATCATCTGAGCCAGGGAACCATACAGACTGAAAATACATGTGGTCTGAAAAAGCTGCCTTGAGGAACTCCATGTGACCTCTGTTCACTTCGATTTATTATTGAGAAATTGCACAATGCTGGTCTGTTAGCACAGTGTCACACATCAATCAATCAATCAATCAATCAATCAATCAATCAATCAATCAATCAATCAATCAATCAATCAATCAATCAATCAATCAATCAATCAATCATTCAGTGGATATGATTAACTGTCTGAGTGCAGTCCAGTTATTCTAACAGAATTTTTTACTTCAATATATTTCAGCCACATAAGTTTTTGTTTCTTCTGTTTACGTCAACACGTTTATCATCACTAGATTAAAAAAGAAATACCACAAGAAAATCATATTTGCCATTTCCATAAAACCGAAAATAACGGACAGACTCCAATGTCCCCTGAAAATAAGATTTAAATCTTAATCCGTGTTTTTACATGTGCTTTTACAGTCTGTTCATTGTACACAAATACGCCACACAAGCCAAACAGAAGCAGCTGGTATTTAGTATCTGTGCATTGTCACACATTTATATTTAGGCCGTCTTTCACTTTCAGTCGTGATAAGTGGCGTTCAGGCTGACAGCAGCCTGGGTGGATGGAGTTGTGTGTTTAGTGTCAGCGTGGAAGAAGACTTGCTGACTTGGGTCTTTCTATTCTGTAAACCTTATTTGACTCTGCGATAGACGAGGGTGAAAAGGGGGTGGGGAGCGACAGAAAAGAAAAGTGTGGGCGTCTGTTCAAAAAAGCTTCTCATTGTGTTCGATTTTGATTCTTTTTTTTTCTATCTCCCCCCGCCCCTCCCTTTTTTTTGGTTTTGTTACCGTTTCCTTACTTCTACCCAAAATCCTTTAGCAGATATTTTATGACTGCACAGTGTGCTTGGTGTGTCCCATAAATACAATATTGAAAGCATCAGCATAGTTTAAAAGTTCGTCATCAAACTTTTTGTGATAACAAAGGTCAGGAAAAACTCAACAAAATCAGCTTCACTATGAATATGTTGAACAAATTGTTTTAAGATGTTATCCCTCTGAAATGTTTGGTTTTCTTTCTCTTTCTCTTCATCTTGTTAACAATCCACTTTACTGTTTGCTGCATCTCATTTTAATTGAGTATTTTTAATAAAATCTTAGGATAGTCATTCAAACGTTTCAATCCGATGTGTGACTTAATTCAGTTGTGTGGTCTGAAAAATTGCATAAAGGCATATTTGCATTTTTTTTTCTATTCAGACCTGTTAACTTCTATGGCATATGGTAAATTGATTAAATTTAAATTAAATCCCTTGAACAAATCAGAAGAAATTATAGTGAATTTTCACAGCTTGATAATATTTATTGGACCCATTATGTGACATTTACTTACAATAGGCTTTGAAAATGTATGAAAACTTCTCCAATTTGGATACGACATGTCCTGCCAAAGTAGATAAATGCAAAGATAAATGAAAGAATTTCAAAAATTTAAATATTCTTAATATCTTAGAAGAAAACAGATTATTTTTGTGGCTTCTTACTTTGTTTAATGCGAGTACAAAATCTGTATATGTGGGGTAGTGGCATCCAGATCTTTTGTTTTTAGATCAGTTGCTTAGACATAATGGACGGATAGACAAAGAACTCACAAAGAATTCCAACCTCCCCCCCCACCCCTCCAAAATCAGTTCAACATTTTATTGTTCCTTTAAAATCTGTAATTTTGAAAGTAATATTCAGTATCAGGTTTTATTCATGTACTCTGACTTCCATCACAACATATTAAACAGAACTTAAACAGATAACGTATTTCTAATTTTACAGCTTTCGGACAAAGAAATATGTCAACAACAAATTTCTATGTTTTCCTATTTTCTTTTTAAGTTGGTTTTATTTGTTCTCATCCCTTTAAATTCAGCACATGACAGACTGCTTATCGTGGGTACAAGGCCAGTGTGTACAATCTGACGGTGACACCCTCACCTCAGATTATGCTGCTGTCAACACATTCCCAGGTTGTCGTCACTCATCTTTTAGATTCCTATTCGGGGGCTGATTGTGTTGATAACAGACTGCTGTTGCACTAAACTGTGCATCATCGTTTTTTGGCATGCGGAGGAAGTGGTGGAGGGCTGGGTCAAAACTGTTATCACCCTATCATATCTCTGACAGCTTCCTGTCAAAATCAGGTCGCAGGAAGAGATGCAAGGAGATCCTGCGATGCTGACAAAGCCAAACCGCTCTCTCTCTCTCTCTCCCTATCTTTTATTCTGCTTTCTTTTTGTCTGCCTTATTTAGCAGTTTTAATTCTCTTTGCCACTTAGCATATGCTTAATAGGACTGATGGTGATGGTGAGGGTTGTGGGGGCAAAAAAGGAAGAAAAGCAGTGGGAGAGAGGGGTGTGGTGTCAGTGTTGGGGGTGTGTGGATGGTTGGGTTAAAGCAAGGTGGCGTCTCAGAGCCTTGGTGTTTCTAGAGAACCAGAAAAGTTTATGAACCGTCAGCGTTCTGTCAGGGAGGGAAAAAAGCTTGGCTCGTGAGCCTGTTTGATGCGTTTGTGCTGTTTGCTCGTTCAGCGCGGTAAAGGAGGGACAATGACGTACGAACGGCAGACAAAGACACAATAAAAAGTGATGTGATGTGAGGAGGGTTGGTTTGAAGTGGCTCTCAGCACAACGTCCATTCACCCTCCCCTCCCTGTGCTGTCTCCGTGTTTACTCCAGATGCTGGGGAAGACTTGGCGAAGGCAGCGGTGAGCCTGCAGCCGCCTCCATCCCAGGTCAGGGAGCGGAGCATCGGATCGTCCTCTAAGGACTGCCCCTACTGCGGGAAGTCCTTCCGCACCTCCCATCATCTCAAAGTCCACCTGCGGATACACACAGGTCAGTACGGTTAGCATCGTGTCAGGTGTGGATCGCTTTCCTTCACAATTAAACATTTATTGTACTTCATGCAAAATTTACATTGCTACTTGTACTGACATTTCTTATGGGGTTAGATTGACATATCGGGTTCTGAATATTGGCCTAATCACATATTGGACGGCCTGTTACATGATGGATATGATGCAGATTAATCAATTCCATATTTTCCAAATGAGAACACAAGAAATCGTTGTTGGTAATGAATAACTGGAAAGAAAGGAAGAAGGAAAGAACAAAAGAAAGATTTTGATTTTAACAACACATTTATTTTTCAATGAATATACATTATGACATCAGAATTTACCCTAAGAAACAATCACATAAACATTGAGTGAAAAAGTAACTGTCTATAAACCACAGAATACACAACATTGTCAAAACATCACAGAATGAAAAACTCAAATTATTCATCACAGAAAAAAACAGAAACTTAATGTCTTTAACCATCAAAGTAAACATAGTGTCAACTTTTTCCCCTTTATCTTACTTCTTCTACAAATATAAATGGAAACTTTTGCTTATCCAATCAGAAAATTTAACAATCTCCACTTATCAGCTTACTTTTTTGAATAGCCTGCACCAAATATAAAAGCCACTTGAGACAAATAAACTCCACATATTTTAAAAACATCTTCCAACACTATAAGCAATGGCGAGAGTCACTTACATTCAAGACACATGTGAACATAGTTTCTATTTCCTGACATGAAGGACATGATTCAGTTGGATCTTTTTAAATTTTAGACACAAAACTGTTAACACTCTCTGCCCCATGAAAAGTTGCCCACTTCTTTCTTTACTCAAAGAAAGAAGTATTGAAAAAAATGACATTTTTATTTCAATTGTAATAGATTTTGTTTGCAGTTCAGTTCATCAAGCTTTTTAAAGTCTTTGAGAGTCACCTTGTTCATATTTGCATAGTTGCGTACCAGTACCAGTTTGAATTTTTGGTGAATGTAAATCTGTGTCTCAGCCAGGTCTCTGTATTCACACATTCCCTCTGGGGAGTTATGTCTGCATTCAGAGTGATTGCATGGACAGCAACCAGTGCTTTAACCCTAAAACTAAAGTTCTTCTACCTAAAGATAAGCTAGGATCACAGTCCAAGTAGATTCTGTTTTAAAAATTAAATAATTTGGGGACAACCACAAATTATCCAAAATGGTGGTCCACCTAATTCAACTGATTGGGGAAGCAGATTTGTCGGAATGCAGCCAAGAGGCCCGTAGCATCACTGGAGGAGCTGCAGGGACTCACAGCTCAGGTAGGAGAATGTTTTAACAGGACTACTGTTAGGCTTGTACTACTCCTTTTTTTTTTTTTTTTTTTTTTTTTACAGAGGCAAGAGGAATTGCTGAAAGAAATCCATTACAAGACAATGTGGCTCTGGTTTAGATCAAAGCATATTCACATGTGCTAAAGAATTAACAAAGACTTTAATCTGCAGATATTACCCAGCTGATAGAGACACAACCCAAAGTCTTACACACTGCAGTGGGATGAATAAAAACACATGCCTGGTTTTATTTTGATGAAATAAAAAAGCCAAACCAAATGTCATTTTCCTTCTACATCCCACTAATGCTCAAATGAAATGAATTGAAGTTTTGTAGTTTTAATGTAGAAAAATATAATTTGAGGGTGGAGGATCTTTTGTAAGGTGCTGTACTTTTGCATATGAGAATATGGTGATATGGTGAGGCTTAGGATCGGCCAGGAATGTTTTAATATATTGTTAAAGACATTTAGCTTGCTATACACATCTGCATGTTTATACCTGACAAAGTATATTGAAATATCATATAGATATACATGATGCCATAGATTGTAATATTTTTAACATATAATAACCTTTACATTTAAGTTTCTAAATTTGAGTTTTTAGCATTAGATATATGTACCAGACTGTTGCTAGGTCTCCCTATGACGCAGAAATGACTTACAAATTAGATGTTCTTAACATATTTTAGTTATTACTAAAGACTCGAGGCTTAATATTGTACACTAGTTGATATTATATGAACATGTAATGGAATATTGTGTCTTTTAAATATAGAATGGTAAAATGTGTATGCTGAAAAAAATAATTGAGAAGCTGGAACAAGATTTAATTTGTTATACTTTTGTTATGTAATTGAGTTTTAACATTGGATAATCTTGAAAATCCAGATTGAAGAAACTTTACCTGACCATCCTGCAGGGCATTTACAAACAGGCTCATTTGCATGGAGAGAACTAAGTAACCTACATTTGCCTGGCCAAAGCATTATTGAGCAAGGCATTAAGATCCTTACCTACAGCTTACCTGGATCACCTCAATAGGATTAAGAAGGTTAAGAGTTCAACTGAATACTCACAATGGAAATACATACTGCATCATAAAAGGGTTCACACTCTTGCTAAAAAGCCTGTTTTTTCTAATATAAAAAAATGCCTCCTTCGTAAAACCTTTAGAAACCTTTTGCACTTTTGTATGTTTTATCCCACAATATTTGTTTTTTTTAAGTTAAAATGCCCAAAGTATACGTCAAATTAAAGGTGGAACAGTTTGTCCGCAGCTACGTTTCCGTTAGAAATATATATTTCTATATATAATATAGAAATATATTATTTTTGTCAATATTCGACCAATGTTGGAAAACAAAACAATTCCACAATTGTGTTTTTCAATTAAATAAGAAACATAATTGAAATCATACTTGAATAAGTTTGTTCATGTGTCATAAAAACATAATCCTCCTACCACTTCCTGTTATCTTCTTCTTCATGTTTTGCAGCAGTAGTAACATCTCGTTGTTGATCATGTGACTTGTGTTATGCGAAAAGGTATATCCATAGCAGTTTTGTGAAATAAACTAATTACAAAACAGCCAAACAAAACACCTCATCCTGGCAGCAAAAACCTTTTCAAAATTGGAGTGTTTCGATAAAGTAAAATTATTTTCCAAATGTCAAATTACACAATTCTCTGGACAATGGAAATGCAGCTTTTTGATGTCACAAACACCTGCTGTGTCCATGAACGTGGAGGATCGAGTCCAGAAAAGTTAACCTGAGCTGGATCCGAACCTAATTGCAAATCCTATTTAGCAGTTTAAAAAAGTCTGCTCTCATTTGCTTGTGTTTCCTCTTTGTCTGTCAGGGAGCTGAAATGATAAGGAGCCCCCTTTTGTTTCCTCAATGAAAGCACGTATTGATCTGAGGCCAGGAGAAAACCTTCAATCTGCACCATGCTAACACATCCAGTAACACTTACAAAATTAGATTTCTTAAGTTAAATAGCACAACCAGGCTGTGCTATCCCTGCAGCACTCCAGTAGCTGGTGATGACTTTGGGAGCCATTTGATATCTGTTAGGTCAGAGAGCTGAGTTATGTCTGCTTTGAGTAGTATGCTGCAGTAAGAACACCCCTGAGGGCCATATTTTATCATGAAGGAAGTGCAGGCCTCCACCTTGGCCTGGTGTTTTGCAAAACATTTAACGAAATACACCACTAGACCGATCTGATTTCCTCCTCTGTATATTTTACATTCATTCATTCATATTTCAACATATAGTGAAACACCAGAGAAGTTCTCAACCCCCCCCCCCCCCCCCCCCCCCCACACACACACACACACACACACCTCCTCCACTCTTCTGCAAAACTTGGAAGGTTTAGTGAGGATGTTGTCTTTTCAAAAGGAATGTATCCTTGGATATGGGCCTGTTTAAGCACAGATTTAATAGTGTCTCTTCCACTCATGGGGGGGCGGGGGGCTTGATGCATCCCCAATATGTGGTCTTTAAATCATTCCTATGCGCTAATCGGAGCAGCTCCATTATCACTACGAGATGACTTCTGCAGGGGCTGAAGATCTGCTCTGTGCTCCGGTGACAATGCGAGGAAATTCACAGATGACAGCCGAGCTCTCGTTACCCTAATGCAAAGTGACTGACACAATAGAGTTGCTTACCGAGCTGGCCGAGGCGGCATTGTGCGGTGCAATGCGGAGATTAATGAGTGACTAACACCGGCTTGAAAGGAATGAAGTGAATTTAAATTCCTCAAAAAGTTAAAGAGCTAATGTTACAGTATTAATTTCCTCTTGAACATCGAGTGGGAAAATATCCATTAGCAAAATTAACCACAGTTTTCTAGGTAGCTAACATTGTGCGACTGTGGCACTACAGTGTGGGGCCAGAGCTAATGAACACACTGCAGAGGGTGATATTTCATTATACAAATTAATGCTCACATTTTAATGGGAAAGTCACATAATGAATCTAGGCTTCAGTGACAGCAATTAGAGGCCCAGATTGTCCCCTTCTGGACAAGGCACTATTTAGCAGTAAGCAGCTGTGTGTAAAAAAAAAAAAATAATAAAGAAAAAAAGACCTCGCTCCTGACAATAGCTTCACATAACTTCAGGCCGAAGCACATAGCCAATAAGAGTGCCTGCTCGCTTTAAATGAGCAGAGGGGGAGAGAAAGGAATGGAGACAGGGGGAGAGAAGAAGCATGACTTGCCCGTGTCATTTAACCTTAACCTAACCTTGTAATCAGGATGAATCAAGAGGGACCTGTGATCTCCGTCTCTATTCCTCTCAGTCCTTTGGGCCCCTCCCTCTCCTCCTTTCCATTCTTCCTCTGAGTATCTCTCTCCTGAAACTGTGTGTGTGTGTGTGGGGGGGGGGGGTTGGGGGGGGGGGGGGGGGTTCAGTGCATTTACCTTTTTCTCATCCTTTCCTAATCTCTTCTCTTCAGTGTTTTTAATACAGTAACAGTGCAAGATTTAATATTCCCCTGTAGAGCACACTTAATATCCAAAGTTCCCCTGTGCATATAGCATCCCTTTATGGTGTGATTTTCCCTCTTTAATAATTGAACAGTTAGTCCTGGCAATGTGAGAAACACTGCCAGATTACCCCTAACACTAGGATGATACCGTTTTCGAGTCCTTCCCATATCGGCTCAGCAGGGCCAATAGGCCGGAGTCCACCCTGACGACTCTGATGGCTCAAATTAGCATCCCTTCTTCAATTGTAAATGTGGTCGTTGACCGTCAGGCCAGAAGGTAGGAATGTGAATAGTCCATGTTGGGGGTGGGTATCTATGATACCTGCAGGAGATCAGGTCTCCTGTAGGTAGTGCTCTTCAGTTTAGTTTTGAAGCATACATGAAGTGTTTTTGGAGAGATGTGACCTTTTGCAGCTGATCCATGATGTTGTGCTGCATTATCCAGGTCATTTTGCCAAATGTACATAGAGTTTGCAAAACATAGAATCTGTTTCAAAAAATATGCAAAGGTTTTTCTAAAAGAAATTAGTAATGTTTCTCTTTGAAATAAAGCTAAGAGGGTATAACATGACAGTTTAGAAATAAACTAACCAAATTAATTGTGTTGATCCACCTCAAAAAAATCATGCAAAAAGTGTAAGCAAAAGAAATCTGGGAGACTTTGCACATGCAAATTTGCATGCAGCCTTTTGTGCTGTGGAGGATAAATAGGTGACTGCTTCACCTATTTAGTTCACAAGAACTAATGGCATTTATTTCAGTCATAATCTTGCGGGGGGTGACCAAGGTTCCATCACTATGTGACAGCTGGTCAGCAAACCTGGCAAACATGATTGACATGGCAGCACTGAATGCACATGTGCTTTATCAGGCATGCATTGGGGTGCAGGAGAGACGGGTGGACTTCCTGGTTGAGCTTGCAAAAGAGTTCGGTAACTCTCATGTGAGTGAGAAGAAGGCACACAAGGAGAAACTGCTTCGGCAACAACCTTCCACACCCAGCTCAGGCAAAAGGGCGAAGTGTCAGGTCAACCATCGATGCAGGATGCGTGTCCTGAGGCCGAAACATCATCAGTGACCCCTCACACCCCCACCATGGACTGTTCTCCCTGCTGCCCTCTGGAAAGAGGTTCTGCAGCATCCGGTGCAGGCCCACCTGGTTCCGAAACAGCTTTTTCCTACTTGCCATCAGACTTTTATTTTACTCACAACATTGGAACTTCAAACATTATCCTGAGCCGTATGCAACGAAATTTCGTTCTTTATACACCCTGTGCATTGAAAATGACAACAAAGTCAGTCGAAGTCGAAGTCTAAGTCTATTGTGCAACTGTGAGATGCGTTGAGGCCATTACCAGGGTACTGATAAGGTAATGGCCCTATTTACTGAACAAAAGCACCTGCTAGATAAAATCCTTCAGGCCAGTTGGACTATCGAAGCCGATATAGGTATACGTCAAAGTGGACTAACTCTAGCCATTCTAGTGCTAACTGCCAAAAGACAAAGATGCTAGCATTAGAAGATTTATTTCTGACAACAACCATACAATACATGTATTTAAGAAAAAAACCTAATGAGCACAAGAGTTAACGTACATAATAAAGTCAGTTTCTGTGGTAACGTTATTCAAACATGAGCAAGATTTTGGTGAGTCAAAGAAAACAGAATTACCATGAAAGCTGTAAAGTATGTTTAGTATCTGCCTGAAGGAAAGAGCATGACAGAAAAATGACTGTATAATGAATTGACTTTATGGTGTTTTTACAACTGACAATCCAGTTGACTCAGTTCGATTGAGTTGGCTTTCTTTCACATTGCACTCACTGTGTCAAATGAACCAACCCTTTGAAAAACCTATTCCCCTCCTTGCCTGTGGTGGCGCTGCACCAAGAACCACGGACGATAACGACACAAAAACCTGTAAACTAGACACTGAGAGTAACGGCGTTCTTCACCAAATGTAAACAAAGATGCAGTTGCAGGATTTCTTTGTCTCTGGTTTTTTAACAATGGCCTCAGTATGAGCCATTTCTCCCACTAGCATTAGACACATGTTTTGGTTGTATTTACCCAGAATGCCCTGCAATATAGCGCACTTCCTGCTTTTCAACTGGACTTTCTAGGCTAATAAAGTGCAGATGGATTAAAGAGGAAAAGCAGGGCTGACGTGAATACACCCTTAATGTTCAGACGTTTTCAGGGAAAGTCCTGTTGGAGGATGATGGATAGATTGTAGCTTACCTGTAGTTCAAAACCCAAAAAGCTCTTCAGATCAAGTTTCTATCATGCAAATGTGTTTTCAAAAATGCTGTCACAGTTTAAGTGAATGGCTTTGAAGACACATTCAAACCAAAATGATTTTATTGCTATAGAGTCCACAGTTGTTCACATGGCAGGCTGTGGTGGTTGACAGTTTTTCATAATGACTTTTGTCATTATGTGCAGCATGTGTATATAGAAACACATACTGCATAACAGAGCTGATTACGGATTGCTTGAGGTCATTTTCTGCTTTTCTGAAAAAAGAGTTGATGTGCAAAAAGGGAGTTGAAAACACATTTGCTGATAAGTTCTGACATAGCAAAATTTTCCATCCATTTTTCTGAAATGTGTGGTCCAGGCTAGTTTTCCACCTCTGCATCTCATTTATGATAGCCATATGTAACTTCTGACCAAATTACACTCTCTCTACTGTATTTTCACCAAACCAGTAGATGAAAGCACACCTAATTTGCACCTTAATTTTTAGCAATATTTTAAAAGTTTGCTCAACAACTCTACCTCAGAAAAAGAGAAAGAGGTTCAAACTGGTTAATCACCTAAGAGAGCGCGGATTTCTACCATTTCAAAACTCTTGTAGGAAACCATGTAGACTCGTTCATGTCTTCCTAGGTTACTGCTCTATTTACATAGCAACCTGTGACACGCTGTGGCTCATTGGGTACAGTAGACATCCGGCAATATGAAGGTTGCTGGTTTGGCCTCCCCTTGTCACATTTCAGGATAGCTATGTTTCTGTCCAATTGTCGTGGATTTTAACAATTACCAAGAGATAAAATAGTGCTTGTATAATCACTGTCACACTTACAGGAATTATTTGAAGACGGTAAATCGATAGAAGTCCTTTTTGGTCTTGATCTTTGTCAGCTTCAGCATCTAAGACCAAATAATCTGGATTTACACCAAACGTAAGGTTGCCTGCATCACAACATATATACTATGTGCTTATAACCTTTCAGTAAATCCTCACTTAAAAAACCAATAACTATCCCCCCAGATATCTGATCACATTCACACTATTTTGTTAGTTTTACTTCTAGACGTTCATGCCCCTTTTTAATAAGATGTATCTTGACAATTTAAACACACAGCAAACAGAGGAAGAATATTAAAATGCTGATATTAAGGGTAATTTTTTGGCTTGGGTTCCATTAACACACCTTAATTAAGCATTTCTTCCTCATTGTCACTATGACATGAATCAAATGTTTCCATTGTTCTAGCTAAACAAAAAATCCGTTACCAGTTTTCTGTCAGCAGGTGCTCCACTGTGTACTTTCTGAGGTGTATGCAGACACATTATAGGCCACATTATATAATAATATTTCCACCTCTTCAGCGCAGCGCCCCTATGCGGCTCATGTTGTTCATACCCACATTTTACGCCACTGCCTGTCAGTTGTGCCACTTTAATTTCCTCCTCTGCAGTAAGCATGGACAAGTAGGCACAAATATTCACAGGGAATATTAACCTTCAGTAAAAAGGTTTAGGTGTTTACACAAAAATGTTAAAATACATGTTTGTTTGTTTTGTGTTTTTTTTCAACAAAAAGGTAAAAGAAACAATATCCCCACAGTTGAAAACATAGTGTTTTTGTTATAACAGGTGTAATAATCTTATCTGTGCCTTATTTTTTACTAATTTATGCTAATTGCAAAGAAAATTAAACCTTTTAGTTTCAAAGGATCAATGGCATATTGATTTAAAAGACTCAAAACTGGTCACAGCCGGTCAGCATTTTAACAGTACTTATCTCTGAATCATTTGAAACCACGGCACAGCTAACAAAATGTTCTATCTGTGCTCTCCGTCCATTTAAATGCTAAAAATAAAAAAAATAAAATAAAATAGTCCAACAACTGTGAAAAGTTGACCAATCTATTTTTAAATGCCATAAAGCAGTTTCCTGGCTTTGATGCAGGAATGATCTGTCATGTGCCTGGGAAGTTGTGCTGTTTGGCTGATATCAATTAAAAGTGGATTAACGGGTACATAATGACCTTTAGCAGTAAATTGTGTGTAATGTTGCAAGGCAGGATACAGTATATTCCCCAGATGTCACACCAGGCCCCTGACGTATGATGGAGCAGATGTCTTAGCCAGTCCAAATGGCTCTCTAAGACACAAACACACACACGCCTATACACGCAAGCACACACACACCACACATGCACACAGTGTTGAGCTGACACGCATGCATAAACATGTGTTCACACACATTCCAAATGGTGCGCACACACGTCCATAAACACAAGGAGAGGCAGAAATGCACAAGTCATCTGTTTCACTTGCTCCAGATAGTCCTGTGCTTAATTTTAATGGGAAATGGACAGAAACAGATCACTCTGAACATTTGTTTTTGCCTTGAGCTCGCCTTGCCCTATAAGCATCAGTAGGATGGGGTCATGAGTAAAAAATTTTGGAAGGTTTGTCTTTGTCACTTTAGATACACTGGATGAAAAAAAAAAAACGTATACAAGCCCCTGGTATTCACCTCTGTTAGAGGACGAAATAAAAAAATAAAAAAACTAACTAGAGGTGGTTGGTATTAGTCTGTTAGCGCATTACATTTTGATTTGGCCAATTTACCTACAAAGGTCTCTTCAAATCTAGCAGATTGTGATGACATCTCTTACCCACAGCCCTCTTGGGGGACCCCACAGATCCTCTGTCAACTTCAGTTTTAAATCTAACAGGAGCATTTCAAAACTTTATTTTCTGTTGATGTAGTCATTCTATTGATTGATTTTCACTCTGGATATGGCATTTCTTTGTTGTTATGTATGTGACAAAACACTCAACTTTGGTTTTATGAAATCATAGCACATTCTACGTCAAGGTTGGGAAGAAACGTGAGCTAAGTCTTTGTGTTTTCTTAGAAAAAAAGCCTTTTTTGCACCCTCAAGATGTTCCATTAAAGGTCAAAAATGATGTATTTGAACAGGGGTGAGTACATATTTGAGAGCGATTGTATACCTTGTTAGTGCACATAAATCTTTATTTTCTCCTTAAACATTAACAATGTCTTATTAGGGAAGAAAAAACAGAGGATGGGAAAAAAAATCTTATCAGTCTAATTTCTGTCTAATTTGGCTCTTAGAATATCATTTTGTCCAGTTAGAGGAATTGAGAATGATCATTTGCATCAGGGACGTTTCCTTATTAAATCAGCACTGAGCCTCTGTTCGGCAGCTCACAGGAGAAGCACTTATTGGGTTAAAAGCTCATCTCATATGGTTTATTTTAAATATACTCTATGCTTCACAGACACTCTGCTGTAAGAGAAAAGATATCAAATCATTGTCTTTCTTTCTCCAGTCAGGGTTATCTGTCTCTCTCCATGCTCTCCTTCTCTTTTCTTTGCTTTTTTTCTCTTATTCTTTCTTTTTACACTCCTCAGCAGTTCCACCTTCAATTTTCTTTTGTATAGCCCCCTATTCTTTTCTCTCCCGTATCAATATTCTATTGAGTTGGTGTTTGTGGCCCTTTATTTGAGAACTCTGCAGTAGGTCTGCAGATCACAGAGTCTTTTTCTGGAATGGTGCCCTCTAAATAATGATAAATTACTTGAGCAGTATGCCATTTGCTAATTATATCCATGATTTACTACACAGCCCGACTTAAATCATTCAAACCAGCCTTG
The DNA here is from genome assembly GCF_002775205.1 of Xiphophorus maculatus. Classification (NCBI taxonomy): domain Eukaryota; kingdom Metazoa; phylum Chordata; class Actinopteri; order Cyprinodontiformes; family Poeciliidae; genus Xiphophorus; species Xiphophorus maculatus. Next base: position 32,769,056 of record NC_036446.1, on the reverse strand, counting down.
CGTAACAATGCTTTTTTTCTTCTCTATGAAATGTTTTCCATGCGTATAATCTAAATATTTTATTGGCATATACTTTAAATATATAGAAAGAATGCACATACAAAACTCTACAGCCATCCGATTCCCCTTTTATTTATTTTTCCACCAATCTGCATGCCTTTACACACAGTTATTGTTATCCCTCTTACAGAAATTCCACTCTGGCAACTTTTTATATGTATGTGTTTCAAAAAAAAAAAGAAAGAAAGAAAAAAAAATCAAGCTTAGCATTTTTTCCCTCTTTGTTCATTGTTTAATGAATCCAAATCTGGCTCAGACGCCAAGCCTATTATAATTGCTAGCAGGATGTGTTCTATTTCAACATAAGTATCATTCCTATGGAAGATCTACTTCAGGCAGAATAATGCTAGAGTTAAACCATCATCAGGAATATCCATGAATATGGATGTGAAGCATAAATAAACACATGTAGATGTTACAGAACAGATTCCCCCGTCTTTTACTGTAATATAAATCACTTTCATCTGTATCCTCTGTAGTGAATCATATTGTTCTTTATCACCGGGCTCCAAACAGACATGTGGTCCACATGTGTTGCCTGCAATTTTCCCCTCGTCCTTTTATTACTTTTACATAGCAGTTTAGCCTAGTTTGTATTCTTATTTGATTCGCTGAAGTGTGGTCAGGGTTGCATTACTCTCAGAGCCCTCCGCCTCCTCCCACCAATACACACACACACACACCCCTACACACACACACGCACACACACGCACACACACACACACACACACACACACACACACACACACACACACACACACACCCCAACATCCCCTCACCCCGCAGGAGAAGCTGCAAATGGGGAATGTCCGAGAAATTACACTCTCACTGCCAAGGCACACGCCTGAGAGCAAACAAAGCAAGAGCACAGAGACAGTGACCCCACTCCAAACACACACACACACACACATTTTGTTATAAATACAGGTCTAGTCACATCCTTCGAGGAACAGATAACATCCAGATAGTTTTGTTCTCAGATAAAATTATCATCGGTACCAGTGAAGTGAAAGCAGCGTATAGTGAAACGTCTTTATGGTGTTGATCTGAGTGATGGCTCACTTGGTGAAGCTGGATCAGCCCATGATCACTGGCCGGCTCCTGTCCTAACATAAGCACATTAACACTTATATAGACATCAGGCGGCGATGGACCGCTGACTGGAAGACAAAAGACTTCCAGTCAGCGGTAGTTGTTGTTGATAGAAAGACTTCTCTGGTTCATTAATTGTAGCTTTTTTTTTTTCTTCTTCTTTTCTTTGTGTTAGTATTTATATTAGTTTCTCAAATTCCTTTCTACTTTGAAAAGCCATCTTTTTACAGGTATCTAAAGCTGACATTTTTAATATGAACTAATATCCTTTCTCTTTCTCTTAGTGGTTAATGAAATGCATATCTTTTTGGTGAGCTCATTTGACCTAATTTTCTTTGTTGAGGGAGGTTACATGACCCTAGGGTCCACTTTCCCTGCTCCAATAAATAGATTTTGATACAGAGTTAATGTAATAAGCAGGTTAATTATTCACTGTTTTCCTTGTCTTTTTCTTTCTTTCTTTCTCGCTCCCTGTCTCTGTTTTGGCTTCTCAGGAGAAAAACCCTACCGATGCCCTCATTGTGACTATGCTGGCACCCAGTCTGCCAGTCTGAAGTACCACCTCGAGCGCCACCATCGTGAACGTCAAAACGGCTCCAACACATCAGGCTCGTCCTCTGGCCACAACACATCTTCAGACCATAAAGACGATCCTGGGAAAGCAGGTAGTGGGATCTTCGCCCGACCAGATGTACTCCGTAATGTTTTCAAGGGCATGCCAGCCAATCTGGACTTCAGAGCTGGTCCGCTGCTGCCTCATCAGTGGGCATCGGCTGGTATCATAGCGCCACACGAACGAGATCGCGATCGTGGGGATCGGCGTTTTGATTCGATCCATTCAGCTGAGAACCTGAAGACTCCAGATGGCCAATCCCCCATTGTTTCAGCAGCTGACGGTGCTGCCAGCTTCTCCGACCTGAGCAGGGCTTACCAAAGTATGATAGGGAACGGAGTCCACTTCCAAGGTTCTCTCCAAGCTTTCATGGACAATTTTGTCCTCAGCTCTATGAAGAAAGATGTTGCTGACAACCACAACCCTGTCCAGCTCCCAGTTCAGCGCTACCATGATAATGGTGAGCCCAAAGTCAAACGTGTTGTCTCAAGTGACCAAGAGAAAGATGACAAACCAGAAGCCAAGAAGCATTCAGAGACTGGAAAGCCTGGGTCCCAGTATGAACCTCTTGATCTTTCTGTATCAGTACGTCCTGAGTGTGGACCCGGATCCCTGCCTGGCTCCTCGATCACTGTTCACGATAACGTGGCTTGGCACGGCTGCCTCTTCTGCTCTTTCTCTACTTCCTCTTTGGAGCTCATGGCTCTACATCTTCAAGCTAACCACCTGGGTAAAGCCCAAATGCAGCGGGCTGATGCTGGCAAGGAGATTCAGCAAGAGGGTATTCCCGCCAACTCTACCATTCATTCTTCCAATATCAAGAGCTCTGCTTTGGGGCTGGACAGAGAAGGAGACAGAGATGGTGAGAAAATCCAGGGAGTTTGGAACAACCACATCGACCAACCTTACAACCCCTTCCAGAGTGATTTCTTCAGGAGGTTCGGTGGTCTGTATGATGGCTCTTCAAGAGTTACCCCAGGCCTTCAAGGTTATATAGCAGAGCAGGGACTGGAACTGCACAATCAGGTCATTGGAGGAACACCATTAGCTGTGGATGACCAGATTGGTGACAGGGGTTCCTGTGGAGAAACTGAGTATGACCGCATTGGATCAGATGAAGAAATCACAAAAGCTGGGGAGCACAGCACATGCGGGACCCCTTCAAACACCCCAAAGAGACCACAGCTACAGAATAACTCTGAGGAAGAGGATGATGATGGTAGAGTGGCCGAAGAAGAGGAGGAAAGAGATGATGATGAACAAATGGACTTGGAGAAAGAGGAAGAAGGCAGTCCTGCTTCTGACCACAGCCAGTCTCATGCTAAACAGCTGCAAGATGACTCTTCTCTTACTCTAATGAGCAATGCTGGTTTAGCAGCATCCTCCACCACCATGAAGCCACTGTCTCTGGTTCCCCAAGCCCAGAACCAAACCCTGATGCTGGACAAGCAGTGGCAGCAGGGCCTGGGCCTCCTGTCCTCGGAAGGTGCATCGGGACTTTTGAAGGCTGATCCGCAGGCCCACCTGGAGCAGCAAATGACCATGCTGTCTGTCCTCCGCGCCTACAGTAATGACTCCACCCCTACGTTCAACGGTCTGGGAGGCGGAAGTGGTGGATCAATCATGGGCGGCGTGAAGAGGTCTGATGGAACCGGTGAGCATGTGTGACACCTCATGGCATAGTTAATACTGGAAACCACACACATACACACACACCCACGCACACCCCCACACACACATTTACAAACAACCTCACAAAAACAAAAGCCTTATACCTGCATGAAACTAAATTTTTAAGGTAGATTAAATTGCACCATTGCTGCATACACATAAACCCCAAAGCTCACAAATGCATAAACCCTTTTTTTTTTTTTGCTTGACACCCACAAAGGTAGTCCCAAACCCTCACTAAATATCTCAAGATTGGCCCTGAAGTGATTTGAGCCTTATTTCAAGCAAGTTTAGAAGCTATCAGCCTGGCGACTAGCAACAGATTAATCTTTATTACACGTTTATATTACTGGGAGTGCAGTTCCTCCCTCCTGCTCCTCAGCATGGGGGGAATAACCCTGGATGAGTCAGAGCAGGACCTCAGTTCCCTGTACCATCTCCTCCACATGTCTCTTAACCATCTTAGCCCTCATAAAGCCGGCTCCCAAAAGCCCATTACTTTATAAGATTCGTCGATCTATGACCCTGTGAAAAATGAACTGTCAGCTTTCATGATTCTGCTAAGGTTATAGCTGATCCTTGAAACTGAAGAAAAAAAAGTCTTTTTATCTCGCCCTCCCTATTTTTTTTTTACAGTGCTCGCTAGTTGCCGAGTGTCTGTGTAAAAAGAGAGTAAAAACGTGTGCTATTGGACATCGGTATCCATGAGGCCTCTACCAGTGACACATAGTTAAAGTCATTCAATGGTTTCATTAGTTTTAATAAAATCATTGATATTTTTTGTTATGTCCAAAGCAAAAAGGAAACTAAATGGCTGCAACTAGACAGCAAACTCATTATTTATGGGCACAAGAAAATAAGATAATAGTGACTATGAAGTATTCTTAAAAAGAGAGAAAACCTTTGTAGCAGAATGTCCTAAATTTCACACATGCATTAATCTGGAAGCTAGAAATGTAAAGTGGATAGCTGTGTTAGCCGTTACAAATATTTAACTTTGAATTTCAGGCGTTTTTTTTTTTTTTTACTGCACTAATAATCACATTGAGGCATTATAGAGTAAAATCAAATCCTTTTTTAGGAGTCCTAGAATGTAAATGAGATAAAAGTGATTATTTAGTTCCTCCAAGACAAAGCTATGGAAATACTTGTGCAGCTTTTCATTAACGCTAAAATAAAGGAGAATTTTTCCAAGTTATTTCACAAAGTGCATAAACTTTGTGTTGCAATAATATGAAATCACTTTGTAAAGCAAAACCATAAGTTGGGTCCGATGTAAATTGTTTTTCAGATGTAAACAGGATTTTGATTAGTTAAAGGTGGGAAAAAATCACTTATAAGTGATTAGGTTCATAAGTGTTTTAGTAATTCTGTATAAGATACTTCACGTTAACTGTATTTTTCATTTATTTGGCAAAACGTTGTTAAAACTGCTGGGCCATAATAGTCATTAACTATCAGTGCATTTGGTCTCTTCTTGTCCACTTAGTTTCTTAAACTATAATACTTCAGTTTATGTTGAACTGATAAGATCTGCAAACATTTTCTGCTTGTGTTTCTGTATTCGGCTGAAATATACTGCAACTAGTAGCTCAGTTTGGTCGCAGTCATCATTAAATGTTCCCTAAAAAAAATCTGAGTCGTATATTTCAACTAGTTGAAATGAGTTGAAATAGAAGCATAAGGGAAGAGCGTGGATACAGTGTTTTCAGGACAAAATAACATTTTTACCATCCTCGTTGACAACGCTGTCAGTGTGTGCTATTATCCTTCCTGTTTCTGCTGGTCCTGGTTCATACGCTACTGTTGCGTGGCTGGAAGGGAAATAATAGGCACACTTGTCTCAGTAAAATGCACTATTACAGTCCTTCTTTATGTGTCCACTTGTAAACCCCTTGTGTTGGGGGGGTCACCCGCAGCTTGAACAAAAAAAAAGAAAGAAAAAAAAAGAGACACACATTCCACTGTTACATGGTGGGTGGAAAAAAAAAGAAGAAGGCGGGGGTAGTAGCACAGACGTCTGTAAAACTCAATTCAGACCTGGCAAAATGTGATTATCTTGAGTGGGTTTGCATTAGGTTTGTATGCAAATATGGCATAAATCATTAATATCGAAATTCTCCCCTGAATGTGCGGGAAGCGTCGTAGGGCACGCGTTGCACGTCTGGACTGACCGCTTCTTCATTAGTATGCCCGGAGGAGGCACAACAGGCCACAATATACATGAGTCTAGTTGCACTTTGACTCTTAACAGATATAGATGAAGATGTGAGAATTTACACAAACACACACTCAACCTGTCTGTGATATTAAAGCATGCCTCAAACTGGCCCTGAAAATTAGGTTTATTAATAAATGTCATTAGCAGCATCTGTGGCCTCAAGGTTTCTGTAATCAGACAAGGTATCTGGTTACTTAAGTACAGTTCATAGTAAAGATTGATATATACCCACACCATTTGCTGTACTCTAGGTGTGCTTAACACAATCAATACTTGGCTGCGCTGTAGACCTATCTATAGCCATGCATTATCAAACATGAAGTATTACATTATTCAAACGGTGCTGTACACGCCAGGTCTGCTTGCGAACATTGCCCCTCACGTTGTATTACTCACGTTACCTCAACCCCCTTGTTCACTTAATATATTAAATGTGGTGTGGGACTTTGGAAGGTTGAGACTGACAAGCTGGAGAGCGTCGTGCTCGGAGGATTTTAGAGCAGAAAATGGCAGCGCTCATAGCTGAGCACCTCTTAGAATTAGAGGAGTAGGCAAAAGAAAGAGGCCAGGGAAATGCTTGGATGTGTTCAATTAGACCCATCAGTATATCAAGGACTCTTATGGTATACTCTGTAGTTCTCCTAATAATTGCTGTTTTGTTTGTGTTAGTGAAAAAAAAGGCTCTCGCTCAGCTATTTTATGCTTTATAAATGTATGACAAATATGCTGTTACATGCTTTTTTTATGCATGATCTTTGTGACAGGTAACTACATTAATGTTACCAAACTTTAGCTAGCTCTCCTCAAGAGTCATAATTTATTAGACTTGCATAAGTTTTATACATTTCTGACAGGGTTGTGTCACCTTTTACGGTTTTCTTCTGGATTCCTCCTCCAAACTTCTAAAAGCATCCATTTTAGATGAATTGGTGTAATTTTTGTTGACTAAATGGTTTATTTGTTATGCCTAGCTGAATTATTTACTGCCTAGCACAAGTTCTTCACATGCAAGTTTGCATATAAATGCAAGTAAACCAAAATTTACATGTACGCCTTTCTTCCACATTGGGAACATTTTCTCAATTAGTTGCAGACCTCCAGTTTACCCGATGACTGTGAGCAGGATCATTAAAATCATTGTAACATGTTCAGGTTACTCTTGTTTTTCATTTCTTTTATTACACAATCTAATTGCAGATATTACCTGTCTCAACATATCAATGCTCTTTCATGGAACCATACCCATTTAAACATGAGATACATTCTACTACTAAACATGAAAGAAACTCCAGAATCTAAAACTTTTCTAAAATTTTCAAGGAAAACAAAAACTGATTGTCCAGTTTCCCTTCTTTTTTCCCCACCAGATCAAATGATTAAATGGTTTAGTCATGTCTAATTCAGCCATGTTGTGTTTTTTTTTTTTTTTCTGGTAACCAGACTAACTTAATTAAAACTTGAACCAACATCTGAGTGCCCAGATGGAAATAACTGATGTTTCTCTGTTCGGACCGATACAAGCTCACTGGCGTCCCCTTCTTCCCCCCTCCTTTAAATTCCTGCATTTCACTTTCCCACACTCCAGGATCCATCCTTTTTCTGTTTTTCTCACTCTCAAGTCTTTCTTTCTTTTGCTTGTTGCTTGAGGGCATGGGCTCCTCCAGTGATTAAGCCATCTGGAGGTCTGTCTGTCTGTCTGTCTCTCTGTCTGTCTGCGTGTGTGTGTCTGTGGGCGTGTGTGTGTGTCTGTGTTTTACTGAGAGGAATACTACCGTTGGTGATGCGCTTCCCCAAGCTCTCATTGTGCACCTCTGTCATGCCGGAGTGACAGTTCTGACGGCTGGTGAAGGCAAGGTGCTATTTCCCACGTGCGGTGATATTACCAGTTTAACTTGTGCAGAGGTGCATTATCACCTTGTCACCCAAAAGAGCAAAATAGTGTAGTTTTCAAGGAGCAATCAAATGTAATAGCTGCTGTCAAGCGGCAAACCTGTTGCTCTCACTCTCTAAAAATATTCCCCCCCACTTACTAATTCCCACATATCAGTGGGCTGCTGAAAGCTTCTATCTGAAACACCATCGTATTCTTCCTTTCTTGGTCTTTCTCAGCCATTCTTACTAAAACCACCAATAATATCGGTCACATCGTGTTTCCTGTAAGTACAGCGCAGTGAATGAGAGGCAGGATCGAGTTGCGCTTCATAAGAAAAATGGAGACGAATGGTGGATGATTGGAAAGTTGCATGACAATTATTCCATTCAGTGTTACAGAGACGGGATGGGGAGAAACCAGCGTGAGAACAGTCGCAGAAAGCATACGTATGTGAGTTTATATATTTGTGCAAATAAAGCGCTTTCATGTCTATATATTGTTGCACCCACCGCGAGTTTGCAGAGTATTTGATATTGGAAAACATTAAACAATGGGTTATAAATTAGCCTTCTAACCCGATATATTTGACATGATCTTTGCTTCCCATCTCGTTAGTTTGCTGTTTGTTGCTTTTCTTCCTTGACTCCTGTAGACTTTGTTCAGTTTGAGTTGCTCCTCTTAAGAATGCAACGTTCCCTTCCCCAGGCGCCCTGGAGATGTGAAGAGGATGCCTCAGAGGAGTTGTACTCATAAAGCTCCTCATCCTCCGAGGAAGAAACAGAGAGAGACAGCACATTGTGTGTGTGTGTGTGTGTGTGTGTGTTAGAGAGAGAGAGAGTAGAGAGAGATTGAAAGAAAACAGCACTGCCAGGAAAAGACACACAGGCATAATAACTACACTTACAAAGCAAGTCGACACATAATGAGACAATGCCGCAGCAACTTCAAGGAAAAATACAGATATATAAAAAACAACAGAGAGCAAGGCAGAGCGGGGAGGAAAACAAGGGATTGTGGGGGTACGGGAAAAAAAAATTATTAAAAAAACGAAGAAACTATGTCAACTTTTATTTCCTCTGCGATTCCACATCAATGGAGCCGTGCCGTGATACTAATAAAAACAAAAAAATATACACAGGTAGAGACGCACAGGCGGCAAGTTGCTGTGTTTGAAAAGCTCTGTGGCAATTAAGGACAAATAAGTTGCATTATTTTCCCGTCGCAGGGAATGATCCCGACCACTTGCTAAAAAAAAAATAAAATAGAAAAAAAATCTTGTTTGATTTAACATCAAAAAAAAAAAAAAGCGCAGACAAGCAAATAAATAAGAGCCAAATAAATAAAGTTGGTGAGGGAGAGAAAAAAGGGAGCGGGGGGGGCAAAGCAAAACCGCAGGGGGAATAAGAATAGCGAGCGTCGAAACAAATCACCCCGCAACGTTACAACATTAGCAGTTAGAAAATACACTTAATTCCTCAGCAGAGATGGATATAAACTGCATTGTTGCGTTGCAAATCCCACCGACTGGATTTAAACGGCTGCATTGTTTTATTAGGGAAATATGGGGGTGGAGGAACGCTGCTTATTCTAATTACAGTGATTTAATCAGGATTAGAGAGGTTACCTGGATGAGACGAGGGGGCATCTGTGGCAAGGGCACATGCTTTTAGACAGCCGGGTTCCATGTGCCGGGATGTTCCGAAGGGCCCCGGCCCTTATCGGAACTCATCTGCGAGCGCTTCCCAACACAATGGCTTTCTTTGCTCTTGGATGTGTAAACACTGGCCTATTTGTTCTGCATCTCTGTCCCTCTTTGCGCCGTCTTTATTTCTTTCTTTTTTTTTTTTCCTCCCCTCCCTCCCTCTTGCCTAGTTAAACAGCAGGCAGAGGGAATCCATTTTAATCTGATTAATAACTTAGTTGATCACATATAACCCAATTTTCAGTCAGTGCCGTCCTTGTGCGCCCGGCCACGCCCGCGCTGACCTTTTCCAGTCGCCTCAGTAGCATTAAAGCACAATCAGCTCCATTGTTCTGTCAAAAAAAGCTGAGGATATTTGACATCATAACAAAAATTTAATGTGCCTATCTTTTTAAATGGGATATTTTTTGTTAAAGGCCAGTTATGCAGTTGGAGTGAATGTGTCTGTGTTGAGGGTGTGTGTGTGTGTGTGTGTGTGTGTGTGTGTGCGTGTGTGTGTGTGTGTTGGGGGCTTACTACAAGTGGGATTTGAGTTTCCTAGGTCACAGAGATGGGAACAAGTTTTCCCATGAATTCACAGTAATATGAATAATCCTTTTAAAACAGATATGGTTACATATTAGTTTTGAAAGGTACAGTAACTGTCTGAGGCATAAGCCACCTTGCAACACTGGGGCCCTTTGTTCGTGGCCGAGCTAATAACTGGCCCCTGATCCTCATCTCCTGCTGGTTAGGGAAGAACTCCCTCTTTCCCTCTTACCCCCCCTCCCCTGCTTATCCTTTTTCTCCTGAATGTAACTTTGATTACACCGTTATATGAGCTTCATTTTGTCATTTCAGTTTCACTCGGCATGTTTGGCGCTGAGAGATTTGTATTCAGGATTGGCAATTATGATTAGAATGCCACAAAGTAAGCCTTGTGAGCTTTTTCTGAAATGACAAGTGAGAAATAGAAAGAAATATCCTTCCTATTTTTCCCTCTTTCTTCCTCCGTTCTCTCTCTCTCTCTATTTTTCTTGCCCATACACACAGGAAATATGAATCAAATATTCATGAGGTGGGCCGAGGCTCTCGTGCACCCATATGTTTCCTCATTCAAGCAGCTTGCAGTGGACAGAGGCATCCATCCAGCTCGTGTGACACAGCCGAGTGTGACAGAGAGCATGACAACACCCCTCCGCCACCTATCAGCACCGCCGTCGCCATCCAGCATTACAGTCGTCAAATAGGTCGCATCAGATCAGACACTCGCCGCGCCCCTCAGCCTCCTCCACTGCCCCCTCTCTGACTCCGGCTGCATTGCTTTAACTTTTTTTAATTTCTTCCAATTAGGGACGGGTAACACAGGCTTAAACGTTCATTCTAATGTTTTGTGGTATCTGTTGAAGTAAAAAGTTTAAGTTAAGCTGTATTTAAATCTATAACTGCAGCCCGTCACACCCAAGTAATATCTCTAACCCTGACTTGCTCTGTATGTATATTGAAAAACTCATGCTACATGATTCTGGATGTGAGGAAATATCAGATTCTTTCTGAGTAGTGCACATATGATGGGATCAAGGGTGAGGAATTCAGAGTGCTGCTGCATCGGACCTGGGTATGTTACATTCCGTTGAAATTATATATCTTTTTATACAGATGGATCAAATGTCTGCCTGGAAATAAAATTTTCTCCAAGTGGTCAAATAAGTATTATTCACGTTCAACAGAAAGTTACCATCAGTTACAGTTTCAAGTATTTAGCATGCCAGCTGAGTGCATAGCACAATGTGAGATACATTGTGTTATTAATAGATTATTGTTGCAGTATATGAGTCACTACCATAGCAGTGGCACATGTGGTAAAACCTTCTGACATTAAAGAATCTGTGGCAGCCTGGTTGATGTGGTTATCAAACTGTGTACCACAGTACTGACAGCACTGTGAGGCTACGCCAGAGTTTCATTTATTCAATGAAACTATTGAAATGAAAGACAGATACATGAGTGTAACAGAGACAATAGAATAAAACTGATCAAACTGTCCTTTACTAAGACAGCCACACTGAATAGTGCAAGTTATGCTACTGAACCATGTATCATTCAATCATATTATGAAACAAAACACAACATTCATTGATGGCCTCATTCGACCAGGAGTGGAAAACTTTTAAAAACTTACCAGCCTAATCATACTAGTAGTTTTTCATCATACATTAGCTTTACAGAAGAGCTTTATTTTGGTAAATTTACATTATAAAAAAAGGGGGAGAAAGTAAAATGCTATTACAAACCAATAATTTACTAATAAAAGAATAGGCAGAAGCCAAGGATTATACTTCCCCACCCTACTCAGAGACTCCTCAGTCGACATTAATAAAAGATACTGTCCATATACATACATTTAAATATCCATGTATATATGTATATGCACATACTCACATTAAATACATATATGGTTACGCAATATACACATACACCTACGTAAAAGGTGTAAACCTTTACAAGTTTACATTTTAAGGCTCTTTTAAACTAAAAGCACATAATTTGAGGTCATCATTTAGTTAATCCCAGTTTAACACAAATAACTGAAACACATCTAGATTTTACTTTACTTTAGCGTGTTCAAATATTAACAAACCTCATAAATTCTAAAGTAGAATGTATGATGGATGTTTTTGCCACCATATAAGTTGTAAGCTAGCAAAGATCACACTTCTCCAAAAGAAATGGAGAGTCCTCCCCTCCAAGCTGAATGTTTGGACTTAGACATTTTTCAGAGTTCTGTTCCTACTAGTGGATGGGAGCATTCCACCGCTCCCATCCCAGTATGGAGTGTCTCTCGCTGGCCACGCCGTGCTGACAGCTCCTCTGAGCTGAACATTTGGACTGGGAAAGTTTGCGACGTGAGAACTTTTTCGGCAAATGTATTTTAATGAACTCTTTTACAAAATTGCTGAAAACCAGATCAAAATTGTAAAATTTTGGCAAAAAAATCTGCCAAAAGTTTTCTGACTGAAAAATTTTGAACAGCAATTTGAACTGAACAAGAAACTGTCCTATTTCATGAAAGATAACTGGACCAAACGGAATAATTAAAAAAATGAGATCAAGAGTAATAAAGTTTTCAAACACGTTTTAGCTATAACAAATGATATGCTATATTATAATGGTATAATTAAAGCATGTTTGAATGGAAGTAGAAAATGATGACATGGGAACGCTCATGTATGAAATGAGTGTACAAACTGGTGAGGTGGTGATTTGACCCGGAGCTAATGCTAGTCAGCTAACTGCTATCACGATTGTTTTTTCACAACAACTAGCCATACAATTGTTGCCCAGGCCTACTTCTAATAATCCTTTATTTTTTTTCGAAAGACAAGTCCTTCGAGCTTCATGATTCACTTGCCAGAAATCCTTGTAAAAAATCAAGATGCATAGCATAAACAGCGTCTTCTTTTAATATGCCTTGATAGGAATGAAAATGATGTAGTAGGGGAAGGCCTGGGAGGAGGGGGGTGGGATTAAAACTGAAGGGGATTAGCACTATACTTTAAGATAAATCTGTTTTAATGTGAAACCTCATCCCCGCTCATTCCGGGGTAACCAGTCTTGTTAACTGCTTCACTATCGCTCCTTTTAATGCGCCCTATATTTTTTTTTCCTTTTTTTTTTTTTTTTCTGCTCAGCAACTTTTAAACACAGGCTTTTGGACGCGGCAGTGCACCGCTAACTCTGCCAGTTACACAAACAACGTCCCTTTCTGAGCATTTAAACACAGAACAATGGCAGAGCACATAGCTGCGCACATTAATGCTTTTGTATATTGATGGGGGGAAGAGGGGGTGAGATGGGCTGAAGCAGGAAAGCGAAAGAGAAGAAAAGAGATAAGCAGAGCTTGGCTGCACTGCCCCTCCATCCCTCCATCTCCCTCTTTTTTTTTCCTCCTCGCTGTCTCTATGACTGAGGGAAAAAAGTCTCTTTCCATCATGAAATCCAGGCTGATCTGTATGCATTGAAGGCTAAACAGACAAACATCATATTCTCCGTCTCCAGACTTTAATTGACTGAACAAGGATTGGTCACACTTTTAAGAAGCGTTCCGTAATGGATTTCCATTTTTGTTTCTCTTTTAACTGGCAGTGCGAAGGGGAAGCCATAAATGCTGTCTTTATTACTGAAAACAACAGCCGCCTCTCTCTTTCTCTCTCTCTCTCTCAATCTATCTGGCTTCTTCCATTATTCTGTATCTATTTTTGTGTGTGTGTGGGGGTGTGTGTGTGTGTGTGTGTTTTTTCTCACCATAAAAGATGATATCAGTGTAACGGTCGGCAGGCGTTGCAAGGTCAACTCTGCCCGACAGATGACAAACGATCTCAAGATGGCCACATCATCTGTCCTGTAGCTGTTGGCTGCAACAGGGATGAACACACACATCTTTTTTCTGCCGATTTTATTCGAATTTGTTTATACCGTTGCATGGGGGAGAAAAATAGACAGAAAGAAAAAAAAACCCAGCTGGTTCTCTTTGGGACAGAGTAGAAATGTTTTAGGTAAAAAAACAGGGTAAATGTAAAGTGTGTGTGTGTGTGTGTGTGTGTGTGTGTGTGTGTTTGTTTGGGGGGTGATGGAGGTGGCAGTTGACGGGTCAAATGAACAAAAAGGGAATTTTTTCAGAAAGTCTGTTTTTATCAGGCTTCTGTATCAGGAAGCGGGTTTGGCATGAAGCAGGGGCTCAGAATTATGGACAAGCTGCTCATCAGATGGGAGCTGGGTTTATTTTTGTGGCCCACCTCCCATCTCCCCTCCACCCATCCATCAATACCTCCCATCCTTTGCCACCTCTCCTATTTTCTACCAACATAAAATGGATCTGGTTCTATGTAACCGGATGGATGTATCCAGAATGGACAAAAAGAACTTTCTCTTTCTCCTGCAGGGCAGAACTTTTCATTTCAGTTGTCTTTCTGTTGCGGCCATTTGAGGCTGAACAGTGAACCTGCTTTGTTTTTATCAGACTTTCTTCTAATCACGCTCTCTCACCAACATTCCTCCTTGTTGATTGCTGGCTATCAGCAGGAAGTCTTCAACGTTCCATCATGTTTGTTCTTCATTTCTCGACTCTCCTACAAACAGCATATGGAGCAGTCGTTCAAACAGCCAGCTGTCCGTCTGTCATCTCTCACCAGTCATCACCAGGTTAAATGTTAGTGTCTGATTTGTTCCTCAATTAACGGTATCAAAAATGGCTGTGATTTCTAAGGTCCTATTGATAAGAGCTTTCTAAAACTAGTATATCTCCGTCAGCAGTTGTAAATTATAGAGATAAAACCTGGACAGACCTAAGGGCCGCAGGTGGCCCCTAAACAATGTCTAACTGGCCCTCTGTCTTCTTACTTTAAGAAAATATACCAATAAACAAACCAGAACATCCCCAAAAACAACATTAATTACTGATTTGTAAAACAGTTAAATAACAAGTATTGAATAAAAATACGTAAGAGATTTGGGCCTAATACAGGCCTTTGGGTTTGATTACAAGAATATTATCTTTGATGGAACAGTTAATGTCAGGGTTCATTTTCTTTACTCACCCTTTTACAGTTTTGTCTTCAGTTCAGTTCAGTTAAAAAAAAATCAAATATGTTCAAAAGTTCATAGTCCATAATCGTTCTTTCAGAACCCACAGGTACTACCGACTCAGAAGGCCTGGGTAATTCTTCACAAACGGCTCTGGTGTCAGAGGTAGCTCACCGTTAAAGATTTCACAGAAATATGGAATAAATAAAATTGACTCTTTAAGGAGGTTGAAAACAACATTAAACTTCTATTTGTTTGTTCAATATTTCAAAAATTTAATTATGAAAACAAAGGTATATCTTTAGCTATAGCTTCATTTTTTGAAAGAAAAACAACATTTTTGGAAGGAAATAGAAGCTGTAATCCATTTGTTTGTTGATTTGTTTCTATCTTAACAATACAAAGCACACAAAATGATGAAACTGTAAAATCCTTGGTTTTCAAAGTGTAAGTTGGTCCAAATCTTGTTTTATGATGGACGTCTGGTACGGTTGGTGGTGATTTAGCTTCACAGCTAGCTGCAAAAAGAAAAGCTTGGAAATCGATTTGTCAAATTGACTAAAATGATCAGATCAATGAGATGTTTTGTTAAATACTACTGAACACAATAAACTCATCGCTGATTAAGTGTAGAAGGTTTTTTGAAAGTCCAAATAGTCTCTCAAGCAGAGGAAGTGAGGAAACAGGCAGTGAAATGACTTTACATTCCCTGCAGGAGGGTAGAAAGAATTCAGTAAACTTGTAAAAAATAAAAACAGGAGGTTTACCGTTTCACACCCAAATACAATTTAAGATCCAGAGCAGAATCTCTGTTTTAAAGATGTAAAGGGGCCAAAAATGCAGTAACCTTAGAAACCAAAATACTAACTGCTAACAATTTAAAGCTGTGATTAGAAAAAATCAATGATATTTATTTAAAATGAAGCTTTTATGAAAACTGTTAAATGTTTTAGAAAAGATTCTGATTTCCATCTAAATGTGAGTAAGGAAGAAAATGTGGAAACTGAAGCAGATTTCCACCTTCAGTTTTCTTTTTAGTTTCATATCCAAATCTAGAAAGGATGAAAGTAAATTCCATATTTCCCACAAGATCATTGGAACCGTGGAATATTGAGAGGTCATGCAAGAATAGAATAAAAACTAATATTTTAATCTGTCTAAACTGCATCTCAAAGACAGAATTCTTCTTCTAACAAGAACTTTCTTTCTGAGATTTGTTACATGCAAAACAAAATATCGTCTTTTGCTCAAAAGTTTCAAAAACTGTTTAATCTGAACAGTTCAGCAACTTCTTCTTAGCATCATCATCAGTTTAACCAACGTTTTTTGTTGTTTCTCTGTTTACTTTAATGCAATGAGATTGTTTTCCTTCTCTTAGAAGAAGGGTTTGTTTATTCCCATGAAGTATTGGATGTAAAAAAAAATGTTTTAATAAAAGATGAAGGAAGTTTGTTGAATCCCATTAAATTTCCACCCAGTTTTCAGCGTTTCTGAGTTATTCATATTTAGTCCATGTGTAAGTGGTCTTACATTAGATTCCCCTTTACACAATGAAGGCTGCTTTATCGGCTTTTTGGGGGGAATGCAGAGGTTGCAGTATTGGATCTCGCACCTATTGAAGCTGACACGGTATAACAAAGCGTGCGGGGCCAAAAAGTAATGATCATATACAAATATCAATATGTGAAAGAGTGTGTGCTAAAGAAGACACATGGCTATTGATGTTTAAATAACTGTAGCGTCAGAGAGATGGAGAGAGGGGGGAAAAATGTGAATCATATTTTCTCCGTGTGTCTGCGGGGAAAAGGAGGAACCTAATCGAACACATCCCTCGAGGCGCAAACAGGGGAGTCAAGGGCGAGATAAGCAAAAAAAAAAAAAAAAACAGAAGAAAAAACACGGCTTCTTTCACTTTTTACCTTCTTTCTGCATAAAACAGATAAAAACAGACCAAGTTGTTTCACGGACAATAAATGTGTGCCATAAACTGTCATGTCCTTAAAAGTGTCCCTTTCACTTGTGTGTCTTTTAATTTTGCAAGTCGCGTGTCACCGCATTTGCATTTCAAAAACTCCTGTTTGAAAAGCCTGGTTTAAATGCCAAGATGCGAATTGATGACAATCACCGCGAGTCGAAAGCAAGGGAAAAAAAAGTCCTCAATCCTCCGCTCCTCGCAGCTGACATTAAAGCTAAACCCGTCGGCCACAACAGAACACAAAACAAATATATATTTATCGCTGCCGCCTCCTCCTCGTCTTCCTGCGTCGACCTCTTCCTCCCGCTCTTTCTCCCTGCGCTTCATTATTTCTGTATCTCTTTATGTTTTGGATATCAGCGACCGTACGTGAGCCGGCTCCAGCAAACTAAAATACGGGAATAATCAGCGGGGTTCAGACTGAGCTCGAATTGATTCGGTGACAAACAGTTGGGGTGCACAAGCCTCTCCCTCCTCCCTTTTCCCCTTGCCTTTTCATCACTTCTGCATATTCATTTCTGTAATTTACAGTAAATCCAATAGCTGTCAGTCACACGAGCTCGCAAACACAGGAAAAGAAAAAAAAAAGGATTAAAATAAAAACCTGCTTTAAATTTACTGTGTTGGGAAACAGCTGCTGCAACGTTTACAGCAAAAACCACTCTAAAATATTAAAGATATGTCATCACAGGCTCTCGGCCCCTGCATCTGTAACCATCTGCTTTCTATTAAATCATTACGCCCAACAAAAAAAGAAGCACATGCAGCCTGCTCGCTTGCCGATGCTATTTCCAGCCGTCTCTTTTTTTTCTCTCCCCCTTTTCCGCTAGGTTAGGAGATAAAACTGCATCGATACAGACGCACCACCAACCACAGCATTCGGCAAAACTAATCACGCCCTTTGAACTCTGAAATTACAGACCTTCAATGTATTTTATTGGGAATTTATGTGACAGCTCAACACCAAAGAGCACAGAATTGTGAAGTAAAATGCATTTTATTTGTCGTTTTTAAAATGCCGCGCAATTAAAAATTTCAGATGTGGAGTTTGTGTATCTGTTCAGCCCTTCGATCAATAGTTTGAAGAAGAATCTTTAGCTGAAATTAGAGCAGAAAGACGCTGAGCGGTGTGTCTCTACCAACTTCATTCTAGAAACAAACCTTTTGTTTGTTGTTGCAAAATAGTTTAAGCTAAGTCAGGTGTCAGGTTAGATGGAAGGTATCTATGAACTGACCAGAGATTCTTATCTGGACTTAGGTCTGGTGCTTAACTAGGTTATTCTAACCCGTCCGTTCCCTTGTCGCTCTGTCTGTATGTCAGCATGATGATGCTGCCACCACCATGTTTCACAGCCAGAATGAGGCTTTCAGGTGATGCAGTGGTTTCATCTGACCAGAGAAAGTTCTTTCATGTTCACGCACACGCACACACACACACACACACACACACACACACACACACACACACTTTGTTGTGCACCCCGATCAGCACTCCTTATGGATTTCTTTCAGTAATAGCTTTCTACTTGCCACTCTTCCCTACAGTCAGATTACTAGCAGAGCAATAACTACCAGTGGAGCTGTAGAGCTTCTTGGTTCTGCTGTAATCCTTGACGTCTTCAACTGTATTTATTTAGTAGTATCAGAGTTATAGGGAGTAAATAGAAGTCTGCTGCACACTATTTTTTGTTGTATTTATGAAAGCATGTAAAAACCAAGTGTCTCATTTGTTTCCACATCACTGTTTGGCACTACTTTGTTTTGGTCTATCACCTCCAACCCGTCGTTTTTCAAATGAAAAATGATTGATGTCGTTCAGACAACTATACACCACATTCAGTCATTCACACACTCAGGTTACTAAGCTTCATTGTAGCCATGGCTGCCTTGGAGCAGACTGCCATACAGCTGACTCTGGACACCAGCCGGCAACCAGGTGGTGTGTTTTACTGAAGGACACTATAGCAGAGACAAACGGAGGAGGGGAGGGGCAAAGGGGTGGGGGAGTTGAACCAGCAACCCATCAGTTACAGAACCCCCCCCCCCCCCCACACACACACACACACACACACCCCGTAACACCGACAGACATTAAAGGGGCAGTATTATGTAAAATAAACTTTTTGGAGCTTTAGGTCATGTTATGATGTTTTTCCCTCACTCCGCCTTATCAGCTCGGTGTCACATAAAAAAAGTTTGATCTCGCCACACGCAGCCATAAAAACGCATCTTCATGCGGTTGTGTCCGGCAGACGGCTGCCTCCAGTTCAGGCGGAGTGAAGCTGCCGTCTTTAGTTGCATGAAAATCGAAATCAAAACCTGTACATGTTGAATATTTGCCTGAAATCAGATTCAGAGTATCAGAAACACACAGAGTCACATGTTGATCCTGGCCTGAGTGAAATCAGGGCCTGTTTACACTGAGATGAATCTGTCTTCCAAAGATCAATAGCACTTAATAGAGCAGTCTGTTTTCATGGCTTAACACATGCTTTTTAAATGTGAATATCTTACTTCTTTTTTTTTGTATTTTTATTATTTTTTATAACTCTCTTAATTACAATAATAATAATTATTATCATAATAATTTCTCACACCTCCTGTCTTTAAATTTATTTCTGTATATTACTGGTTCCTTCCTCATGTCCTTGGGGCGAGACGCTGAACCCTCAAGTTGTGATGATTAACAGCATCAGTTAAATGTCTAAAATGTAAAAATTACAGCTCTGTCTTCCCTCCTGTCCTTGGGTTACTCAGGGGTACGGAGGCGTGCGGTGACTCAGACTGTTTGGGGCGATGACATCTGTCCTGTTAGAATAGATCAAGAGAAAGAGAGAAAGAGAGAGAGGCAGAAAATAATAATAAAAAAAAAAACAGGAGAGCGAGAGCTTCTGAAAGCAGTGGAGCAAAATATTATGTTACAAGTGAACAGAGAGATGGGAGCAGAGACTTATGGGCTGAGTCAAAGGTAAACAATTACAACATCGTGAGTCACTTTCTTGGAGCGCAGCTAAAGGCAGATCATCTCTCCCTCCTAATAGGTAATTTCCTTTGTCTTCAGAGGCTCGTATCACATGTCGTTGCCTCCGACGCGGTTGGTCCGCCGAGGGGACGGCGGAACGGGGGAAAGAGAGGGAAGAAACGGAACAGCTTGGAACTTGGCTGGAAAAACTTTAACAATGTTTCTCCTCCAGAAAACATTCTGTTTAGATTAAACAAGCGCTTGTTTGTAAGGAATGCGGCGGCACACTTGGAGGGACGTTTATGTCTCTTTTCTCCCCTTTTTTACCCCCTCCCTCTCTCCCTCCTCCCCATGTTTCTTCTTGCTTTCTGTCATCTTGTCTGTGCAAAACTACTTGTCCTTTTCGGGGCCTGTCATCTCCCCCCTTTTCCCTTCATTTCCAACCTCCTCCTTGTTTTGTTTCTCCGTCACTCTCCCCTGTGATGTCACTATCTCGGCGTGAATCATTAGGATATCAGTGTACAGCCACTGACAGAAAGTGCCTGATTAACAAGCTCTCTTGTTTTTTTTTCCCCTCTCCTCTTTATCCTCCTCCCTTTTTCCTGAAACGAGGCCTCCCGCTGCTCCCAACGACATTTCTCCTCATTCCAACTCCCCTCCCCTCCTCATCATCCCCACCTTCCCTCCTCTTCCTCCCTGTCGTGGATGGCAGGGAGTCACAGGTGTGTGACAATAATTACACATACACTTGGAAGAAAAAAAAATTGTCGCTTCCTCCATTTAATAAGTTTGCAGTAAAATAGGCGGTGAGATAGAGGGAGAGAGAGCGAGGCAGAGAGCTTGAATCTTATCGGATACCCCAACCTCTAACTTAATCATATGGCTCTTAAGAGCAGCCTGCCACCAGCTGGGGCTCCATAATATGCATGCAATATGTGTGTAAAACGATACGCTTTAATTTTGAGCCCACTTTAAGCAGCAACAAAATCTGTTTATATGGGAGACATTTAAAAAAGAAGGGAGGAATGGAGGGGAGGGCGAGCGGAGGATTGGGTTAACTCTCTGCTCTCCGGGCCTGACAAAAGCCATCTGTCGGGTGTCACTGCCTATTCACACTGCAAAGCTTGGGGAGAGGAGAACAAATGGATTTCCTTACTTTTTGGCTAATAATGGAGCATAAAGCGAGTCACAGGTGACTCAGGTTTAAACCTGCTGGGTTTTCTTTTCTTTTTTGTCTCCCTAAGTTTCATAAAAGCAGATGTCACACACATGACCGTGAATTTTAAGGCCTTGTTCACGATGTACTCTGACAGATTTCTCTCTTTCTTTCCTTTGTTGTTACATTCACCGCTGAGCTTTCAGGCACTCATCTAAACTGCTCTAAACTGTGGACTGGCCTCTAGGAAGGGCTTACAATACTGTTATCTTAATCAATCCAAAATGTTGATAATATTGATACCAAGTCAGTATTGGTATCGGATCAATACTAGAGTGGTCAGGTTGATACTTTAGTTTCAGATTCCCTCTTGAAATTTTATTTAATTGTTTTATTGTAGCAGCTCAACTCCACCTTAATGATGATTTTCTGCACTTTATTTAGGGAAAAAATTAGCACCTACTTTTGTTTTTATATTGGTTTTATTTACCATGTTAACATTCTATTAGATTACTTTGTCGACATGAACTTTGTACAAATCCTGTCCAAAAGTTAAACAAAATAAGGCAAAGGAAAAACTACAAAAACACCTAAAGGTCAGAAGCTCCAATAATAATGAATTAAACATTAAGATAGTATCGGTATCGTTATTGGCAACACTGGCCCTGTATTGTCTTGGCATTATATTGATATGAACACATGCAGTATCACACACCTCTGATGTCCTGAGACTTTAGGTAGCAACTATTTTTTTCTATATTTTTTAATGAATCTTTTTAAAATAAATTTCCAAAGATAACATATAACTCCACATCCCTCTGAAATATCTAAACTGGATAACCAGTAAATTTCAATGATTTTGTCAAAGTCCTATTTCTAAACTAGCTTAGGTTCCATGCTTTCGTCTTTGTTTTTGTTCTGCATCACAAAGGCCTATAATGAAGAGTTAAAATAGAGAGATACATATATCAATTTTAGGGAATGCACAACTTATAGCTAATACCAAATAGATTAGCCAGGAAATTCTGGAGATAAGTATGTTTATATATTTCTAGGAAAAATAAAAAAAATTGGTGATATTAACAAAAAAGTAAATGAAAATTATAAATAGTAAGCAAACACAAATATTTGCCAAGGTTGGTTATTAACAAAAAGTAAAACATCATCAAAACATAACATGGATTTGTCAAAGTGCTTAATATGTAAAACTTGAAAAACATTGTGAGAGCTAATCTAAATAAATATGCTTTTGGGTTTTCTTTGTAAAACATCCCAACGTTCTGCTGTGGAAAAAAACCATAAAGCCACAAAAATGTTACAAAAAAAATGATAACTTCATCATGTTTTTTAACATTTAGTTATGTAGTTGGTTTTCAAATCATCTTCTAATATTGATGCATGTGTTGCACTTTCCCAATTTAATACTTATACTCTGGTGCTTTTTGAATCAACTTACCTTCACAGTGAATCTGCTCTGTAACCAGCCTTAGTGTTGTTTTCCTCAGCTGCTAAGTTAGAACACATAAAAAATACCTGTTAAAATAGGTTATTATAACTTTAAAAAATACCATCGTCCAGTTGGTTGTATAAAATAATCCACATGGATTTAAACATGTTTTCAAGATACTTTTCAATAAAAATTGTTAAAAGTGACCAGGACACACTCAAAACCAAGTTTAAAAAGGCAACAATGAGAGCTATGTTCTTGTGAAAGCTGATTGTGTTTATGCACTTCCTGTTTGTTTGTTTCCTTAGACAGAAACTTTTTTTTATCTACTTTGAATAATGAATTGAGCATACTGTACACTTTGATAACTAGGATTAAGTGGAATATATGTGCAATTAAACTGAAATGATGTTTCTTTTGAGATAACAGTTACTGTGAATCTGCATTATATTAATAAACTGAATTGATTTGAATTTGTGGAAGAATTATACTGTCTCCAATGAGAACAAAAACTTTAAAAATAATCCAGTATGTGAAGAGAAGGCCTTAACTTTTTATTTAAAGAAAGAAAAAAAAGACATATCACATGTCAGAATGGCTTGGCTGTTTATGGAATTTAACATATTATAACTTTTTATAGATGTTCACGTAGTTACATTTATTTATTCTTTTTTATTGCCTCTTTCTGGCATCACTTTAAACTAAATTGATGTTACCACATTACTGAATCATTAGCTTGAAATTCTCAAAATCCAACAGACAACCTAAAGAGGCGAATGTATGTTAGCAGACAGACATGAGATACCACCTAAGTGTTTAAGTAAAGAGAACAGAAAAAAAGTGAGAGCGAGGCGTTCACGGGCACGAGAGGCTGGCGGATTTTGAGGAAGGAAGCGCAGAAAGGGGGGAGACAGGCGAACAGGAGTGGAGGGTAGAGCAGTGTGTAAACTTCAAAAAGCCTCTGACAGTGGCTCTTGCTGCTGCCGCCGCCAGGCCCGTCGACTCCACGGATGCTTTTGTTCCCCCCGCTCACGCTCACTTGCACCCTCCTCCTCCTTAACCTCACCCTTCCCTCCCTCCCTTCCTGTCCTCCCTCCTCTGCCTCTGCGTTCGCCCAGGCTCCTTGGTGATCGTGCGCGAGAGGAGTGGGGGGCTATCAAAGCCACCGCTGTCTGTTTCAGACTTCAAAACCCAGGGCCCCCGTCCGTCCGTCAGCCCCAATCATCATATCTGCCCGGCCCCAGCGGAAAGCCTCATACACTGGAGGAGAAATATTTGATCTGTCCTCTTTGCAAGGATCAACAGTCACACAAACGACAGGGGTGCCCCGGCACGGCGAAAAGGAGGAGGGGGAAGCGGGGATGGAGGGGGTTGAAGGGCGGGGGGGTGCTGGGAGAGAAGAATGATGACTGATTTAATGAAAGCAAAGAGATCAAATTAAAATACAGTAAAATAACTGAGCTTCCCTCTCCGTTCGTATGGGTTTTTTTTTAAACTTGTTTTATTGTTTAAAATTCTCCACTTTTTGCCTAACATTCGACTCAGCTGCAATGAACTTTTTTAATGAACTTTAAGCTTTATAATATGAAGTCATTTTTATTGTTGTTTCTTTATCATATATGAGTTCACAGCAGCTGAATCCTCACCCTGTCAGTATCACTGAGGCCTGCTCTCACATGGAATCCTTGCAAAATTTATAACAACCAAATTTTCTTTTTCTCTTAAATCACAAATTTCTCTTTTAAACTTCATCATTTGGACAAAGTTTATAAGTGTCTAAAATTACTTCAGTATATATATTAGCATAATTTGTATTGTGTTCATTTTTCTTAAACAAAATATAAAATATACATATATAATTTGAGAGTAATTTGCCCACCTCTACAGCAGACATGAGCAGAAACATCGTTCAAACATTTAAACAGGAATCAGGTGCTTAATGCACTCAGACCAAATATCTGCAGTTTTGCAGAAAACAAACTAAAACATGAAAAAAAATAAAAACCTGAACAGTTTATGTGGACCAGAGATGAAAGCTTTTAGAGATGGTTAATTAATATTCATTCAGATTAGGAAATATTATCTGGGTTTAAAATGAAAAATCTCTTGAACAAAAATTATCTGTCAGAGTAACACAGATGATTTTCAGAGAAGAAAAAATCTTCTCTGAAACAAAATATTCTTGCAGGCCTTATAATAAATAAACAATAAATATTTGATAAAATCCATTGCATTTGCTTTGGAGAGTTTCAGCAGAAACACTTCAGTTTTTATCCCCTAAATGGAATGTTTAAAACATTGCCTTATAGCAGGTATCTTGTATACATGTCAGGGAGAAAAGCCCCACCTGAGCCCTGTGAATGTTTGCGCGGCGCATTCTAGTTTTACTCAGCATTTTTATTTGTCGCTCCAACAGCAAATATTGGTGCTGAGGACGGGGGCTGTCTCTGTGCATCTATCTATAAATCTATTTAGCCATCCATCTGTCTGTCTTCCTCTCACATGGCACTTATTTATTGACATCGCTGTGTGTTGCCTCTGACAGACGGCTGGTATAGTTAGCTCTTAAATCCTGGATGTGAGATCAGACTGCATAATTACCTTTCACATTAAGCCCTTTATGTCCAACAGACTAAGGCCTCTGTCACCCCCCCAATCGTGTGTGTGTCTACCTGTCTGTGTGTGTGTCTTACACGCTCATCGAAGCAGCAGCAGTGGAGCAGCTGGTAGCATTATTGACACACAGTGTTCCGAGGCAGCGGGGGCGCGGAGGAGAGACAGGGAGACACGCAGGAGGTGGCGGCGGTGTGGTGGGGGGGGTATTGAATCGGGGGAAGATGAATATGATTTGATGGAGAGTCTATGTTAGTGTGTAAGATGACTAACTTCAAAGCAGTTTTGTCTCATTGACCCCCCCCCCCCCCCCCCCCCCCCCACACACACACACACACATCCCCCCGTCCATACACACAAACACACTCTGCATGCCACGGCTCCCTGAACAACACACAAACTCACACCAGCGCCGTTGGCTCGGATCTGTTCAGACAGACTGCCATCAGCGATGCAGGCGTGTCACTCATCACCCCATCACATCCAACTGAATAATCAGCAGGATCTCGTGTCGAGCTCAATGGACTAGCGTGCATGTGCCAGGCTGCAAGTCCCAGGGTTCATGAGGTTGAAAGGCAAAGCTAATCAGTGTGTGTCTTATGCTTTAGTATGAAACACAGCCTTGCAGGAGGCCAGGGTGGACGGGATGCCGATGAGCGACTGGAGCGCACATAAGCTGATTTCCATCATCTGTGTTCACTGTGTACTTTAGGTCTGAGTGATTTTAGTCATTTTAAAGTAAATATTCATTGTTTAGTGTTTAGTGTAATTGAACCAGCTGTTTTCTGCCATTCAGTCTGAAGGCTGAGAATTTGAGGTGAACTCTTTGATAATTTATTGGTTGTCCTGTCGGGTTTCAAATCAGAGCTGGAAGTGCAGATGCTGCTGTTGAAGAGAGTTGAAACAGTGGAACGTCTGTAAGCCCTGCTGAGGTGCAGGAATATAAAAAATACACTCACACTAACGCCTACACGTATTCTACTCATATTAGGACTTTTTATTGACTTCCATTTATTTTAGTGACTCTGTTTATGTCTAATGCTGACATTTTCCCTAACCCCAACCCTTACTACTGTACTCCTAACCCTAGATGTAACTCTGAACCTAACTCCTAACCTAAACTCAGTTCAGTCCTAAGCCTAGCCCAGGACCACTTCTAGTTATGGGGCCTGGGATTTGGGTTCCATTGGTATGTGTTAGGTAAATGGTCCTCACAAAGTATCAAATGCAAGGCCATGCACACACACACACACACACACACACACACACACACACACACACACACACACACACACACGTTCATTTTGATCCAACTCGTGGAGTTGTGGTCCTGAGGGAATTGGGTAAAGATGGCAGGTGATCTGCACTGTGTAAATACAGCGACGTGTGTGCCACTGTCAGAGCTTTTCACAGCAATAAAACAAATTCATTATTTTCTTCTCTGAACGGAGATGTTCGAGGTGCCACTCTGTGCGTGATTGTGGAGTGTAACTGTGTGTGGGGGGGTGCGTGTGTGTGTGTATGATAACAGATGTCCACCCTGTGGCTGCTGGGAAGACACTTCACATTCTACATGTGTTAAGTGACAGTGATGGACAGCAGGTAGTCCTTTTTAATAATTCAATATATCTGAATCTCCGCTCAGCAGATCCATCCCTCAGTCAGAAGCCAAACATTGTCAACGAGATGTGATCACACACAAAAACTGAATACAAAGTAATGTAAAATACTTATATTTCCCCTTCTGTTTTCACATCAAGTAATCTATTACATTTTCATCTTGGTTATGTTTGATCTTAAAGTGGAACCGCAGGCGGAAACGGAAACAGCTTTACAGCTCTCCGTGCCACCTCCTCACGTGTATTTCAAGCATCGCTCCGTTTTAGCAAAGACCAATGGAAACAGTTAAGATCGCAGCAGCGGGGACAATGAGCCAGATCGAGCCAGCCACTCAGTCAGCCAGCCAGAGACAGAGACATTTCCCCAACACCAGGATGCGGCTAAGTGAGCCTCAACTGACCAGAAATGATTTGCCTCTGTCTGTTAGACACGTAATGGAGTCATTTAACTAGTCAAATTAGGAGTCGGCGAGATGCCGCATGCTTCATTACTGGGTTCCAATGGGCCCCGCTATACATTTACATCAGAAATGACTTCAAGGCAAATTAATGTTTTTATTGTCCTGTAGGGGGGAGAAATAAATAAATAAATAAATAAAGGTATGAACCCCCCACCACACACACACACACAAACAACGCATCATGACTCTAATGTTGACATCTTTGTGCACACAGCGCCCTAAGCTCTAAACACAATACAGCAACACATGCGGGTTGTTTGCACACACCATCCTATCTGTCACACAAGTGCTTCTATCAGGAATCAGGAGAACTTTAATAATCCCCGCAGGGAAAAAAAAAAGAAAAGAAAAAAACACATCCACAAGCATCTGAGATTCCCACTGCTAAAAGATCAGCACCATCTAGAGGTCAAAGGCAGCTACTGTCCCCCGCGCTCAGCCCCTTCTGAGGAGAGGCTTTGAGAAATGTCTCCCACAACTTGATTTGCTGCTCAGCGAATGATTGTTTCCATTTGTCGTGAAAAGGGAGGCCATTGGATGCCTTCGTTTAATGCTAAGAGAGCGTGTCCCGCCGGATGCTGAAGAAAGCTCAACATGTGCAGCAACAAAAAAAAAAAAAAAAAAAAATCCTGAAAGTAAAAGGGGGGCTCAGGGGGAATGGTGTAGCAGAGGCCGCAGAAGCAGCTCCACGCACGATGTGACTGACAGCTATTTAGCCTGGCTTGATCCAGCACTCCCTCTCCGGACCTGTAAATTAGAACCAGGTGATGACGGAAATAGGAAATAGAATATATCCACTGGGGAGAGATCAGAGGCCAAATGTGTGTGTGAGAGCACGTGTGGGAGCAGGAGGGTGGCAAAGGGAAGGAGGGGGGGGTTGCATGTTGCTCTGCTCCTTGTCGACAGGGAGGTCTGACAACTGGGATAATTGATAAGAAGCAGAACCCTGTTAGACTCGGAGCAGAGCGCGGACCTCTGGGATTTGGAGTCTCGCTGTGTTTACACATCCTAACAGCCTCTCAGGCCACAGACTCACTACGGCTCGAAGCAAAGCAAACAAGGAACAGGCCAAGCTGGATTTCAACCGGCAACCTTTTTGACTCGGTTCGGGTTTTTTAGCTCAGCGGGGACCGCTGCCTTCAATGGTCAGAGAGAGTTCCGGTGTTTCAGGCTCCCCGCACGCCTGCGTTTGTATTATCATAGATTACAGCCACATTGTTTGAAGTTGACTGACAGCCAGTGATATTTTTGTTCATGCATGAGTGTAGGCATGTGTCAGGGTGTGTGTGTGTGTGTGTGTACTGATCCCTTTGTTTTTGATGAAGCAAACACACGCGCCGGAACACACACCAAAATGCTCCGGTGCAATCGCGCCACGCGTGTGCAGAACTACGCCAGTTGCTGTTGTTCTTGACATTCTGTCGATACCATTGTGTGGAACAGCACCGGTGTGTTTGATGGGGCTCTTGACTGACACTGGATGCTACTCTTTGATACACACACACACACAGACACTTTGTTCCAACAACAGTGCAGCCATCTCCCTATCACTGAATTGTTTTTTCGCCGTTTTTTCTGTCCTCCCTGAGTTGTCGCACTCGTTCAGACAGAGATGCAGTCTGATGGATTTCATGCAGAATGAGAAACATGCCAACAAGGCCCTGTTAGCCCAAAATACAAACATTTATCAGAGGACGAGGGGTCGATGAAAGAACTGATGCCTGTTATACTGCAGTACGTTTGAAAGGGAAGTTGATGCTTCTTGATGTCTTTGTCTCATCTTGGAATTTCTCTTCACACAGGAAGCAGAAAAAAATGATGCATTTTGTCTCCATGTAACTTTAACCTATCAGTGATATCCCTGTCATCTGTTCAGCAGACACACCTTGATAACATTTAAACTGTGATAAACAGCTCTATGATCTTGATGAAATGATACGTTCTGCGTAAAGATGCACGCATGCCGTGCCTTTGTGCATGTCTGCAGATTAACGAAAGCCTCTCTGTCTCTTTATATTTCTCATTTGTTGGAAGTAAGAGGCACACAAATTGATTTCTTCATCCGTCTCTGGTCAAGCGAGCCCGGTCTGTCTTTCCCCTCTTTATTGAATAAACACAGGCATTTTATAGACATTGGCCCAGATGTCGCAATATTGTTTTTGACTTCCTCTCTGTTATGTATTGATCAGCGACTCGCCCGTTTGTCTGCATTGGGAGGGAAAGGGGGAAGGAGTGTTTGGTAGAAAACAAAAAAAATGTGCATGTATTTGCACTTGTGATTTCAAATACTGTACAATATAGAAAGTGATGAATAAAACATTTTTGTGTGTGTAGGTTTAGGTAAGATGTTGCTGTTGCTGCTGTGTTGGCTGTTCATGTGACTTTGTGTTTATGTGGTCCAACCCCGATGTCAGACTTTTGATTTCTTCTCATTTTATTATTACATGTCGACTACACAGGCACGCCATGTTGTTTTGCCGTTGCCGCTGTATGTGTTTAGTGCGTAGTTAAACTACTCAGGCAACAACTCCATCGCTAATTATAGCTTTCCACTTGAGCAGTGACACAGAGACACAAGCCCTTGTGTTAACTTCTGAGAAACTCAACACTGCTGTGGTTTCATGCACATTTCTGCTTTGTTTTCAACCTTGAAATTTATTGCCTCTCCAAGTAGGAAGTGGAGTCTGGATGCACCGTGCCACTTGTCTGCCTGACAGCAAACAATCATCAGACCAGTGCAGAAATGCATCGGGGGGTTTGGTGTATTGATAACATGCAGAGTTTAGAGTTTCCATTCATGCAGAATTCATGGCGTTGGTTAGAATGTCTTTAGCTCCATCCCTAACTCCAGTTCAGTCCAATTCAGTTCAGTTTCATCACAACGGGCTTTACAAGGAGAACAGGTGCAGTTCAGAATCCGGAAACAGACAGTCAGATCAATCCAATCTAGTCCTATATGCGCATTCAGATTTAACTAGGACAGCTTCCAATCCCATCCTAGCAAGTGCCCTCTTGCCCCACCCAGGCCCGCCTCATCCCACCCTGCTCCCTCCTGCATGCTGGAACTCTACACTCGGCGGCCGAGTTGGGAATTTGCAGGACAACTTTGAGTCCTGAAAGGTTTTGCCGGTGTAATTCATTTGCCTGTGAGTGGTATTAAAATCATCATAGAAACCATCTATCCCAACCCTGCTAAGCCCCTCCCAGCAAATCTAATTACATACATTATGTTTTATAACGGTTACAGTACAGTGAAAGTCAATGTCTCTCATTTTGAGCAAGAATGTGGTGACAGTGGAAAAGAATGACTTACTTTAAGCTGGGAGAAACCACAGCCCATGTCCAAGACAAAGTATGGTAAGGAAAATATTGCATTTAGCCCGACTTTACATGCGAGTTATGAATTAGTACTAGTCTGTCGACTCCACACGTAGCTTGCTAAACTTTGTTTTTTAAATGTCCATTTTAGCCCTAAAGTCCATCAGAAAAGTTATCAGATTTTCCCTTAAGTTCACATTTTATATTGTTGATTTACTTTGTTCCTTTAAAGGTATAGAAGATTCTCCAACATTTATTGGAAAATAATGAAACGATCATATTCAGCTGCTAATTTTTGGCTTATTAGGGCAGTCATTCAGTCTATAGTAATTTTCAGGAGACTTTCTACTGCTCAGTGAAAGACTCTTGGAATGTAGTGCTATACAGTAGTTAGGTCTAAGTGAGGATAACAAGTGAATGAAGTCCATACAGAGGAGACACTTTGGCTGGTTTGAAGTTTTACTTGTAAAGGAAGTGATAACATCTTTGTGCTAAGAAATAGTCTTTGTTAGGATCAAGAATCTCAAGAAAAGGTTCACGGAATTTATTGTTTGCACCGTTTTTTATTTTCATTCTGTTAATAGTGTGTTTTCTTTAATGCATAAATACATGTGAACACTTTGTACTTAAAAAAAATCCTAATTAGTTGCTCTTTCCTTTGGATCAGAGTTTGCTATTTTTGATAACTGCACATAATTATAATCTGTAATCTTGTTCTTACTGATTCAGTATATTATTCTTGATTTAACTTTTTTCAGATTTTGATACTTTTAATCTTTGAGTGACCCAACATGCCTCCATGTCTTCTCACTTTGCATGTAAGGCTGCTGTTACAGATGTACAGTATGTCCCTACAGTAAAGAGTATATCTATTCAATAGATTTGTGAATACATTGTAAAAAAAAAAAAGGAAAAGAAGAAAAAAAAAAGTCCTGTAGTCTCTGAATATAAGCACATCCTTTTAAGGCTGTATTAATTGATTTGAATTATTATTATCATTATTAAAACCCTGTGAGGCTGCTTAGTTGTAAACTAAGATTTAACCACCAACTACAGTTTTCACGACTGTAGCAGAGTACAGTAACCTTGCTTAAGTGCACAGCAGGGTATTAATGTACCATCCAACAGTGTTGCATTGCCATGTCTCCTGTTGCTTCTGCACATTTTAGATTTCAGTTTGTTTCCGCATTTGCTCATCACAAACTCTGCTGGCTCTGTTGGACTTTGTGCGTTAATAGGACGTCTTTATTCATATGCTCTGCTCTACAGAAATGTTGGCACATGATGGGAAACCACTTATAGGTGCCAGTAAAGCTGGCAGTCTTGTTCATTCTTAGCTGGTTCCATCCTCACTAAAGCATTCAGACTGCACTATTGAGGATTTATTTGGTTCACATTAATCGCTATTTAGAACTACCCCCCTTAATTGAGGAACTTTCGTAGATCTTTATTTTTACGCCGTGGCGGTGTCTGAGCGCGAAGTTGACTCAGAGCGTGGATCGAGTCCTGGCTCGGCTGCCTGCTCTGTCCAGAAGGCAGCTCTGCAGGACGTTAGCCGGCTCAGCATTCTGGGATGGCTGCCCAGGGGTCCCGGATGACCTCAAGAGTTAAAAGCAAGCAGCGGGAGAGATAGACGAAGGCATGGAGGAAGCATGGGAGCTGACAGAGAGACAGAAGAAGGAGGGGACAGAGGTATGTAACTGGAGGCAGGGTAGGGGTGGAGGGCTACTTCTTGAGGGAATTAGGAAGACAGAGAGACTAGGGGAAAAGGGGAAAGTCAAACATTGATAATAAAATCTTAGATGACGTACAGCAACAGTATGAAAAGATTTATGAGCAGCTAGTGGACATAAGCAGGATAAAGACAACTACTACACTACAGTGCCAACAGTAATTCTCCTCTGTCTTTTCTGGTTTTACTCCTTTGCTCCAGGAACTGCAGCTCAGTAGGCCTAACTCTAAGGTGTCACTTTGAGTTTGTCCCTTTCTTAAAGACAGGAAGCTCCTCTATTGCACTCTACTGAAGCATGTTAAGGAGCAAATCCAGGGTTTAACATTAGGTTAAGGGTACAGAACTCCAACATCAAGCCTATATGTCACATTTCCATAGGAATCTTTTCACACATCTGATTTAGATCTCCACTACGGTTGGTAATTAGTTTGGCAGATGATCTTAAGCAGGGGGAAACCTATTTAAAGAGGTTGTTCCGCATTATTAAGTTTGCAACGGTTATCTCACTATAATGGGAGGAGGACAGATTTTTCTAGAGACAGATAGCGTCAAGGTGCACCTGCGAACTGTAAAAAGAGCCTCAGTGACTGAAAATACTTGGGAATTAGGTCAGGTAATGGCTCGGAAAGTGTCTGTCACCCAAACTAATAGTTGGTTATGGATAAGGGTTATGGAGAACGGCAATAAAAAGGAGAAACTATGCCGCGGGAGCACGCAGGTGTTTTCAACCTGAGGGTGTCTCTGGGGTGGAAATAAACTCTCAGTGCGAAATCCTCTAGAGTTTGGCTGTTGGGTATTTAAGCTGTATTTAGGCCACTCCCAACACAAGCCTCAGAGTGTTTTGTAGATACATTTATTTTAATGTCATAACGTTGTGATCAGCAAGTCGCTGGCTGGGTTAGAAACTAGACATTTCTCCCATTTGGCATTTATAATGTTTTATTTTCTATGTTTTTCTGTTACACGAGAAATCAGAATGCTTTCTTCAGAAAATGGTAAATGACCTGTACTGGTATAGAGCTTTATCAAGTCCAGAGGACCCCAAAACACTTTATAATACATCCAGTCACCCACACGCTGCTGGTGCAAAGCTACATATTGTAGCTTCAGCTGCCCTGCAGCAGTCTGACAGAGACGAGGCTGCCATGCACCGGCTCCACTGCTAGGCAATGCAGGTGAAGTGTCTTATCCAAGGACACAATGACAGAGACAGACGGAGCGGGGGTTCAGACCTAGGTTGTGACACACTGTCCATAGTATCTTGGTCATGTGTGTCCAGGATACATTATGGAAATGGACAATCCAATTTTTGGGGGAGGCTGAAGATCAGCTGAAGAGTCATCATCAGACAGCTGTTAGGGTTGCCAGGCTGATTCCAGCTTCTCCATACTATGTGTTGAAATGTCCACACTTGCCTACCAGTACTGATGTATGAACTACATGCCCAGAAAAGTGCTACATAAAGTCAGTCAGGTAACCAAATGGTAACTGGACTGGTTATCATTTGGTAAGAGAGTGAAAGACTTTACCTGCTTTTTCATTAATTGCACAAATTGAAATTACAAAAAACAAAGTGTACTTAATGGAAACACGGCAGTTTTTGCACTAGGATGAGTTAGTTTTTTTGCTGTATCAATAGCTGTATTTCACAAAACTGCACCGGAAACACTATTTTTCACATTGCATAAGTCACATAATCAACAACTGTTACTGCTACTGAAAACAACGAAGAAGAAGACAGGAAGTAGTAATGTAACTGTTTACATCTGTCGCTGCCATGATTTTTAATCACTTATCGCACGAACCTGCTTATTCACGTGTGACTTTAATTTCATTTCTCATTTAACGGAAACACTGCAATGGAGATATTGTGTTTTTCAGCATTAACAGAACGTCAACAAGGATTAGAGCACATTTGTAATGGAAACACAGTGAGAGTATAAACATTGTGTCGGACTGTCCAGAGTGTGCTCTTCCTCTCACCTCCCAGCAGTGGACACACACACCCCACACACACACACACCTTTCTCCCTCAATCCCCTGCCATCCTGCCAGGAATAGTAAACTGATGTGTGCACAGGAGTCGAGATATAACATTACAGTATTGTAATTCATGTGAACCATTTATCTCTATTAAAATGACCAAAGTAGAAGAGTCACAGACATGATGGGAAGTGTTTTGGGAAAAAGAAATGAGTCAGAGGTTTACCAGGCAGACCTAAAAGACAGCGTCTGTCAGTTCATGAATAATCTCTGGTGAACCCGTTGAGTGACACGTGAGGTGTTTCGTTTCCCTCCTTGGCTTCCCTGCCCGCTTTCCCACAGACCTCCACTCCTTGGCCCGAAATGACGCTTAAGAAGGTAATGGTGTAAATGAAAGCTCCCCGCCTCTCTCCACTTCCCGTACCCCTCTTCATCCCCCTTCGTTCTATACGTCTCTCTATCTCGCTCCCTCTGGGGAACAAAAGAGGCCTTATTATACCTCCCTGTCAGCGTCACTCTGTGTCTCACCACTGTACAATCACTGTTTTCTGCAGCTCTACCCGCATGGGGTAAATGGGATAGAAAGAGTGAGAGGTGCAAGTACAGAGAGAACTGGAATGTCTCTGGTGTTTTTTTTAAGTGTATTTGTCTGAAGCAGGGTTTTTTTTCCCTTCTTTCTTTTTCTCTCTTGAAGCCTCAACAAGCGGTGTAATTTATTTGAGGCACTCGTTCACATCACACACACGCACATGCACTCCTTAAGTCTAGAGATATCTTCTTATTGGGGAATCTTTCAATAAATCAATGTGACTTTAAACACATTTCCCAGGCGACACGGCTGACCTGATAAGAAGTGAACTAATCTCTTTTGAGGCTGCCGGGAGAGCTTTGAACCAAATCTACTGTGCATCTATCACCAAGGTTATTTGTCAATGGCTGCTAATCCCAGGTAAATTTCCCTGGTTTTATATCAGGGTTCTCATGTCTGAAGTTTCTTGGCCTTGGGAAAATAAGAGCGTAGGCTTACAGAAAGAAGGGGAACAAAAGAAATGTTATGGATTTCAACAGCAAAACAATTTGTTCGGGAGAAGGAAGGAGAGAGGCATGGAGGCACACGGAGAGAGGCCGGATTAATTATTCCTCACACATCGCAGTCAGAACTGGGTTTCAATGCATTCATTCTTGTCAAATAGTTTGTTTATGTAAGGCACATCAAAGATCAACCTTCTGTTTTCACCTGACTTATTTTTATTTTGTACGAAGCAGTCCCTGTGCGGTAACATTACTCTGACACCACATGCTGTAAATGAGACATTTTCCTCTGTAAAACTGGTGGATAAAACAGGAATGTCAACTTTTTTCTATTTTTGATTACAATGTGTGATTCTTTTCCACTTTGACTTCCATCCAAGTTATTTCTGCACACCTTGAAGGAATAGTTAAAGTACTTTTTGTTAATCAGGTGCTGTTGAGAGGCTAATGTCAGGTCTTGGCATTAGGAATGCAGTTGGTTCTGAAGTAGGTGAGATAGACAGTGAGCGTTCACTAAGCGTTTGAACGTGTTGTTCTTACCTGCGCGAGAATGAGGTCTATTATCGTCTTAGCAACATGGGAAAGGACCAGGTTACGGCAGGATATATCAAATTTGTCAAGTCCCAGATGTGTGGTGGGTTTTGCCTGTTTCAGAAGGGTGCTAATTACAATTAGCGATACAAGCTTCTACCAATTCATTTCTCAACATTTTTTCTTTAAATTTGTCCTAACTTCAAAGGAAACTGCTTAAATGATTCAAAGTTTTACTAGGTGTAAAATGTATGATTTAAAAAACACCTGAGATGCTGCTCAGACTCGCATCAGTTTTTGGGAAATGAAGTTTCATAGCCTCTCAACTAAACCCCACTTGAGAAAAATCTAAATTGTCCTTTTAATGCACGTCATTATTTTAAAGATCATTAGAATACTATTTACTGATTAAAATGTCTTTTTTCTTTCTGGATACCATTTTATATTCTTCAGTTTTAACGCAACTTGAGTCGCCCTGTTTCTCTGTTCATTAAATGTGTTTTCTACGGTGGCCGACAGGTGCAAATGCGCAGCAAAAGAGAAAACATGCAAACAAAAAAGAAGACACCCCCGAATGAAATGCAGCAAATAAAAAGAGAGACGCAAACACCCCCGAATGAAATGCAGCAAATAAAAAGTGTTGAAAACGGAAGTGCTCCAGACCACTAGGGGGAGTCAAAGAAAATAGTATTCATTTCTATGGGACCAGATGCAAGATTCTTCTTCTTCTTCTTCTTCTTCTTGGTATTTATTGGCGGTTGGCAACAAACTTACAGTAGCATTACCGCCACTTACCAGTATGGAGTGTGGTTCGAGATGGTCTATAAACTTTCACTTTCTACCTTTTCCCTCCATTAACTCCTGATTAAACATACCCCCACACATACACACCTGCTTATATTATCCAACTTGCTTATAGCTTTATATACCCCTCTTTGATATTCTTTACACATTCACACCCAACTTGCTCTACTCATATCCTATGAAATAGCTTTGTTTTTTTAAGATACTGAATAATTATTTGAATATGTCTACTCCCGAAATCTCTCCTCAAAAATTCTATTAAATTAAACCTTTCTTTAATACCTACACACTCTCTCAGCATGCATCTTCTCTCTTCTTCATACTTACAACACTCTAAAATAACATGCTCTATTGTTTCAGACTTCTCACAATAATCACACTTTCCAGATGCAAGATTCAGAGAGATACCTTTACTTTCTTTCAAATTTCTTTCTCTGAATCTTGCATCTGGTCCCATAGAAATGAATACTATTTTCTTTGACTCCCCCTAGTGGTCTGGAGCACTTCCGTTTTCAACACTTTTTATTTGCTGCATTTCATTCGGGGGTGTTTGCGTCTCTCTTTTTATTTGCTGCATTTCATTCGGGGGTGTTTGCGTCTCTCTTTTTATTTGCTGCATTTCATTTGGGGGTGTCTTCTTTTTTGTTTGCATGTTTTCTCTTTTGCTGCGCATTTGCACCTGTCGGCCACCGTAGTTTTCAGCTGAGAATCTTTAAGCTCTTTTGAACCCTCTTCAAATTGACTGTTGATATATCAACTGTCATATTTTAATTAAGTGCTTTTGAGCTCAAAAGCAACTGAAAAATCTTAAGATTTGCTTTCTGTTTCCAACCATCAGTGTGTTCTAACATGCGAAGCCATGAGATGATTCAGTTTCTTTTTAGGTACTGTGTTTTCACAAAGTTATGTTGTCATCTGTCATGTCTGTTCAGCCAGGAAGCCAGGCTTTCTATTCATCTGTGGAGCCAATTATCCAGGCTTTGAAACAAGTGTTTGGACAATATGACAAATAACATTTTACTTTTGCCTATCACACACACACACACACACACACACACACCCACACACACACGCCCACGTTTGTCCCTTTACACACACTTTTTTGGAATAAAAAATTGATCGGGGAAGGTTGGAAGGACCTACTCGCGCTGATATTTACTGTGCAGCACTGCCTCACGTGGAAAGAAACTTTTCCTTGAGTTCATTTTTCTTTTTCACATTGGTCTTCAAGCGCATTTTTTGCTTCTTTCTTGCCATCCCCCTGAAGCCCCCACCCCAATCCCCATCATCTCCCCCCTTCATGTGTGCTGAAGATCATGGAAAATCTCTTGCCATATCTGTCATCTGTCACGCTCTGTGATGAACAGTTTTGATCTCTCACTCGGCTGTTTATGGCCGTTGTCAAGCAGGAAGGAGTCGTAGCCGTAAGTGCTTACACCAGCGTGTAAATAGTTTGACGTGTGGCTCCGTAACAAAGTTGCAGGGGTAAATAAGGAGCCAAACAACCAAGCAGAATTGCAATTAAGTTGTACGTCTGCATTATGAAATGTTTGGAGCAGCGTGATTTCTGTCCACTCTTTTTGCATTTATGAGTCTTGATACCGAAAGTGTGTTTCTTTGTTCCAGGGAGACTTCTTGGCTGTGGGGGATCAAAGGGTAAATAGAGTGTGTTATGGTTAGCACTTAACTACACACATGCGGACGCGCTGTACGGTGGGATGGTGGAGAAATATGCCGAGGATACTGTGATCGCTGCTCAATTCTTCCACTGTGAGGTCATGGTGTGAAGGGCCAAGTCAGATGGAAGCTGTGCTGGAAGGAAAGCTTTCACAGCTGAATGGAACAGACGTCAAGCATTAACATGCGTACATAGAGGCACAAATGGCTTCCTTCTACGTGTTCCCATTCAGTTAAAAAAAACTTTTAACAGAACATAAGGTACATTAAACTTATTACGTATTATTATGAGTGAAGATTCCTTCCTACCTGAATGTGAGGCATTCTTGTTTTTTTAGTGCCTGGAGTTAATCACTGTTTGGTGGGTTCTGTTACGCCACCTGCATTTTGACTTAGTGTCTCTTTGAGATTAATATTTTAAAAAATTAAAAAATCAACTGTAGTGAGAGCTGGCCACAGGCTCTGTGTGATGTGGGTAAGACAGTCTCTTCAAGATGTTTCAGTGTTTTTTGGTTGCTTTTTTTTCACCCTGAAATCATTGACTTTGTGGCACCTTTTTCAAAAAATTGTGGTTAAATTTGCAATTATTTTAAGCTTTTCAAAAAAGCTGAGATTGCGGCAACTTCCTGAAAGAGGTATGATTTTAATATAACGCATTCTTGCAATAGCACCTTTAATACAAATAAAATCCAATAAAATTCTGAGGCCTTGTCAAAGTGAAAAATAAGAATTCCATATTAGTCATTCAAGTTAATATGAACTGTTTATACAGTAGAAACAGATCCTACAGAACATCTCAAAATGTAAAAAATAAAAAACAATCAAATGGTACCGTTTCATGTCACACATGCTTTCATCTGACAAGTTTGGCTTTCAGGAGACATTGTGAACTAGGAAGTGAAATTAGAAGAGGGCTGAGGTGATTTGTCAAAATGCAACTGAGTTGCAGTGATTGGTCAGTGAAAAGGAAAATAGAAAACGTTTAGGTGATTGGTCAGATTTGCGGAAAAGTTTTGGAAATTTCAAGAGACGGTTTTAAAGGCCTTTTTTCCTTCAGCTGATCTGGTCCCTTTGAAATTATTTATGGTGCACAGACCTGCTCTTTCATCGGCAATATTTTTAGCAGCTGTGTTCTACAATGTGAGCGCCATGTTGATGCAAACTGAAAATATCTCCATGATTTCCGTTTGATGTAATCATTTTTACCACCAGACAATACTGTTGAAAAAACTGCTAAATATATGTAATATATATATTTTTTCTGTCATCTAAATAGCGAAATCAAAGGCAATATTCATGGGAAAATTTACAGTTAGAATAAGTCTTGACAATAGTTTAAATAAGATTTAAAGGTTGTGAGTTTTGTGATTCCTAGTTTTATATGAGTTAAAGCTTCGTGAAAATTTCACATTTTTCTAGCTCAGAATTAAACAAAAGGGGCATCAGCAGCAGCTGTGGGTTTAACAGATGCTTCAGGTCATTAGGTCACTCAGAGACAGATCAGCACTGCTGTCCAGGAGAGACAGAGGACAGCGGATAAAAGACAGAGTGAAAAACAGAAAAAGAGAAATGGAGAGTGTGATTCGTAAAGAAAGCTAAGACGTGGGGAAAAGAAGAGGGGCGTGTGTGTGTGTATGTGTGTTGAGTTGGAGGAAGATGTGGGGATGGGGAGGTGGGGGTATGAGGGGCGATCTTGGAAAGGTTTCGTATATCATAATTATCCCGTTAAGTAACGGCAGAGCGGCCTCCCCAGGGGAATTTGTCTTAAATGGAAGATTTGCAAGGAGAACGGGTCAGAAAGAGAGAAAAAGAGGAACGGCTTCCAGTCGGCAGGAAATCTTGTTTACATTTACATAATCATATCAACACTCAGTCCTTCTTCATCGTCTCTTTCTTATGCCTTTTCAAAAACAGAAGACAGGAGGGGGTGAAAAGGAAAGAAACAGATGAGGGAGGGCTTCGGGCTTCTCATTGTCGGTGTTTGTTGTTGATGCTCTTCCCCCTCCAGCCCCCCCCCCTCATTTTCTTAAAAGTGCTGCCAGTGTTGGCAAGAATGCCTGTTATTTTAAATCTCATGCCAGCACCTCCAACCTCCTCTCATGTCTGTCTCTCTGCCTCATTATGTCCTCTTTAAGTGGGATTTCTCAGACCTTTTGGCCTTTATCCTTGTTTGGCATGTTAAAAAAAATATCATAAATAAGGCACTGCGTGGCT
Organism: Xiphophorus maculatus; assembly: GCF_002775205.1. Taxonomy (NCBI): domain Eukaryota; kingdom Metazoa; phylum Chordata; class Actinopteri; order Cyprinodontiformes; family Poeciliidae; genus Xiphophorus; species Xiphophorus maculatus. Next base: position 32,728,738 of record NC_036446.1, on the reverse strand, counting down.
GTCGACGAGAGGCTTAATTGAGATCTGCAAAGAGCACCGAGCAGATGTTTGTAGCAGCAACTGTTGAATCATCAGAGACTGCTGAAAGCCTATGAAACCATGTTAAAGAGAAGCCAGGTGTTCTAGATTTTTTTATTCTGTCTTTTTTTCCCCTCTTTACATCAAGGAGCGCTGAAGTGCTGATGTGAATGCATTTGTTTAGAGAGTTTCTAGGAAGAGAGACGGAGAAATGAAACACATGGTTTATTAGCAATGCTAAACTGCTGTAAAGTGCCTCCATCTTCATCTAAAGTATGTCTGTGGCTGAAATAAACAGAAGCACGTGAAACAATAAGAAAATGTTAAGTTGGTTTTTTTTCGCAGTCCAATTTCCTTCAAATGTGTTTAACTAGCAACTCATCATTGCAGTGTAAAGTCCATACTTACCACTAACCTGATAAGTAACGAAATAGATGAAATATGAAAACCTAGATAAAGTCCAAGATGTAGTAGTCATTTTCAGATGATAAATCAGGAAACAGTTTAATATACCTATCATCATTCACATGTCACAGAGAAAAACCCTGAAAGAAATACACTGCCTGGCCAAAAACAAAGTCGCCACCAAAAAATGGTCACACTCTCTAATATTTTGTTGGACCGCCTTTAGCTTTGATTACAGCCCGCATTCGCTGTGGCATTGTTTCAATAAGCTTCTGCAGTGTCACAAGATTTATTTCCCTCCAGTGTTGCATTAATCTTTCACCAAGATCTTGTATTGATGATGGGAGAGTCTGACCACTGCGCAAAGCCTTCTCCAGCACATCCCAAAGATTCTCAATGGGGTTAAGGTCTTTACTCTGTGGTGGCCAATCCATGTGTGAAAAAGATGTGTCATGCTCCCTGAACCACTCTTTCACAATGTGAGCCCGATGAATCCTGGCATTGTCATCTTGGAATATGCCCGTTCCATTTGGGAAGACAAAATCTATTGATGGAATAACCTGGTCATTCAGTATATTCAGGTAGTCAGCTGACCTCATTCTTTGGGCACACAATGTTGCTGAACCTAGACCTGACCAACTGCAGCAACCCCAGATCATAGCACTGCCCCCACAGGCTTGTACAGTAGGCACTAGGCATGATGGGTGCATCACTTCACCTGCCTCTCTTCTTACCCTGATGCGCCCATCACTCTGGAACAGGGTAAATCTGGACTCATCAGACCACATGACCCTCTTCCATTCCTCCAGAGTCCAATCTTTATGCTCCCTAGCAAACTGAAGCCTTTTTTTCTGGTTAGCCTTACTGATTAGAGGTTTTCTTACGGCTACACAGCTGTTCAATCCCAACCCCTTGAGTTCCCTTCGCATTGTGCGTGTGGAAATGCTTTTGCGTTCACAATTAAACATACTCTTGAGTTCTGCTGTTGTTTTTCTTCGATTTGATTTGACCAAACGTTTAAGTAATCGCCGATCATGATCATTCAGGATTTTTTTCCGACCACATTTCTTCCTGGAAGACGATGGTTCCCCTCCATCCTTCCAGTTTTTAATGATGCGTTGGACAGTTCTTAACCCAATTCTAGTAGTTTCTGCAATCTCCTTAGATGTTTTCTCTGCTTGATGCATGCCAATGGTTTGACCCTTCTTAAACAGACTAACGTCTTTTCCACGACCACAGGATGTGTCTTTTGCCAGGGTTGTTTAAGAAATGAGGAATTACTCATTTCATCAGCTGGGGTTAAATAACTTGTTGCCAGCTGAAAGATAATCGCCTATGCAGTACTTATCCAATAGGAGGCTTGTACCTATTTGCTTAGTTAAATCCAGGTGGCTTTTTTTTTGGCCAGGCAGTGTAGTTTTCTAGGGTTACTGTTATCTGGTGGTCATGCTGAAAATTATAAATATTAAATAATGTCCAGCTACATGCATGATTTATATTTACCAATCACTTTATTATGTGCACTTCTGTAATTGCTTGTGAACACAAACTACAAATTAGAATTTGCAAGTAAACCTACTTGGCAGGCAGGGCCTGGACTTTAGCATAATAAATTTGATTAATTTAATTGCCACACATTTTAAAGTGTTAAAAATTGTAATGCCATTAACTGCATTTTTTTATATATGAATGTTCTAACCATAAAAAAGGAAAAATAAATGCTAATAAAATGTGGTCTGTCTGGAATCTTTGTATTCACATGTTTCCAGTACGCCCATAAATCTGAGACACATCAACAGCCACAGCAATGGCGGAGTTTCAACTTTTCTTCAAAAAATAATCGGATTTGATGCTGGAAAAGATCATTGTTGAGTTGTGCTAAAAGGAGTTAGCCTGTCAACGAAGCTAATCTAGCCTAAATTGCTATGGCAGTGCTAAACATAACAGCTAAAGCCATCTTCTGATGGCTACTTCTAGAAGGACACCGTGCCACCAAGCCGAAGAGTGAAGCCATGGATGCTATGTATTATTTTCTTCCTACTAATTGTGTTTTACACAAACCAACCCACAGAAACCATTTAAATACTTATCATTCATGCAGCACAAACCAGACGCAGCCTGCTCCAGGTAACACTGGGAGTGAGAGGTAGCTGGGAACTCTTTCAGCTTCCATGACAGTCATGTCTACAAGAGCTTTAACATATGGCAAGTGCCTGCAGCTTGGTGTGCCAAATTGATGCATATGTTGCACTTGTTCACACGGATCCTATCTCCTCCTCCTTAGTGCCGACTCAAGGAAGCCACCCGGCCCTCCCAGCCGTCTCTATCGTCACATTCTAAACTGCTGTCATTTATTTATTCGGGACATTTGGGACAATTCCCTCTATGCCACAAAAAAAACCAAAAAAAAAAAAACTCTGGGAACCAGTGACAGGTTCTCTGGGATCATAAATAACTCTGATAGCTGTGTTGCTGAGTTGCGATTATTTTCCTGTCTGTCTTCCTGAGTGTCATATTAATCCCCCTCTGCAGAGATTTGACTTCTTTACGTCTCACTATCAGCATCTTTTTATCTCTGTGTGTGTTTCAGGCCAGCATGGCATTCCTCTGGTTGTTTCACTGGGTTTTAGTTTATCGTTACATTTAAATTGATTCCTCTCCTACCATAACCAATGATAGTTAAGAACTAAAGGCAATATGAAGGGAATTCAGCCCACACAACCTATATTTATGAAAATACTTCTTTTTATTTGAGGTTAAGAATTATTATTCCACTCATTCTTTATTCTCCTATCTATGCCTGTCCTTAAATAGAAATATTAGAGTTTAACAAAGAGGCACACTTACTGTTGCCCTATATATGCATTTTGCCCTATATAATATCGTCCTATTTGGTACTCTTTCTCTAGTTCATTCTCTCCTCCCTTTGTGATCTACATAGTTCCTCCACAATGTGTCATCATATTCCCTTTGTCTCCCCTCCTCCTCTCCAGCAGTCAAATGAAGGGTTCAGGGGACACATTTACTGGAAGATCCACAGACTGGTTCTTCCTCTCCATCTCCCATCTGGCTCCTTGCCACATTGTATTAGTAACCAGATATGTCACAGGGAGCCACCACACCGGTGCAGAGAACGCTGTCCGCTTGTGTCGCGATGGCCGCGGCTGGCTGATTAGGGCCTCCAATTTTACCCCCGTTGATGCGCAGAGAGACCGTCTCCGTTTTGATGTTCGGGCTTCCATTATCACCGCCATCACAGGCAAGCAACGGCAAGAGATGGTGGCGAGGACATTTGCATCATGTGGCAAAATTGGCCGGCTTATCAATGACTGAAATTGAATTTGAGCGCATGTGCCATGACAGGGTGTCACGTAATTGAACAGTTTATTATCGATGTCGTTGCCTCCTTTCTCTTTTCTTTGGTCTTATGAAAATCGTCAGTAGCAGCAAGATGTTCATTTTTACCAAAGATAGAACTTGGTATGCTCACTGGTTCACAATTTGTTAACTACTAGAATCTACTGGTTCCACCTCTTCTAAGAAACAAGAAAAGAAGTAGTGTTAATGGTAAATATATTACGCATGAAGTTTGAGGCCTTTCCATTATATTTTTTTTTCTGTAGCAATAAAAACCTGAATAGCTTACCTTACATATCAATAAATATAGTTGAAAACAAAAGTTTACATATACTTTATAAAACTTTATCTCAGAGGAAAGCAATTCTTAGTTTTCTCAAGGTTAGAATTGAAAATAAGCTGTACCTCCATTTTATAGATATATTTATTCAAATCTTAATAATCCTGATAAATGAAATAATAAAACAGTTTTTTGCAGGATCATTTTTGGTTATGTGAGAAAACAGTGTTACTCAGGGCAACAGAACCTTCGCTGACATCGACCAGCTACTGACAATGCAGTAAATATGCACCCAGTTTCTGCTAAGCAAATGAAGCCAAAGCTGGTAAATTCTTAACAATTCATGAACAATGATGTGTATGACCCCCCCCCCCCCCACACACACACACACACACCAGTGTACTGTTGTGAGCTTATACCTCCACACCCACCTCATCCTGGTCTTGGCCAAGCAAAATATTACAGTATCAGACTTCCTGTATCTTCCTTATGCCTTCGTTGGTTATTTATAGAACTGGACTGGCAAAAGAATTGAGGGAAAGTCAAATATTACACAGCAGGTGTGCTGTTAGGCCCATTTTTTTGTTTCTTCACGTGGAAGACGAAAATTGTTCCATAAGAGCCAAAGACCGCTTTCCCCGACGGCCTTGTGTGTATCGCAGAAAAACGTGGGAAGGATGTCAGTGTATGTAAACACAAAGCTTCCCAAACAGCAACAGAAAAGGACAAAAAACGAGTGGAGATGACCTCACCTATTCATGCCCGTCAAACAAAAGCTTCCTTTACAGGGAAAGAATGAGCGGGAATGATAGTTTATTACAGAGCTGAAGAGGTTGCCAGTATACATACAGGCACAAAAAAAATAAATAAATAAAATGAAGTAAGATAAGGAACTATCTGTGGAACCGCAGAAACTTAACAGTAAAAATGTATATATTTTTTGGAAACTTTTTAAACTTGACCACAGGCTGTTTCTAAGGACAAAGTGCCAGAAGCATTTAAGATGTGACCTTTTTTCCCCTGCACATTCCATTGCCATTATGCTACATTGTTGCTGAATAAAAGGCTGTATTATGTTCTGCCTCCCCCTTCCCCAGTAAAAGGCCAGAAGTGGACCCAGTTTTTATCTGCTGAACGAATCAATCAGGATTATGTCAGCTGAAAAGAATCACAGACAGCAGTCGCCAGGCCCCACGTCTCTCTCTGTTTCTGAGTGTTTGTCGCTGTGTACAGTATATCCCCTCTCTGCGTGTGAAAGGACGAGATGTCCACGTCACAGGACGGCACTTGTTGGCTTAGAAGATGCCCGACTCGGTGACAGAGGCGTCGTTTGGGACTCTGAAAAGCCGAAGGATTTTTCCTTTAAATGTTTATACATTTACTCCCTCCCAGATCACCCCCTCCTCCCCTTTCTCCGTCCTCTATGGGAGGATTGGAAAAGCACTAATTATCATTTCAGCAGAAATGATTAGGAGATCAAACAGGGATCGAATGCCATTTCCTTCCATTAATGCAGGGGGTTTAGAGTGCCTGTCACAGCCTGGCTTGTCCTATGGCCTGTGGAGAGCAAGAGAAGAGAGGAGGGGGGATGGAGAGAGGGACACGGATTCAAGGAAAATAGAGAATGAGACAAAGTTTGGCAACAGAAAGAAAGAAAGGGTCAAAGAGGAAAAAATAACAAAATATTTCTATCTGGTGTGATTTTACAATAAAAAACATGTTTTAAACAGGTTTCCTGGGCTAGCCCAACTAACAGCACTTAGACAAAAACCGTTAACAGACCTAACATGGACTAGGTATTAATAAGGAAACAGTTCAGTTGCCATGGATCTGTCATTATAAATTTTGCAATAGAGATACAGGCTGAACCTGACAGACAGGAGAAACTTCAGGTTGCCTCACAGATGCATTAGACAGCATTGACAGCACTTACTAGAGTTTGATGGTCACACTGTGGGTTTGCATGAGGGTGGGTGGCCACATTGTCCAATTCACCACAATATGGGAATACAAATGATTTTCACCAGAGCTTAAACGTTTCTAGAGCTTATTGAGTACCAGAGCTCTCTTATCCAGCACCATTAGGAGTGACTATGGCACCAGTACATGTGTTCTCTCTAAGTACCTGCTTTGACCTGGCCCAATGGAAAGAAGGACATTGGTCAACAACCACTCCAATAGTTTTGAGTTCAATAGTTTTTTGGGTTTTTTTAATGTGTGTTTTGTCCATCAGTGTGGAATCGTTATCTTAGTGTCAAGATGAGGCCCAACAGATTTACTTTCACAAGTGGAATATTACGGTTTTCTCCATGATGCTCCACTTGACACATATATATATAAATTTATGTGAAACTGCTTTGGGTTTATTTCAAATGTAACAGACACAGAAATGGAAAAGATGGGAGGAAAGAAAAATGGTTGGGAAAAGTTTTAAAGGGGAAGAAGGAGATGGGCGTAGAGGAGAGAAAGACTCTTAGAGAATTAGCCAACAGCCTAGAATCTGCCTCTACACCTGCAGAAAGAGAAAAAAACAAAACATAAGTTCACGGTTAAAACTGCTTAATCAGTTAAGATCTGAATCCAACGTTATTTTATCACCTCTGACCTTGGAGTGGGTTCTGTTGCCGACTGGAAGCAGTGTGATGCATTGACCACAAGGGGGCTCGGACTTCTGAGAGTCAGAGTGCAGCTGAGAGGCTTTAGCACTAAGTTAGATCCTTGACCAGATTTTCCCCTCATCACTGTCTCTGGTTTGCTTTCGTACCAAATCCCATCCATATTAACCTTCTAGCTATTGAATTTTGTTCTTTGCTGTCTTAGCCAGAGTGGCGTAGCTGTTAGTCTTGCAGCAAGGAGGTGCTGAGTTTGAATCCTCTATGTGTGGGTTACTCCCACAGCTCAGAAACAGGCATGTTAAGGTTAATTTACCACTCTAAATTGCCCTCAGTTGTGTGTATGTATGTGTGTATGTTTGTGTGTGTGTGTGTGTGTGTGTGTGGGGGGGGGGGGGGTTTATAGTTCTCTGCTGCTCTGTGATGGACGAGTGCTCTGTCCAGGGCGTACCCCGCTTCCCCAGCAATCCTGCATGGATTATTAGGCAGCTGTAAGAGTTGGATGCCTTGGTCAGTGATTGTAGATTTAATTCAAAAAATTGTCATCTTTTACTATATTATCCACATTTTTGACAAAAAAACCCCACCAAGGAAATAAACAAACTGGTAGATCACAAGGCTCTGTCTCAATCACAGGATCAAGGAGATTTGAGGTAAATATCTGAAAGATTAGAGCAGAGAAAGTGAAGCACGGCGGAAGAAGTGAGAGCGAGGATGAGCTTGTGATTGTCTCTGCACGTCAGATGAGAAAAATGTCAAAGAGAATGTGAGAGATGACCTCTGCGTTCATCACCCATTAATGACCCTGCAGCTCTCAGCTTCATTTTCCCTCTCATGCAAAACATAAAAAAAACATTTCCTCCTGTCTCCAATAGTCATTTCCCCCCGCATTGTATTTATGTATTGAAAAAAAAAGGTAATAGATCAAGCACATTCCATTATTCTCTTATAAGATCATTAGCAAATATAATTAGATATGAAAGAAAGTAATTTGGAGAGAAGAGGAGAGAAAAGCGCTATCAGGCAGAGAAGACAGATTGTAGCATCAGAGTGTTTGGGCTTAAATTGCTCAGCGGAGGTATTATCAAGCCGGCAATCTTTTAGCCTCAGAAATAGTTTTGGAGACAGACAGCGAAAAATAGAAAGAGGCCACTAACATTGACTTCATTGTATTTCTCCCCAACTGCAATCATTCTTTTTTTATATATATATATTGCCTTCTTTTCCAGTTTCTCTCTCTCTCTCTCTCTCTCTCTCTCTCTCTCTCTCTCTCTCTCTCCCTTTTGCTCTGAATCAAATCATCCTGTCATAGGTATCACCTCACACTAGTCCCCGAGAGTTTGCAGCACAACAAAAACCGAGTTTATAAAAAGAAAACAAGTTGACACAGAGTCATCACAGACAAGAAGAAAAAAAAAGCAAATTATCACAGGCAGCAGAAAACAGCTAACCTTCTCTGCTCACTTCTCGTGCGTATTGATTCGGCTTTTGTATTATTTTGGCAACTTTAAAGAGCAGGCATAACACACAAATTGCGGCGTGCCTTGAAGCAGCTTCTTGAGGAACCTTCTCGCTGCAGATCTCGTCGTCTCTCTTTCTGCACGTGGCACATCGCGCCGCACACACTCCTCACCGGCGCGCGGGAGTTTTCCTCACTCCTTTTTGCACCTTAACCGCGCTGTGTTTGTCTAATAAGGATCTGAGCTGAAAGCAGACTGAGAGCACAATAATCCTGCTGCGTTTTACCACAAATTTTCTTTTTTTTTTTCTTCCTCACCTCTTCTCCTTCTTTAGTAATGCTTTAAGGGATTGGGGGTGGTGGGACGGGTGAAAGAGGAGGGGTGGGCTGGCGGTATGGATGTGGATTTTTCTAGTCTTTTGTGCGAATCACAGGGAATGGTAACTATAAACATCCTGTATTCATTAAAACCATCTAAAAATACAATTTTGGGAAGGGGGGAGCGAGGGGTGCGCTCACTTCCTCGCCGCTCCTCCTCAGTGTATACAAGCAGCCTGTGTTATGCCTAGTGCTGCTCATATTTACATATTTATAAATGCTGGGCTGTACAATGAGCCAGGGCTTTGCCAAGAACAACAGTTTTTTGCGAGTGTCGAGCCCAGATGCTTGTGAGAAGGAACAAAGCAGCCATGAGCAACACCAGCGGCGTGGACAAAGTTCACACAGGTCTTTCATGGCTTTCTAACACCTCATGTCCAGATGAGGCAACACTTGATATTTTCTGTCATTTTTCAGTTCAGTCTGCTATTTCGACCGACACCTTTGTGTGAATTTAAACATTTTATTTTCACATAAGGCCAAAATGGAACTTTTTAAGTCCATACATGGGACGCTGCACTACAAAGACAAAATCTTACCTGGAATTTTTGGTCTAGTTTCTAGCTCAAATATTGTTAAAATAAAACTAAACCAACTTAAAAAAAGAACATCTCAGCAAGATACACTGAGGAATGTATTATTCTTTAAAGAATTCTTTAAGTCAAGAATTCTTGAACATGGTTTAAAAGAAAAAGGTTAGTTTTAAAAATAAATAAATAAAAAGTCCACTGGCATATTTTTCACTTAAAAAATAATAATAAAAAAAATTATTGGTATATGTGAAAGAAAATCTGCCAGTGGACCTATTAAATTTTTATGTACAGTCAAGAATCATTGACTTAAAAAAATCATATTTATCTTGCTAAAAAGATACTTCTATATTAGCTTTCCTTTTTTAAGTATACTCAAATATTTGAACTAGAAAAACGACAAAAAATACCTGGTATGATTTTGTTGTATTGCAGAGTGATCAGAGTTGATGTGTAACTACAGATGTTCAGAGATTTATTTCAAATCATTGGAAAAGGTGGAAACCGAGGAAGCCAGCAGCTGGAGAGATGTTAAAAACAGTTTGTAGGGATCACAGCAAACCCAACTCCTCAACCACAGTTCATTCTCTGTTTCCACATAGGAAAAGCTTTGAAACACTGAAGAACTGCTAAATGCTACTAATGTTAGCATTCATCTTATTGCCCTCATATTTGCAGTGTTTGTGTATGTCAGAGTTTATGATATTTAGGGGTCAGACTAAGGCTGAAATGATTAATCAAGTTAATTGTGATTAATTATTATAGAAATAATTACCAACTCATTTAATAATTGATTAATTGTTATAAAGACTCAAAAAATAAACATTTGCTGAAATAATAGCAAATTACCTTTTGCTGTTCTTTCAAAACTATGTACATTTTGCATTTAACATATATATATATATATATATAAAGCACATAAAAAGCAAATGCTAGAGGAAGGCTCTGGTTGTGATGTTCAATTTCTTATTTAAAAATGAATTATTTGTTTATTTGCATAGTTTCATGTATTCTTAATATTGTATGAAATGATTAAGTTGTTAAGTGAAAAATCTGCTGAATGTGCCATTTTTTGTGTTGTTATTATTACATTAATCAATTAATCGTCCGAATTTTTTGGGGGAAAAAATCGTTGTAGCCTTAGCGTAGCTGCCTTTACTTATTTATTTTGGAGTTGTTTTTAAACTTGGAGTTTTTTTTTTTTATTCATCCACTGAAAACCAAATAAATGAACAAACTGGGTTTAATCTATCTGTCTCTACACCTGCAAACTCCACACAGTTTGCTGATGTGGAGTCAGAGCAGATGTGGAACATAAAACCCAATTTCATTCAAGCTAAATTGATGAAATACAATGTCAGTTTTAGATACTCAGGTTAAATAAAAATATAACATTTACTGTTGGAACCTGAACATGAATCAGACGTATGTCCTGTGTTCTAACCCTGGCTTCAATATCATCAAACACTGAATGTTGTTTTTATTATTATTATTTTTTTTTTTTTTATTTTTATGCACATAGCTGCAGTTGGTGCCACATTATCCTTTTGAGACTACGTTTCTTCCGCTCACACTTCCACACATATCTCCACCACCTTATTCCCATGCCGTCTCCCACACAGGCTCAGAGTGAAGTGGTACGCCATTGTTCCTTCCTCCATCCCATTTATCCATTCTGTTGAGCATGACACATGTATTAACAGTGGATGGATCCTGGAGCTGGGTGTCCTCACACCATATGTTTTGCTTTCCCAGGTCCTCTCCCACAAAATCCCCACACCTCTCCTGCCATCTGCCATCTCTCACAATGCCACATGAGGGCGCCCTGCTCCTTTATGTCATTACATAGGAATGTGGCATGTGCTGTAAATTATTTCCAGTGACAAGTATGTTTATCTGAATCACGCTGCCATCTTATAAGCATCATGTATGCGCGCTGCATCTTCTTCCCCCCACCCCCAGGGCGCTTTGATGAAAACAAAGAGATAAGACTTGCATTCATGTGATAAATGAATGCCAGGCAGGTTTTCTGTGTCTGTTAGGTGCATCTGCCGTCTACCCGAATGGGAAATTAAAAACTGTGATGGTGGGGGGGAAGTTATGCTAAACCTATAAAGTTGGCCAGGAAATCTCTTACCCCTCCTTCGCAGCGGCAGTTGTTTGGGGAGAAGGAGCACCATGCTTAAATAATAACATTCCAGGTGGCTTAGTTAATGAACAGTGAAAATCAAATATGGGGCCCTAATCTGGAGCTCGTTACAGGAAGTTTCTTTACAGGGAAGTCACAGGCAGGAAGTGCCCTTGGGGAGAAGCAAAATACTTTTTGAAGATTCAGGGGCGGGGGGGGAAGGAAACTTTGCTTTTGCTAAAGCTTTGACAGATTTTGCCCATAAAAAAAAAAACAACCAAAAAACAATCTCATGGCAAATTTTGGCAATGTAAACGAAAGGCTTTTAAAAGAGCTAAATTAGCTTCTCACTGAGGTGCAACTTTCAATTTTGAAATGCAGAGACTAAACAACCATTAAAGGAGACAGGTGTGTTAAATGAACGAACATGGAAAGCTACGGGAAGCTTCTGTGTCTCATTTACTGTCTTAGTTTGCCATCTTGTGGCCATAGCTGTGTATGACATCATGTTAGAAATGAATAGTGTGTGCAGCATGAATTGGAAAAATATTTCCAGTCACAGGCTATATACCACTTATTCTACAAATATTAATGACATCAAAAGGAGGCTTTTTTAAATGATTTTTTTAAATTAACTGAGCAATTTGAAGGGCATCAGCAGAGTCGTACAGGGGAGGGAAGTTAGTGCATGTTGGAGCCATTTCCTCAGTGAACAGACGGCCGCAGAGTTATTACTCAGCATTGAGTCTCAGAGATGTTTTATCTTGTTATTAACTCCGTTCATTCTGATACCCATATCTGTACTGGTGAGAGAAAGAGAGACACAGAGAGAGAGACAGAGAGAGAGAGAGACAGAGAGAGAGAGAGAGAGAGAGACAGAGAGAGAGAGAGAGAGAGAGAGAGAGAGAGAGAGAGAGAGAGAGAGAGAGAGAGAGAGAGAGAGAGAGAGAGAGAGAGAGAGAGAGAGAGAGACAGAGAGAGAGACAGAGAGAGAGACAGAGAGAGAGAGACAGAGAGAGAGAGAGAGAGAGACAGAGAGACAGAGAGAGAGACAGAGAGAGAGAGAGAGAGAGATAGTGCGGCTCAAATAAACTCGTGTTTTAATTTGATTTTGTCAGATTCATAACGCCAGTTTTAAAAGAGCGTGACATGCAAATGTTCTTGGTGGTGTTTTATTGCAAAATAATTTCCAAATAAGTTGCTGAGGGAATGAAAGTGCAGACACGTGTGTGTGGGTGTGTGTGTGTGGGGGGGGGGGGGTTGAAGGTGGTCGTTGCTTCTGGACGTAATAACAGTTATCTATTTCCAGCTGTTTTACAATACTTCATTTTTATTTTTAGTTCTTTTTTTAATTGAATCACTCTGCTCACTTTTCACACACTGTCATGCTGCTTGTCACGCTTATTGAATCAAGCGAGTTGCTTGTGACTCGTATGAAACTACTACCCCTGGTGTCATAACTATAATGTGTTTCCAGCTTCTGTTTTCAGAATGAAGACATTTTATTTATCTTCAAATCAGGAAGTCACTTTGTACACTACGTACTATGAGCAAGACAGAAAAAGAAACTGTTTGCAATTAGAAGTGGATTTATTCAATAGATGCTGCAGTTTATTAAAGCTGTGATTTTGCTTTAATAAACTGTAGTGAGGAAGCAGAAGGAATCCTATCGCAAGCAAATAAAATGACAGGGAGTTTAAATATACTGTCTGACTAATCATTTAATGCATCTGGAATAAATGTTTAGGATTTAAATTAGTTCATATGTAGAAAATCCTCAGATGTGAAACTAATTCTCCTTGCATGCCTAGAATGTAGACCAATGGGCATCAGTGACTTCATCAGGACAGGAGTTACTCATAATCAGGCAGATACCAGAGTGCAGCAGAACATGCTCTGTGTTGGAGTTCCACAAGTCCTGGTTGTTCTTTCCTTGCACTTTTTTAGATTATCCCTTTATTCCTTGATCTGCACATCTTCTTCATGCCTCAATCCACTGAAAGGTCCTGACACAGAATAAGAGGTTATGCACCCAGTTATAATTAAGGGGTAAAACAGAATGTCAGAACATGTGTGAGGTAGAAAAGTGATGAAACAGCAGATAACGATAATGACAGCAGCACCACCAGAGCCCACAGGATCAGAGAGGACAGAGACACCTGATCTGATCTGACCTGACTGGCATTGTTCAGCAGGCCTGATAGTTTCTAATAAGAAGAAAAGGCTCCAAAACAACCAAATAGAGAGGAAATCCTGTCACTCACCAAGGTTTGAGTTTAAATGCTCACATGATGCATGATCTTAGAGAATCAACTCATATAATCTAAATCTGAAAGAAGCCCGTACCTCCTAATCGTGTTCAGTGTCTTACAAAAGACAAACCACATTCCAGATTCCCGAGTTACAAACTGATTCGTCGCCTGTTCTATGTAAACCTGGACCTGTTGCTTCGACTTAACACAGTCCCTCCACTTGAGATCACGTAATCTTTCCGATTCCTGTTCCAGATGTGCTAGCTTACTGATAACCAAACCATTTTCACACCAATCACTGATTTGCATTTGGGCCAATCTATGTTGAACTTTCCTTCAATCATTAAATGTTTATGTAACTTAAAGATGTGGACTGAACTATTTTAAAGCAGCCAGTCTTTTAAATATCACAAACATAAGATTTTACATGATTCAGATTAACTTGAGAACCTAAGTGAAAAAGTAATTTTACTGAGACTTGAACTTTTTTTGTGTGTGTGGGGAAAAATGAAACCTTGGTCAAAGAGACACTAATAGTTTGCTACGTTTGCAGACTATCCAACAAAACGTGTTACTTTTCCAGGGAAAATACAGCAGACATCTACATTTTAAAACACTAAGATAAAATAAAAACATCGTCTCACTACAGTTGTGCCAGACAGAAACAAACACTCAGAACGCAAAGACATTATTAAAGGTTTTGGTGTTTTTTTTATTATTACCATACTTGTAACAGATCATTCTCAAACTGAATTCATTTAGTAGACATTGAGATTAGTTGGCACCGGTGGCTCAAGCAAGCAGTCTTTTCAAAACTATCGTATGAACCTTTAAAGCAGTGGTGCCCAAAGTGGGTCCTGGAGGCCCGGCATCTGGCATGATTTAGTTCTCTCTCTGGTTTAGCCACCTGATCAAATGATGGCTGGATAGGCAGCCTAAGAAGAACACTGACAAGCTGAGGAGGTTGTTTCTACCACCAGAGAGAGAACTAAAACATGCAGGATGCCGGCCCTCCAGGACCCACTTTGGACACCACAGCTTTACACTGTCATTATCAGTTCTGCTTTGTGCAGTTTTACAGAGAAGTTGATTATTTATTCAGTAAACTGAGATAGGAAGCAGTGCACCAATAGAAAATTGATGGTGTTTCGCTCACAGGTTTGTTTGATGCAGGAAGGTTATTGGTGCTGCACTACCTCCAACCTTCACTTCCTGTGTCAGTAATCATACACTTCTGTGTAAATAATCACTCAGTTCCAATGACACAATGGTTCAAAGATTCCTAAACATGTGTTTGGATGAACCACTTTGATGTTTTTGAGAGCAGAGTTATTATGGGATGGTGAACTTCCCCTTTAATTTTGGTCCAGTTTCAATTTCCGGTGTCAACTGTTGTTGACTAGTAGTGTACAGATTAATCTTAAGCAGGTGAAATTTAAAACTCATGTTTAAAGATTTAAGTTGTAACCCTAACCCTGTGACATTGTGACATTCATGAATGTAACCTCAGTGCTAAAGAGTTTGTTTGAGTGTGTTAGTGTTCACATGTTCACGGTGCTAATCTGCCTCTTGTTCTCTCATTGGCTGCAGCACATCTGTGGCTAGGAGAGGAGGACCAGCCCATGATTCATGACCCCGCGTTGACCCTCGAGTCCAACCAGCTTAACAACGATCTTAACCACCCTAACAACCATAACCTGGGTGAGCCTAAGGGGCTGGACGCCCATGCTGGAAACAAAGACTAACAACGTCCACCAGAGCGAGGCTCAGTGACAACCACAATGACGACGATGAAGGTGACAATGAGGCGAAGGAGGATGAAGGTTAAATGAAGGAAAACACTATAACAGAGACTTTATTTAAGATGATTTAAAAAAAGAAGAAAACTACTACCGTCAGAGGGAATGGAAAGTGAGAACTGTAAAATCGGACGTCTAAGACGGTGTTTGAATTTGCGAGTTGGACCTAGTGACTTTTGCAAGCATCCTCGCACACTTATCAAGATGATGGCAACCTTCCTTTGTGTTTCCTGTGGTCTGAATGCATCTTGTCTTTGTTGTCCTATACACATTGCTTCTGTTTTCCTTCAGGTCTTCTTTCTGTCCTTTGGATGAAACTACCTGTCTGAAGATGACTTCCTGTAAACTAGCCCTGACATTACCGACACATTCCTGGAGCTAGAAAAAAAATATTTTGTAACTAGGACTGAAGTATTAAAAACTTAATGAAAACTGTTTCCTTTTCCTGTAAAGTGAAGATTATCCTGTTGTACTTGGTAGAATGTATTCTACTGCTGAATAGAAACTAAACTTTAGCAGACTGTTGACTGAGACCAAGCACATTCCTGTCAAACTAGCGCCTCGCGCCTCACCTTTCAGCTGTCATGACTCCCTGTTTATGTCTCACATCATTCACGCTGAAGATGGTTAACTACAGACATGGTCCTTTTTTTCCAACCTGCAACATGGTTCTTCCCAGAAATGATTTACTAATGGAGGTATGACTGGTCGGCTTTTGATGACGGTGGTGCTAGTAAGTATTGTGAAGACGGAACTTTCAAACTGCTATAAATTCAACACCCTCCATTACCAGGCCTTCATCCCACTACAGAACCTGTTCTTTTCCATTTTTTTTGTTGTTATTTTTTTCAACGCAGCTCTGGTGCTTGATGTAAATAGAAAGATATACAGCAGCGCGACAAAGTCGACATTTAAAATGTTTGCGATGAGGGAAAGTAGAGGAGTGACGATAGTTTATTGGCCGTAGAATCACATGGCCGCCATTCTTCTCAAGTTCGAAACGGAAGAATTAAAAAAGAAAAATCAAAAAAATGAAAAGAGCAAGAACAGTTTTCTTTCTTTGAACCCCTACATCCCTTTTGCTTCATCTCTCATGTCTAACCTGGAGGACTGTAGTGTTGCAGATGTTTGTATAATACTGCCACCAATCATTGTTGCACAGTGTTACTGACTACTGAAAATGGTTTGATGTATTTACTTTAAGATGAGAAAAAAATAGCATAAAACTGGAAAAAGACAATGTGTATAGCCTTAGATTACAAGTCATCTGTTATTGCTACTTCAAAGCTATGTAACTGTGCTAGACTGTAGGATGTAGGGTTGACTTTATTTTGAACTTTTATATGTACTGTACATTAATGCCTTGTCCATTTACTGATCAAAAAAGAGAGAAAAAAATGAGAAAAAAGAGGAAAAAGATGACAATCGTCTCCTGTGCCCCCATATATACAGATCCATAATGCATAGAGGGACTTATCCTTTCTGATTTCTTTCATTTGTTTGGATTCTCAGAAGTATTTTGCACTGTGATAGTATTATAAATCCAACCTATACAGTACAAAACTAGCTAATTAACTAAAATGAGCGTGTGTTTGTGTGTCCCTTGGCATTGTGAAATGTTTCTGTCATTTTTTGTGAACCCAGAGGAAAAAAAAACCCAGAGAAAAAAAATAGTCTGATGCGGTATGTATAGTCCAAATATAATACTTCTTTCTTTTTTTTTTTAGTTTGATCAACATCTATACTGTATGTGACTTTTAAAAATGGTTCCTCAGAT